>NC_084472.1:13275396-13900118 GCF_027409185.1 Cynocephalus volans | reverse complement strand
TATTAAAAGAAAAAAACTGTTAGTCCCAAATCCTATACCCAACAAGATAATGCTTCAGAGATGAGGGAAGAATAGTATATATCCCAGACAAACAAAAATTATGGGAGTTCACTACCACACAACCAGCCCTGCAAGAAATTCTTAAAGAAGTCCTGCATCCAGAATCTGAAAAATGATAATCACTATCACAGATTCTCAGGAAAAAGCTAAACCTACCATTAAAACCAAAATGCAAATAAGAAAGAAAAAGAAGCTAAATCAAGTCATCTCAAAAATCCAACTAACATTGAAGATGAAAAATAATAGGGGAAGAAGGGAACAAGTGATATTTAAAACATCTAAACAAAAAGCACTATAATGACAAGAGTAAAGCAATACTTGTCAATAACTACCCTAAATGTAAATAGATTAAACTCCCCATTCAAAAGACACAGACTGACTGATTGGATTAAAAAGGTAGATGCAACTATATGCTGTCTTCAAGAGACCCACCTCACCTATAAAGACAAATACAGACTAAAAATGAAGGGATGGAAAAAGATATACAATGCAAATGAAAACCAAAATGAGCAGGAGTAGCTATTCTTATAGCAGATAAAATAGACTTTAAACTAAAAACCATATAAAGAGACAAAGAAGTCCATTATATAATGATAAAGGGATCTGTCAGTTAGAAGACATAACGATCATAAATATGTATGCACCCAACATTGGAGCACCCAGGTATGTAAAGAAAACACCCTTAGGCCTAAAAAAATGATAGATCCTCATACAATAATAGTGGGTGACCTGAACACCCCTTTCTCAGCATTGGACAGATCTTCAAGGCAACAAATCAACAAAGAAACATGGGATTTATACTGTGCCTTAGACAAATTCGACCTGGCAGACATATATAGAACATTTCATTTAACAGCTAAAGAATATTCTTTTTTCTCATCAGTACATGGAACATTCTCCAAAATAGCCCACATGTTAGGTCACAAATTAAGTCTCAGCAAATTTTAAAAAACTGCAGTCATTCCAAATATCTTTTTAGACCACAATGGATTAAAATTGGAAATCAATAACAAGCAAAACTCTGGAAACTCTACAAATAGATGGCAATTAAGCAACAGGCTCCTGAATGACATATAGGTCCGAGAAGAAATTAAATAGGAAATCAAAAAAATTCTTGAAACTAACAAAAATAAAGATACATCATACCCAAATCTGTGAGATACTGTAAAAGCAGTACAAAGAGGGAAGCTTATTGCAATAAAAAATTACATCAAAGGAATGGAAAGACTTCAAATAAATGACCTAACACCATTCCTCAAAGAACTAGAAAAACAACAATAATCCTATCCTAAAAGTAGTATACAGAAAGAAATAATTAAGATCAGAACAAAACTAAATGAAATAGAGACCCCCAAAATGATACAAAAGATCAATGAAACAAAAAGTTGCTTTTTTTGAGAAGATAAATAAAATAGAAAACCATTAGCTAGGCTAACAAAACGAAATAAAACAACAACAACAACAACAAAAGGAGAGAGAAGACCCAAATAACAAAAATCAGAAATGAAAAGGGAAACATTATAAACAACTGTATGCCAACAAATATAAAAATCTGGAGGAAACTGATAAATTTCTGAACACATACAAACTACCAAGACTGAACCAAGAAGAAACAGAAAACCTGAACTGACCAGTAACTAGCAATGAGATTGAAGCAGACATCAGCAATATTCCAACAAAGTAAAGCCCAGGACTGGATGGCTTTACAGCTGTATTCTATCAAACTTTTAAAGAAGAACCAATACCACTTCTCCTCAAACTATTCCAAAAAATTGAAACAGAAGCCATTCTTCCAAAGTCATTCTACGATGACAGCATCACCCTGATACCAAAACCAGATAAAGATCAAAGAAAGAAAGAAAATTGCAGGTGAATATCCTCAATGAGCATAGATGCAAAAATTCTCAGCAAAATAGCAGTCAGAATACAGCAATACATCAAAAAAATTATACATCATGAGATTCATCCTGGGGATGCAAGGATGGTTTAACCAACACAAATCAATAAATGTGATAAACCACATTAACAAAATCAAGGACAAAACCCATGTGATTATCTCACAAGATGGAGAAAAATCCTTCAACAAAATTCAATATCACTACATGATAATGAAGCTCAACAAATTAGGTATAGAAGAAAATTATCTCAACACAATAAGAGCCATTTATAACAAACCAATTGCCAATATCATCCTGAATGGGGAAAAGCTTCTAGCTTTTCCCTTGTGAACACACTCTTACCACTCATATTTAACATAGTATTGGTAGTATTAGCCAGAATAATCAGGCAGGAGGAAGAAATAAAGGGCATCCAGATTGTAAAAGAAGTCAAACTGTCCCTGTTTGCAGACAACATGATTTTATATATACAGAAACCAAAAGACTGTACCAAAAACTCTTAGAGCTGATTAACAATTTCAGTAATATTTTAGGATACGAAATCAACACTCCAAAATCAGTAGAATTTTAATACTCCAGTAACAAACTAGCAGAAAAAGAAATCAAGAAAATAAGCCCACTTACAAGAGTCACACACAATAAAGTACCTAGGAATCAATTAAACCAAAGAGGTGAAAGATCTCTACAATGAGAACTATAAAACACTACTGAAAGAAATTAAAGAGGACACAAAAGGGTAGAAAGACATAGCATGCTTTTGCATTGGAAGAATTAACATCATGAAAACATCATGTCCATTCCACCCAAAGCAATCTACAGATTCAATGCAATACCCATCAAAATACCAATGATATTCTTCACAGAAAAAGAAAAATCAATCCTAACATTCATAGGGAACAACAGAAGACCCTGAATAGCTAAAGCAATCCTGAGCAAATAAATAAATAAATAAATAAAGCCAGAGGCATAACACTACCTGAGTTCAAATTATATTACAAAGTTATTGTAACCAAAACAGCATGGTACTAGCACAAAAATAGACACTCGGACAAGTGGAACAGGATAGAGAACACTTTCCTTTACTAGTTTATAGTTTCAGATCTTATACTTAAGTCTTTAAACTATTTTGAGTTGATTTTGGTATATGGCAAGAGGTGCAGATCTGGTTTCATTCTTTTGCCTATGCATGTCCAATTTTCTCAGTACCATTTATTGAAGAGGCAGTCTTTTCCCCAATGTATGTTCTTGTTGCCTTTGTCAAAGATCAGTTGGCTGTGAGATTGTGGGCTGATTTCTGGGTTCTCTATTCTGTTCTGTTTATCCAAGTGTCTATTTTTATGCCAGTACCATGCTGCTTTGGTTACTATAGCTTTGTAATAAAATTTGAAGTCTGGTAGTATTATGCCTCTGGCTTTATTTTTTTGGCTCATGATTACTTTGGCTATTCAGGGTCTTTTGTTGTTCCATATGATTATTAGGATTGTTTTTTCTGTTTCTGTGAGGAATGTCATTTTTACTTTGATGGGGATTGCTTTGGACATTTTCACAATGTTTCACAATGTTGATTCTTCCAATCCAAGAGCATGGTATGTCTTTCCACCTTTTCGTGTCTTTAATTTCTTTCAGCAGTGATTCGTAGTTCTCTTTGTAGAGATCTTTCACCTCTTCAGTTAAATTGATTGATTTAGGGTTGTTATGACTGGTGTTATCTTACTTCTGGTATTTTAATGTTTTCAGTTTAGATGTTTTAAATATCTTTTGTTCCTTTTTCCCCCCTTTAGTTATTCATCTTCAATGTTTGTTGGTTTTTTGAGGTGGTAAGATTTAATTTCTTTCTATTTCTCATTTGCATTTTTGTTTTACCAGTGGGTTTTTTTCTTTCTTATGTATTCATGATTGTGATTATTGTTTTTTCATTACTCCAGATGCAGGACCCCTTTGAGAATTTCGTTCAGGGCTGGTTGTGTGGTGGTGAATGCCTGCAGTTTTTGTTCATCCAGGAAATATGCTCTCTCTCCTCCTTTTATGAAGGGTAGCCTTAACAGGTATAGTATTCTTGGATGACAATTTTTTTCTTTTATTATTTTGAATATGTAATTCCACTTTCTTCTCACCTATAGTGTTTCTGTTAAGAAGTCTACTGTCAGTCAGACGGGGACTCCCTTAACAGTGACCTGGCATTTTCTTCTGCTTTTAGGATTCCTTCTTTGTCTTTGAGATTTGCCACTTTGACTATAATGTGTCTCTGAGAGTATCTTTTTGGATTGAATTTGTTTAGGGATCTTTGAACTTCCTGCATCTGAAGGTCTCTCCCTAAACCTGGGCAGTTTTTCATTATTACTTCATTGAATAGGTTTTTAATGCCATTATCTTTCTTCTCCCCTTCTGGAACACCCATGAATCAGATGTTGTGCAGTTAAGGTTGTCTGCTACCTCTCTTAGATTTTCTTCATTTTTAAAAATTCTTATTTCCTTTTTTTTTTTTTTTTTGACTGCCTGGGTTATTTATTTCCTTTTTTTTTGACTGCCTGGGTTATTTTGTCTTTGAGATCAGAAATTCTTTCTTCTGCTTGTTCTAATCTGTTGCTTAAACTCGCAGTTGTGTTTTTTATTTCTTTGAGTGAATTCTTCAGTTCTAGGAGTTCTGGTACCTTCTTTTTAAAGGTATTAATCTCTTTGTAAATTTCCTCTTTCATATCCTGGATATTTTTTCATGTTTCATTGTGTTATTCAACTGTCTTTTCTTATCTCATTGAGCTTGCTTAAGCTCATTACTCAGAATTCCTTTTCAGTCATTTCAAGGGTTTCCTATTCTGTACGGTCTGGTACTTGCAAATTTCTGAATTCCTTTGGCGCTGTCATATTTTCTTGTTTTTGTTGTTGTTTTTCTTTTTCTTTTTTTGGATTTCTAGTATCAGTTGCTTCTTCTATTACTCTAGAATAGACTTAGAGGAAAAAGAGTTCCTCCTCTTTTTTCAGGGTCCTCTGGTGATTCTCCTTGTGTCAATGCAATTAAATATGTGGTGTGCCACCTGCACAGTGGTCATGGCTGCTACTGTGGAGGCGAGTTGTCCTTGCAGCATGAGAAGCTGTGGTGGTGGCTGTTGTGGGCCACCTTTGTGGAAGAGGTGTGGGGCCTCCCCAGTCATAGTGATATACTGCCTTCTGTGCAGGTGAGGTGAGGCTACCCATGGCTTTTCCTGCTTGGGCTTCCCCAGTCCGCAGTGGTGCTGCTCCTGCCTTTTGTGCTGGTAGAGTGAGAGCTTCCCAGGACCTTTTCCCTGCCTCAGCCTCCATGGTCATGGCCCCACTGGCTCCTGTCTTCTGTGCAGGCAGGGTGAGTGACAGCCTTTGTTTTCTTTGACCTTGGGAATGGTCTGGATCTTGGTGGGGAGAAATCCATTTTTGATACCTCTTTGGAGACTTAGTCTCATACATGCTTATTTGTTCAGATTTTGAGTCATTTATTATACTTAAATGACTCAAAATCATATTTTGTTTTGTTTTTGTTGTTTGTCTCTTAAACTAAACGAATAGGTCCATTTTCGAGTAGCATACTGGCTGTTGCCAGCTTTCATAGCACTGTCTTTAAAAGAGGCTCTGGATGAGGGCTTCTTTGGGCCTCTCTGGTTTTGTTTGAGTATATTTTCCTTTAGGCCTTTCTTTCTGTGGATTTTTGCAGCTCCCTAAAGAAAGTAGTGAACTGAAACCCTTTTTCTTGAACCTCTATTCTCATTTTGGTGTTTTTGCCAAAGACTCTGAGGCCTCATGAGAAATGCAGTCAGGGCACACCAGCTGACCTCTTTTGGGGTCTGCTGCCTTCCTCCAGGAGACTCAAGAGTTAAATGGCTTTGGTTCTCTTTGTTAATTGGCCCTTAGTTCAGTAATCCAGTTAACAAAACAAAAACTAGATGAAAAGAAATCTGTCTTAACTAGATTGTTTCCAAAGTATGACTTTCTGGCATTCAACTGATTGTTTTGAACAGGCTTCTGAATTTTCTAGGCTCATCTATGTTTCTCCTTCTAAAATCCTATGACGAAATTCTATGATTTTATTTTGTCTTGGCATCTGTTTTTTAAATCTTTCTCTGTGTCTCCTTTGACACCCCCAAACTCCTTGGAAAAAGCTTGGATTCTTTCTCCGTGCTTTGAGATGTAAATTTGCTACCTGGCTTCCTGTAAAACATGGTGAGGGATTTGGCCACGTGGGGCGGAAAAGCTTTCACTTGTTTCACTTAGAGACATGACTTAAATTCAACTGACCTTTTTAAATTAGTGGCTTTTATATTACATCTTTATTTGTTTTGTACTTTTTATGTATACATGTATACGTGTGTGAGCTGTATGTTGTGTCTTCCTGTTTATGTTTATGCACGTGTTTGTGTATTGTCTACATGGTACCAAATTGGCTTATAAATAATGCACACTCATAAGTAAATAAGCCTAAGTGCTTTTAAAGTTCACATGATTTTAATTTTTGGCAAGTAAAACTAGTTTTAAACGTTTTAGCAAAATATAGGCTGGATGGTTAGCTCACTTGGGAGAGCATGGTGCTGATAATACCAAGGTCAAGGATTCAGTTTGCTGGATAGGCCACACACCAAAAAAATAAAAATAAAATTATTAGTAAAATAGATATGTTTTCAAAGTTTACTTTAGACATTTCTGCCTAGGCCTGTCTACTGTAAACAGACTTATACTGCCTCTAACTGATGTTTTTAAGGTAATAATATTGTTGCTTTTGTGATATGTTTGATACTTGCTTGATTTGTTTACGAACTATAATCTTTTAGAGAAGTGGGTGCTGGGTTTCCTCCAAAGCCTTGCAAATCTTGTTGTTAGCTTGTCTTTCGTTCTAAGCCTCTAAATTCTGGGGTCTGGACAGCTAGCCATGGTGAGGCCTGGGGACATATGTGTCCACAGCACCTGGGCCACCAGATGTGATACAAAGCCAAGCCCAATATAGTCTCCTCCTTGTCTCAGCTCTGCCTCTTGGCCATGCCAAAAGGGACAATATCCTTTAGACATCATCTTTGTGGCCTCTTTCTTCAGCTTGGGATCTGCATGGCTGCCTTAGATGCCATGTGGATACTTGGGACCCAGGATGGCTAGGGGAAGGGTACCTAGATGTTGATAAAGATTTAGCTTGGTTTTGTTTTGGTTTTTATAAAAAAAAAAAAATGAGTAAATTATACAAATGTGAATGTGTTAAATGCTTATAAATAAAATTGTCATTGTTTCAAAATTCTTTTCAATAATTTAAAATCTTTTTTTTGGAGGCTAGCCAGTATGGGGTTCTGAACCCTTGAACTTGCTGTTATTAGAGTGTGCTCTAACCAATCGAGCTAACCAGCCAGCCCCAGTAATTTAAAATCTTAAAGTTGTGTTATATTAAAGTAAGTAATATGTAACCATAAATGTCTAAGTCATTTCTAGGTAAGTTAAAATACAAAAATATTAGTTACTGTACATGTTTAATTTAATATACTTTAGTGTTTTGTTTTTATGTGATATAAAAAGAATCCTAAATATATTTAGGTCTGATAAAAAATACTGAAAACATGTCTCTTCAAAAATTAGAAAATAGTTTCATCTACAAATGTTGATATAAAGCAGTTCAAAATTACTTGCTTCCTAGGTTTTTCACTGGAAATTAGGTCTACCAAGAATTATAGCTAATATATAATTTAAACTGCTAGGTAAAAACTTTTTATATGCAAAATGCTTTAAAAAGTTAAATGTGAGGAAAATAAAATACGATTTTTTTGGTAAAGAAGGTTATAAAAAAGAACATGAAGACGTGGTGTGGATTTTATTAAAGGAAAAAATTTGTCTGTTTTAATGGGTATTTAAAGGTTGTTTCAAGCTTTACAATGTTATAGACAAAATTAAATATAATTTTTAAATTGTAAGGTTATAAAAGATTTATAAAAATTTTGTCTTATTTGCTCAAAGCCGACTAAAATTTGATAAATTTGTTTAAGGTTTTATTAAAATTGGCTTTGGTATTAACTGTATACTGGCACAAAGTAAAATTTGGTTTTTTCTTTTAAACAAGATGCCTATGTAGTATTGATGTATAAACTGCAAAAAAAAAAAGAGAGAGAAAGAGAGGGGAGAGAGTGAGAAAAAGATCCTGTGACCTTATTAGTTTGTTTGATTTACTTAAAAAAAATTGAGTTAAGAAATTAAGGTTTTTTAAAACAATACATAACTTTATATTTGTGTGAATGTTATTAATATACGTTCCAAAATTGCATGAAATTCCTAAAATACTGATTATGTCTTGGTATATGTTATCAGTCATCATTATGGCTATTATGTAAAATTGTTGTAGGCCACAGAAATAACCAAATTTGTTTTTTAATTGTGTCTTGATTGCCCACAATAAATTGCTTTATTTTGATGCTTTTCTTTCTGAAAGTTCTCTGGAAGTCCTAGATGTTGTGTCTTCAAGGAGGTTCATGGAAAGCATTAAAAATATCTAACAGATATTCTGAAACACAAATCTCTGCTGATGACTTTGAGATTATTCAATTGGAGTAGGAGAAAAAAAAAAAACTCTAGAACTGTAATGAAAAAAAGCTGGACTCATAAAATTCCTAACCTAACATCAAAAAGAACAAGAATTAATTACATGGAATTGAACTAAATAAGATTGAAATGATTGTCTTTGACTTTTTGTTTGAAATGTTGGTTATCTTTTTGTTTTCTTTTGTTTTCCAGATATAAGAAAAATAATTTCTTTTGGGGCTATTTATAGCTTTCCAACAACTTGGTAAAGTATACTTTCATGAGAAAAATGGAAACATTTACTTTTCTCTCTACATGATCTCTCCAGGATTTTAAAACTATCTCTGAGTATTCTTATTTTATGGCAATATAGCTAAGTGCATGAGTTCAGTAAGAATATGGATTTTTCTTGTAACAGGACAAAATTGGAAATGCTGGTTATTTCACCAAGGCTTTGATTGAAACGTCATATTTCCAGATATAAACGGACTGCTTTAAGGAATTGAGGTTGACTTTTTTATGGAGCTAATTAAAGCCTCTTGAAAAGATTGACCTGATACCTTGCCTACAAAATTACAGGGTCCCCGGCCTTGTGGTAAGTAAAAAATGTCCTTTATTTACAGACCCAAGACACATGGCATTTTGGGGACCTCCAGAAAGGAGGAATTTACCCAATTCACACAGGTAACAGTCAGAGCCTTGCCTTGGCTTCCCAAGCCTCAGGAGGCATTTTTTTTTGTGTGTGGGGGGATGTATTTTATTTTTTTCACATTTAAAAACTCAATGATTATTCTTTAATACAACCAATCATTAAACATGTTTAAATTTCTCTAATCTCTTCACCTCTCTCTTTCTTTCCTACAATTGATTTGTTTACATCAGGATCCAAACAAGTTCTGCTTGTTGCATTGGTTGCTAACGTCAGCTGTCTCTTAAGTTTCTTTTAATCTATATGTTTCCCCTTCATCAAATTTTTCTCCTTTACCCCATGTTTCCCAAGATCTGGATTTGCTGGCTCCATCCCAGTAGTGTCATTTAACATGTTCCACCATCCCCTGTATTTCCTGATGACTGGTGGCTGGATCCTGAGGTTTGGTCTCACCCAGGTAAGATTTGGCTTCAGAGGAATATGCTGTTACTGCAAGAGGCCCATTATGTCTGATCATCTCTCTGTGACTTTAGCAGACATTGATGATTATTTGCTAGATCCATTCTTTCAATAAAAGTTTGCAAAATACCATATTCTAATTATTTTATTCACTCTTTATTTACTAGCTGGGACACTTCAATAGACAGAAATGTTCCATCCTAAGATAATAATTATGGTTACCCTAGGAAAGATTCATATAAGAAAGACAGGATAGATGCTTGACTGTTCCCTTTTACTTATTAGTTTTAGAAAAATGAATTGTTTCCCTATTATCTTCCAAAGAGACTTGAGAGTTTGTTTGCTTTTGTTTCATTGTCATTATGGTTTTTTTGTGCTGGTAAGATTTTGTTTCTTTCTTATTTGCATTTTTGTTCTACCAGTGGGTTTTGTTCTTTCTTGTGCATTCGTGGTATTGATTTTTATTTTTTGGATTCTGAATGCGGGATGCCATTCAGGATTTCTTGCAGGGCTTGTCATGTGGTGGTGAGCTCCTGCAATTTTTGTTTGTCTGGAAAATACACTATTTCTCCCTCATTTCTGAAGGACAGACTTGATGGTTACAGTATTCTTGGCTGGCAGTTTTTTTCTTTTAGTATTTTGAATATATCATCCCATTTTGTTCTGGCTGTGGAGTTTCTGTTGAGAAGTCTGCTGTTAGTCTGATACGGGCTCCCGTATAGGTGACTTGATGCTTTTCTCTTGCTTCCTTTAAGATTCCCTCTTTATCTTTGAGCTTTGCCAGTTTGACTATAATGTGTCTTGGAGAGGATCTTTTCGGGTTGAATCTGTTTGGGGATATTTGAGCCTCCTGGATCCAAAGGTCTGTGTCTCTCCCTATACCTGGGAAGTTTTCCATTGCTATTTTATTGAATAGGTTTTCCATGCCTTTTTTTTTTTCTCCTCCCTTCTGGAAGACCCATGATTCAAATGTCCATGTGCTTAAGATTGTCTGCTCTCTCTCTTAGATTTTCTTCATTTTTAAAGATTCTTTTTTCCTTTTTTTATTTTGGTCCACCTGGGTTATTTCAAACAGACCATCTTAAAGATCAGAAATCCTTTCATCTGCTTGTTTTAACCTGCTGCTTAAGCTATTGGTTATGTTTTTTGTTTTGTTGAGTGAAGCTTTCACTTCCAAGTGTTCTGCTACATTTCTTTTAAAGGTATTAATCTCTTTGTAAATTTTCTCCTTCATGTTCTGGATATTTTTTCCTCTCATTTCATTATGTTGTGTAACTGAGTCTTCTCATATCTCAGTGAGTTTCTTTAAGATTGTTGCTCAGAATTCCTCTTCAGTCATTTTAATGGTTTCCTGCTCTACAAGGTCTGGTATTTAAGAATTACTGTATTCTTTTGGTGGTATCATATTTTCTTGGGTTTTGTATTTCTAGTATCTCTACTTTGATATCTGCTCATCTGGTGGAGCAGTTGTTGCTTCTTTAACTCTGGCGTGGCTTTGAGGAGAGAGACTTTCTCTTGTTTTCCCAGTCTCTGCTGGCGGCTCTCCTTGTGTCAATGCAGTTGAGTATGTGGAGGACCACCTGCACAGTGGCTCTGGCTACTGCTGTGGTGGTCAGCTACTTTTTGGCAGCTGTGGCTGTGGCAGTGGCTGTGATGGGACAACAGTGTTGAAGTGGTGTATTCAGAATGTTCCCAGCCTGCTTCCAGGCAGGACGTACTGCCCTCAACTCCTTCCTAGGTCCCTAGGCATGCTCCTTGCCTGCTTCTGGGTGGTCTTGAGAGGCTTTTAAGAATCTAATCTAAGATTCCTTATAAAAATCCCAGCAAAGCCAATTTAAAAAGATCATATATGATAAATCACTATTCTTTTTGCACTTTATGCGAATAATCCAGCCAGATACTAAACTTATTTTGTAAATAAATTAATCTCGTCATAATTCTCTTTGGTAAAAATGGGGAACTTAAACAGAAAGTTATATTTCAGAAAAAAAAAAAAAAAACTATAGTACACCTGTTAAGTTCTAGCCCCATCCATTATTTTTGAGTTTTTATTTCCTGGACTGAATCCTGAATTTTTAATTCCTTCAATATCTGGCTGTGACTCTCCAAGAGTAAGGTTTTAACTTATATATAAACCACCTTTGTGCCTGTTACTTGGTTGAATACTCATAAAGTTCATTGGGACACCTAATACAAAGTATAAACCAGAAAAATCTGTCAGATTGCCACTGTCTCCTCTCATCCCAACTGAAGATACTTTGAGCCTGATATCTAAAACCTTCCTGACTGGCTGTCCTTCATACTCAAAAATTAAGTTTATAGTTTGTTCTAACCATTAACATTTGTTTTCTCTTTTTTTCTGTAGAAATGCCTCTTCTTAAATATCTGATTTCTCACACTATATAGAGGCCTGACTTTGATGGAAGCCCATGTGTAGCACCACTGCCTAAAATGAAACATAGCTTTTAACTATTTAACTGGACTGGCCTTTCTTGTTTTTGTTTTTTTATTAGTTGGAATATAATTAATTGCATATATCTGTGTGGTACCACCATGTTGAATATCAATATCTGTGTGCAATATGTGATGCTTAAATCAGAATAATTAGTATATTCAACCTTAAACATTGTAATCATTTTTTGTGGCCCTTTACCAATTTCTCACTAACCCCTACCTCTTCCTCCTTTTCCCACCTCTGTGGGTCTCAGTTCTGTTCTCTTCTTTTGAAATTTTAATGAATTATTGTGATGTATCTTTCTTTCCTTTTTTAAAAAATTTTTTAGCTCCCACTTATGAGTGAGGACATGTGTTATTTCTCTTTCTGTGCCTGGTTTATTTCACTGAACATAATTTTCTCCAAGCTCATCCATGTTGCTGTGAATGACAGAATTTCATTCCTTTTTATGGCTGAGTCTTATTCCATTGTGTATATAGACCACATTTTCCTTATCCAGTCATCCATCAATGGACATTTAGGTTGGTTCTAATCTTAATTATTGTAAATAGAGCTATGATAAACATGGAAGTACAGATATCCCTTCAAAAGGATGATTTCCATTCCTTTGGGTATTGTATTAGTCCATTTGTGTTGCTTATAACAAAATACCTGAAACTGGGTGATTTATAAAGAAAAATGACATTTATTTCTTACAGTTTCTGAGCTGGGAAGTCCAAAGTCCATCTGGTAGTAGTGACAGTGACCCTGGGATCTCACATTGCGAGAAGGTGGAAGCAGTGAGAACAGAGAGAGTCAGACTTTCCTCTTCTTTTAAAGCCCTCAGAACCACACCCTTGACCACCATTTTTAATCCATTCATTAGGGCATGGTCCTACAATCCAATCACCTAGTTAAGGCTCCACCTTTCAATGACAGGAATAGGAGTTCTCACCCTCTTAACAGTCACAGTGGGGCTAAGATTCTAATATATAAACTTGGGGGACACAACTCAAGCTTCAGTGAGTTTTTGTAGGACATAATTCAGTCCACTACAGGTATATACCCAGCAGTGGGATTGCCTGATTGTATGGCAGTTCTACCTGTAGTTGTTTGAGGGAACTCCATACTGTTTTCCATAGTGGCTGCATGAATTTACAGTCCCAGCAGCAGTGTAGGAGGGTTTCCCTTTCTCTGCATCCTGACCAGCATTTGTTATTCTCTGTCTTTTTGATAATGGCCAGTCTATTGGGGATGAGATGATATCTCACTGTGGTTTCGATTTGCATTTCCTTATGCTTACTGATGTTGAGCATTATTTCATGCGTTTAGTGGTGGACCAGCCTTTCGTGGAACTGAGAGACTAATTCAATGGCTTTATGAAACAATTTACCATGCCAATTTCTGGACTGTGAAACTTCTTGGGGAAGTTTCAGAGCCAAGAACATTGTGACCTAGAAAGCAGTACCTCAAAGTGGAGGCCTCAGAGGCAGCCTCAAAAGCAGCTAAGTCTTCTGACCTCATACCCTTCTATCTCTCAACCTCATTCTCCACTGAGGCAAGCCATAGAAAATAGAATCCCTCTTCCCCAAGGCAGGTCATAGATGTACTCTAATCTTCCCCACTGTCTCTCTCTCTTGAACATGGCCGTAAAGAAATTCCCAGGCCTACCTTGTCTGATTGTAGATCATAAGACCCCCATTCCAGAAAGGGTCCTGTCCCATACCCTGGAGGAAAGAATACTACACAGAGAAGCCAAGAAGAATCTGAACAGAAAGGACTTGCTGGGTTTCCCACTCAGTCTATTATTAGCATTAGATTATATGTTTCTCATCCAATCACATTTCTACATGGCTGTGCCTGCTTCCTAGAACCTATGCATAAATATGGGCAATTTTCCCTATATCTTTGGGTTTTTCATTCTGAAGTTTCCTGTGTTATGTAAAACTATGATCAAATAAAATTTGCTACACCTTTTCATATTAATGTGTGTTTTTCATGTGATTTTTCAGAGAACCTTCAGGGGGTTGAAGGCAATGTCTTCCCTTGGCCCCTACAATATGAACCTTCCATTATTTCTTTGAATTGTCACTATGTCATGAATAATCAGTATATACTTTGAAAAGAAAGATCCCTAGGAACAGTGTATAAAGTTGCATCCTCATGTAGAATTGACTCTAATGTGAATATGCAAAAGAATGCACAAAAGGACTTTTATTGCAGAAACACTAGTCCGGTCTTTCTTGGTGACAATTTAGTTGTGAATTCACATGTCTGAAAGGCTTTTGGTTGATTGTTAAACCTTGTTTATTTAGCAATGATTTTCTGAGTGCCTACTGAATACCATGCTAGGTGCTATTTACTACAGATATGGGCAGTACACAACACAGAAAAGGACCTGCGTAGTGAGCTCGGCTCTCTCAGAGACACCCAAACTAGCAACCACAATAAAAGACCAAGAGGGATGGATAAGGGATATTGGTATAGAAGGGGCTATGGATAGGATCATTTAGCATGCAAATCAGAATAATTCTGAGAATGAAGGGGAACATTCTTACCAATTGTGTTAGGATAGCTATGTAAACTAGAAACGTTCTGTGGTCCCCAATGGGGGAAGAATCAGGGGGTCTGTCCAGAAGGAGCAATATATTTCAGCTGGGGACTGATGGAGGAGTAGGAGTGAGCCTATTGAGGGGAGTGGAATGGGGTGTCCTTGCTCAGAGAACATGCACCCAGGCTTAGAGGTGATTAAATAAAAAGACACCCTGTTGTTGGAGAGGAGAGGGCAAGAGGAAAATGCATGAATGGAGGCTGGAAAGGAAAGAAATCTGAATCTATTGTGGGTCAATTCCAATTTCTGCCTATTTCTCATGATATCCCATTGTCAAGTGTTTCAGTGTGTTTGGGTTCTACTTTCTTCACCTATAACTAGGGATTATAATATTTAACTCACAGAGTTGCTGTGAGACTAAGTGTGATAATTTATAGAAGATGCTTGACATAGAATAGGAGATCAAAAAATGTTCACTCTTGTATTTCTATACAGTAGCAGTGAACAGCCCCAAAAGGACATTAAAAAACAATTTCATTTACAATAGCCTCAAGAAATACTTTGGAATAAATCTAAACAAAGGAGTAAAAGACCTGTACACTGAAAACTGTAAAATGTGGCTGAAAGAAGTTTAAGACCTAAATAAGTGTAAAGACATCTCGTGTTCATGGATTGGAAGACAGTATCATTAAGAAGGCAATACATTCCAAAGTGGTCTACAGATTCAATATAATTACTGCTAAAATCCCATGGCCTTTTTTTTCTTTGCAGAAATGGAAAAACCACTCCTAAAATTCTTAAGGAATTTCAATAGCCAAAACACTCTTGAAAAAGAACACAATTAGATGACTTAGCTTCCTGATTTCACAAGTTACTACAAACTTACAGTGATCCTAACAGTATGATACTGGCATACACATAGACATATGGTTTAATAGAATAAACTTGAGAGCCCCAGAAACAAACCCATGTGTCTATGGTCAATTGATTTTCAACAAGAGAGCCATTTATAAGGGAAAGAATAGTTTCTTCAAAAAATGGTGCTACGACACTGGATTTCCACATGCAAAAGAATGAAATTGGTCCTTCACCTTAAACAATATGTAAAAATTAACTTAAAATTATTCAAAGTTCTAAATATAAAGACTAAAACTTTAAACTCAAAGAAGAAAATGAGTAAATCTTCATAACTGTAGATTTGGCTTGGAATGGTTTCATAGGTATAACATCAAAGTGCAAGCAGCAACCACAAAAGGTAGCTAAATTGGACTTCATCAAAATTAAAAACTTTTTTTTGTAACAAAGGATACTTTGACCATTAAGAGAGTGAAAAAAAAAAAAAACCCACAGATGGAAGTAGCATATGTCTGCAAGGTATCTGATAAAGGCTTAATATCTGGAATATGTAAATAATTCCTATAAATCAACAACAAAAAAGACAAACAACTCAGTTGAAACATGGGTAAAAGATTTGCATAGACATTTCTCCAAAGAAAGTATACACATGGCCAACAAGCCAGGAAAATATGCTAAACACGCTAATCATTAGGGAAATGCCAATCGAAAATACAATAAGATATCACTTCCTGTCTATTAGGATGGCTATACTCAAAAAGAAAGGAAAATAAGCGCTGATGAGAAAGTGGGGAAATTGGAATGCTTGTACAGTGCTGATGGGAATGTAAAATGGTGCAGCAGCTGTAGAAAATAGTTTGCTGGTTCCTCAAAAAGCTAAACAGAGAATTATCATATGACCTAGCAATTCCACTCTTAGGTATATACCCAAAAGAACTGAAAACAGGTTTTCAAAAAAATTTGCACAGGAATGTTCATAGCCAAAGTCACAATAGCCAAAAGGTGGAAACAATTCAAATATCTATCAACTGATGAATGGATAAACAAAATGTGGTTTACCATACAATGGAATATTATTCAGCTATAAAACGAAGTAATGATACATATTACAATATGAATGAATCTTGAAAACATTATGCTAAGTGAAAGAGGCCAGACACAAAAGTCATAAATTGCATGATTTCATTTATATGAAATATTCAGAATAGATAAATCCATGGAGACAGAAAGCAGATTAGTTTTTTCCAGGGAGGGAGAAATGGGGGTTGACTGCTTAATGAGTTTGGTTAATGGTTTCTGTTTGGGATGATGAAAATGTTCTGGAACTAGACAGTGGTAGTGATTGAACAACACTGTACATGTACTTAATGCTATGGAATTATATACTTCAAAATGGTTAAAATGGTAAACCTAGGTTATGTATATTTTACCACGATTGAAAAAAAACAAAGAATTGCAGGAAAAAAAAGTCTAGCTAGTCTTATTAAGGGTGGACCCTTGTTTCCCTATCAGCTAGAGTTAGGATTAGCAGGAAAATGCTTCCTCTCCTCTGCATGAAAGTATCTGGGCATTCTCTATCAGCCCTGTTTTTTAAAAATTAATAGTATTAATTGACAAATTATAAATGTATCCATTTACTGGGTACAGTGTGATGTTTTGATATGTGTATATACAGGGACCAAAGGAAAACTTCACCCCTAAATGTTCATTAATAAAAATCACTGACAAATTTAGATGAATAGGAAGAAAAGGCATAACTAATTTTATTTATTAATGTGTTGGGAGAAGGCAAAGCATGGGGAATCACAGGATAGTGAGGCAGGAAACTAGATAGAGATAAGACCAGGAGCAGGAAATATGGTTATTGGCAAGTGGGAAAGCTGGTTCCCTGAGGACACAGACATGCACATGCACAGAAGCAAACACAGGTGACAAAGACAATTCCAGACAGGCAGCCCCTACCTTTAGTGTCATTCAGTTAGACCAATGAGTTCCCACCAGCTAGGGCACCATTCTCTTTAACCAATATGACAGAGATCACATTCAGGGCTCAACCAATGACCAAATGGCACGAATCCAGCTAAGAGGACTTAAAACCCCAGGAACGTAACCGTCTGCACTCTTGAGCACTCCCTTCTCTTGCTCGAGCCCGCACCATTTTCTCCGGAGGGAGTGTACTCTTTCTTTGCTAAATAAAACTGCTTTTACTTTTCATTTCTGGTGTGTCTCATCCAATTCTTTGTTCAAGACACCAAGAACCGGATCTAGCCAGCAGGACCTGGAATTTTCCTGTAACAATAGTAATGTCTCAAATTCCAATGGGAGTAACAAAGCTTATATATGAGTGTTCAGGAGAGAGAGAAGGCGGGGGAGGTAGAAGCTCCAGAACAAGGGCCTGAGATCAGGTTTCTCTGAAGTTCTGGGGGGAAGTGTTGTCACAGGTGAAAGAAGGATGTCAGAAGTTAAAGTTAGGTAGAAACATGTAGTGTGCAAATGAAAATACTTCAGATTGTCTCACAGCTGCCCCCATGGACAATGCAGAATGGTAAAATCAAGCCAATTGACGTTTTCATCACCTCACTTGCTTATAATTATTTTGTGGTGAGACATTTGAAAGAGGGATCATGTGGTATTTTCTTTCTATGCCTGGCTTAGCATAATGTCCTCCAGGTTCATCCACATTGTCACAAATGACAGAATTTACAATTCCACCTTAGAGAATTTATTCTTGGGAAGATGCAGCAAGATGAATAAGTGATGAGATTATCTCTAAAGTACCTTCCAACTGTAGGACTTCCTGTTTCTATGTGGACTTCCTGTCTTCCATTTCCCCACAAGAATAACATCAGTCTTGATCCAATAAAAGAAGCAAACAAACATACACCCTCAAACCCCCATATACAAAAACTGAAAAGAGGACCCTTGCTAGAAACTTCAAGAAGATTGATAGGCTGGGCCAAAGGAACAGTTTTGAGGAGGCTGGTGATGAAGGAGATACTTTGTCACCTGGAATTCAAAGTAGATGGTCCCATTCTGGAATGCATGGCTGGGCTTGCTGGGTTAAGTTGGTGACCCACAGCCTGTAGGAGCAGACAGGTGAGAGAGATAAAACAAATAATGTGGTGTAAGTTCTCACAGTTGTGGCTGACACCCCATGACATGCCTGTCACTAACGCTGTCAGATGCTGCAAACTAAATGAGTAGGGGATAATTTCCTGGCACAGCCAACCTGAAGGTACCATTCTGAGCAGCTTATTACTGTGACTGAAGATATACTACCAAGTTTCTATGAAGACAGATTCAAACAGAAAACTGATGAAATTTGCAGGGCTGTGGTGCACTTTATCCACTATCAGTCAGCTTGGTGTCAGCTGTCCAAATTTAAGTCAAGCAAAGCCAAATTCTATTAATATTTAGTATAGCATTTCCTTTAAAAATTAGAAAAGTCTCAAAACAGGTTAATATTTTTCACATGAGAGATTTATATTTTAGGCAATTTTGTTTATTCTGGGAAATTCATTCTTCTTTGACACATGAGGTAAGAGGATAGAAAAAAAGAGGATTACGGGGAGAGTCACAGATTAAATAATTCACTTGACTGTACCACTCAGATCTTCAAGTTCTACTTCAATAGGTATCAGTGTTTTCTTTTTCTTTCAAAGTAATGTGGATTCAAAGTGTAACTAATAATTAAGATTGCTATGAGAGCATTGATATGCTCCCTGGAATCCGCTGCTTCTCCCAGCTCAAGATCGAAAAGACTCTTCTGGATGGTGCATTGGTTCATACTTAATCTGAACATATGGCAAGAAAGTGTGTGCTAGTGCGTGTTTGGTGGCACATTCACACACAACACACATACACACATACACGCTGATATTCTGTAACATAAAAATTAAGCTGAGTGGTGGTGGTTGTCATAGATGCTAAAGTTAAAATTTGGAGTTAGTGCTATTGTATGTGCCCACAGTCATCAATCTAAACAGGCATCAGAAGTGAAGAGAGGTCCCTCAAGCAAAGCATACACATCATTCCTATTGTTAGAAAGGATTGTCAAAAGGAAAAAGAAAAAAATAAAAATAAAATAAAAGAGGGATTGCTCAAGCACCTGTCTGTCCTTATTCAGGAAAATGTTTGGCATTTTTTAAGACCCTCACATTTCCCCAAAACTTGTTGTTTAAAACATAGAAGGCTTATGTAGGTCAGTCCTCATAAACACCAGTGGAGAAAGAAACCAGCTGATTAGAAGTCGTTTGGGTATTACTGAACACAGGACAGCACAGTCTGGTGGGTGCTTGTTGGCCATTTTCAGAATGCCTTTTCTGGGAAGGGCCCTACATACATGTCTGGGGTACCCCTGACATGCTTCCAGTTTTAGAGCTTATTTGTTCACATTCATATACCCAGACATCGTTCCAAATATGACCTTTAGGCCAGGGTAGCTGCATCCAGGGGGCCTTTTGATCTCAATCATATGCTGCACAAGAATTAATCCTTCCTCTCCTCACCTTGAGGTATTTATGCTGAGCTACAAAATAGGTTTTGAGGGCCGAGCCCGTGGCGCACTTGGTAGAGTGCTGCGCTGGGAGCGCAGCGGCCCGCCGTGGGTTCGGATCCTATATAGGACTGACCGGTGCACTCACTGGCTGAGTGCTGGTCACGAAAAAACGACAAAAAAAAAAAAAAAAAAAAAAAAAAAAGATTTTGAGAAGCCACAAGTTTACATTGGTGTTGATACTTCCAATTCAAATTTGATATTCACTTGTTTTCTTATTTGCTTTATTTTGCAACCATCTTAGTGTCACCAGACCAGATATTCTAGGTCCTTGGGACTCAGAGACATAGAAGTGAACACTGAATCCAGTACACAGTTGGACAAGTGAGGATTATTGAGAAATAGCTCATGCACAAGGGAGCCAACATGAAAGGGCCCTGTTGCTCTCCGAGCATTTAGTGTGAGGGATTTTTAAAGGCAAAAAGGCACAGTGAGGGGCTTGTGAAAGAGGGTGAGATCTCAGGCCTCATGACGGGGGGCCTTTGTCAGTTGGTCACAAGGTGTTCTATTTTCAGCCTCAGCCGAGGGAGACTGATGGTTATCCTTGTTTGCCAAAGCCTCATTCTTCCCTTGAGGCCTGTAAAAGAATTTTTGCACAAGGGGATTAAGCAACCTCGGGTAGCGACCTGTTTGTGGGAAAGGAACATGCTGGCATTTTTAGGGCTTATCTTTAATTATGGCCCTCCCTGGTGTTTCCTGTTGCCCTTGAGCCTCTGCTGCATTTCCACCACGTAAATGGGGCTCTTGGTGTGGACCGTGAGCCTTATCCTTACTCCTGCCTCATTAGTTCGTTTGGTCTGTTATAAAGAAATACCTTAGACTAGGTAATTTATAAAGAGCAGAAAATTATATCTTACAGTTCTGGAGGTTGGGAAGTTCAAGATCAAGGTGCCAGAAATTTTGCTGTCTGGTAAGGACCGATCTCTTTCCGAGAGGGCCTGGTTGCTTCATCCTCTGGAGGAAGGGAACTGCATCCTCACATGGTGGAAGGGCTGCAGGGCAAAGGGCCTAGGTGGTTCCCTGGAGCCTTTTAGAAAGATGCTAATTGCATGCATGAGGGTAGAACCCTCATGCTCTAATCACCTCCTAAAGGCCCCACTTCTTTATACTGTTGAAACAGTATTAAGTTTTAATGTAAATTTTGGAGAGAACTCATACATTCCTACCATGGCAGCAACATGCATTTAAACATTCGGAAACTGAAATTTTAATATTACTTTTAACGATATAACTACTGAGTGAAGATTAGGATTTCTTTGAAACTTGTTTTGTTCTTATAATATACCCCATAAAGGAAGTATGGTCAAAGTATGAGGTTCAAAAACCATCTCTAACATTATCTGTTAGGTCTATTTGTTTCAGCGAGTTTCTAGTTTTGGGGCTTGCTTTTGAAAATCTTTAAATTGGAATTTTGAATATATAAAACATTTACATGATTCAAAGTAAAAATGTATTTAAAAGATTTTCTCTAAGAGGTCTGATTTTTATTCTTATTCTCTCCATCTTCTCCCCTTTCACCCAAGGCCCTTAAAGATAACTTTTCATTTGTCCTTTCAGTATTTCTCTTTGGAACACACCCACACAC
The DNA here is from genome assembly GCF_027409185.1 of Cynocephalus volans. Taxonomy (NCBI): domain Eukaryota; kingdom Metazoa; phylum Chordata; class Mammalia; order Dermoptera; family Cynocephalidae; genus Cynocephalus; species Cynocephalus volans. The sequence continues at coordinate 13,878,559 of NC_084472.1, read as the reverse complement.
ACACATTCATAGTCTTGTTTTCTTGCCTTTCTGACACAAAAGATAGCCTACTATATACTGTTCTTCATCTTTTTTAAAAAATGAAAATCTTGGAGATCAGTTCAATCAGCGCAAAGCGATTCTTTTTCTTTCTTTTTTTTTTTTCATGACTGTATATAGTACTTTGTTGTGTGGATGTCCCATAGGCTTTCCAACCAATCCTGTACTGATGGAGATTTGGGTTGTTTCCAATATTTTGCTATTAAATCTAACGCCTCAGTGAATAACCCTGTACATATGTTTCATACTTGTGGAGGTGTGTTTTCAGGGAAAATAGAAGTGTGATTGCTGAAGAAAGGGCCAATGCATATGTCATTATGTTACATACTGGCAAGCTCCCCTTCAGGAAAGTCACAACATTCTGCATTCTCACCAATAATGGATAAGAGTTTCAGTTTCCCCATGGCCTAACCTACAGAGTATGTTGTCAAGCATTTGGATTTTTTGCCCAAAATTTTTGAATTTATTTTTACTTCTACTAGCTTTGCCCAGAGTCAGCAGGAGAAACAACACATCTGAATTCAGGGGCTTGCTGGAGCTGGCCCAAACTGTCTTACCAAGATCTATTATAAAAATTTCAGAAATTTTATAGTGGTAGGTAAACAGTCATCATTAAAATTAAACCATATAAACTTATAATAATTAAATATTAAAAACAAAATCAATAAATAATTAAAAAGTCATGACTTCTTAATGATTTTGCTCCATTTACTGCCATCTGTGCCCATGAGGTAATTGCCTATGTCTGTAAGGTGGGAATACAGAGTGAGAGACTGCACAGCTCTTCTCGGTGGTGCTGTTAAGTGGGAATCTCAGATCCTTCTGCCCCATCCTGTGCAGGTTGTGAGTCAGGTAGTTGAAAGAAGATTTGAGGAGCTTTCAGGCATGGTAGACAGACTTGATTCTTCAGATGTGAACCTCACAGACACAAACTCCACAGACATGTTTTATTCCTCTAATACAAGCTCAAACTCCACTCTGTCTCCACTCTGCTGACCTTCCATGATCTGCCAACCAGTGGTTCAGAGCAGTTACTTTTATATTCTCTGTACACAATAGGGGCGACAAGCCAAATGCATAACATAACTACAACAAACATGCTGAAGCAGTAAGCGGGCACCCGTATGCAATTACATTACTTTATTATAACTTGTTTCTAATGAATGTGCTGAATCTTGCCTATCGGTAACAGATATGAGCCGAGTGAGTCAGACTAAGCTGTTCTTTACATTGGTTTTAGTTTCCTTACAGGTGCACTCAGTAACTTCACATTGGTGGTCTGAACACAGCCATGGTGGGAGTAATTACCCCATGAAAACCAGCAAACACAACAAATCAAGACCTTATTTGCTTTCTCAGAGAGTTGGTTGTTAGTTTACCAACATACCACTCAACACACCACTGAAGAAGTTCCCAAGAAGAAAACCTAGCTTTTACATTTCTCATACAAAACAAACCTAAACCACCTTTTTTTCCTGGGTTCTTTTATCTCACTCAGGGTCATCTTGCAATAACATTGACCCACAGGCATTAGTTTCCCCATGCTTTTTTCTTTTATCATCATGTCATTAAACATGGGGACTGGTCTGTTATCTCAGCCTACTTTGTTTGATGTCTTGGCAGACTTTCCTTGGTGACAACCATAATATTAGTCAATTGTCTTTCAAGTTGATGCATGTCATACTATGCTTATGAGTTTCAAACTATGTAAGAACTAGATAATTATATCTCGCTGATGTCAGTTAGTATAAACTGACCAATCTGTTTTCCACTATAAGTGCATTTTTTTACCCCTCTGGCAGAGGCCAGTTAATCTTTACTGATGTTACTAGAGCACTGTGAGACCATTTTTGTATCTTAATTTAATCTTCATTCCTTTTCAGAAATAAATTTTCTTTTCCTTGGGTCTTCACAATATTTAATAATAAACACTTCCCATAGGATTTATGGGCTCCCACTGTTCTCATTTCTCTTTTACCCAGAATTAAACCTAATGTTTGCAGGACATTCAGGTCTCTTCAAGCAAATGGAAACAGCCTCATTCTAGTGACTAAGATGTCTATTCCCACATAACCCACACACTTGTACCTATCATTTGAAGGTGAGTCTTCTCCCTCCCCCTGGCCTGGACTTAGCTTAGTGCATGTGCAAGGTCTCTGGTTGGATAGGGAGACTCCATAAGCTTCTCCTTTCTTTACCTACCTCTGTTCCTACTGCACTAGTGTTGCATGCAAGTAGAAGTAAAGGAAAGAGATGAAAAATTCTTATTTGGTCCCTCTTCCATGACCTGGCATCAATATTCTATATACTTGGCGGATGTTCGAGGCCAAGGCAGCTGCCCTCTCAGACAAGACTGAACACTGGTTCTCCCATGAGTGCCCCACCTCTAATTCTCAAACACACATTCTTTGCTTTTAAAAAGTCATTTAATGCAAGACATCCAAGATCCAGTCTTTCTTTTTTTAAAATTTTGTCATCAAAGCTTATCTCTTATACCTTTGGTCTTCTGGGCAGGAAAAAGACACCAGTTGACCATGTTTTCCAAGTTAGGAGACACATAAAGCCCCTTTCTCTTGACCTGAGGTGAGGAGAAATACATTTTTTTCTCTTCACTCTTGGAGGAGGGCTCTCTACAAAGATCCTCTGTCTCCAAATAACCCATGAAAACAAAAAAACAAATATCTTCAATATCCAACACTTGATTGTTTTATACAATTAATATGGATGGGGGATGAGGCTCGTAAACTGTTTCCAGACATCTTCTTTAAGAATTCTGTATTGCATCTAGCACTTCCTTTGGAAGGCAGTCTGTTTTCCCTTAGGTCCTTTGGTGTAACTCATTTAACATTTGTTACAAGAAGAGGATGACATATGGTGTTGTGTTCATGTTTCATAGTATGAATAATTTTAATTTGCATGTTTAATTCTATACAGAATTAGCATAATCTGAGTCAACGAACATTAGAACTATGGGAACTGCTCACTATTAATCCATTTTATATGTGGATTCAACTTAAAATGCTCACACAGTTCAATTCTAAACATCTTGACGGTATTGACCAAACCTAAGTGTTCTGAATTTATTAAACCCAACCATACGTAGATATGAGTGCATTTTCATGGGATTTAAAGGCATTGATTCAACTTTCAAAATTCAATTCAATTCAAGTATGCCAAAATCTAGTTGCGGGAGTCCATGTTTAGAGGAATATTTTGTATATATTATAATAGCAGTATCATGCTGTTATGGAGCGGATATTAGCCACTTCTACAGATAAAAGCCATTTAAAACTTAGAACATGGACTTGGGAAGCAAGAAGCATATTACCTAATAATTAAAAATTTTAATAAAATTTTAATAAAATGACCCAAACCAGTGGACATTGTAGAAAGAATGAGGTCTACAGAAAGATGAAATTAGAGTGGGAAGAAGCATGTAAATATTAATTAAAAAGGAATAGACATACCAAGAGTTAGTTTGAAGTTCCTACCCTGGACTTCATGGAATAGCTGAGGGTCAGTTTTTAGGCTTTAGGGAGCTTCCTGAAATTGTTGTAAATATTTGTGATAATATGAATTTTTCAGAAAAGAGTTCTTAGCTTTCATCAGATTCTCAGAGGGACCCCAATGACCTCCAAATGGAAAGAGAAATTATTTACTACCAATAGCATTACATTGGACTTTGGAAATCTGAACTTCATAAATCATTCTTTATGGCACATAAAATTGAGCTAGTCACTCCAGCCTCTTGGGCACCATTATTGTCACTTATGACTCAGGGTGCATTAGTCCATTTCTGTTGTTTATAACAGAATACCTGGAACTAGGTAAATAAAGAAAAAATATTTACTGCTTACAATATCAGGGACTGGGAAGTTCACAGTCCATGGGGCACATCTGCTAAAGGCCTTGCTGATGGTGGCTCTACAGGAATGTGGGGTATTACATGATAAATGGCTTGAGCAAGAGAAGGCTAACCTGCTCACTCACCCTCTTATAAAGCCATCAGAACCATGCCCATTACCACCCATTAAACCGCCAACTTATTACTCTATGAATGGATCAGTCCATTCACTAGGGCATGGTCCTTACTATATAATAACCTTGTAAAGGCCCCACCTTTCAGTTGTCATGTAGGATTTCCCACCCTCAACACTGTTACAGTGGGGATAAATACATGAACCTTTGGGGGACATGATTCAACCCACAGCTCAGGGTGAGCTCTAAGTGAGTGGTCCTGTTCTATGCACAGGTTGGGGCTTGAGGAGAAAACTAAGTAACACTATTCTTCCCTTCAGAATTTGGAACCATATGGAAAGTAAAACAGTGATTAAAACAGATGGAGACCAAATTTTAATTTTATAAATTTCAATTTTGTAAAAGCTAGATTGAAGAATATGGAATGAAAGCAGGCAAAGCACCACCCCTGAGAAGCCCACCCCACCACCACAGAGACCCTGAGGGAGTAGCCCTGACCTGGCAGCCCCTGCAGGAACCCAGGTAGGTGAGGTCCACCCCCAAGAGGTTCATCCCGCCTCTGCAGAGGACCAAACAAAGTGACAGGCAGCTGTGCATCAGCAAAATTCCCTGCCACTGCTGGAGACACCAGTGAGGAGCAAGAGGACTGTGACAGTCTCTGCTGCAGCAACTGCTACCATAAGGATGGCTTGCTGCTAAAACAGTAGCCACTGCTACCTCATAGGTTTCTTGGTGCCTACTCATCAGCATACACAGAAGAAGCATCAACAGTGGAGCCCAGGAAAGAGGAGAGATAAATAGAAAACCCATGCAGAGTCACCCATTCAAATTGAGGAGCACTAGTGTACCCCAGTGCACCCAAGAGCGTCAGGGTGAGCTAGCCATGGGGCCAACAGTCCTGTCCAGGAACACCCACTATAATCTAAGAGTGGTGAGACTCCAAGGAGCTATCCCACAAAATTTGAGATCTTGTCTGTGTTCTGATGAACCAATGTAGTGTCACCAACCTCAGTGAAGAAATAAATGTCCTAGGGAATAGGTCACAGAGGCACTATCATGCAATTCCCACACCACATTCAGCCAAAATACCTTCACAGGGTCTACACTACAGCATTTACCTGGAACCAATACTAAAACACCCCATTCAACCATCATTATAAAACACACCTGCAAGAGGAATTCCCTCTCTGCTAACCCCACTCCAGAGTAACTTCTCTTCCAGATGACTAAACACCAAGAGAGAGATACTAAAAATATGAAAAAAAAAACCCAAGAAAATATGACACCAAAAAAGGAATATAATAACTCTCAAGTACCAGATCTTATAAAACAGAAAGTCTTTGAAATGACTGACAAGGGATTTCAAGCGACAATTCTAAGGAAACTAAATGAGATACAAGAAGACTCAGCCAGACAACACAACGAAATGAGAAAAAGTATACAGGACCTGAAAGAGGAAATGTACAAAGAAATCAATGCCCTGAAAAAGAATGTAGCAGAGCTTGTGGAGCTGAAGGATTCATTCAATGAAATAAAAAACACAACAGAGAGCTTAAATAGCAGGTTAGAACAAACAGGAGTGAGAATTTCTGATCTTAAAGATGCCCTGTTCAAAATAACACAAGTGAACAAAAACAGAATTTTAAAAATTGAAGAAAATCTAAGAAAGATAATAGACAACCTCAGGCACTCAAACATCTGAATCATGGGTATTCCAGAAGGGGAGGAAAAAAGAAAAGGCATTGAAAACATATTCAACAAAATAATAGTGGAAAACTTCCCAAGTATGGAGCGAGATACAGATCTTCAGATTCAGGAGGCTCAAAGATCCCCAAACTTATTCAAACCAAAAAGTCCTTCTTTTATAGTCAAATTGGCAAAACTCAAAGACAAAAAGAGAATATTAAAACCTGCAAAGGAGAAGTGTCAAGTCACCTGAGAGCCCCTATCAGGCTAACATTAGATCTTTCATCAGAAACCCTAAAAGCCAGAAGAGAATGGGATGATATAATCAAAATACTAAAAGACAAAAATTGCCAGCCTAGCAAGGCTATCCTTCTGAAATGAAGGACAAATATTATATTTCCCAGACAAACAAAAACTGCAGTAGTTTACTGCCACATGACCAGCCTTACAAGAAATTCTCAAGGGAGTACTTTGGTACCTGAGAAACAACCATCACTACTGTGAATACTCAAGAAAGAACAAAACCCACCAGTAAAACAAAAATACAAACAATAAAGAGAAAGGAAGTTTATCTCCTATCTCAAGAAACCAACAAACACAGAAGAAAAACAGTAAATCAGAAAGAAAGGAACAAAAGATATCTAAAACAACCAAATAAAAATCAATAAAATGCCAGGAGTAAATCAACACCTTTCAATAATAAATCTTAACGTAAAAAAATTAAATTCCCCACTCAAAAGATACAACTGACTGATTGGATTAAAAAGATGGACCCAACAATATGCTGTCTTCAAGAGACTCACCTCACCTGTAAAGACACACATATACTAAGAGTGAAAGTATGGAAAAAGATATACCACACAAATAGAAATGAAAAACGGCTGGAGTAGCTATTCTTAAAACATAAAAAAATAGACTTTAAACCAAAAACCATAAAAAAAAAAATAGAGAAGGCCACTATATAATGATAGAGGGAACTATCCAGCAAGAAGACATAGCTATCATAAATATATATGCATCCAACATTGGAACAGCCAGATATGTAAAGCAAACACTATTAGACCCAAGGAAGGTATAGACATTAATACCATAATAGCAGGAGACTTGAACACCCCATTCTCAACATTCAACAGATCATCTAGACAAAAAGTCAACCGAGAAACATAAGATCTAGACAACAGGTTAGGTCAATTGGACATGGCAGACATCTATAGAACATTTCATCCAGCAACCTCAGAATATTCATTCTTCTCATCAGCACATGGAACATTCCCCAGAATAGCCCACATGTTAGGTCACAAATCAAGTCTCAACAAATGCAAAAAAAATTGGAATTATTCCATGCATTTTTTCAGACCACAATGGATTAATACTAGAAATCAATAACAAATGAAACTCTGGAAACTATACAAATACATGGAAATTAAACAACATTCTACTTAATGACATATGGGTCCAAGAAGAAATTAAACAGGACATCACAAAATTTCTTGAAACTAATGAAAATTATGACACATCGTACCAAAACCTGTGGGATACCATGAAAGCAGTACTAAGGGGAAAGTTTATTACAATAAGTTCTTACTTCGAAAGAATGGAAAAATGGCAAGTGAGCAACCTAACACTTCACCTTAAAGAACTAGAAAAAAAAGAATAATCCAAACCAAAAGTTAGTAGATGAACAAAAAAAATTAAGATGAAAGAAGAACTAAATAAAATAGAAATCCAAGAAATGATATAAAAGATCAATGAAACAAAAAATTGGTTTTTTGAGAAGATAAATAAAATTGAGAAGCCATTCGCTAGGCTAACCAAAAAAAAAAAAAAAAGAAGAGAAGACACTAATAACAAGAATTAGAAATGAATAAGGAGATATTACAAATGATACCTCAGAAATAAAAGGAATCATTATAGACTACTATAAACAACTATATGCCAACAAATTTGAAAACCAGGAATAAACTAAGAAGACATAGAAAATCTGAACAAACCAATAACAACCAAAGACATTCAAGCTGTAATCAGCAGTCTTCCAACAAAGAAAAGCCCAGGACTGGATGTCTTCACTGCAGAGTTCTACCAAACCTTTAAAGAAGAATTAATACCAATTCTCTACAAAACATTCCAAAAAATTAAAACAGAGGCCATTCACTCAAACTCATTCCATGAGGCAAACATCACCTTGATACCAAAACCAAACAAACAACAAAAAGGAAAACTACAGGCAAATAACTTTGATGAATATAGATGGAAAAGTTCTCAATAAAATACTAGCTAATAGAATACAGCAACACATACATGAAATTATACACCATGACCAAGTGGGATTCATTCCAAAGATGCAAAGTTGGTTCAACATATGCCAGTCAATAAGTGTTATACACCACATCAGGAAAAACAAAGACAAAAACTATATGATCATCTCTATAGATGCTGAAAAAGCATTTGACAAAATTCAACATTCATACATGACAAAGACACTATAAATTATGTATAGAAGGAAAGTATCTCAACAAAATTAAAGCCATGTATGACAAACCCACTGCCAATATCATCCTGAAAGGGGAGAAGTTGAAAGCTTTTCCCTTAAGAACAAGAACAAGACCACGATGCCCATTCTCACCACTCCTCATAGTGTTGGAAGTACTAGCCAGAGCAATCAGGGAAGAGAAGGAAATAAAGGGCATCCAGATTGGAAAAGATGAAGTCAAATTGTCACTGTTTTCAGATGATATGACCCTATATATAGAACAGCATATAGACTCAATAAAAAATTTCTTATAGTTGATAAATGATTTCATCAAAGTTACAGGATATAAAATCAACATGCAAAAATCAGTAGCATTTTAAAACTCTAACAATGAACTAGCAGAAAAAGAAATCAAGAAAGCTAGCCCATTTACAATAGCCACCCCAAAAATAAAATACCTAGGAATAAAATTAACTGAGTATGTAAAATATCTCTATGATGAAAACTACAAATCACTGTTGAGAGAAATTAAAGAAGACACAAGAAGATGGAAAGATATCTCATGCTCTTGGATTGGAAGAATTAACATTGTCAAAATGTTCATACTACCCAAAGTGATCTACAGATTCAACACAATCCCTGTCAAAATTTCAATCACATTTTTCTCAGAAATGGAAAAAACTATTCTATCATTCATATGGAATAACAAAAGATCACTAATAGCCAAAGCAATCCTGAGCAAAAAAAAAAAAAAAAAAAAAAAACAAGGCTGGAGGCATAACATTACCTGACTTTAAACTACGCTACAAAGCTATAGTAATAAAAACAGCATGATACTGGCATAAAAACAGACACATGGACCAATGGAACAGAATAGACAGCACAGAAATCAACCCATACACCTATAGCCATTTTATATTCAGCAAAGGCACCAAGAACACAAATTGGGGAAGAGACTGCCTCTTTAGTAAATGGTGCTGGGAAAATTGGATATCCATATGTAGAAGAATGAAACTAGACCCATACCTTTTGCCATACACAAAAATCAAATCAGAATGGATTAAAGAATTAAATATACATCCTGAAACAATAAAACTCACAAGAAAACATAAGGCTAACACTTCAGGACATAGGATTGGGTATAGACTTTATGAATACAACTCCAAAAGCACAGGCATCCAAAGGAAAAATAAACAAATGCAATTATGTCAAGCTAAACATCTTCTCCACCACAAAAGAAACAATTAACAGACTGAAAAGTCAACCAACAGAGTGGGAGAAATATTTGCAAAATATTCATCTGACAAGGGATATTGGGCCTTAAAAACTAATGCCACCTTAAGTGACATTACAAATGGCGCCATTATGGGCCCACAAGGGCGTATTAACGTGGCAGCCTAAGACAGCACTGGGAGGAAGTAGGTTGGGAGTGTCTGCAGGAACCTTGCCTTAGCCCTTATTGGCCAAATACGTGCTTCCACACTCATGAACACTGTGTGATTGCAATAGCTAGGATTTGAGACAGGATGCATGCTCTCGTAACCTTTAAGCTGATTGGAGGATGTAAAAACCTCCCTTCCCCATTTGCCTTTAAAAGCAAGTGCTTGTGTGATAATAAATGGAACTGCTCGACTGAACCCCCGCCGCATCTGAGTGTGCTTTAACCCGGCTGGTTGGAGCCGGTGGCTGTGCTTACCTCTCTTCACAGCTCTCTTCCCCCGTCTCCTTCCAAATGGGACCGGAGGGAAAGAGGAATCCAGGCCATTCGCTCGCCCACCAAAAGGAACGAGGCTAGGGCTGTTCAGGTCAGCCGGCGGCAGACCCAACAAAGGGATAAATATCTAGAATATACAAGAAACTCAAACAGCTTAACAGAAAAAAAAGGTAACCTGATTAAAAAATGGGCAAAGGAGCTGAATAGGCATTTCCCAAAGGAAGATATATGAAAGGCCAACAGATAAGAAAAAATGCTCAACATCACTCAGCATTTGGGAAATGCAAATCAAACCCACTTTGAAATATCATCTAACTCCAATTAGGATGGCTAATATCCAAAAGACAGAATAATAAATGCTGATGATGATGTGGAGAAAAAGGAACTCTCCTACATTGTTGGTGGGACTGCAAAATGGTGCAGCCTTTATGGAAAATGGTATGGAGTTTCCTCAAACAATTACAGACAGATCTGCCATATGACCCAGGTATCCCACTGCTGGTATGTACCCAGAGGAATGGAAATCATCACCTCAAAGGGATACCTGTATTCCCACATTTATTGCAGCACTATTTACAATAGCCAAGAGTTGGAACCAGCCTAAATGTCCATCATCAGATGAGTGGATACAGAAAATGTGGTACATCTACACAATGGAATACTACTCTACTGTAAAAATCTATGAAATACTACCACTCATAGCAACCTGGATGGACTTAGAGAAAATTATATTAGGTGAAATAAGCCAGGCACAGAAAGAGAAATATCATATGTTCTTACTTATATGTGGGAGCTAATAAAAATAAGTAAATATACAAACAAATAAATGGGGGGAAGAAACAACAATCACAATAATTCCTTGTACTTGTTATGATAAGTGAACAGATATGATGTTGATGGGGAGGAGAGAGACAGAGGTAAAGGAGGAATCAGTAAAGGGACTCAAAAATCAACCACATTGTATATTTATAAATTTAAAAAATAAAAGAAAATAATAAAAAAATCAAACTGTGTTACATTTTTATAAAATCCTTGAGGGAAATAAAAGCCTTGGTGATATATATATATATACCCATGTATATAAAGAAGAATATAGTTTAGATGTGCAGCCTGATGTACTTCTTTATCTTTCATTTTATTGCTTTTCTGCTTGGTATACTAATATACCCACCAGAATAGAAATTTTACCCCTCTATAAACTTACTGTCTGGAGGAACAGAGAATATTTGCATCCCGAGGGCACATTTTTCTAAAAAAGTATCAAGAAAGTACTGAACCAAGTGTTTTCAGTTCCTTTTTTTTTCAATGACACCAAAAAGATGAGTGAGAAAGTTGATAGAGACTTTTCCCTTCTTAAGGGGTAAGCCATCAGTTCATTGCTTTATGAGACAGTGTGGGAATGCTGGAAGGAGTAGGAAAGCACTCTTCTTTAGAGAGTTGCAACTTGATCATACGAACACAAATGGCTGTTTAACAAGAGAGTTTGAAAATGTCATTTGGGGTCAATGGATGTAGAACATTTTGGGTAAGTTTAAGAAAGTTTAATTTGATCAAATATAACATGGTAACACAGATATGTTTTGAAAGAAAAGTTGAGGTAACAAGAAGTGTTTTGGGTAGATTAAATGTAGCAATGTATTACAGTGGGGAAAAAGGAACGACAGAAACATGAACCAGAAAGCTATAATAAAAATCAGTTTTAGGTGCTAAGTCCCTAAATCGTTGGCAGTAGAAATTAAGATAAACAACTCTGTGGTGATTTATTGAATGCTGGGAGTAGGGTGGTTATGGAATGGGAAGAATAAAGAGCAACTTTAACGCTTCGATTTTTAGAGGATGAAAGTTGAATAAATGAGGAAGGAAGCTTTGGGCTTGTGACAAATAATAAATTTTAATTTTGACATTTTCATTTGTTAAATTCAATTGGTGAATTGGGGTGAGCAACACCATATTTTGCAAATAATGAAACTGAGGCTAATATTAGTTATTAACTACCCAAGATTTTACCTTAATCGAGGCTTTCCTAGTTATCTCAGGACTGTGTGATTGGTTTTAGTTCATTATTTATAGGGGCATCTTTTCGAGTTTATGATGTTTTATTAGACATTATGCCAGTTACTAATTTATTACCCCTCAGCTCCACATCCACCCTTCATCACCTTCTCCACCATAATGGAGCATTTCTTCTTTGCACCAAGTACAATATTAGGCTTTGCCAGTAGAGGGAGTTGTAAGGACATTGTAAGAGGAAGCGACTTCCTGGTTCTGCTGCTCTTCCTCAGCTGTGTGCCCAGAGTGCACAGTCATTTTGAAAGACCACGGCTTGACTCTGGTCTGGTGACCAGCCTACATGGACATGGACACCATGCACCCAGGACCTCTCAGTGATGCGCTGCTGGTGAGTGGGGTTTTTATTCCCTGACATATTTGGGCATCTGCCTGCCAGCCAAAGCCCCTGTTCAGTCCCTTCAGTGCTGGGCTCCTGCAGACTATGCTTTCACCCGAGCTCAACTCCTGCAGAAGTGTGGTTTTCTCGAACTCTGGGCTCCTTTAGGGTACACAGTCTTCAGTACTCATATCCCGTAGTAGCACAGCTTTCTCCCTTTCTGCAGTTATGGCTTTTTATTGTAGAAGGCAGGGCATGATTCCTTCAGTTCCCAATTCCAGCAGTGCCCAGAAGCCAAGATTCTTTTGGCACCCTAGAGGGCAGATTTTCAGCAAGTACCACTGGTGAGGCACCTTAGCAACTTCCCTGCCATCCAGAGAGCCATGGCTTTGCCCTTTCCAGTGTGGTCTGGATTTCAGCCTTGGATGGGAGGACCCTTCTGTGGTTATCCTATTTTGTCTTAGGAATACTGTTGGCTCCTTATATTGGCTACTTCTGTGTTCTTAGGAATTCTGTTTAACTCTTATTAGTCAATTCTCCAACATTCCAATTCCACACTAAAAACTCTATGTTAAACTTTTCTTGCTCATATTACTATGTAGTTTCTGTCTCCTGACTGGACCCTGACTGATATGGCATTGACCTTGCAACCTCAATCATCAGTGGCCACCCTGTTTTCCTGTATAAGACTGATTATAATGAGCTCTTTCTTGTGTCTAAATAGCTCTTACCCATTTGAAAAAGACTCAAGGTAAAGAAAGCACCTTTATTCTGAATTATATTATTTCTGGAAATCCAAAACATTTATGGAAAATAGTTTCTGGTTTCTCACTTGAGTAGGAGAATTCTTAATGGAACACAGTCAGAAAAAGTATGGGTCCTGAAGGCAGGAATCTGACCAACTTTTTCCCTTGTCAGCAGGCAGCTGGCACTAGCTTTATTCTTTCTTTTTTCCCATTTTCTCTTTTCTCACTTTTATCCCTGAGTAGCTAAGAAGTGAAAGAACACTATAGGATTGAAATTAGACTATATGGGACCAGGGAGTCTGGAATGAATTATGGCAAACAGAAGATTGCAGTTTTCCAGGCAAATTTGAACTACTCCAATGCAGACATCGGTAAGGTAAACCTCCAGTAAGGCTGCCTGTAAATGAATGTTGCGGCACTTTCCTGGCAAACCAGGGCCAGTTCTCTCCTTTTTCATCTCCATTTCCATATTTCACATACTCCAGATGCTCACTGTCTTCCCATAGATGACATGTTCCATAATCCTCAACAGCATGTGGTCTGCTCTACTTCTTTCTTGACGAATTCGTTCTCCACAATCTTAGTACAGATTTTGACTTAAAGTGTGTTTTATCTGATATAAGTATAGCTACTCCTGCTTGCTTTTGTTTTCCATTTTCATGGAATATCATTTTTTATACCTTCACTTTCAGTCTATATGTGTCTTTATAGTTAAGGTGTGCTTTTTATAGTCATCATATGAATGGGCCTTGTTTTATTATTCATTCAGCCAGCCTATGTCTTTTTAACTGCAGTGTTTAATCCGTTTACATTCAAGGTTATTATTGGCACGTGAAGTCTTACTCCTGTTATTTTGTTACATATTGTTTGTTCTTTTCTCTCTTTTTTATTGTTTGTCTTTGCAGTTCAGTGGTTTTCTGTATTAATAAGGTTTGATTTCTTTCTCTTTCCTGTATGTGTATCTGCTGTACCAGTGAGTTTTATTTTTTTGTATGTTATAATGATGGTAGTTATTGAACTTTTGTTTCCAGATATAGGACTCCCTTAATGATTTCTTGTAGGGCCGGTCTAGTGGTAATGAATTACCTCAGGTTTTGTTTGCCTCTGAAAGACAGCATTTCTGTTTCTGAAGGTTAGCTCTGCTGGGTATAACATTCTTAGCTGGCAGTTTTTTTCTTTCAGTACTTAGAATATATTGTCTCATTCTCTCCTGTCCTGTAGGGTTTCTGCTGAGAAGTCTTATATGTGACTTGACCTCTTATATGTGACTTGACACTTTTCTCTTGCTGTTTTCAGAATTCTTTCTTTGTCTTTATCTTTAGACAGTTTGACTGCAATGTGCCTTGGAGAAGGCATTTTTAGGTTGAATCTATTTGGGGACTTTTGAGCTTCCAGGATTTGAATGCTCCCAAGACTTGGGAAGTTTTCAGCTATTATTTCATCAAACCATTTTTCAACATCTTTTTTGTTTTCTTCTCCTTCTGGAATGCCCATAATGGGAATATTTGCTTGTTTACTAGTATTCCATCAATCTTGTAGGCTTTATCCATTCTTTCTTCTTATTTTTTCTTCCTTTTCTTCTTTTTGTCTTTTTTCAATTTTTTTCTTTTGTCAACCCAGGTTATTTAAAAACAGCTATCCTCAAGATCAGAAATTATTTCTTCTTTTATTCTAGTCTGTTGTTGAGACTCTCAGATGTATTTTTTTATTTCATTTAATAAATTTTTTAATTCCAAGATTTCTGTATGATTTTTTATGATATCTCTCTTTGTTAAATTTCTCACTTAGATCATGAATTGTTCTTCTGCTTATGTTGGATTGTTTATCTGTAATCTCTTATATCTCAGTGAGTTTCCTTAAGATTACTAATTTGAATTTTTTTTCCCAGTAAGTCAGCAATTTCTAGTGCTGGGATTCATTATTGGAGCATACTGTGCTTCTTTGGTGGTGCCATATTTCTTTGTTTTTTCATCTTTCTTGTTTCCTTCATTGATATATGTGCATCTGGTGGAAAAGCCATCTTTTTGAGTTTTATAGAGTGGCTTGGAAAAATACTTTCATCTCCAAATGTGTCCTAGGGTTTAAATTGGCTTTATTCTGTGTAGGTGCAGAAGTGTAGACTCTGTGTAATTTCTTCAGCTGTAATCCACATTTGCTATGTCTACATTTCTTCAGCAGCCTAGATTTGAGAGGTTTGTGGTGGCAGTGGCACAGTTGTGTTGGGGTTGGGCTCACTGAGTTGATTCTCAGGCCAGGGGTGTACAAATGCAAAGGAGGAGTCAGTTGTCTCAGGAAATGGCTCACTGGGCATGGGGTTGCTGTGTTGATTCTCAGGCTGTATTGTGGGTGTGTGGTGTGTCAGGGTCTCTAGAACTGGTATGCCAGTGGCAGGGCCACTGTGTTAATTATCTGGCCAGTGGCAGGCCTCCACGGGCATGTCAGCTGGACTGTTTCTCACTCAAACGTGTGGGCAGGTGATGGCTCATAGACTCGGGATGGGTCTCTCTGGTACATGACAGCTGAGCTCTTTCTCTGAGTTGGGGGCACAGGCACACTTTGGGATGGATAGCTGGGTGTGGGTCTGCTGTGGGCTGGTTGAGTGAGCTACTCCTTGGGGCCAAGTATGAAGCTGTGCTTTCTTTGTCAGTTTGGGAGCAGGTCTGCCAAGGGCAGGGCTGCTGAGCCACTTCTTGCGCAGTGGGTAAAGCCACAGGTTGGGCCTGCTGAGATGGGGGCCAGCCAGTCACTTCTCAGGCAATGGGTGAGACCAGAAGGAGGGCCTGCAGAGAGAGCACCTGGCCATTACTCTTTTGGCTGTGAGTGAGCTTCAGTAGGCAAAATCATCTGCCCACTTCTCTGAGAGGGCTCTGACACACTTTAGCTCTGTTGGCTCAGGGGTGTGTTCTTTAGGGTAGGGACCTTATGAGGTGTTTTTCTGGGCTGGAGGTGCGGGTGCATAAAACTCAGTCAGTTTGGGGGAAAAGGGAGTGGTCTGCCAGAGGCGGGTCTGCCTGTCTGATCTCTGGCTGGGGGTACGGGGATGTGCCAATTCAGAGGCATGTAGTTGGTTTCCCAGTCATGCAGGACTGGAATTACAGCCACTCCTGGCTCTAGACTCTAAGCCACCAGGATCAAAGTGTTGTAGCCTCTCTGTGAGTGCATTGGTATGATGAGGATGCCTTAGGCTGAGGAAACACAGTGGTTATTGGCCCCAGGGCAGAGTGTGCTCTCACGGTGACTCTGGTTTCAAGATGGCACTGTACTCTTTCAGCTTGGATCATGAGGATGGGGGGTGGGGAGTGCCCACTATGCACTCCTGTTCTGAAGCAACGCAGTGCATGTATTCCAGGCAACTCCCCACAGTTAGCTCTGGACTTGCAAGGGCTATGGAATCCTCCTGCAGTAGGAACTACAAGCCTCTGTGATGAGGATGGGGGTTGGCGTGGGCCCTCTGTGTACTCCTGCAAGAGAAAGTTTCTCCTGGGCTGAGCTTGTGGTGGAGATGTGGCATCTGAGGCCACGTGCCTTTGTCTTCTCTCTATGCCACCATTGTGAGCTTCTATGATCCACAGGGTCTTGCCAGTCTCCTGCTGCACTCTCCCACTCTCTCACAGATGCTCCTGTCAACCTTTAGCTGTCTATTAGTTGTTGTGATCCTTTCCTGTGGGTGGAATACACCAGGCATCTCTCATCAGCCATCTTGTCTCTCCTCTGGGACAGCCCCAAATTAACTTTAATTGATATAGGTAGATGTTTTTGAGAAGGGGACCTAATAACATTTTTTGCTCAACCTAAATACCTCCTCCTTCTCCATCATGCCCATGCTATATTTCTGAGGGGAGAACACTGATGAAAAATATTGGTAATTAGCTTGGAGCTGCATGCCCCTAAAACCTTACTAGTTTTACTAGTTACCTGAACAAATAAATGTTATTATATTCCCTTTGAGCGGTGTAAGACCAAAATATCAGGCTTAATCTTTTTGCCAAAAATTGGTAAAAAGAATACTAAAAATTATGGGCTTCTAGTTCATCTTTTGATGTGTGCATTTATTTCTGACAAACATTGCTTTTGATCATCTCATATCTCCTGCAAAGTTGATAGATTCAAGTAATTGTTTCTCTTTCCTTTATGCAATGAGGTAGTTAAAGAGTTAACTAAGCTGCTCAAGCTCA
Organism: Cynocephalus volans; assembly: GCF_027409185.1. NCBI lineage: Eukaryota > Metazoa > Chordata > Mammalia > Dermoptera > Cynocephalidae > Cynocephalus > Cynocephalus volans. Next base: position 13,861,365 of record NC_084472.1, on the reverse strand, counting down.
TGGCCCATCTAGGCATCAAAAATAGTTAGATTCTTGAGTCTTTCTATTTCATCACACTGTTTTCTATCAGGGGATTTTACTTGGAATTTTTCAAATACATGACCCATTTTAAACTTGCAGGTTGGATTTATGAACTAAGGAAAATAATAATTTACAGGAGAGAGATTTCAAATTCCTATTGATAGGAAGAACTGCCTTAAAGTGGCACAAAAGATCTCAAGAGGGTTTCAAAATCAAATTGCAAGGCTTTTTGAGTCTTCTGAACATCAAATGATTTTCACAAAAAGAACATACTTCTAATCCGAAGGTTAAAGAAAGCAAGGTGAAATGCAAGGACTATTGGCAGAGGCTGTTCTGAAAAATGTGGAAGAACACATAAGCAGAAGAATGGATTCCTTTAGAATATTTTAGTCTATATTTTAATATAACCGTATGATGATTTATCTCCATATTTTGATTTGGAATATGCAAATTAACCAGTAATTAATTTTCTACTGTACATTCTTGTAATTAAGAAGAGTGGTATATATTGAAAAATTAAACAGGAAAAATTTTTAGCACTTTATACATCTGGATTTGTTAGATTAACCCTGTTTGATAGATTTTTTAAAAATTCATTTGATGAGGCAATGTAGGGTGGATGATAAGTTAAGCTTTTTTCAGGCACGGATGAATAAGAAACAATAATTCACTCGTTCATTTATTCATGTATTAATTCTGGAATATCCTTTGCATAGGGAAGAAAAGTAATCATACAATTCATTTCATCAGGCTTTTTATTTTTATATTTCTTTCTTTTCTTAATTATGTATAGATACATATATATGTGTATGTGTATGTGTATATATATATTGCATATATAGTGTGTCTAAAATATATACACATACACGTTTCCTTAAGATCTACCCCAACTTTCCCCTCACACAAAATATATGCAATGTATATACATGTACACACACACACACACACACACACACACACAAAAACACACACACAGAGCTTGTTTTAATTGTAAGAGTAGCAGAGGTCCAGAACAATTTAAATTTCTAACCTTAGCAGACCTGTTATGCCAAGGTCAGGTCACTAATTTGGAAGGAGTAGAACACCCCCTACAGTTGAACTGATGAACTCAAGTATCTTAAATTGCAAAATTTTCCTGGACCCTCTGGGCCTGCAGAAGTAAGATATATTTTTTCCAACTGAAGATTAGTTCTCCCACCTTGTTTGGAGACAGCATAGAGACTTTTGCCTTGCAAGATTACTCACGTCCCTTCAGAATCTACTCACACTTTCCCTCCTAGTCACCAGTGACAAGAAGCACTCAAAGACATTGAGTCACCAAGTTTCTATGAACTCTTCCTAATTAAAGATTAGTACTCCCACATTGTTTAAAGATGATGCAGTCTTTGCCTTGCAAGGCAAACCATGTATCCTTAAGATTTATCCCAACTTTACCCCCATCCACTAGATCCATTACTGGGTCAAGTCACAACATTTTACCCAGCTAGGGAAAGTCTGGGCCTGCTAGGGGCAAAAAAGTACTATTCACCAAAGGAACTGCAGAAATAAACATGTATAAGTGGGCACTGGAACAATATGTTTGGGACTGGATCCTAGGAAGTTGGGTTAAGGAAGACAAAGCATAAGTTGGATAAGAAAGATATCAATATGGGCACATGCTTCAGTAATACAGGATTTAATATACTCGCAAGGACCCCTGGATATAGTACTATACCTTTTAGATTGGCCCTTAGAGACCTCAAATGAGAATTACCCACTCTAAGTCTAATAGAAAAGCCAGAAATGCCATGGCAAATATGGAAGAAGGATTCAGAAGGCCCAAAGAAGTAGGCACACTAAAATGGACATACTACATACGGCCAGAAAACCCACCAATCAGTTGTTTTCCATGAGAATGCCCAGAAAACATTCCAGCCACCAAAGCAATAAGAAGTGTGCCAAAGAGGGATGGACACACATGGTTACCAAGAGGTAGGCCAAGGCTGGCACAGAAGATGTTACAGAACTGGGATCTCTGGTAGAAATGTATTTGCAAGATCCCAGACGTCAGTGCCTAACATGGTAGTGCTTAACTGTCAGAAGCAAGGTGGAATAATTATCATAATGAACAGAAAGTGTGGAGTGATAGCCAGAGGAGTTGAACTATAGAGAGTGCTAGAGATAGTTAATAGAACACAGTATTTCTAGAACAAGACAAATGAAAGCTTAAAGGGTATACATACAAAAATATATAAAATATAACCCCCCCCCAAATTTGAATTAAAATGGGTTTCAGAAGTACAATTTTTGCTAGAGAAGATTAACACAGCCTCAGGTAACCATTGATCTGGTAAGTGCATTTTTTCCCCCCAACCCCTGTCAAGAAAAGAGACTAGAGCAGTTCACATTTGCATGGGAGGGATAACAGTACACATTTATGGTTTTGCCCCAGGGCTATGTTAATTCTCCTGTCTGTCACACCATTGTCTGAAGAGACCTAGACCGAACAGTCTGGACATTTTGCTTAATGTTGCATTTATTGACGACATCATGTTAGTCATATCAGATTAACAATAAGTATTACGTACTTTGGAGGGTTTGCTTTTGTATAGTGGGGGATGAGCCCGACAAAGATTTAGGGGCTCAACAGATCACTGAAATTTTTAGGGGCCCAGCGGAAATCCTTTCCAGAATAAAAGACAAATCATTACATTTTGCACCTCCCAACACTAACAAGGGCTGGTAGGATTTTTTTTTTTTTTTTTTCATTCTGGAGACAGCACATTCCACACTTGGAAATACAGCTTTAATTCTCTTGCCAAGTTACCCAGAAGGATCCCAGTTTTGAATAGGCTCTAGAACAGAAAAGGGTCTGCACTGGGTCCAGGCTGCAATGCCAGAAGTGCTACTGCTTGGACCATACGATCCAGCATTAGAGGTATCTGTGGTGGGAAAAAGACATTGTATGGAGTTTACAGAAAATGCCAAATTGGAGAATACGATGAAGAGAGCTACAGTTCTGGAGCAATACATGCTGTTTGTATCGGACAGTTATCATTTGTTGAACAGTTCATGGAGGGCTATTTGCCCATCCTGAATGTGATTATGGGTCACTTGACCGTGGAACCAGAGATCATAGATCCAGAGCAGCCCATCATGAACTGGGTTCTGTCAGACCCTCCAAATGATAAGGCCAGGCAAATTCAGCAGCAATTCATTGTTGGACGGGAGTGGTACCACTGGGGTCTGGCATGAGCAGTGAGCATTAAATTCTATTTGGCTGAGGTGGGTAATTTTCTTAATGGCAGAACTGAGAAAATACTGGTGCATGCATACAATTTTTAAATTGTAAATTTAAGGAGCTTGAGGAAAGGAATGAAGTGATCTAACAGATTCCCCTTCATGACTGAGACACTTTTTCTTTTAGGTGCTGGCTGTTTTGGGCATTACATTATTTTTAATTTATTTTGAATAGTTTACATAGTACAGGAATTATCTTTTTCTGAAGGCTTGAAAGAACTTATAAGTAAACCAGTGTGGAACTAGGATCTTTTTTAGAGAAAGGTTGATATATATACTAAACAGAATAAATCACTTGAAAATTATCCCTGTGATATAAAAAAAAATTAATGTATGAAAAAGGAAACATAATAAATCTAGTGGGATGGAAGTAAATTGTTCCACAAATTAGGAAAATTTACTGTTTGGAACAAAATCAAATCTTGCTTGAAAAATCTACACTTAATATACTTTCTTCTTGAGTCAAATTTGGTAATATATTTTCACACTTTTGTTAAGTTTTACTAGTTATATAGAGATTGATATATTTGACACTAATTTCTAAATATCTTTTATATCACTTGTATCTTCTTTTATTTCTAACGTATTTAGTTGGGTTGTGATTTTATTTTTCCTTGATCAGATTTGCTAATGTTTGGTCTGTTTTATTGTCACTCACCCTACCTTCCTCCACCCCACACACCTGCTCCAGTCATCCTGCTCTTGGTTTATTAATTACTATATTTTTCTGCTTTCTTAATTATTGATTAACCTTTTATTTTTGTGCTGAGCACTGTACTAAAGATTTTGCCTTTGTCACATTAACTTATTTATTTTCTATCTATTGATTTCATTGGGTTTGTTTTGCTTTTCTTTTTCTTAAATTCTGTGTTGAATACTTAATTTATTTAAAATGACCTTTCCCATAGAATGTTATTCTTTAATAAAATAACATTATGAAGACATTAAGAGTGAATCACTAATCAAATACAGATGTATAGATTTTAAATGAAAAATATTGTTTAGAGCAATACTTAAAACATATCTAGATCTGGGAGCACTTGAGATCTAGCAGGGAGCAGACTTGCTATTTTAATATTAAAATTTTTTTCTTAACCAAAGATTTTTTTAAAATTTCGAATGTAATTTTATATACAATCAATACAAGTTATAAGGGTATGTCTCTTTAACTGGAACTGGGGTGAAAGACTCAGAGGTGTGACAACTGAGTCCTGCTTTTTACTTCACATTGTCATCTCAAAGGGACCTTAATGCTTCTTAGACGTAGTATGATCTCTTTCATCCTTTTTAGTTTACAGATGTGGAAACAGGGAACCAAAAATTTATTTCTTGCTGTATGTTAATTACTACATCCTGTTGCTTAATCTGATCGTGGCTTTCCCTATTCTCTACTTCCTGGTACACTTTCTAATATGCCAAAATACTTGAGGAGCGTCCAGCCAATTTTTGTTGTCTAGTTTGGCAACTTTAGAGATGTTACTATGGCAAATATTACTTAAAGTTCCTTAAAATTTTGCTCATAATTTCTTGAAGAGATAGCATCAATTTGCCATTTAGAACAAGCTCTCTTTGAGCATACTTTGACCACACACCAGTATCCAGTTCCCATGGATTATGATGACAATTCACATTTGCATGAAGGAAGATCATACAATTATCATCATTATGATCATTGTCATCACCATGGTAGTCACTTAAGTATAAGCTGGAGTCCTATGTGGTTTAGTTTTTGTACAGAGTTGCATTCAAAGAAGCACTGTCTTCAACCAAGAGTAATTTAAAAGAAATTTCAATATTTATTTGCATCTCTAGAATAACATTAAAGGGTATTCAATCTACAACCCACAGCAACGTAAACCTCAACACATCTTAAAAGCTGTTTTCCTCTCCTAAAATACCCAGCACCGCATCTGCTCTGGTGTTTCTCACTCTCCCTGAAGTCTGTATAGGTTTTGTGTCTTTATTTTCCCCCCACTTTTCTCTACATTATTACCTTCCACCCCTCTGCACCCACCATTATTCTGAATCTGAATCATAAAAGCCTGAGAATGGAATAAGCAAAGATCAAATTCTTTTCAAGGGAAAGTGAACAAAGAAAGAAATGCAATGAAATAAAAGCAAAGGAAAGAAAAGAAAAGAGAAACAAGCCCTCCTTTCTTTTAAAAGATTCGGTGGGAAAAGCATGGGAAAACTCATGCAGGAATACATTTTGCCCTTATCACTTAAGCAGTTATATACATGTCAGCTCATTCAATCCTCATGGTAACTGTATAAAGTAAATAGTGTTATTACAATTGCTATTTTGTTGTCAGGGTAACTGAGACTTGGAGAGATGAAGCAATGTACTAGGTCACCTCACTTTTAAGCAACTTGCTATACTATTGTATGAAGTTTCCAGATTTCACAAAACTTAACAACAGTTATTTCTTCAATTAGAATATACATTTTGCTTATGACCCATTTTTTTCTCCTGAAATGTAAGCCCTTAGAAGCAGACCTTTGCTTAACATGAATCTTTATCAGGTTTCTTATATTTATACATGAACCATTCTGATGACTTTGTTTTGGAACCTGGCTTCTATCAAAACTTTCTCTTGTTATTCCAAAAATTTAAAACACATTTTTTACAGAATGGTAGAACTGATTCTTTATTCAACTATTGGGATATTTTTACTGATTCTGGTAAATTATATAGAATGAGTTTTTTGGGTTTTTTTTTTTTTTTTAGCAGATAAAATTAGTATGGTGAGGTCCTAGAGGGTGTATCCACCAGCATGAGAGTGTGCTCACACACCTCGGTCATTCTTAAACTAATATTGGAGTGTTGAGAGAGAAAGGCAAGGCTTGGGGAGGAAGCAACAAAGATGCTATCTTGCCGTGGTAAGAGAAAAGAAAATTTATAACTTTCTAAAGAGAGGAAATTACAATTGTAACCTCTGGCACGAAGGAGGAAGAAACATACTCATTGTGGACATGTGAGCAACATGTACATCATGTGTAATAGATGTCATACATTATATACTGTAATTAAGCAGATTTCTTGGCTTGTGAATTAGGGAAGTCTTGTGCAGAGATGCTTGAGAGTGTAGGGCATAGAAAAAGAAATAGGTGCCTGCTTCAATCTGCGTTTCTCAGGACCCTGACATGCACGATGAAATCTGCTTCGGGAATGTGAACAGCAAACTCTTACTATTCCATCCACTACTTATCTAAGTTCATATCAAGAGACTAAACATTCCCATGGATATGGGCAGACAAATTGGAAAATAATTTTTGAAAGGATAAGTTCTATGATGTCTTTACTTCTAGGAATGCTCAGAGTTTTCAGAAGAGCTTTTTTAGTTACTGTGTCTACCAGTCAGAGGCTCTGTGCTCTGAGTGTAATGGGAATGCTCTGTTCTCTGTACACAGTCACTACTGGTCAATCAGTACCTTTCTACATTTACAATTCAGAAGGATAAAGCCCATGTGTACTGGTTTTAGTAAGTGCCTGAAACTGGGTGCATGGTGTTCTCGGTCATCCCCTAGGTCTTTGTAGCTGACTTCATAGGCTGTGAAGGAAATGGGAAAGGCAATTCATATCTGGCTTCCTGCTGCATCCATGTCTGTGTGGTGCTTTACGTACATAATCTCATTACATTCATAAAGACACAGGAAGTAGGTGTTACTATCCCCACCTCTCATATAAAGAATCGAGAGAGTTGATGTGCTTCATTCAGGCTCACACAGATAGTTAAGAGGCCGATTGGAGATGGAATTCAGATTTGCCTGATTCCTCAGCCTTTGCTACCCTAACCTGCGAAATTCCAAAGGATCGATTCTACGTATACATCCTGGGGTGCCTTTCATATGTTAGTATCAAATACTTGTTAAATAGTTGTGGTATTTCTCTAGGGGAAATGATTGAAGGTCAAATATTAAAATTTGATCATATAATTAAACTTCATTTCTATTTATGTGTTTTAATTCGACTAGTTAAAGTAAAATAAGAGCAAAGTATAATTGTTTTCTCCTTTTCTTTTCAATCCTCACAGAACAACAGAGTAAGCAAACAACAAAAAGTAATGTGGGGGGAATGCACAGAACGAACTAACATCAGGTGTAGTTTTCATATATACTTTTAAAAAGTCACAGATACATTCAACAATAATGATGACTGGATTTAAAAGAAAGCATCTGTGGTCCCTTGACTTCTGACCCTGCTGCAAGAGTCCTGGATGTGTCAACCTTACCAATGCAGGGGCTTCCCACCGTCTCCCACCCAGTATTAGAGAAGATAGATCTGTAGTGAGAAGTGAGACTACATCTCAATCAGAAGAGTGCTTTACTTTGTGGGAAAAACTAATCTAAAGGCTGTAGTACTTATTCTCAAGAAATTAGTACTTAAATAACTGACTTGTGTTGGAGTAGAGTGTTGAAAACTTTTCACGTGTTGGCCATTTATTTCCTCTGTGTGTGTGGCTCGGTGGTCGTTGCTGGGCTGGGTGCTTGTGTTCTTCAGTAGAGTACCTGTTAAACATTTTTAACATTTTGCCCATTTATTAAACAGTTGTTCATCTTTTATTATTGATTTATAGTTTCTTATATTTTCTAAATTAATATAAAAATAACTATTATTAATATTAATAAGTAGTTTTTAATATTAACAAAATTAATATTCTATTAAAATTTTTTTATTGGTTATGAATGTTTGTGAGATACAAAGCTGATTGTCACCCCTTGTGCCCGTGATGTGGGGGCCAGATTCATACTGGCTATATACCCATAATCACAAATTGCATTTGTACCCCATGTCCCCCACCCAATTATCCCCAACTTCCCTCCCCCTCTCCCCATCCCCTTCACTCCACTTTGTAGTCCATAGAATGTTCTGTCCCTCTGCAAGTACAACTCACCACTGTGGTCTTTCTTTCCAGGCCTTCTAGGTATTATAGGTATTCTTTGGTGAAATAAGACCTTTACTTGTTAATATCAAACTTTGTCTCTGATTGTGGGTACTTTTTGTTTTCTTTCCATTTTGTACTGGCTTATTTTCTGTTCCCACCACTCAAATTCTGCACTGGAACTAATTTGTTGTCCTTTCCTTACTTCTAAAATGGGGGAACTTCCTGTGGGGACCAGCACTTGAGCCCTGTAGTTGAGTTAAATTGCTGCTTTGCTGCTGATTCCCTGGGAAAGGCTTTTTGTGCAGCTCAGGTTTTAATGGTTGACTTTATAGGAACTTCCAGCTCTCGTGTGATCCAGTGCACCTGGGTTGTGTAGAAACACTGGTCTGGGCCCGAGTCTTTTCATCAAAATGCACCCCATGCAATTCTATATTCCTGACCACTCTCCTGAGTGGTCCTATGCTGATTGCGGGGCAGATCAGCTGTCTTGCTGTGCCCTATTATTCTCCTGATGGCCTGTCTCCCCCACTGCCCATGCTGCAAACACTTCCCATGAGATGGGCCATGCTCCAGTCCCTTGCGATGACTCACCAGCCTCTGAGTGGCTCCTTTTTTTTTCAGTTGTTGTGGTTCCTCAGTCCTATGTGGGTTCACAGGAACCCTATTAGTGGTATTACTGGCCTGGGGGCCACCAAGGCCTCCCTGCTGCCTCCAAGCAACTTCATTCAAAAGGTACAGCTGCAGCTTTTTGCCAGTTCCAGCCTGAAAGCAGCTGGGATTCAAAACAGTTGGAGTGGTTTTTTTCTTTCTCTCATATGGCTTCTCCCAACTTCATGCACTCCATAAGTTTCTCCTCCTCTTCCCCTGAGCTTAGCAACCCCAGCTTGGCTGTTGTTGCTTTTTTATAGCTGTAAATTGGTTGATTTGTGGGAGAGGGTGATGCTGGGGACCTTCTATTCTGCAATTTGACCAGAAGCAATATCTAAATCAGAGTTTGCAGGCCAAATGCAGCCTGCCATCTGTTTTTTATAAATCAAGTTTTATTGAAACACAGCCATATCATCTATTTATGTATTGTCTGTGGTTGGTGGATCTAAAGACTACAGTGTTGAGTAGTTACAATAGAGGCCATATAGTCCACAAAGCCTGGAATAGATAGTTTGGTTGTTCACACAAATAAATTTCTGACCCTTGTTCTAGAATGACATGTTAACAAAATAGTGTTTTACAATCTATAAATATGGTATATCTTTTCATTTAGTATACTTTTCTTTTAAGAATATTTGGTAGTTTTCAGTGTAGAGATATTACACATCTTGTATTAAATTTATAACTAAGTACTTCATGTTTTCTGATGCTATTGTAAATAGCAATGCCCTTCAAATTTAATTATTTTCCAGTTGCTTGCTGTTAACATGTAGAAATACAATTGCTTTCTTATATTCACCTTGTATCCTAAGACCTTGCTAAATTTACTTATTAGTTCTAGTAGTTGTTTGTAGATTCCTTTGAATTTTTCTCATAAAAAGTGGTTTGTGAATAAAGCCAGTTTTACTTTTTTTCCTTTTCAACCTTTATGCTTTTTGTGCTTTGCTCTTTGCCTTATTGCACTGACTAGGACTACCCATACAATCGCTTCAAAGTTATGGAAGTGAACATTCTCATCTTGTTCCTGATGGTCAGGTGAAAAATTATTTATATTTTCCCATTAAGTAAAATGTTAGCATAGTTGCTTCTTTGATGAGGATTTGGGGTTTTTTTTAGTATACCAATTGTATGATTTTGTTCTTTAACATAGTGAATTATATTGAGTCATTTTCAAATAATAAATCAACCTTGCATTCTTAGATAAATACCACTTGGTCGTGTTGTAATGCAGTACACTGATTTGATTTGCTAATTTGTCTATGTCCTTTAGTGCTATTGGACTATAATTTTTTTTTTATAATGCCTCGTCAGGTTTTGTTAGAAGGGTTATGCCGACATCATAAAGTGAGTTGCGAAGTGTTCTCTTTCTGTTTTTCCAAAGAGATCGTGTAAGATTTATCTTGTTTCTTCCTTCAGTGTTTGTTAGAATTCACCAGTGGATCCATTCAAACGTGAAGTTTTCTTTGTGGGAAGATTTTAATTATGGATTCAATTATTTACCTCATATAAGTTAATCACATATTTCTCCGTGTCAATTATGATAAGTCGCAATTGGCAAAAATTTATTTATTTTATTGAAGTTGTTGAATTTATTGGCATGATGTTGTTTAACATATTTCTTTGTTATCATTTTTGTTTTATATGTTGTGATACTCCCTTTTCATTCTTATACCAGCAGTCTGTGATTTCTCCCTTTTTTTCTTCATCAGTATTATTAGGATGTTATTATTTTTATCAGTCTTTTAAAACAGATTGCAACTTCTGAACATGTTTTCTCTGTTCTTTGTCTTTTGGGCATTTAATTTTTTAAATATTTATTTATTTGTTTATTTTTATTTTTGTTTATCAGTATACAGTGTAGTTGATTTTCATGTCCTTTTACCAATTCCCTCTTTTCCACCTCCCTCTCCCTGCCCATCAACATCATATCTGTTTACTTATATTAACAAGTTGAAGGAATTATTGGGATTGTTGTGTCTTCTTCCCCCCCCCATTTATTTGTTTGTATATCTATTTATTTATTTTTATTAGCTCCCACAAATAAGTGCAAACAGGTGGTATTTCTCTTTCTGTGCCTGGCTTATTTTACTTAATATAATTTTCTCTAAGTCCATCCATGTTTCTGAGAATGGTACTATTTCATTTTTTAAAAAATAGCAGAGTAGTATACCATTGTGTAGATATACCACATTTTCCTTATCCACTCATCTGATGATGGGCATTTAGGCTGGTTCCAACTCTTGGCTATTGTAAATAGTGCTGCAATAAACATGGGAATACAGGTATCCCTTTGAGGTGATGATTTCCATTCCTTTGGGTATATACCCAGCAGTGGGATAGCTGGGTCATATGGCAGATCTGTCTGTAATTGTTTGAGGAACCTTCACATCAATTTCCATAAAGGCTGCACCGTTTTGCAGTCCCACCAACAGTGTATGAGAGTTCTTTTTTCTCTGCATCCTCATCAGCATTTATCATTCACAGTCTTTTGGCTATTAGCCTTCCTAACTGGGGTGAGATGATATCTGAAAGTGGTTTTGATTTGCATTTCCTGATTGCTGAGTGATGTTGAGCATTTTTTCACGTGTCTGTTGGCCATTTGTATGTGTTTCTTTGAGAAATGCCTATTCAGCGCCTTTCCCCATTTTTTAATTGGGTTACTTGATTTTTTGCTCTCAAGTTGTTTGAGTTCCTTGTGTATTCTGGATATTACTCCTTTGTCAGATGTATATTTTGCAAATATTTTCTCCCACTCTGTTGTTTGTCTTTTTGCTCTGTTAATTGTTTCTTTTGCTGTGCTCATATCATCCCATTTTTAATTTTTCCTTTGGTTGCCTGTGCTTTTGGGACTGTATTCATAAAGTCTATGCCCAATCCTACTTCCCGAAATATTTCCGTATGGTTTTTTAAAGGATTTTTATAGTTTTTGAATGTATATTTAAGTATTTAATCCATTTTGAGGTGCTTTTGGTATTCAGTGAGAGGTACGGGTCTAGTTTCATTCTTCTACATATGAATGTGCAATTTTCCCAGCACCATTTACTGGAGGCAATCTCTTCCCCAGTGTGTGTTCTTAGTGCCTTTGTCAAAGATCAGATGGGTGTAGGTGTGTGGATTGATTTCTGGATTCTCTATACTGTTCCATTGGTCCGTGTGTCTGTTTTTGTGCCAGTACTATGCTGTTTTGGTTACTGTAGCTTTGTAGTATAAATTTAAATCAGGTTGAATTATGCCTCCAGCTTTATTTTTTTTGCTCAGGAGCTTTGGCTATTTGTGGTCTGTTGTTATTCCATATGAATGTTAGAATTGTTTTTTTTTTTTTCTGTTTCTGAGAAGAATGTCATTGGAATTTTGATGGGGATTGCATTGAATTTGTAGATCATTTTGCATAGTATGGACATTTTCACAATGTTAATTCTTCCAGTTCAAAAGCATGGGATATCTTTCCATCATCCTGTGTCCTCTTTAATTTCTCTCAACAGCGATTTGTAGTTCTTATTGTAGAGATTTTTCACATCCTTGGTTAACTTTATTCCTATGCATTTTATTTATTTATTTATTTATTGGTGACTATTCTAAATGTGCTAGCTTTCTTGATTTCTTTTTCTGCTAGTTCATTCTTGGAGTATAAAAGTGCTACTGTTTTCTGCATATTGATTTTGTATCCTGCTATGTTGCTGATTTCATTTATCAACTGTAAGAGTTTTTTGTAGAGTCTTCGGCTGTTCTATATGTAGGATCATATCATCTGAAAACAGTGACAATTTGACTTCATCTTTTCCAGCCTGAATGCCCTTTATTTCCTCTTCTCTGATTGCTCTGGCTAGTACTTCCAACACTATGTTGAATGGGAGTAGTGAGAGTGGGCATCGTTGTCTTGTTCCTGTTCTTGAGGAAAAGCTTTCAACTTTTCCCTGTTCAGGATGTTATTGGCAGTGGGTTTGTGATATATGGCTTTAATTGTGCTGAGGTACTTTCTTTCTATATGCAATTTATAAAGAGTTTTTATCATGAATGACTGTTGAATTTTGTCAAATGCTTTTTCAGCATCTATGGAGATGATCACATGGTTTTTGTATTTGATTTTGTTGATGTGTTGTATCACGTTTATTGACTGTTATGTGTTTAACCAACCTTGCATCCCTGGGATGAATCACAGTTGATCATGGTGTATAATCTTATCAATGTGTTGCTGTATTATATTAGCTAGTACTTTATTGAGAATTTTTACATCTATATTCATCAAAGATATTGGCCTCTAGTTTTCTTTTTTTGTTGTTTCTTGTCAGGGTTTGGTATCACGGTGATGTTTGCCTCATAGAAAGAGTTTGGGAGAATGGCCTCTGTTCAATATTTTGGAATAGTTTGTAAAGAATTGGTGTTAATTCCTTTTAAAGGTTTGGTAGAATTATGTGGTGATGCCATCTGGTCCTTGGCTTTTTTTTTGTTGGAAGACTTTGATAACAGCCTCAATCTCTTTGATTTTAATTGATCTGTTCAGATTTTCTATGTCTTCTTGGTTTAGTCTTGCTAGTTTGTGTGTGTCCAGAAATTTATCTGTTTACTCCAGATTTTCAAATTTTTTGGCATGTAATTGCTTTCAGTCATTTCTAATGATTCTGTGTATTTCTGAGGTATCAGTTGTAATATCTCCTTTGTAATTTCTAATTTCTGTTATTTGTGTCTTCTCTGTTCTTTTTTTAGGTAGCTTTGCTAATGGCTTCTCAATTTTATTTATCTTCTAAAAAACCAAACTTTTTGTTTCGTTGATCTTTTGTATCATTTGGGGGATTTCTATTTCATTTAGTTCTGCTCTCATCTTAATTATTTCTTTCTGTCTACTAACTTTGAGTTTGGATTGTTCTAGTTTTTGTAGTTCTTTAAGGTGAAGTGTTAGGTTGTTTATTTGCTATCTACCCATTCTTCTGAAGTAAGCATTTATTGCAATAAAATTCCACTTTATTACTGCTTTTGCAGTATCCCACAGGTTTTGGTATGATGTGTCATTATATTCATTAGTTTCAATGAATTTTGTGATGTCTGGTTTAATTTCTTCCTGGACCCATACGTGATTAAGTAGAATGTTGTTTAATTCCATGAGTTCAGTTTGATTGATTTCTAGTTTTAATCCATTGTGGTCTGAAAAAATACTTGGAATAATTCCAATTTTTTTGAATTTGTTGAGACTTGTTTTGTGACCTAACATGTGGGCTAGCCTGGAGAATGTTCCATGTGCTGATGAGAAGAATGAATATTCTGAGGTTGTCGGATGAAATGTCCAATTGGCCTAAAGAATTGTTTAGATCTATGTTTCTCTGTTGATATTTTTGCCTAGATGATCTGCCCAATATTCGGAGTGGGGTGTTCAGGTCCCCTACTATTATGGTATTAGTATCTGTCTCTTTCTTTTGGTCTAATGGTGTTTGCTTTATATATCTGGCTGCTCCAATGTTGGGTACATATATACTTGTGATTGTCATGTCTTCTTGCTGGATAGCTCCCTTTATCATTATATAGTGGCCTTCTTTATCTTTTTTATGATTTTTTATTTAAAGTCTATTTTATATGATATAAGAATAGCTACTCCAGTTTGTTTTTCATTTCTCTTTGTGTGGTATATCTTTCTCCATACTTTCACTCTTAGTATATGTGTGTCTTTACAGGTGAGGTGAGTCTCCTGAAGACAGCATATTGTTGGGTCCATCTTTTTAATCCAATCAGTCAGTTGTGTCATTTGAGTGGGGAATTTAATTTTTTTACATTAAGATTTATTATTGAAAGGTGTTGATTTACTCCTGGCATTTTATTGATTTTTATTTGGATGTTTTAGATATCTTTTGTTCCTTTCTTTCTGATTTACTGTTTTACTGTTTTTCTTCTATGTTTGCTGGCTTCTTGATATGGGAGATAAACTTCTTTTCTCTTTATTGTTTGCATTTTTGTTTTACTGGTGGATTTTGTTCTTTCTTGAGTATTCATGGTAATGAAGGTTGTTTCTCAGGTACCAGCCAAAGTACTCCCTTGAGAATTTCTTGAAAGGCTGATCATGTGACACTGAATTCCTGCAATTTTTGTCTGGGAAATATACTATTTTTCCTTCATCTCAGAAGGATAACATTGTTGAGTAAAGTATTCTTGGCTGACAAATTTTGTCTTTTAGTATTTTGAATATATCATCCCATTCTCTTCTGGCTTTTAGGGTTTGTGATGAAAGGTCTGCTATTAGCCTGACAGGAGCCACCTCTTAGGTGACTTGATGCTTCTCTCTTGCAGCTTTTAAAATTCTCTCTTTGTCTTTGAGCTTTGCTAATTTGACTATAACATGTCTTGGAGAGGACGTTTTTGGTTTGATTATATTTGGGGATCTTTGAGCCTCCTGAATCTAAAGATCTGTATATCTCTCTATACCTGGGAAGTTTTCTGCTGTTGTTTCTTTGAATATGCTCTCAGTGCCTTTTCCTTTTCCTCCTCTCTGGAATACTCATGATTTGGATATTTGAGCACTTAAAGTTGTCTCGTATTTCTCCTAGATTTTTTTCAATTTTTAAAATTATTATTCTTAAAGTTTTGTTTGTCTGCCTGTGTTATTTCAAACAGGCCATCTTCAAGATCAGAAATTCTCTCTCTTCTGCTTGTCCTACCCGGCCATTTAAGCTCTCTGTTGTGTTTTTTATTTCATTGAATGAATCCTTCAGCTCTTCAAGCTGTGCTATATTCTTTTTCAGGGCATTGATTTCTTTGTACACTTCCTCTTTCAGGTCCTATATACTTTTTCTCATTTCATTCTATTGTCTAACTGAGTCTTCTTGTATCTCATTTAGTTTCCTTAGAATTGTCACTTGAAATTCTTTGTCAGTCATTTCAAGGATCTGGTTCTTGAGAGCTATTATATTCCTCTCATGGTGTCATACTTCCTAATTTTTTCATATGTCCAGTATCTCTCTCTTGGTGTTTGGTTCTGGAAGAGAAGTTACTGTAGAGTGGGGTTAGCAGAGAGAGTTACACTTACAAGTTTGTTTTATAATGATTGTTGAATGGATAGTTTTAGTATTAGATACAGGAGATACCATAGCGTAGTCTCTGTGAAGGTATTTTGTCCAAATTCAGTTTTGGAGTTGTGTGAGAATTCTTCTGTGACCTATTCCCTAGGACACTTATTATTTTTTTAATGATGTTGGTGACTCTGTATTGGATTGTCAAGAGATGGGCAACCTTTCAAAGTCTGGGTAGTAGCTTCTTGGAGTCTTGTCACTCTTAGGTTATAGTTGGTGCTCTTGGGCAGGACTGTTGGCACTGTGACTATCTTACCCTGACTTTATTAGGTACACTGGGATATACTAGTACTTCTTGATTTGAATGGGTGACTCTGAAGTGTTTATCTTTTTTCTTTCCTCTTTCTCTGGGCTCCACTGGTGTCAGTCCTTCTGTCTATGCCAATGAGTGGTCACCAGTAAACCAATGAAGTAGCAGTGGCTGCTGTTTTGGCAGCAAGCTGTCTTTATAGCAGCAGTTGCTGTGGTAGAAGCTGTAATGGTCCACCCTGGTGTCTGCAGCAGTGGCAGGGAGTATTGCTGGTGCTTGGTTACCTGTTGCTCTCTCTTGGCCTCTGCAGTGGTGGGGTGGGCATCTCATGGGTGGGGTCTCACCTTGCCAGGGTCCTGCAGAGGGTGCTGGGTCAGTTATGCTCCCTTGGGGCTTCTGCAGTGGTTGGTGGCACTTCATTTATTACTGCTCTTCCTTCATTACTTTTTCCTTTCTACTTTCTTTGGGTTTAATTTCCTTTCTTTTTCTAGTTTCTGAAAAAGAAGCTGTAAATCATCTGATTTACAAACTTTTTTCTTTTCTTCTATGAGTACATGGAAATACCTCATGATAAAAAGTTTCTAATAACAGTCTCTATAACAGGAACCAGGGATTCTTGAAGAAATGGGTGATTGGATTGGGGCAGGAATTATACAAGATGAGCTATCCTGTAGCACCAAAATGTAAGGAAAGTACATAAAACAAAGCTCCCTTTGATGGGGTCTGTCAAAGTCAGACAGGAACCCACTGAAAGAGCTCTCAGTGACCCAGCTGGAACAATCTGAGCAAGTAAATGAATCAAGTAGAACTGGATTCTAACCCAACATATAATATAAATGTCCACGAGTACCTACTAGTATAAACAAATGTTTATGTTTGCAAATAAGTGGAAGAAGAGACAAATATTCCAGAGAGAAAAAAATTTCCAAATAATTTCCATACATACTCCAAACTCAAGGTAGTAGAACATAACTCTCTACTCTTTAAATGTAAGCTATATATGGTGACTTTCTTCTGAAGAGCAGAATATGGATGGGGGAAAAAAAAGATTACCTTTATACTGTAGAAACCTTATGAGCACTACCTTAGTCAGGTGATTAAGGTCAACACATCAGTGAAAATCATGTTGATAATATCTACCCTTGGCATAACGTGATGAAAATGTTACTTTATCTCTGTGATCTTACTCCACCAAAATAATAACCCCAGTGTAATTATGAGAAAAATACTGGACAAATCCCAATTGAGGGATACTCTACATAATACCTGACCTGTACTCCTCAAAATTGCCAAGGTCATAACAAGGATAGTCTGAGGAATTTCCACAGCCAAGAGAAGCCTAAGAAGACACGACAAATAAATGTAATATAATATCTAGGGTGTGCTCCTGGAACAGAAAAAGGGCATTAGGCAAAAACTAAGGAAATCCAGATTAAGTATGGACTTCAGTTAATAATAATGGGTTATATTGCCTCATTAATTGTAACATGTGTATAAAAGATGTTAATAAGATGGGAAATGGCACGGGATATATAGAAACTCTCTCTACTATCTTCACATTTTTTCTGGGAATCCAAACTTTTTAAAATGTTTATTCAAAAACATAGTAAGTCAGAAGATTTTTCCCATATTTCAGATGAGAAAGCAGAGCTTCAGAGAGTTTGAGAAACTTGCCCAAAGTCAGGTAATCAAACAGTAACTGGTGAGTTGGGAGTTTGCTCTATGTCTTTGGACTAAATGTCTTATTTCACCACCTCACATCATGTCTTCTATTCGCCACAACCCATTTTACTTCCTTCTACCCACTGTCAAATTTCTTTTCCTTGTCATTCACAGATCTTCCAATGTTTTCATGCATTTTAGTCCTTTCTGCTATGGAGAAACACCAGAAAATATAAGAATCCAGTTATTGTAATTTGGGTTGTCTCACTTTAAGAAAGTGAGACAAGGAAAGGAAAATGCCAGTAAATTGTGTGTGATGAACAGATGATGCTTCAGGCAACTGGGATCAACCCCACTTGGGATCCTCCCAGATACTATGTGGGGCATGTCTGAGTCATTTCTCTGGGGACAGGGAGGTTGTCATTTATCCACTGGCTCCCTCCTCCAGCAGTTGAAATTTACTCGGTAGGGATTAACATCCCCATACCTGGTTTCACAGTTCTGGAGAAAACCACCATTCAGAAAAGAAGAGAGATTCAGGGTATTGAAGTAGGATGCTCTCAGCCTGCTAGCAGCTAAGTAGCTGCAGGAGAACTCAGGCTGAAGGGATATGGGGTGCAGTCTGCTATACCACACTGAGGAATTTTGGATGTGTGATCCTTACAGACATAGTTACATTCTAATGCAAAGGACATTTTTATTTTTTATTTATTTATTTATTTATTTTTAATTTTTTTTTTCCTTTTTGTGACCGGTAAGGGGATCACAACCCTTGGCTTGGTGTCATCCGCACCGCGCTCAGCCAGTTAGCGCACCGGCCATCCCTACATAGGATCCGAACCCACGGCGGGAGCGCCACTATGCTCCCGGCACCACACTCTCCCGAGTGAGCCACAGGGTCGGCCCCAAAGGACATTTTTTAACACAAAGGCATACATAACAGATTCCAAATTCAAGACTATGTAGAGCAGGTGTTGGTTAACCAAGGTTGGTGGGCCAAACTGTACTCACTGTCCATTTTTGTAAATAACATTTTATGGTAATGTAAATAAAGTTTTATTGTAACAAATTTACTGTAATATTTTTTTCTATATGACTGTCTGTGACTGCTTTCGCACCTACAGTGGCAAAGTTGAGTAGTGTCAGAGACTACATGGCCCAGAAATCCTAAAATATTTACTATCTGGCCATTAAGGGAAGAAGTTTGCTGACCCCTTATGTAGAGCTTAAATGAGAAGAATTTTAGACAGGGAACCCCTCCCTCTGCTGCACTGAATTCTCTACTGTAGGTGACAACTACTTGCCCTTTTAGTACAATAATTGCTGGTCTGTGGGATCATTTGAGCTTTCTGAGAACTGGTGCTGTCTATTATACAGTTGGTAGAAAGTTCCCTATTGCCAGTTTGGATAGTTTCCCTGAAGTGATGATGGAGTACAGATCTCTTGGGGCCCTTTCCAGTTTAAGCTCTGATTTTGGGAAAATGTACTGTGCTGCCAATGAAATGAAAGTATACTCTTGGAAGATCAGTTACTAATCTATAAATATTTCTTCACATTAGGCAGATGCTGCACTCTATGGGGAGGGAAAAAGCACTCTCCATGCAGGCTGAAGTGTCATTTGAGAGTTGAGGAATCTGTTTTGAAAGGAAATTTCAGAAGAACTTGTTACAGGTAATAGATCACAATTTATGGGCTATTTCTCCCTTTATCACCACAAAGAGACAATCTCTAACACTTTACTACCAGTTCTCATTATCTTTGGTTTACTGGAGAAGCCAAATGTGCTGTGCAAATAGGTAAGAATATCCTTTAGCAGGATGATACATTTATAGAATGCTTAGTTATTGAGGCACTCCCACGGCATCAGCTAAATTCAGCCCAATCCAATTGATGCAGAGTAGATATATTAAACCCACATTTCTCAAATTAGGAAACACTCTGCTACCTGAATTGTCAGTGCAAAAACAGAAAGTTCATACAACAGCCACATTATGGCAAGCAAAACTGATGGGGACTCTTTTGTAAAAAAAAATTCTGATTCTTTAGAAGGACGGTATGAAAATATAAAGATACAGGATGATTAAAGGGAAATAAGTAATTCCCCAGGGTTGCATGCTCATGTAATGTGATTTCAGCTTGGAAGTTGTGACTGAGCCATCAACATATAGAGAGTGAAATTCCAAAATGAGGGGTCAAATCAAGATGTCAATTTTCGGAGGTAGTTATTATAGAATGTGTTTCATGACTCTTTGGCTTTGAACCTGTAATAAGGGCATAAAAAAGATAGGCTTCTTTAGTATAGACAGAAGATTTAGTGAGGAAGGTTTAATAGAAAGCCGGTGATTCACAGAGACAGAAAGCGGAATGGTGGTCAACAAGGGTGTGAGAGAGGGGTAATGGTAGATATTGTTAATTAATGCCACTGAATTGTACATTTAAAAACAGTTAAAATGGCAAACTTTGTGTTATATATACTTTACCAAAATTAAAAAAGAGAGAGAGAGAGAATGCTGCTGTTGTACAGTGAGGTCCCCCCTCCGCCAAAGGGAAGAAGCGAGGGTGTGTTTTCCTTACTTCAAGTACAGCGAGGAACCACCTTCTATGTCAATGTCTACTTTATGGTCACACAGATCACTCCAGTCAGTGTGGTAGGAGAGTGCACAAGGACATGCAGAGCAGGTGGTGAGAATAATTGGTCGTCACCTTGAAGACTGACTCCTGGATAGACTTTTGTCTAAAATTGATGGACAGAAAAGTTTTGATTTCTTTAATTTCCATTTTAATACTAGGTAATATTTTCTTATTTTCTGAAATTAAGACTTTAATCAAGATGTAAAATTAGCTTTTGAAGAGCAGGCTTTGAAGATCATTGGAACAACTTTATTCTCCTGACTTCGCAGTGTTATTGCTAGAATTCCTCCTACTTTGCCAAGGTTTTTAGATGAGTAGAAAAAGGGGTGCGAGTATTAGAACCATTCTCTCCTTTTAGTTTTTACACTGATGGTTTGTATCACAACTATTTCCACAGCACATCCTGAGTTACTTCAGGGATTCATACTTCTTGATAGAGAGTACTATGGTCTACTGTTATTGAGCTCCTTCTATGTAGTGAGGCGCTGTGCTAGAGGAGCCAGGTGGCTCTTTACTGCCAGGTACACTCAGGTTACTTCTAAGTCCCAGACTCTCCCTTGCACAGGTTTCTTTTTTCCTAGCACAGGATTTGCTTGCTCTTCTTTCTATGTTAAAGTTGCCATTTCCCACTCTATTTCCTGACGTTCCTCTTTCCTCATTAGAAGTTGCTTTCTACCTCTTTACTTTACCTTAATACGAGCAACTTGAGTCAATTTGTTTTATTTTTTTTCAATATCTAATTACTACCGAGAAATATATTGCAGGTGCTAACAAATAAAGGTAAGTCACCAAGGTACCAGTAATCTTAGGAAATCTTGAGACCTAAAAGTAGTAGAGGTGACTCTCAGTTGGCATTGGAGGTCAGTCAGAAATAACTTTGGATTCCATAGTGATCTGCTGAAGGTAGCTTCAAAGGTCTGGGTAGTCTCTGCTGAGATTCAGTCTGGGAGGTTTAGCACACCTGCTCTGTTTCTTCCAGGCCAGTCCCCCTGGTGTCCCTCTCTGGGTGAACATGGCACTGCGATTTCACCTGGCTTTCCTGGCTGTGCAGTGATTTATTTCTTTTACCTTTACTGGCAGTCCTTTATTTGTTTGTTTGTTTTGCCTAGATATAGAGGCCCTTCTACAGAAAGGCCAGGACATGCATAGATCTTTACTTCTCCCATGCAATTCTGCAAAGATATTTTGGTAATGGTTTTCAAAAAACCCAACTATATATTTACTCATTTATTCATGTCTACATTCATTCATCAATTATTTAATAGACATGTATTATGTATTTATTAATGCAAGAAGGGCTGGACAATCAGTTCAAAAGGAAAAGAAGGTTCAAAGGGAAAAAAGATAGGACACCTGCTCTGGAGAGATTACTTCTTTTTTTTTTAAAAAAGATTCTCTCTCTCTCTCTCTCTCTCTCTCTCTCTCTCACACACACACACACACACACACACACACACACACACACACACACACACACATAAACTTTCATGCACAGAAGCTTACCTTGAATATTTCTTTACTAGATAAAGAGTCACAAGACCTCAAATTGGGCTGATAGAGTTTGAAGCAGAAATCTCGGAGGTGCTAAAAATCAGATCTGGGCTTTGCAGGAAATAATGATAACACAGGAAGTAAAATTTATATTGTAGGTCCTCATTAGCAGCATCTGCTCTTCTAAAATAACCAAATGGAAACATTCTCAGAATGTTAAAGCTAAAATGAGTAGACCCACAAAGGACTGGAAGGGAAATGGACCTTGGAGATAGCCAAGCTTAGTCCTGTTTTACTGAGAATGGAGCTGACCCCAGGAGAGATTAAATAGTGGAGATTGGATTTTGACTCAGCTCTGCCAATTTCTCAGTTTGATATGCTTCTCCTCATGCCTCATCTTTGCTGCTTCTCTTTAGAATAGTCAAGAGAGATTCAAGCCAATGCTACAGAAACTTACTGAGTGCCACTATGTGCCAGGAGTTAGGTGAGAGACTTGACAAGACCTAGTAAGACTTCTTCCTTGCCATCATGGATTTTATAGTCTGGTGGGGAGACTGACATGTACACGCACAATTATGTGATAGGCAGAAAGAGTTAAGTGCCATTAATTAAAAAGCAGACAGAAAGGGCTGGACAATCAGTTCAAAATGAAAAGAAGGTTTAAAGGGAAAAAAAGATAGGGCACCTGCTCTCCCTTCTGTGGGGGGATTCCAGAAACAATTTTTGAGATTAGATCATATTTGAGTGGGAAACTAAACACTCTCCAAAATTGTGGCTGCATTTTGCTTAGTTTCTTGCAGAAAAATGATGCAGCAAGAATTTTGTAGTTCTCTGCAACTTGGCTGTTTAGCTGAAAAGACTCTTAAATAGCCCTTGTGGGCACGTGCTCAGTAATGAGTTTAGAGACTTGAGCCAAGTTGTTATAACAGTCACTTCACACTGTCAGCCATGAAGCAATTAGAAGCTCTTCTTGGCTCTTTCTCGTGTGGCCAGGTCTTATGTATCAAACAAGTATGTTGAGCTTCTCTAAGGACTATGAAATGGGATCAGAGGAAACGATCACAGATGATGACACGTCTTGGACATCTAGAGCTAAGCATTTTTTAAAAAACACAAAATGTGTAATATTTTATATTAAGGATGCATCAGAGGTAATGAATCATTTTTCTATTAACAGTCATTGAAGTGAAACACATGCTTTGTCTGTAAGCTTTTTTTTTTCTTTTAACTTGACGTTTTGGTCAGTTAACAAGTGTGGGGTAAACATATTGCTATTGTTCTGTCGTCAACCTCATTGAACTCAGTTTTCTTTCTTTCTTTCTTATTTTCACTCATTAATTGAGTCACAGCACAGAAGTTAGTGGTCTGATAATGAGAGAGACTGATCTTGACAAGTAAGAAACTTTACTCCTCTGCCTTTAATTCGTTTATACTTAAACTATTCCTAATGTTTTCCACCCATGATGAACTAACACTACTTGTCTGGATTAGGTAGAGCTATGAGCCTCCTATTTTCTCTTCACTTGTTAGTAAAAATAAACAGCATTATATTAGGTAACACGTTAAATATTTTGACTTGTCTTTACATGTGTATTCAAACACTGCTTCTGTTCCAGACTTTGCCTACTGCGCCAATGTAGTGGCAGTTGTGTAAAGCATATGGGATAAAAATAATAGTAACAAATAGTGAATGAACATGTGGTTCCCATGGTCTGAGGGACCAAACATGAGGAATACGTGCAGGAACACCTGCTGACCCTCGTCCCCACACTCATGGTGCTCTCGGGTTGCTTTCAGTGGCCTGAATGGTTAACCTAGGAAGAAGTTGCCCAAGACTCCAGTTTCCTGCAGTCTTCTGTTATGCAAGGAAAGGATACTAAATTACAGAAAACCATTTATCTTAGCTCTACCCAATAGAAATATCATGGGTTACTAAAAAAATCTTAGTAAACTCATTAAAACATAAAAAGAATAGGTGAAATTAATTTTAATGATACATTTTAAACTAGTATATCCAAACACAATATCATGGCATGTAATCTATATAAAATTATCAATGAGTATTTTACATTCTTTTTTCTTTGTTCTAAGTCTTTGAAATTCAGTGTGTGTTTTACACCTAAAGCACATCTCAGTTCAGAAGAGCCATTTTTCAAGTGCTATTCTTCAGAGTATGAGCAGTGTGGGAACTTGCTGAGGTTCCAGTGAGAGTCCTAATGTCAGGAGGAAGGACCAGGCAATGGATGGTAATTTGTCCTGTTAGTTCGTTGCTTTTATTTTTCAAGAGTTAATTCAGCCCAACAGAGCATGGCTGTTCCTGGCTACTTACTAATTTCTTTGTCTTTCTGGTTTTGAATTTTTTTTTTTTTTTTTTTTTTTTTTTTTTTTTTTAGTTTACAAAGAAGAGAAATTTATTGGCTCGTGGTTCTATAGGCTGGGAAGTCCAAGACTGAAGGGCAGGCATCTGGCGAGGGTCTTCTTGCTGCATTATTCCAAGGCAGAAAGGCTAAGAGAGGGCAAGACAAAGCAAGACATCAAAGCCTCAAGCTTTTTTATAATCGTCATTAATCCACCCATGAGACTGGAGCACTCATGACCTAAACACCTCCTATCAGACCCCACCTCCCAACCCTGTTGCACTGGGGATTAAGTTTCCAACACTTGCTTTTTGAGGGACACATTTAAACCATAGCAGCCACTAATGCACAGTCGGGGTGGGGGGTCTGGACAAGGCCTCTCGGAGCTGTGGACGTGCATGGGAGTGAATGATGACCCGGGGGCTGTGCTGAACTGCAAACTGTACGTACACAGCAGCCGCCCTCCTCACCAGCAAAGACAGCACCAAACATTACTAAGTTATGCCTCAGCAATAAAAGAAATCTCACATTTATATTCTATCAACCAGGAATTTTCTCATATACTGGTGAAGAGTATAGTATATAGTACATTAATAAATGTTTTCTCAAGCAAAAATAGGTTCAATTAAGCAGTTACATGAGTTGAACCTTTTCCAATCAACCAACCAAGATGTAGTCATTAGAGTACATGGTGATAAAAACAAAAAATAGCAACAATATATGTTTTCATGTTGTCTACCTCCTATAAATCTTACAATACAATCAAGGTGAAAAATACTCAAAATTAAGGAAAAATAAAAGAAAACCTAATATTTCTACTTATAGGTAGATTCTAAATATCACCACCAGTACACCCTCGTGTACTTTGGCTCATGTTTGTGGTTGGCTGCAATTACACTAAATTGTACATTTGATGAAGGCAGAAACTCCACTTGCCAAGCTCTGATCATGCTAACCTATAGCAGGTGCTTAATAAATGTGTTTGAACTCATAAATGAATTGAAGTGTCTACATCTTGATTCTGCATATTCCACTGTAATATCTATAAGAGACCATTTTCAGGTCTTGGGGACATCTATTTGTCTGACCTCTTCATGAGCCATTCAGCCACTCTGGTACATTTTGCATTATGTTTTCTTTAAAAACAATTGGTTCTTAATCCTTATTCCTCATCTCTTGGCCTTTACTCCTTCAACTTTCTCTACTCCTCACCTCTTCTTCCTTCCTCATTTCTACCCCCTCCTCCCCTACGTCATCTGCTCAGAACCACACCTTTGCCTTTGAAACTGAAAACCTTTCCTACCACTAACACCTCTCCAGATCCACCCGTAACTCCAGCTTCGACTTGTCCCCTGCCTCTGCTTTAGTTTTAATTCCCATGCCCACTCCACAATAATCTCTGATCAAACCCAGACTAGCTGGGTTCACCACACACATGTGGCAGAATATAGGTCCCTTCTGTGCAGTTCTCAAGTGAGTCAGTCGAAGGCATTACTATCACAAACAGTTCCTTATTCTCAAATGGACTATGATTCAAAAGGCTATTTGTAAGGTAGTTATTGGGCACTTAGAATCCATTTTCCTAAGGGAACGATGTTACAAATTGTGGTTGGATCCCAGACCCTGTTAATGCCTATTTAGCCCAGTCACTAAAATTTATACTGCAGCCTCTTATTTTAATAAAAAACCAATTACTGAACGTTACAATGGACTTAGCTGTTATGAAGGGCATAGGGAGTTGGTGCTGGGGGTTTCATTCCCAGAAAGATAAGAAACATTCCAAAATCCTTAATTAGAATTTGCCTTTTAGGCATTAATATCAAACTATGTATCTCCAGCTTTTCATTCATGTTCTACAATTTTACTTTCCTTCACAATTAAAAACACATATGATTTAACACCAAAAGTGAGTGACTGCAACTGATGACCGTCAATTTTTGCCATCTTTGTCTTTGGTAGTCACTGGCCCTGGAATTTGATAGTCTTGGGTCAAATCACTACAAACAACGTGACCTCAGTCAAGCTATTTAAACATTTTACTGTGTCAGTTTTCTTGCCTGTAAAATAGAGCTAATAATAAATACTATGACTCTTGTAAAGTTGAGGGTCAGATATAACGTATGTAAAGTGTGCAGCACAGTGTCTGGTACATAATAGGTGTTCAATTAATAAGAGTAGTTGTTCAAACCAGCAGAGGAACAGTTAATCTATCAGATGGAGAGAACAAATCTATGGTTATTAGAGGGGGGAAGGGGAGGGGGAACAGGGAGGGGGAAGGGGAAGGAAAGGGGGAAAAGGGGAGATTGCATAAGGGACATAAAGAATAAGTATGATTTGGAATGAATACACTAATAAAGAATAAATTTTTAAAAATATGAGTGTTTCTATTACATGTGGTATGAGAAAGTCTTATCACAAATAGGCTTTTATGTGAGTAGAGTTTGGTGGGTGCAGATTGGGTTTGTAGTTATCCTCAGGCAGACTGTGATAAAGTCTATTTGAAAAGAAACTTACACCTAAGAAGTGGTTGCCAATCCTGTCCAACAATGCCTCCTTAATATAGAAAGCATTTATAACTTTACCCTTTACTCTACTGAAATAAAATTCATAGATAGTACAGCTTACCAACACCTAAAATATTTTTATTTTTATTTATTTATTTTTTTATTGTCATTTGACTGCAGAAATACTGTGCATTTATTCATTGATTCAACAATATTAATATAGCAGTGCTGTATGTGGATTTTTGAAATTTCAGAGTATTCATTACCACAAATTTTGCTTGATTTTTTTGTAGGTTTTTACACTATGCTAGTATTTGTGGTGCCTATAGAATGGGCTCCCCTCCCAAAAACAAATAGGGTAATTTTTTAGTAGTTCTCTAGGGCAAAAGCATTAATCAACAAATGGCATTCCCTTTTTAAAAATCAATATAATGTTCTAATATAATGGGAAAATACTAGGGAAGAAATTTATAATAAAAAAATATTAAAAAAAATATTTTGTAGCATCTTTATTGAATGTTCATTAATGTATTAAAAGTTGAATAAATAATGACATCCATGTTATGGAATTTTCTACAACTGTTTTGTTTTCTGGATTTTGTTTTATTGAAGTATGATTGATTATATGTATATAAACCTGTGTGCAACATGTGATGATCAAATCAATATTATTAGTGTAATCATTATGGTAAATTGTAATTATTCTTTTTGCATCTTACCCAATTTCTATCCAAATTCCCCCTCCACCCCTCACACCTTTAGTAACCATAGATTTGTTCTCTTCTTCTGTTGTGCCTACTTTCTTTCTTTCCTTCTTTCTAATTTCCATCCCTCTTTTTTAGCACCCACTTATGAGTTTGATATAATCCCGTTTATTTTTTCTTTTGTTGCTTGTGTTCTTGGGGTCTTATTTCTAAAGTCTTTGCCCAGTACTACTTACTGAAGTGTTTCACATATGTTTTCTTTTAGTAGTTTTATGGTTTCAGGTCTTATATTGAAGTCTTTATTCTATTTTGAGTTGATTTTGGTATATGGTGAGAGGTACAGGTCTAGTTTCATTCTTCTGTATGTGGATGTCCAATTTTCCCAGCACCGTTTATTGAAGAGGTAGTCTTTTCCCCAATGTATGTTCTTGTTGCCTTTGTCAAAGATCAGTTGGCTGTAAGTATGTGGGCTGATTTCCAGGTTCTCTGCTCTGTTCCATTGGTCCAAGTGTCTGTTTTTATGCAAGTACCATGCTGTTTTGTTTACTATAGCTTTGTAGTATAATTTGAAGTAGGGTAGTAGGGTAGTATTACGCCTCTGGCTTTTTTTTTTCTTACGATTGCTTTGGCTATTTGTGGTTTTTTGCTGTTCCATGTGAATGTTAGGGTTGTTTATTCTACTTCTGTGAAGAATGACATTGGTATTGTGATGGAGATCGCATTGAATCTGTAGATTGCTTTGAGTAGTATGGATATTTTCACAATGTTAATTCTTCAAATCCAAGAGCATGGAATGTCTTCCCACTTTTGTGTGCCCTCTTTAATTTCTTTCAGTAGTGTTTTGTAGTTCTCTTTGTAGAAATCTTTCACCTCCTTGGTTAAATTGATTCCTAGGTGTGTGTGTGTGTGTGTGTGTGTGTGTGTGTGTGTGTGTGTGACTTTGTAAATGGGCTTGCTTTCTTGATTTCTTTTTCTGCTAGCTCATTACTGAAGTATAAAAATGCTACTGATTTTTGGATGTTGATTTTGTATCCTGCAACTTTACTGAAGTTGTTAATGAGCTCTAAGAGTTTCTTGGTAGAGTCTTTAGGTTTTTCTCTATATAAGATCAGGTCATCTGCAAACAGGGACAGTTTGACTTCACCCTTTCCAATCTGGATGCCCTGAATTTCTTTCTCTTGCCTGATTGCTCTGGCTAGTACTTATAGTACTAGTATAAGAGTGTTGAGAGTGGGCATCCTTGTCTTGTTCCTGTTCTTAAGGCCATTCAGGATGATATAGGTGGTGGGTTTGTTATATATGGCTTTTATTGTGGTAATATACTCTCCTTCTATACCTAATTTGCTGAAAGCCTTTATCATGAAGCAGTTGA
This sequence comes from Cynocephalus volans, assembly GCF_027409185.1. NCBI lineage: Eukaryota > Metazoa > Chordata > Mammalia > Dermoptera > Cynocephalidae > Cynocephalus > Cynocephalus volans. The sequence continues at coordinate 13,832,508 of NC_084472.1, read as the reverse complement.
ATTTCATCACATGCTTTTTCTGCATCTATTGAGATAATCGTATGGTTTTTGTCCTTGGTTCTTTGAAATGGTGTATTACATTTATTGACTTGCATATGTTGAACCACCCTTGCATCCCTGCAATGAATCCCACTTGATCATGGTGTGTAATGTTTTTGATGTGTTACTGTATTCTGATTGCTAATATTTTGTCGAGGATTTTTGTGTCTGTGTTCATCAAGGATATTGGCCTGTAACTTTCTATTCCTTTTTCTTTTTTCTTTCTTTCTTTCTTTCTTTCTTTCTTTCTTTCTTTCTTTCTTTCTTTCTTTCTTTCTTTCTCTCTCCTTTCTTTCTTTCTTTCTTTCTTTCTTTCTTTCTTTCTTTCTTTCTTTCTTTCTTTCTTTCTTTCTTTCTTTCTTTCTTTCTTTCCTTCTTTCCTTCCTTCCTTCCTTCCTTCCTTCCTTCCTTCCTTTCTTTCTTTTTTGTTGGTATCTTTGGATTTGGTATCAAGGTGATGCTGGCCTCCTTACAGAATTAGTTTGGAAGAGTGACCTCTGCTTCAATTTTTTCGAAAAGATTGAGGAGAATTGGTATTAATTCCTCTTTAAAGTCTGGTAGATTTCAGCAGTAAAGCCATCCGGTCCTGGGCTTTCCTTGGGAGACTACTGATTACTGATTCAATCTCATTGCTTATTATTGGTCTGTTCGGGTTTTCTATTTCTTCTTGGTTCAGTCTTGGTAGTTTATGTGTCCAGAAATTTATCCATTTCCTCCAGGTTTTCATATGTGTTGGCAGATAGTTGTTTGTAATAGTCTCCAATGTTTCTTTGTATTTCTGTGGTATTGGTTGGAATGTTCCTTTTTCATTTCTGATTTTTTTAATTTGGGTTTTCTCTCCTTTTTTTTAACCAAGCTATTGGCTTGTGTATTTTATTTATCTTCTCAAAAAAAACACACTTTTTGTTTCATTGATCTTTTGTATCATTTTTAGGGTCTTTATTTCATTTAGTTCTGGACTGATCTTAATTATTCTTTTCTGTCTACTACTTTTAGGATTGGAATATTCTTGTTTTTCTAGTTCCTTAAGGTGTAGTGTTAGGTTGTTTATTTGAAGTCTCTCTATTAGTTTGATGTAAGTGTTTATTACAATAAGTTTCCCTCTTAGCATTACTTTTGCAGTATCCCACAGGTTTGGGTATGATGTGCCATTATTTTTGTTAGTTTCAAGAAAGTTTTTGATTTCCTGTTTAATTTCTTCTTGGACCCACAGGTAATTCAGGAGACTGTTGCTTAGTTTCCATGCATTTGTATAGTTTCCAGAGTTTCACTTGTTATTGATTTCCAGTTTTAATCTGTTGTGATCTGAAAAGATACTTGGAGATTTCAATTTTTAAAAATTTGTTGTGACGTGATTTGTGACATAACATGTGGTCTATCCTGGAGAACATTTCATGTACTGATGAGAAGAATGTATATTCTGTAGCAGTTGGATGAAATGTCCTGTGGATATCTGCCATTCTAATTGGTCTGAGGTATAGTTTAAATCCTGTGTTTCTCTGTTGATTTGCTGCCCAGATGATCTACCCAGTGCTGAGAGAGAAGTGTTCAGGTCCCCCTTGGTATTGAGGTCTATCTCTTTCCTTAGATTAATTAAGAGTGTTAGCTTTATATATCTGGGTGCTCCAGTGTTGAGTGCATACATATTTATGATTGTTATGTCTTCTTGCTGAATAGATCCCTTTATCATTATATATGGCCTTCTTTGCCTCTTTTTACATTCAGGGTTGTTATTGATATGTATTGTTTTACTCCTGTCAATTTATTGCTTTTTGTTTAGATATCTTAAATATCTTTTCTTCCTTTCTACCCCTTTTATTAGTCATCTTCAATGTTTGTTGGGCTTTTGAGGTGGTATGATTTAGTTTCTTTCTCTTTCTTTTTTGTGTTTTTGTTTTAACAACAGATTTTTCTCTTTCTTCTGTGTATGTGATAGTGATTATTGTTTTTAAGATTCCAGATGTAGGACTCCTTTGAGAATTTCTTATAGGGTTTGTTGTGTTATAGGTAACTACCATAGTTTTTGTTTGTCTCAAAACTACACTATTTCTTCCTCATTTCTGAAGGATAGCCTTGCTGGGTATGGAAATCTTGGCTGGCAATTTTATTCTTTTACTTTTTTTGTATTTTTTAAAATTCTCAATATACATTGTAGTTGATTTTCATGACCCATTCCTCTTTCCCCCTTCCTTTCTCCCCTACTCCTACCTCCACATCATATCTGTTCACTTGTCTTAAAAAGTTCAAGGAATTGTGATTTTTGTGACTTCTTCCCCATCTTTATTTGTTTTTGTGTTTGTTTATTTATTTTTAGCTCCCACCAATAAGTAAGAACATGTGATATTTCTCTTTCTGTGCCTGACTTGTTTCACTTAATATAATTTTCTCTAAGTCTATCCATGTTGTTGTGAATCGTAATATTTTGTTCTTTTTTATAGCAGAGTAGAATTCCATTGTGTAATTCCATTGTGTAATTCACCATTTCCTTATCCACTCATCTGTTGATGGACATTTGGGCTGGTTCCAACTCTTGGCTATTCTAAATCATCGGCATGATGATTTCCATTCCTCTGGGTATATTCCAAGCAGGGGAATAGGTGGTTCATATGGTAGATGTATCTGTAATTGTTTGAGAAACCTCCATACCATTTTCCATAAAGCCTGCACCATTTTGCAGTCCCACCAACAATGTACGAGACTGCAACATCACCAGCATTTATCATTCTCAGTCTTTCTGATATTAGCCATCCTAACTGAGGTGAAATTGTATCTCAAAGTAGTTTTTATCTGCATTTCCCGAATGCTGAGTGATGTTGAGCACATTTTCATGTGTCTGTTGGCCATTTGTATATCTTCCTTTGAGAAATGCCTATTCAGCTCTTTTGCCCATTTTTAATTAGGTTATTATTATTATTATTATTTTTGCTGTAAGTTGTTTGAGTTCCTTGTATATTCTGGATATTAATCCTTTGTCAGATGTATATTTTGCAAATATTTTCTCCTACTCTGTTGGTTGTCTTTTCACTCTGTTGATTGTTTCCTTTGCTGTGCAGAAGATTTTAAGTTTGATATAATCCCATTTATTTATTTTTCCTTTAGTTGCCTATGCTTTTGGAGTCATATTCAAGAGGTCTGTGGCCACTCCTTCCTGGGGTGTGTCCCCTGTGTTTTCTTTAAGGAGTTTTATTGTTTCAGGATGTATATGTAATTCTTTAGTCCATTTTGAGTTGTTTTTTGTATATGGTGAGAGGTACAGGTCTAGTTTCATTCTCCTATGTAAGAATATCTGGTTTTCCCAGCACTGTTTGCTGAAGAGTCAGTCTCTTCCCCTTTGTGAGGACTTGCTGCCTTTGTCAAAGATCAGATGGTTGTAGGTGTATGGGTTGGTTTCTGGGTTCTCTATTCTATTCCATTGATCTATGTGTCTGTTTTTATGCCAGTACCATGCTGTTTTGGTTATTATACCTTTGTAATATAGTTTGAAGTCAGGTAGTGTTAAGTCTTCAGCTTTGTTTTTGTTCCTCAGGATTGCTTTGGCTATGTGTGGTCTCTTGTTATTCAATATCTGGATAGTTTTTTCCATTTCTGAGAAAAATGTCACCGGAATTTTGATGGGGATTACATTGAATCTGTAGAAGACTTTGGGTAATATGGACATTTCCACAATGTTAATTCTTCTGATCAGAGTGCATGGGACATCTTTCCATCTTCTTGTGTCATCTTTAATTTCTCTCAAGAGTGGTATGTAGTTCTCTTCACAGAGATTTATCACATCTTTGGTTAACTTTTTTACTAAGTATTTTATTATTTTGGTGGCTACCGTAAAGGGACTAGCTTTCTTGATTTCTTTTTCTGCTTGGTCATTGTTGTAGTATAGAAATACTACTGATTTTTGTGTGTTGCTTTTGTATACTGCAACTTTGCTGAAATCATATATCAACACTAGGAGTTTTTTTGTAGAGGCTTTAGGCTGTTCAATATATAGGATCATATCATCTGCAAACAGGGACAGTTTGACTTCATCTTTTCCAACCTGGATGCCCTTTATTTCCTTTTCTTCTCTGATTCTTCTGGCTAGTACTTCCAACACTCTGTTGAATAGGAGTGATGAGAGTGGGTGTCCTTATCTTGTTCCTGTTCTTAAGGGAAAAGCTTTCAGCTTTTCCCCATTCAGGATGATATTGGAAGTGGGCCTATCATATATGGCTTTAATTGTGTTGAGATACTTTCCATCTATACCTAACTTGTAGAGAGTCTTAACCATGAATGAATGTTTGATTTTGTCAAATGCTTTTCAGCATCTATAGAGATGATCATATGGTTTTTGTCTTTGCTTTTATTGATGTGGTGTTTCACATTTATTTATTTGTGTATGTTGAACCAACCTTGCATCCCTGGGATGAATCCCACTTGATCATGGTGGATAATTTTGCATATGTTTTGTTGTATTCTGTTAGCCAGTATTTTATTGAGGATTTTTGCATCTATATTCATCAAGGATATTGGCCTGTAGTTTTCTATTTTTGTTGTGTTTTTGTCTGGTTTTGGTATCTGGTGATGTTTGCCTCATAGAATGAATTTGGGAGAATGGCCTCTGTTTCAATCTTTTTGAGTAGTTTATAGAAAATTGGTATCAGTCCCTCTTTGAAGGTTTGGTTGAACTCTGCAGTGAACCCATTCGGTCCTGGGCTTTTCTTTGTTGGGATCCTTCTGATAACAGCTTCAACCTCTTTTTTTGTTATTGGTTTTTTCAGGTTTTCTACATATTCTTGGTTCAGTTTTGGTAGTTTGTATGTGTCCAGAAATTTATCCATTTCCACCAGATTTTCAAATTTGTTGGCATATATTTCTTTATAGCAGTCTCTAATGATTCCTTGTATTTCAGAGGTATCAGTTGTAATATCACCTTTTTCATTTCTAATTTTTATTTGGGTCTTCTGTCTTTTCTTATTTAGCCTTCCTAAAGGTCTGTCAATTTTATTTATTTTTCAAAAAGGCAACATTTTGTCTTAGTGATCTTTTGCATCATTTTCAGGTTTCTATTTCATTTAGTTCTGCTCTGATCTTAATTATTTCTTTTTGTCTACTAACTTTGGGTTTGGATTGTTCTTGTTTTTCTAGTTCTTTAAGGTGAAGTGTTAGGTTGTTTATTTGTCATTACTCCAGTCTTCTGAAGTAAGAGTTTAATGTGATAAATTTCCCCCCTAGTACTGCTTTTGCAGTATCCCACAGGTTTTGGTATGATGTGTCATTATTTTCATTGGTTTCAAGAAATTTTTTTATTTCCTGTTTAATTTCTTCTTGGACCTGTATGTCATTAAGTAGAATGTTTTTTAATTTCCATATGTTTGTATAGTTTCCAGAGTTCAGTTTGTTATTGATTTCTCATTTTAATCCCTTTTGATCTGAAAAAATACATGGAATAATTCCAATTTTTTAAAAATTTAACTTGCTTTGTCATGTTACATGTGGTCTATTCTGGAGAATGTTACATGAGCTGATGAGAAGAATGAATATTCTGAGTTTGTTGAATGGAATGTTCTGTAGATATCTGCCAAGTCCAATTGGTCTAAAGTGTTGTTTAGTTCTTGTGTTTCTCTATTGATTTTTTGCCTAGATGATCTGTCCAATGTTGAGAGTGGGGTGTTCAGGTCCCCTGCTCTTATGATGTTAGTGTTTATCTCATTCTTTAGATCTAGTAGTGTTTGCTTTATAAAACTGGCTTCTCTGACATTGGGTGCATATATATTTATGATTGTTATGTCTTCTTGATGGATAGATCCTTTTGTCATTATATAGTGGCCTTCTTTATCTCTTTTTATGGTTTTTGCTTTAACGTCTATTTTATCTGATATAAGAGTAGCTACTCCAGCTCGTTTTCATTTCTGTTTGCATGGTATATCTTTTTCCATCCTTTCACTTTTAGTCTGTGTTTCTTTACAGATGTGGTGAGTCTTGAAGGCAGCATATTGTTGGGCCCATCTTTTTAATCCTGTCAGTCAGTCTGTGTCTTTTGAGCGGGGACTTTAATCCCTTTACGTTTAGAGTTATTATTGAGAGGTGTTGATTTACTCCTAGCACTTTATTGATTTTTGTTTAGATGTCTTAAGTATCTTTTGTACCTTACTCTCTGATTTTCTGTTTGTCTTCTGTGTTTGTTGGTTTCTTGTGGTGGTAGATAAGCTATTTTTTCTCTTTATTATTTGCATTATTTTTTACTGGTAGGTTCTGTTCTTTCTTGAGTATTCATGGCAGTGATGGTTGTTTTTCAGGTATCAAACCCAGTGCCCATTTGAGACTTTCTTGTCAAGTTGGTCATGTGATTGTGAACTCCTGCAGTGTTTTTGTTTGTTTGTTTGTTTGTTTGTTTGTTTGTCTGAGAATATACTATTTGTGCTTCATTTCAGAAGGACAGCCTTGCTGGGTAAAGAATTCTTGGCTGGCAATTTTTGCCCTTTAGTATTTTGAATATATCATCCCATTCTTTTCTGGCTTTTAGTGTTTCAAATGAAAAGTCTGATGCTAGTCTGATTGGGGCTCCCTTATAGGTGACTTGTTGCTTCTCTTTTGAAGCTTTTAAGATTCTCTCTTTGTCTTTGAGTTTTGCCAGTTTGACTATAACATGTCTTGGAGAGGACCTTTTGGGGTTGGATGTATTTGGGGATCTTTGGGCCTCTTGAATCTGAAGATCTGTGACTTTCCTTATACCTGGGAAGTTTTCTGCTATTATTTCACTGAATATATTTTCAATGCCATTTCCTTTTTCCTCCCCTTCTGAAATACCCATGGTTTGGATATTTGAGCACTTAAGTTTGTCTGTTATCTCTCTTAGGTTTTCTTCAATTTTTTAAATTCCTTTTTCTTGTCTGCCTGTGTTTATTCATACAGCGCCTTGAGGTCAGAAATTCTCTCTTCTGCTTGTTCCAGCCTTCTAGTTAGACCCTCTGTTGTGTTTTTTATTTCATTGAATGAATCCTTCAGTTCCACAAGCTCTGCTACATTCTTTTACAGGGCTTTGGTTTCTTTGTACATTTCTTCTTTTAGATCCTGTATATTTTTCCTCGTTTCATCGTGTTGTCTGAGTTTTCTTGTATCTCATTTAGTTTCCTTAGAATTTTCACTCGAAATTTCTTGTCACTCATTTCAAGGACTTTCTCTTCTAAAAGATCTAGAGCTTGAGAGTTATTATTTCCTTTGGTGGTGATGTGCTTTCTTGATTTTTCTTATTTCTGGTATCTTTCCTTTGATGTTTAGTCATTGTGGCAAGGGATTTCACAGTCCACTGGTTTGACACTATTGTCTGGCTAGGATGTTGCTGAGGCTGCCAATTTGGTATGGCTGCCTCAGTGTCTGCTCGGTTGGCCACTAGTGCCTTGGGTGTGTGGTCACCTTGGGTCTTGGGCCTCTCTGGAGAGCCACCTCTGTGGTCAGCATGCAGTCAGCAGGGCTGGGGATGGAGTCGGGTGGCGGTGGCAAGGCCCGCCTGCTGGGTTGTACGCTGGCACTGTAGGGCGCATGGTCTCTGAGTATCTTCCACTTCTCTGGCTGGATGTCTCCCTGTTCTGTACACAGTCAGCCAGGCTGGGGATGGTGCTGGGTGGCAGCCACAAGGTCTACCTCCTGGGTCACGTGCCGGCACCACAGGGCTTGTGGTCTCTGTGGATCTTCCACTTCTCTGGCTGGACACCTCTCTGCTCCATGTGCACTCGGCCGGGCCAGGCCAGGGATGGAGTCGGGCGGTGGCGGCGAGGATTACCTGCTGGGTTGCGCACTGGCACCATAGGGCGCACATCTCTGCAGATCTTCCACTTCTCTGGCTGGACATCTCCCTGTTTCGCACACACTCGGCCAGGCTGGGGATGGTGCTAGGTGGTGGCCGCCAGGTCTACCTGCTGGGTTGCACACTGGCACCATAGGTTACGTGGTCTCTGCAGAGCTTCTGCCTCCCCTGCTGGATGTCTCCCTGCTCCGTGCACACTCAGCCAGGCTGGGGATGGAGTCGGGTGGCAGCAGCGAGGCCCACCTGCTGGGTTGCGCGCTGGCAACTTTGGACGCATGGTCTCTGCGGATCTTCCACTTCTCTGGCTGGACATCTCCCTGTTCCATGCACACTCAGCCAGGCTGGGGATGGTGCTAGGTGGCAGCTGTGAGGCCTACCTGCTGGGTCACGTGCCGGCACTGCAGGGTGTGTGGTCTCTGCGGAGCTTCCACTTCTCTGACCGGATGCCTCTCTGCTGTGCGCGCACTCGGCTGGGCCAGGCCAGGGATGGAGCTGGGTGGTGACGGCGAGGCCTACCTGCTGGGTTGTGCACCGGCACCGCAGGGCGTGTGGTCTCTGCAGAGCTTCTGCCTCCCCTGCTGGATGTATCCCTAAAATCTTTCCTCAGATCATGCAGACTTTCAACTCCAGTGTGAAAGGGGTGGAGGTCAAAACTGGAGAGGCTGTCATCGGTGCTAAACTTAGTGAAGCCCCACTGCTCCTTAGCTGATCCGTCCACTGGAAAAGTGTATAATAATCTATGCCGAGATGAAAAAAATGGAAAAAACTCTACCTGTTACAAAAGTAGTACAAAATCTGTTCTGAAATTTTGGTAAGAGAAACATGCCAAGGCTGGTGAATTTGAGTAAGGAAATAAGAAGGAAGTAGTGTGTACTCATATCATTCTTACCTTTTCATGACATCTAAAAATCATGTTGTGTTAAGCTCCTGAGGGGTTATTTTAAAATGCCTATTTATTGTACAGTTTTTTCATATATAGAATATTTATTTGGCATTTAAAATAATTTCCTCAAGCTTACTTTCCACTAAGTGTGGCTCAGGTCAGAGGGTTTTAAGCAGGGATGTGCCTCGGAAGCACCTGGAGAGATTTTTAAATTGCAGATTCCCAGGATCACCCCTCAGGCTCAGAGGAAAAATCAAGTTTAGGAGTTCTCTGTCAGTGTTATAATCTCTGACCTGCTCCTCTCAATTTACCCAGGGCACTGGTCCACCAAGGAGAGCAAATGTAGGTCAGGTTGACATGAGTTCATAGCTATGCTGCTGAGTTTATCAGAAGAGGAGAAAACATTAGGCACAATCGACCAGATAAGCCATGTTAGACAAATCCCACTGCTGTGCTTCAGGATTAATTAGAGGAGCAGAAAAGTTATTAGCTACAGTAGTAACCAAGGGAGACCATGGTTAGAATGGATGTCCGAAAGGATTGTGTAAAGGAAGATCAAAGAAAATCTGTCAGAAAATACAGTAGCATCGGGATTGAACATTAGGTTGGAGGGCTGATATAAACCTGAACTGTGTGGAGCAGTTCTATGTAGATTGTGTGTGCCAGCCAGGAAGTATGTTAACTAGCATTAAGAGAGGCCACAGGCATAAAAGAGTTATGAAGGTCATTGAACAGAAAGAATATCAAAGGAAATACTTGATACCTGTGTTCTCATCTGTGAATAATACTGATTTCCCTCAGCATTGTGAAGAAAAATTGTGAGAAAAACTTATTTTAGGGCCGAGCCTGTGGCGCACTCGGGCGAGTGCGGCGCTGGGAGCGCAGCGACGCTCCCGCCGCAGGTTCGGATCCTATATAGGAATGGCCGGTGCACTCACTGGCTGAGTGCCGGTCACGAAAAAGACAAAAAAAAAAAAAAAAAGAAAAAAAAAAAAGAAGTAAAATGCCTATTTATTGTACAGTTTTTAAAAATGTATATAGAATATTTATTTGGCATTTAAAATAGTTTTCTCAAGCTTGCTTTCCACTAAGTGCGGCTCAGGTCAGGGCGTTTTAAGCAGGGATGTGCCTCAGAAGCAACTGGAGAGATTTTTAAATTGTAGATTCCCAGGATCGTCCCCACACCCCTGAGTCAGAAACCTTAAGAAACAAGGCCTGGAAATCTGTGTTTTTAGAGCTCTAAAAATTCCTTAGGTGGTTCTAATGTGGCATTGGCTTTGGAAAACATGATTTTAGACAATGTTCTTGCTAGAACCTACCACAGTTTTTTTTTTCCTCCACAGAAGACTGCTGCCCTCTTGAGTACATTTTCAAACCAGTAAAATTTTAAAAACAGGATAATTTTAAAAAAATCATGTTATTCTCCTGGGTAAAATTCTCTAGTAACTTCTCAAGGCATTTAGAATAAAATCCAAGTCCCAAATATTCTGGCCCAGGCCTCCATCTCCAATGTCTTTCACTACTCACTTATGTCTTGTCCTTTAGGGCTGTTCTAAAAAAATACCTTAAACTGGGTAAATCATAAACAGCAGAAATTTATTCCTTAGAGTCCTGAGGCTGGGAAGCCCAAGATCAGGGCACCAACAGATTTGGTGATTGACAAGGCTTTGGTCTCTGCTTCAAAGATGGTGCCTTCTAGCTGTGGTATCTCTTGGTAGAAAGAATGAACAAGCTCTTTCAGGCCCTTTTAATAAGGTCTGCCCTTATGATCTAATCACTTCCCAAAGGCTCCTGTATCCTAATACCATCACCTTGGGGGTTAATTTGGGGGGACACAAACATTCAGACCATAGCACTTACTCTTCACACACTTGCCCCTATTTTTCTGTTCTTGGACAAGCCAAGTTTGTTCTTTCTCTCTTTTTGGTGCTTTTCTTCTTTCTTCCTAGACTACAATTCTCTGAGATCTTTGCAAGTTGGATCCTTGTTTGGATCTCAGCTCAAATGCTGGTTTCTCAGAAAGACCTTCCCTCACCAGTCCCTACTCTGTTTCTCACTAGCCTATCACTTTATTTTTTTCAAAGCATTTATTACCATCTGAAATTACCTTATTTTCTTTGTATATTATATAGCTCCCTCAGTTAGAATATTAAATATTACATTTGTTCTGAGTAAAAGGCTCCAATAACACAGCACACTGTGGATCTCTAGTATGTATTTAAAAGTTAGATTAAAAAAAAGTTCAAAAAATATTACATGAACAAAAATAGCAAGTTTTAACCTTGAAAGGACAGCTAACAAATAGTCTTGTCTTTCAACCGTTTAGAGTCCAAAGGTCCGCTTCAGGAAAATCTGTCCTATACTTAGTATTAGAGGCACTAATACTTTAGTGAGTTGAAGAAGGCATAATTAAATAAATTGAATCTAATAGTGTCTTACGTCCTTGGGGAATAACAGCAGAGTTAAGTTTTCAGGATTAGTTTCCTCTTGAAAATTCTCATGCTGGAGAGTGATCACTTGAATGCAATTTGGATTCCGCTATGAGCAGAATAGAACAGGAACTGGTAATCAGAGGAAATTGTGTGTGTTTGTGTGAAAGAAAACAATGAAACAAAAAGAAAAAGTAAAACAAGAGACTTTCATGCTTCTGCAATTCTTTGGTCACAGATTCTTCTTTATTTAATTTATAAAATTAGTCATTTTATTGAAAATAATGTTAAGCCATGGAAATACAATAACCTGCGAGCAAAACAAAGGTGTTGCTATTTTTTGATATTGACAAACCTAATAGTATGCACCAGAACAGCACACAGGGAAATAGCATTTGTGTGTTATGAATGGTTGTTGCCTGTGCTGTATTGGGAATATTTTTAATAGTGACCCTAGTTGTATAAATATATACAGTTTGAATTTTTGTGTCTTTGTGTTAAACTGGTAAAGATAAAGCTTTAATAAATAGCCCTAACACTCGTATTTTATGCATTATAAACATTTGGTTTAGAAATAACAGTGTATATTTTCTTTGTGATCTCTTTAACTAATTTTTAAAGCATGAGTTTAATTTAATATTTTGACTGGATTAGCTTGTTTCTGCCAGATAAAAGTTCACAGTCTAATGCAGCATAGCATCGAAATAAAGGAGATGGAAGGAACTTATTTTTATTCAAGAACAAAACTGTAAAGGACTAAGATCAGCTTGAAGATGATCACATGGTTCTTAATGGCATGCAACATGCACCTATGGGTTCAATAAATATGCCTCCATTTTCTGTGACAGACAAATAAGTTTTAAAATGTAAATTTGACAATTTGAAATTTTCATTCGATAAGCTGATGCTTAAATTTTTCTAAGCTGAGGTCTTAACGTGCCAGAAATTAGCTCTTTCCTTTTTGTATATAACTACTAATATGTTTGAGGTTATTTTTTTATTTATATTTTTATTTTTTCAATACACTATGCAAATATTTTCTGTGGCCCTTTACCAATTTCTCCCTAATCCTCCCTCACACTGCCTTTTTCCTACCTGTGGTGGCCTCAGCTATGTTCTCTCCTTTTGAAAGTTCAAGGAACTATTGTAATTGTTGTATCTTTCTTTTCTTCCTTCATTGATAGTTTTTTGTGTCCATCTCCCATTTATGAGTGAGGATATATGGTATTTCTCTTTCTATGCCTAGCTTATTTCACTTAACATGACTTTCTCTAAGTTCATCCATGTTGCCACAATTGGCAGAATTTCATTATTTTTTGTGGCCGAGTAGTATTCCATTGAGAATATATACCACATTTTCCTTATCCAGCCATCTGTTTATGGACATTTAGGTTGGTTCCAACTCCTGGCTATTGCAAACAGAGCTGCAATAAAGATGGGAGTGCAGGTGTCCCTCTGACATGATGATTTCCATTCCTTTGAGTATACACCCAGCAGTGGGATTGCTGGGTCATATGGCAGTTCTATCTGTAGTTGTCTGAGGAACCTCCATACTGTTTTCCAAAATGGCTGCACTAATCTACAGTCACACCAGCAGTGTAGGAGAGTTCCCCTTTCTCCACATCCTTGCGAGTATTTGTTATTCTTTGTCTTTTTGACAATGGCCTTCTAACTGGCCTGACATGATATGTCAATGTGGTATTGATTTGCATTTCCCTGATACTTAGTGATGTTGAGCATTTTTTTCATGTGTTTGTTGGCCATTTGTGTATCTTTCTTTGATGAATACCTATTCAGCTCCTTTGCCCGTTTTTTAACTGAGTTACTTGTTTTTTTACTGTTAGGTTGTTTGAGTTCCTTTATATTCTGGATATTAATCCCTTGTCAGATACATAGTTTGCAAATATTTTCTCCGTTTCGCTGTGTTAACTATTTCTTTTGCTGTGCTGAAGCTTTTTAGTTTGATATAATCCCATTTGCTTATTTTTGTTGTTGTTACCTGTGCTTTTGGGGTCTTGTTCATAAAGTCTTTGTCTATTCCTACTTCCTGAAGTGTTTCCCCTATGTTTTCTTTTAGGGGTTTTATAGTTTCAGGACATATATTTAAGTCTTCAATCCATTTAGAGGTGATTTCAGTATATGGCAAGAGGCATGGGTCTAGTTTTATTCTTATATATATATGGATATCCAGTTTTCCCAGCATCATTTACTGAAGAGGCAGTCTTTCTCCCAATGCATGTTCTTAATGCCTTTGACAAAGATCACTTGGCTGTAAACAGGTGGATTGATTTCTGGGTTCTCTATTCAGTTCCATTGGTCTCTGTGTCTGTTTTTATGCCAGTGCCATGCTGTTTTGGGTACTAAAACTTTATAGTATAATTTGAAGCCAGGTAGTGTAATGCCTCTCACTTATTTATTTTATTTTATTTTTTTTTGCTTAGGAGTGCTTTTGCTATTTGGGGTCTTCTGTTGTTCCATATGAATGTTAGAATGGTTTTTTTCTATTTCTGTGAAGAATGTCATTGATATTTTGATGGGGATTTCATTGAACCTGTAGATCACTTAGGTAGTGTGGACATTTTCTCAATATTAATTTTTCCAATCTGAGAGCATGCAGCTTCCTTCAATCTTTATGCCCTCTTTAATTTCTTTTGGCAGAGATTTGTAGTTCTCATCATAGAGATCTTTTACCTCCTTGGTTAAATTGATTCCTAGGTATTTATTTTTTTGGTGACTATTGTAAATGGGCTTGCTTTCTTGATTTCTTTTCCTGCTATTTCATTTTGTAGTATAAAGATGCTACTGATTTTGGCATATTGATTTTGTATCCTGCAACTTTACTGAAATTGTTCATCCGCTCAAAGACTTTTTCATAGAGTCCTTAGGTTTTTCTATAGATAGGATCATGTCCTTGCAAACGTGGACAGTTTGACTTTGTCTTTTCCAATCTGAACCTTTTATTTCCTTCTCTTGCCTGATTGCTCTGATTAGTACTTCTAATACTATGTTAAATATGAATGTTGACAGTGGGCATCATTGTCTTGTTCCTGTTCTTAAGGGAAAAGCTGAAGATGATATAGGGGGCAGGTTTGTCATATATGGCTTTTCTTGTGCTGAGGTACTTTCCTTCTATACCTAATTTGCTGAGAGTCTTTTTATCATGAAGTGATGTTGAATTTTGTTGAAGGATTTTTCTGCATCTATTGAGATAATCCTATGGCTTTTGTCCTTGATTTTGTTGATATGGTATATCACATTTATTGTCTTGTGTATGTTGAACCATCCTCGCATCCCTGGGATGAATCCTACTTGATCATGGTGTATATTTTTTGATGTGTTACTATATTCTGATTGCTAGTATTTTGTTGAGGATTTTTTGCATTTATGTTCATCAGAGATATTGGCCTATAGTTTTCTTTTATTGTCGTATCTTTGTCTGGTTTTAGTATCAGTGTGATGCTAGCTTCATAAAATGAGTTTGGAAGAATGGCCTCTGTTTCAAATTTTGGAATAGTGTGAAGAGAAGTGATATTAATTCTTCTTTAAAGGTTTGATAGAATTCAACAGTAAAGCCATCTGGTTTGGGCTTGTCTTTGTTGGGAGACTGCTGATTACTACTTCAATCTCATTGCTTGTTATTGGTCTGTTCAGGTTTTCTATTTCTTCTTGCTTCCGTCTTGGTAGTTTGTGTGTTCAGAGATTTATGCGTTTCCTCCAGGTTTTCAAATTTGTTGGTGTATAATTGTTTGTAATAGTCTCTAATGATTTTTTGTATTCTGTGGTATTGGTTGTAATGTCTCCTTTTTCATATCTAATTTTTGTTATTTGGGTCTTCTCTCTCTCTTTTTTTTTTAGTTGGTCTAGTTAATAGTTTATCTATTTTGCTTATCTTCTAGATAAAACAACTTTTGGTTTCACTTTTGTATCATTTTGAGGGTCTTTATTTCATTTGTTTCTGCTCTGATTTTTAACTATTTCATTCTGTCTACTAATTTTGGGGTTGTATTGTTTTTATTTTTTAGTTCTTTGAGGTGTAACATTATGTTGTTTATTTGAAATCTTCCTATTCTTTTGATGTACATGTTTACTGCAATAAAATTCCCTCTAAATACACTTTTTGCAGTATCCAGCAGGTTTGGGTGTGATGTGTCTTTGCTTTTATTAGTTTCAAGAAATTTTTTGATTTCCTGTTTAATTTCATCTTGGACCCATAGGTTTTTCAGGAGTATGTTGGTTCATATCCATGTATGTGCACAGTTTCCAGAGTTTTGCTTATTATTGATTTCTAACTTTAATCCATTGTCTGAAAGGGTATTTTAAAAGATCTCAATTTTACAAAATTCATTGAGGCTTGATTTGGACCTAACTTGTGGTCTATCCTGCAGAGTGTTCCATGTGCTGATGAGAAGAATGTATATTCTTTAGTTGTTGGATGAAATGTTCTGTAGATATCTGCCAGATCCAATTATTCTAAAGTGTAGTTTAAATCCTGTATTTCTTTGTTGACTTGTTGCCTAGATGATCTTTTCATTGCAGGAGAGAGGGGTCCGTGCATTGAGATAGTCCATTCATTGCTTTACAGGTGAGGTAAGTCTCTTGACGACAGCACTTAGTTGGGTCTAGCTTTTTAATCCACAGGCTGCATCTTTTGAGTGGGGAGTTTAATCCATTAAGATTTAGGATTGCTATTGAAAGACATTTTCTTATTCCTGGCATTTTATCAATTTTCATTTGGATTTTAAAATATCTTTTATTCCTTTCTTCCCCTTTTATTGTTGTAATTAATGTTTGTTGGGTTTCTGAGGTGTAATATTTAGTTTCTTTCTCTTTCTCATTTGCATTTTTGTTCCACCAGTGGCTTTTGTTCTTTCTTGTGTATTTGTGGTAATGATTATAGTTTTTCAGATTCTAGATGCAGGACTCCCTTGAGGATTTCTTGCAGGGCTGTGTGATGGGATAAACTCACACACTTTTTATTTGTCTGGAGTTACACTATCTTTTGACAGATTTTTATCAAAATATAATTGATTATACATATTTGTGGGGTACAGATTTGAATATCAGTACCTGTGTATGGTATGTAATGATCAAAAAATGATAATTAGTATAATCATGTTTATAACATATAATCAATCTTTTTGACCCTTAACCAATTTCTAACTAACTCCCTTCCCCCACTCTTTCCCACCTCTAATAACCACAGTTTTTTGAAAATTCAATGTATTGTTGTGATTCTACCTCTCTTTCTTTCTTTTTGCTAATTAATTAATTAATTTATTTATTAGCTTTCAATTATGAGTGAGGATATTCAGTATTTCTCTTTCTGTACCTGGATTATTTCACTCAAAATAATTTTCTCTAAGTTCATCCATGTTGCTGTAGAATTTCTTTCTTTTTTAATGGCTAAGTAGTATTCCATTGTGAGTGTGTGTGTGTGTGTGTGTGTGTGTACACATGACATTTTCCTTATTCAATTGCCTGTTGATGGACATTTAGGTTGTTTCCAACTCTAAATAGAGCTGTGATAAATACAGGAGTGCAGGTGTCCCTTTGACATTGTTATTTCCATTCCATTGCAGTGGGATTGCTGAATCGTATGGTAGAATCCACTATTTCCCCCTAATTTCCTAATGATAGCCTTGCTGTGTATAATATTCTTGGCTGGCAATTTTTTGCTTTTAGTAATTTGGATATGTCTTCCCATTTTCTTCTGGCCTGTATAGTTTCTGTTGAGAATCTGCTGTTAGTCTGATAACATCCCCCTTTTACATGACTTGATGCTTTTGCTGCTTTTAGGATTCTTTCTTTGTCTCTGAGCTTTGCCAGTTTGATTATAATGTGTCTTGGAGAGGATCTTTTTGGATTGAATCTGTTTGGGGAGCTTTGAGCCTCCTGGATCTGAATGTCTGTGTCTCTTCCTATCCCTGGGAAGTTTTCTGATATTGTTTCATTGAATGGGTTTTCAATGTCTTTTCTTTTTTCCTCTCCTTCTCAACACTAATGATCCAAATATTTGTGTGCTTAAGGTTGTTTGCTAGCTCTCTTAGGTTTTATTTTCATTCTTTTTTTCTTTTTGTCTGTCTTGGTTATCTTGAAAATAACTATCTTTGAGATCAGAAATTCTCTCTTCTGCTTGTTCTAGCCTGTTGTTGAACTCTCAGTTGTGTTTTTTTATTTCATTGAATGACTCTTTCAGTTCCATGAGTTCTGCTATGTTTTTTCTAAGGTATTAATCTCTTTGTAAATTTCTTCCTTCTTATCCTGGATTTTTTTCCCTTTTGTTGTCTAACTGAGTCTTGTATATATCGCTGAGTTTCCTTAAGATTGTTACTCAGAATTCTTTTTCAGTCACTTTAAGGGTTATTGCTCTATCGGGCCTGGTGTTTGAGAATTACTTTATTCTTTCAGTGGTATCACATTTTCTTGGTTTTTCATATTTCTAGTATCTCTGCTTTGATGTCTGGTCATCTGGTAGAGAAGATCTTCTATTACTGTGGAGTGTGCTTTGAGAAGAGAGACATCTTTTTCCGGTCTCTGCTTGTGACTCTCCTTGTGTTAGGTAGGCTGCCTGCATGGTGGCTGTGACTGCCAATGTGGCAGTGAGCTGCCCTTGCTACAGCAGTGGCTATGGCAGTGGTGATGGTGAACCACCAATGTGAAAGTGGTGTTTTCAGCATGTTGCTGCCTTATGCCAGGCTCGAGATGCCATGGCTCCTGCCTAGAACCCTATGTGTGCACCTTCCTTCTCCTGGGTGGTGGGGGCTTCCCACAGCTCTTGCCTAGGACACTGCACATTCTCTTGCCTTCTTCCAGGTGTTGGGGACTGCCCATAGCTCCTGCCTAGGACCCCATGTGTGCTCTTGCCTTCTTCCAGGTGGTAGTGGTTGCCTCTCTGTGGCTTCTAATTTCATTCTGCCCCACCTCTTATCTCTCTGACCTGCTCTCTGTATTAGTATATATTTTTATTTTCTGCATTCTTCATGCTCTGGCACCTGGAGCCTTACTTACCAGGGAGAAATTACCCTTCCCAAGGCTAACCAGTACTCAAAGATAGCAAGTGACTCACCTGTGAGCATTCCTATTATATGCAAACCAACCAACCCTGAGCCCATATTCCTGTCCCTTCACCTCCTCTATCAGGCTCTTATACTCCAAGCCAATATTCCTCTGTTCTAATCACCCCAGGACCAGGTACCAGATAACTTGTGATAGCCCCTATACTCTAGGGCCCACTGACATTATTTAAACTAGAAAAATCCCAAGCCTTCTTACCTGCCTCTCCTGTTGCTTCCTGTGGAAATAACAATCAAGGCTTTGTCCACGCTTCCCTCCCACTCCTGTCTTGTGACTGTCCCATGTGACCCTGAATGACAAAACATGCACTTTCATCTTGGAAACTGAGAAACTGTCTTTTCAATGGCAGTCATCTCTTGATCCGTTAGCTTCACTGTACCTGAATAATAATAAAATCTACATTATAAATCACTCTTCTCTTCCCTTACTCCTTTCTGGCCACACTGTTCTACATATTGTTTCTCAAACACATCATCACACTCTTACCGTGGGGCCTTTCCTTTAAATGTTTTGCCTTCCCAGAAAGTTCCGCCAGTTTTTTGCTTGGCTAAATTTCTAATATCCTTCCAGTTCGCTCATAGCTCACCTTCTCAATAAGGCCTGAACTCAGAGATCTCATTCATTCCTTCACCTTCCTGCCCATTCCAGCACTCCTAATCTTCTTTCCCATACATTTTCCTGTTTCTTCTGTGTCACCTAGTGTATTATAAAATTAATTTTTTGTTATTTAAATTATTTGTTATCTGCCTCATTCATTCTGGGATTAAGTTCCTTCAGGTCAGGAATCTTTGGCTGTGCTCATAGATGTATCTAAGCACCTATGTCAGTTCCTGGTGTGTAGGAGACACACACACCAAGACATAGACGGGACCATAAATAATCATTGTATGAATGGATGAACAAATAAATGAACTTATTGCGTGTAGACATTAGTGACTTCTTTGTAGCCCACCCAAACTTTCAACTTCATGAAGAAAGTGGTTGGGGTGTGTTAAATTCACAGTTATTTTTTTTTTAAACTATAGCTGATTTTAAATCAATTTTATTGAAGCATAATTTATTTATTTATTTTTTTAATTTTTATTTTTTGTCTTTTTTTGGTGACCGGTACTCAGGCAGTGAGTGCACCGGCCATCCCTATATAGGATCCGAACCCGCGGCGGGAGCGTCGCCGCGCTCCCAGTGCCGCACTCTCCCGAGTGCGCCACGGGCTCGGCCCTGAAGCATAATTTAAATACAATAAAATTCACTCCCTTAAAGTGTACAGTTTGATGAATTTTAACACTCCTACATCATCCTGTAACCACCACTACAATCAAGATATAGAACATTTTTGTCATTTCAAAAAGATTCCTTCTAAGGGGCTGGCCTGTGGCTCACTTGGGAGAGCGTGGTGCTGACAACACCAAGTCAAGGGTTAAGATCCCCTTCCCAGTCATCTTAAAAAAAAAAAAGATTCCTCCTGCTCCTTCACAATTAATTCTTTCTGCTCACTCTTAGTCCCTGGATTTTATTTCTATCCTTCTGCATGGGCTTCTCAGAATCTTAAATAAATGGAATTAAACAGTATTTGGTATAGTGTGTCTTGGTTCTTTCATTCAGCCTAATTCTTTTGAGATTCATCTATATTGTTATATGCATCAATAGTCCGTTTCTTTTTATTGTTGAATAATATTTCGTTTGAAGGAGATAAATTCAATTTTAATGAGGCACACAACTTATTTGTCTATTTTCTAGTTGATGGCTATTTTTTCCAGTTTTTGGCAATTATGAGTTAAGTTTCTGTGAATATTTACATATAAGTCTTTGTGTGGACATATTTCTCTTGGATAAATACCAAGGAGTGGAATTGCTGGACCTTAAGGTAAGTATAAGTATATGTTTAACCTGATAAGAAACTGCCAAACTTTTCCAAAGTGGCTGTGTCTTTGCGAATTCCCAGTGCCAATACGTGACAGTTCCAATTGCTCAACATCCTCACCAATATTTGGTATTTTTAATTTTAGCCATTCTAGTGGATGTAGTTCATTGTAGCTTTAATGTGCATTTTTCTAGTGATTAATAATAATGAGCATCTTTTCTTATGCTTATTTTCCATTTGCCTATCTTTTATAGTGAAGTGTCTAGTTCTTTTCCAGTGTTTTATTGGGCTGTTTTCTTTTAAATGAGTTGTAAGACTTCATTACATATTCTAGATAAAATTCCTTTATCAGACATTTATTTTGCCAGCCTGTGGCTTTTCATTTTCTTAGCAATGTCCTTCAAGGAATAGAATTTTTTATTTTGTTGTTCAGTCTATCACTTTTTTCTTTTATAATTTGTGCTTCTTGTGTCCTAAGACCTAACCCAAAGTCGTAAAGATTTTCCGTAGAACTTTTATGGTTTTAACTTTTATATGTGGGTCCGTAATCCATTTTAGATTAATTTTTGTATATGGTGGGAGGTAAGGTTTAAGGTTCTTTTTCTTTTTTTGCATTTGAATATCAAATTTTTCCAATAACATTTGTTGAAAAGACTATATATTTTTTCTAATGAATTGTATTTGCACCTTTGTTAAAAATCAACTGACCACATATGTGTGAACCTATTTCTGGACATTGTATTCTTTTCCATCAACTCTTGATTACTGCAGCTATATAGTAAGTCTTTAAATCAGGTAGTATAAGTTTATCAATTTTATTCTTGCTTTTCTTCAATGCATAGGCTATTCTAGGTCTTTGTTATCTCCAAATAAATTTTAGATCTATGGTGTCAGTTTCTGAAAAAAAGTAAGTTGCAAATTTTACTGGGATTTTGTGGACCCTATAGATTAACAGATAAATTTGAGGAGAATTAATATCTTAATAATATTGAATCTTTTGTTGTATTAATGGGACATATCTCTTCATTTACTTAGGTTTTCTTTATTTTTTCCTCAACAATGTTCAGTGGTTTTCAATATACAGGTCTTACACACTTCTTGTTAGCTTTCTTCCTATTTTTTATTTTAAAAAAGTTATTGTCCATAATATTTTTCAAATTTAAATGTCCAATTACTTGTTGCTAGTACACAGAAATACTACATCTGTGTGAATATTTTTTGTATAGTAACTTGTATCTTACAAACTTGATAAAAACTATTGTTTCATTTCCTCCTTTATAATCTATATGTTAATTTTCTTTGCCTTATTGAATTGGCTAAGACTGACAATGTATTGTTGAATGGAAGTGTTGGATTCATACATCCTTGCCTTTGCTTTGTTAATGATCTTAGGGAACAACCTTTATATGTGGGTTAAGGTCAGACTCAAAGGCACAGTTGGAAAATCACAATCGGATTAGGAAAGCCCTAAAGCTCTTTCTGCACACATGCTTCTATACATCTATTTTCATGGGTTGACATGTTGAGTCCTACCCAGGCTGCATTGAAACCAGTTAGGTCAAAGAGCAATTGAGAGCATTAAAGATATTGTACTAATGTCTATCAAGTCTTTTAAAAAACATATTGTCCAATTGCAAATTAAGATTAACAAATTATATTTAATAGGAAAAAGAACATAATATTAAAAAGTGAGCTATTAGTTCTACTTAGTTTACTACCTGCCTCTGTTCAGCTCATGAAGTCCAGCTCACCAAGGCAACTGAGTCCAGGTGACAGGTATAATCTGAAGGAAACTTACCAGGCTCACAAAGGCTGCCCCTAGAAAGACCCCAACACAGCTGATTGCAATGTTCGCAAGTGACTTATTTAGGATCATGTGCCTATACCTACACTGGCAACATCCTAGGCAGCAAATTATTTGAGTTAAATGAATTATTATCTTTAACAACCAAAATGCTTGTTTCTAATAGAAAAGAGCTTTGTTTGGATTTCCTACAGGCAATACGATGTGTTTTTTTTTAATTATTAATAAAATTTGGGGGATCTATAGAGACCCACGAACATTTTTTTTTTTTTTTGTCTTTTTTTTTTGTGACTGGTAAGGGGATCGCAACCTTTGGCTTGGTGTCGTCCACACCGCGCTCAGCCAGTGAGCGCATGGGCCATCCCTATATAGGATCCGAACCCACGGCAGGAGCACTGCTGCACTCCCAGTGCTGCACTCTCCCAAGTGCACCATGGGGTCGGCACACCCCATGAACATTTTGTAAACATTTTGAATAATGATTTCTAGAAGAAGCCAGTGCAAATGTTCTGGCAGTTAAAATTATTTAAGGGTTTTGGCATTTTTTGGGAAAAATATATAGTTAGTAAGGCTTTAAAAATACATATGCACTTTTAACAATGTAAGTGTGGTGATGTGTGTGTGACTGACTGACTGAATCAGAGCTCTCATAATCCTGATCTCTTAGAAAGATCTGATATTACAAGTGTTGAAGAAAACTACTTCTAATAAATCAGAAGATTTATTAGAATGGAGATTGCAGGCTTAGCTCTTTGTCCAAACACTATATGTTTGAATATACATGTCAAAACCTACTCTTCGGGAAGTAAAAGGAAATGACTTCAAGCTGTTTTCACAGTTTTTTTGTTTGCCATTTTCTGCTCTTTTGGTTGGAAATGTTTGTTTTGTTGTTCCCAGACATGTCTTTAATTACTGTCATGTTTCATCTTTGAGTATATTTATTGACCTAAAATAAGAAGTCCTCAGCTGGGAAAATGTTTAGTGCCAAGTGTCAGAAGCAGAGAATTACCAACTACTGTAAAAATCAAGTCTCTGGATATCTGCTTAAGTGGGGAGAGGATCTCACTGTAGCAGCTGCTGCTCCTGACCTGGACATTCAGGGACAGAAGTCCCAAAGGAGTTCTACTCTTCAACTTGCTTCATAGCCAAAGCGATCCATGGCTTTCATTGTTAAAACATTTATTAGTCATGGCACAGATGCATCTTGAAGAGATGAATTTTAAATATTAAGCCCTGTATCCTGCAGAGTACATGTGTTTGTGTGAAGAGAAGAACACACTTATAAGGCCTGTCCCATGGATATTTCCTTCTAGCTACAATGACCAAAAAAAGTAGAAAGAGAAGTTGAGCTATGGATAGCTATGTTCTAAATAAGGTAATACAAGCAAGTGAAGACAACTTTTTCCCCAGGTTATAATGCCTCCATGACTTTCTTCCTGTTATAGATAGTTTAATTTCTACTTTAGTAAATAACTTTCAGTTGGATTGGTAAAGCATGAAAAGAAATCATAACTGATGTAAGGAATAAATGTTGTTATTTGATTTTTGGACAACAAGGGAGATGTAAAGGAAGACCAGGAAATGAAATAGTCTTTAGCCTCCCAAACTACCCCGCAAAGTAAAAACAATATGTTTTTATATAAATGTAACATTAAAAAAGACTTGTTGTCCTTGCTTCCATAATTCTACGTTTCCATGAACTTTCTGAAGTATCCTTGCATGGTTTGGTGGAGACAGTGAAAGAGAAAAGTCAGTCTGTTTCAAGGAATACAGGTGAGTGAGTAGCTAGGAGTTGTGGAGCTCTAGGAAGACTAGAAAGAGGAAAAAGTAATATTTGAAGTAGATCTTGAAGTTTAAGTAGGAATTCAATTGGAAAAAAAAAAAAAAACCTTGGGAGAAGCACTACCACCTGAGGAAAGCATACAAACAGAGGCAGAGGTTTCTCTCTTTTCTCTCTTCCTATGAGTTACTGAGCTTGAAATTTGAGTTCTGAAAGCTGTTGTTTCAATCCGGTGCATAAGCCATTCTTCGTCTTTTCATTTAGGCAAATGTACCCTTTTCTTTACAGAGAATATACTAATGTAAATAATTGGGCACTTATGAGACTTATTTACCTCATGCTCTAATTATTTTGTTTCTTTTCCATATGAGGGAGACAATAGCCCAGTCTAGCAATTCTGAGGAGAAATGCCTCTAAGTGGCTGCAAATTATATAATGAGTATGTTGTAAATGTAACTCAAATGATTAGAACTTGAGTTAAGGTTGCTTCTTGAAATTCAATATCCAGGAAGTTTCTACAGAATTTGCAGGAGGAAGTTGTTCAAATATCCCCGTGGTGAGGCTTTATAATGTATAATTCAAGAGAAACTGGTGTATATAGTTTCGGAACCTGCTGCTGAATTGGCAGGCCAAAACAATTAGGAACAGGCACCTCCAACAAGTGTATAAATCAAGATAAATCACAGAGAGACTGGAGCTCATATGCCAGTATGGGAAAATATGAAATATCTGCTGAGACTATTTTTTAAATTCCAGTTTGGCATACAATTCTTAGCCATTCTATTCCACACTAAAGCTTTACGTAATATGTAAGTATAAGCATATAATTGTCCATCACAAATAAGTTCATTTTAAGAAGACACAACAATCACAATAATTCCTTGAACTTTTTAAGACAAGCGAACAGGTATGATGTGGCGGAGGAGGGAAAAGAGGGAAGGGGAAGAGGAATGCATAAAAGGTCATGAAAATCCACTACAATGTATATTGAGAAGTTTAAGTAAAAACAAACAAAAAACAAAAAAACAAATAAGTCCAGTTATTCAATGACCAGACGTGCTTTGCTCTCGCCTCATCTCCATGACCCTTAAGCAGGTGTTAATAATAAAATAAGTAAAATGAATTTTCTGTGTCACTTAACACAACACACATTGTTCCTTACTTTGGAAAAATAGTCATTTAGAACCCACTTTAAAATTTTATTTACAATTTTCAGATATTTGGAGCAGATTAATTTCCTATACTTAAAGCTACATTAACTTGGCCTTCATGTTCATTGCTTCTCTCTTCCAAAATGAGGAATCTCATTTGCAGACATCTTCCAAGCCAGTGACTAATGCAATAGAAAAGAGACCGAAGAGATGAAGAAGATCAGGTTCCTGCCTCAATGCACTTAAGAGTCCAACCAGGAGAAGATAAGCATGAGCTTTGTAGCTGGTAAGGACAATATCAGTGCTATCACAAGCAGTGTGCTGTGGGAACATGGAGCAAGGATTATTGAGTCTGATGAGTAAGGATCAGAAAAGGCTTCAGGGAGGAGAGGTCTTTTTTAAAAATTGAGGATGGATGTGTTTTCAGCTGATGATAAGGGGGAAGGAGATATGCCAGGCTGCCAAGATAGCTTGATTTAAGAACAGAGGGCTAAATGAATAGGTGATATTTAGAAAACAGTGAGTAATACAATCTCAGTCAAAGGCTGTATGTACCCAGAAAGCTATTATATCTCTTTAAAAAATTATAGAGATGTAGCTTGCTAATGTATCAGAAAGGACCTTGAATACATTTCTAAGAAATGTAAACTTTAAATGTGAATGCCCTAAATTAACTGCATAAACCTGGAGTGCAATGTTAATGATCATCTGGCAATCGGTAACTTATTCTATATGAAAAAGTTTGTATTTTATGATTTAGAAGACGATTTAGGTCAATAAGACCAAGACCCAAAAACCAACACCAAAAACCAATGTTCAAGTAACTGACTATAACAAGAGGCTATCCAGTGTGTGTTATGGGGTTTTAAGGGTGTTTATAAGGCAATAAAGGCTTAAGAAAATTCACTACAATAAACTCTACATTGACATTTTAATGTATAGATCTCATATCTCCTCCTACTAAGAGTCATGTACTTAAAAAGAGCTCTGAGGCATCATTCATTAATGAGATTTAATGAAATTGGTGGCTTCAATGCTTAGATGCACCAGGAACTTAAATTTAGAGATCTAATAATCAAAAATAGCTAAAATTTCCTCCCTCTTAGAAGGTATTAATACACCCATGGCAAAACTTTGATGTTCATAGATTCATTCATTCCTTTCTCTTAGAATTTTTCCAGCATATATCTATATTGGAAAGTGCACACAAATGAAAAAAGGGTAGTAAGGTGGGTAGATACTTTGCCTGACTAGTTCTAACCTAACTCTGTGCCTATGGCAAGAACTGTATGTTTTATGTAATAGCTTTGTTGCAAATGACAGAAAGACAACACAAAATTGCATAATTTTAAAAGGGCTTGGTAACAAAGTCAAGGAAGTGGTACAGAAGGAGCTAGGTTCTGGGAGGACTGGATCCAGAACATTAGACATCATTAGGGCTCACTCTTTCTCCTTTCATTCACTTCTTATCTCTGCTTTTTTCCCATTGGTTTAGATAAACTATTCTTTCATAGCTGGAATCATATCCACAAGCAACCCGAAGCTAATACATTTACAGAAGGGTTTCTTGACCTCAGGGCTATGGAAATTTGGGGCTGAATAATTCTTGGGGGGATCTGTTCTGTGCAATGCAGAATATTAAGCAACCTTTCTGGGTTCTATTCACTAGATGCAAGTAGTACCTTCCCCTTCCAACCCACCCCAGCTATGACAACAAAAATATTTCCAATCATTGCCAAATGTCACTTGGGGAAATGTCCCCAGTTGTGAACCATTGCCTTACAGGCTTAATGTCAGAAAAGAAGGAGAGCTCATCCACAGAACTTTCCTCTAGAAAAATTCAACAGAATGATTTTGGTCCTGTGTGATCCACATACTCACCTTTAACCACATTTTTTAACTAGGAAAGTGAGTTATCACGATCGGCACAGCCCAGTCAAATGCAATATCAATCAGAGCTCTTAGCAGGGCCATCAGCTTACAAAACTCCAGAGGACACTATCCACATAATATTATATGCATATTGTTGTAGACTGTTAATTAGTAATAACAAAAATGATTAGAATCAAGGGAGTGAATCATGGAGATTAAAAGAAAATATGGCAAAGCAGGATGGAAAATTAGTAGAGCTATATTTTATGGCTGTATTCACAATAAGCACAGCACAGAGGCAGTCTACCATTGGAGAAATTTGAAGGCTATAGTGCATTAGAAGTAACAATAGCAAGAACAAAACATAAACCTAACTCAACTACTGACCACATTTGTCATAATCCCCAGATTAATGGCCTGAGAAAGAACAAGCATTCCCATTTCAGGGAAAAATTATTGTCTACTTCAATTTCTAGAATTCTTTTACTAGATTTATTTTAATAAAATCATTGTCAAGAGATAAAATAAGTAATAGAATCAGACACAGAGATGACACAGATATTGAAATTATCATGGCTTATAAACCTATACTATAAGAAAGGTTAAGCAAAGTTCTTCAGACAAAAGGAGTACGATACAAAGTGGAAATTTTTATCTATTGAAAGAAATGAAGATTAACAAAAATGATAAAAAATATGGATCAATATAAAAATAAATTTATTATTTTTACTTTTTAATCTGAAACAATTGAAAAAATATGAAAAACAAAATACACAACCAAAAAATGAAAATAAAATACAATGCATAAATATACTAAGATTCTAAAGCAAAAATATAAATCTATTTGAGGGTTTATAAAATGGGTAGAAGTAAAGTGTATGACAACAAAAGACAGGGGGGTAAATAAAGAAGTATATAATTATGAAGTTCTTTCACTATGCATAAAGTTGTATGCTATTTTTTGAAAGTAGACTTTGACAGGTTACAAATTTATATTGTAAAACCTAAAGCAACCACTAAGAAATAAAACAATCCAAAATAAGAGAGGAAAGGAAGAAAAAAGGAACAAACAACAGAAAGGACAAATAAAAAAGTAAGAACAAGTGAAAGATAAACCAAGCATGTCAATAGTTATATTGAGTAAATGATCTAAAAATTTCAACTAAAAGACAAGAATTGTCAAATTGGATTTAAAACAAAAACACAACTCAACTATATTCTATATAAAAGAAATCCACTTTAAATTTAAATATATAGATAGGCTAAAGTAAAAGACTAGGGAAAGATACAGCATGAGAACACAAATCAGAAGAAAAGTGGAAAGGTTGTTTTGCTATCAGACAAAGCAGACTCAGAACAATGAATATTATCATAGTTATAATAAAACATTACATAACAATAAAGAAGTAAACTGATTTTTAATCTTTTAAAAAGTGTGTATGCATCTAATAACAAGGCTTTGAATACATAAAGGAAAAACTGAACTAAAACGAGACATAAACAAATTCATAATTATAGTTAGAGAATTTATCCTTTAAGTTGTTAATAATAATATAAGAATAAATAGATCAAAATAATCAGTAAAATATAGGAGACATACACATAAAACACACATTATTTTTAAGTCTGTATGGAATATCCACCAACATAGACCACAATCAGGGTTATAATGCAACTCCCAATAAATATAAAAGGGTGGAAACAATACAAAATATGTCTTCTGACAACAGTAGAATTAAACTGGAAATGAAAAACAGAAAAAAATATTCCTAAATATTAAGAAATTAAACACCATGCTTCTAAATAACTAATGCTTCAAAGAAGAAATTATGAGAGAAATGGACAATATTTTGAATTAAATGAAAATAAAAACACAGCATACAAAAATTTGTGTTTTTCTCAGCTACATTTGTGCTGAGAAACATATATAGCCTACATATTTTTTAGAGAAGAAATATCTCAAAACAATGATCTAAACTTTCACTCTTAAGTAGACAAAAGGGTAATCAAAGTTAACACAAACTGGACAGAAATAAAGGAAGTCATAGATAAATTTTTTAAAAAGCAAAAAATAGAAAATAAAAAAAGTAACGAAGAAAAATTAATAGTAAAAACCCTGGCTCTTTGAAAACACCAATAAATTGATAAACCTCTAGCCAGAATGGTCAATAGAAAAAAACAAAAGAAGAAAAGACACTAAAGACCAGTATTCAGAGTGAAAGACTGAACATCACTACAGGATAATAAATAAATGTAATAAAAAATCCTTGCCAATAAATTCCTTAACTAGGTGAAATATAAAACTTCTTCAGAACCTAAATGAAATGTAAAACTTCCTCAAAAGACATAAATTACCAAAGCTCACTCGATAAACATAGAGAACCCAAACAGTCCTACATCTACTAAGGAAAACAATTTTGTAATTAGAAACTTTCCCACAAGGAAAATTCCAGGTCACTGGTGAATTTTACCAAACATTTAAAAAGGAAATAATACCAAATCTACTCTTACAGAAAATAAAGTGGAGGAAACACTTCCAAATTTATTTCTATGAGACGAGCATTATCCATACATTAAGAAATCCAAAGCCATTAGAAGAAAAAAAGAAACACTACAATATCCCTCATGAACATAGACACGAGAAATCAAACAAAATACTTAGCAAAATGAATCTAGTAGTATATAAAAAGGATAATCTATTAGGACCAGATAAGGTTAATCCTAGGAATGCAAGTTGCTCCAATATTTAAAAAATCTATCAATGCAATTCACATCTCAACAGATACAAACAATAATTATATCAAGAAATTAGAAAAAAATCAACATCCATTGAAAACTAAAACTCTTAGGAAACCAAGAACGAATAAGACCTTCCTTATCGTGATGAAGCGTGTCCAGGAAAAATTAATATACAGGGTTATGCTTTATAGTGAAAGGATACAATCGACAAAATGAAATGGCAATTTAGAGATAGGAAAAAATTTGCACACTGTATGATTTTATTAAGAGGTTAATATTCAAATTTTCTAAGGAACTCACACAACTCAGCCACAGAAAAACAAATAACCCAGTTTAAAAATGGGCAAAAGATCTGAATAGACATATCTTAATCACTTTTAAGTGTACAGCTCAGTGGTATAAAGAAAATTCAAATTGTTGTGCAACCATCAAACACCATCACTTTCCACAACATTTTTCATCTTGTAAACCTGAAACTCTATACCCATTAAACAACTCCCCATTACCACCCTTTTTAGTCCCTGGAAACCACCATTTTACTTTTTTTCTCTATGATATTGACTACTTTTAAGTGCTTAATGTAAGGGGTAGTTGACCTTCTGACTGGTTTATTTCACTTAGCAAACTATTCTCAAGTTTTGTTTATGTTGTCACTTGTAGCAGGATTTCCTTCCCTTTTAAGACATAATATTCTATTGTGTATATCACATTTTATCTACCTGTTTATCTTTCAATGGACATATAAGTTGTTTCTATGTATGGGCTATTACGTGATAAACATAGGAGTGCAAATATATTTTCAAGATCCTGATTTCAATTCTTCTGGATAAATACTAAGAAGCAGGATTGTTAAATCATATGGTACTTCTTTTAAAAAATTTTTGAGAAACCTCCATAGTGTTTTCCATAGTGGCTGCACCATTTTACAGTCTTACAAACTGTGTACGTGGTTCTAATTTCTTCACATTCTTGTCAATGCTTGTTTATTTTTTTGTTAATAGGCTTACTATGAGCTGTGAGGTAATATCTCATTGTAGTTTTGATTTTCACTTCCCTGATGATTAGTGATGTTGAGTATCTTTCCATATACCTGTTGGCCACTTTCATGTTTTCTTTGAAGATGTCTATTCAAGTCCTTTGCCCACTTTTTAGTCATGTTATATTTATTTGCTATTGAGTTATAGGAGTTCCTTATATATTTTGGATAATAACCTCTCATATATGGCTTGCAATTATTTTATTCCAATCTGTAGGTCTCCTTTTTAGTCTGTGAATTGTTTTCTTTGCTGTGCAGAAGGTTTTCAGTTTGATGTAGTCCTTCTTGTCTATTTTTGCTCTTGCTGTCTGTGCTTTTGATGTCATATCCAAGAAAATACTGTCTAGACTAATGTTGTAAATATTTTCCCCTGAATTTTTCTAGGAATTTTACAGTTTGGGGCCCTAAGTTTAAGTCTTTAACCAATTTTGAGTTAATTTGTATATGTGATGTTAGATAAGGTTCCCACTTCATTGTTTTCTCTGTGAGTATCCAATTTTTCCTGCACTTGTTGAAAATACTGTCTTTTCCAAATTGAATGGTCTTGGCTCATGTGGAAATTCATTTGACTATAGATGTGAGAGTTTATTTATGCACTTTTTATTCTGTTTATTCATCTGTATTTCTGTCTTTATGCCTGCACCACCCTGTTTTGATTACTGTAGTTTTGTAGTAAGTTTTGAAATCAGGAAGTATGAGTACTCCAGCTTAGTTCTTTTCCAAAATTGTTTTTGCTATCTGGGGTCCCTTGAGATTTCCTGTGAATAATAGGATAGATTTTTCCATCTACCTAAAGAAATATTATTGGAATTTTGATAGAAATAGCCTTGAATCTGTACATCACTCTCAATACTACATCATCTTAACAATACTAAGTCATCCAATCCATAAACATGAATGTCTCTCCATTTAGTTATGTCCTCCTTAATTCTCTCAGAAATATTTTGTAGATTTCTTTGTACAAGTCTTTCACCTGCTTGACTAAGTTAATTTCTAAATAGTTTATCATTTTTGATGCTATTGTAAATATAATTATCAATTTCCTTTTTAGATTGTTCATTGGTAGTGTATAAAATGCAACTGATTTTTGGGTGTGTTGACTTTCTATCCTGCTTCTTTCTAGAATTTAGTTCTAACAATTTTTGTATGTGGAATCTTTAGGGTTTTCTACATATAACATAATATCATCTCTGAACAGAGACGATTTTGATTCTTCTCTTCTAATTTGGATGACTTTTATTTATTTTCTTGCATAATTGTTCTGGCTAGAACTTCTAGTATTATGTTGAGTAGAGGTGCTGAAAGTGGGTTTCCTTGTTTTGTTCCTTATATGACAGAAAAATATTTTAGTTTTTTTGCCATTGAGCATAATGTTCACTGTGGGCTTTTCATTTATAGATTTGATTATATTGAGGTAGTTTTCCTTCCATTCAGTTTTTTTTTTAATCATAAAATGGTGTTGAATTCCATCACTTTTTTTTTTGCATTAATTGAAGTTATCATTTGCTTTCTGCCCCCTCATTCTGTTGATGTAATTTTGTTTGTTGACCCATCCTTACATTCCAGGAATAAATCCAACTCAGTTATGGTGTATAATATGTTGCTATATTTTTAAAATGTGTTGTTGAATTTAGTTTGCTAGTATTTTGTTGAAGATTTTTGTATCATTGTTTTTAAAGGATATTTGTTTGTGGTTTTCTTTTGTTGTAGTGTGTGTCTGGCTTTGGTATCAGGGTAATGCTGGCCTCAAAGAATGAGTTAGACAGTGTTTCCTCCTTTATAGATTCTTAAAAAATTTGTAGATTGGTGCTATGGCTTGAATGTGTCTCTTAAATTTTGCGTGTTGATAGCTTAATTCCAAAATTCATGTTGATCGGAGATGAGGACTTCAGGAGGTAATTAGGAATAGATAAGATCATCAGGGTGGGGACCCCATGATATCAATGTGGCTTTATAAGAAGAGAAAGAGAGACCCAAGCTAGCACACTTGCTGTTGTCCTGTGATGCTTCCCCCATGTGTGTCACAGCATGAAGGCCCTTACATGTCAGCATCATGCTCTTAGACTTCCCAGCCTTCAGAACATGCACTAAATAATCCTATATTCTTTATCAATTATCCAGTTTGTGGTACTCAGTTTATAGAAGCAGAAAGTGAACTAAGACAATTGGTACTAGTTCTTTAAATGTCTGATGTAATTCACCAGTGAAGCCATCAGGCCGAGGGCTTTTTTTTGCCAGATGTTTATGGATGTCAAAAAATTACATCTTTATACATTGTGTGTCCAGAGCATGAACTATTTTTTTAAATGCATTAGTTTCTCAAATTACATGGAAAACAGAATGTGTAGTTACAAACCAAAATTACAAATAATAACACCTTTTTAAAATTGCTCACGTACTTATGTTTACTGTGATCTTTATTTCTTCATACAGCTTTGAGTTACTATCTAGCATCATTTCATTTCACCCTGCAGGACTCCTTTTAGAATTTATTGTAGGGTATATCTAGTAGTAACAAACTCAGCTTTTGATCATCTGGAAATATCTCAATTTCTCCCTCATTTATGAAGAACAGTTCTGCCACATATAGGATTGTTCACTGATAGAATTTTTTCTTTTAGCACATTAAATACATCAGGCCACTGCCTCTGGCCTTCAATGTTTTTGATGAGAAATAAACTGATAATCTTAAAGAGGATTTTCTTTAACAAGCCACTTTTCTCCTGCTACTTTCAAGACTCTCTGTTTGTCTTTCAGAAGTTTGATTATAATGTGATTAGATATAGATCTCTTTGAGTTCATACTGCTTGGAGTTTGTTGAACTTTCTAGATATTTATGTTCATGTCTTTCATCAAATTTAAGACATTTTTGGCCATTATTTCTTCAACATTTTTTCTACATGTTTCTATTCCCTTCTCCTCCTCCTCATTCTCTCCTTCTTCTCTTCTTCCTCTTGAATGTTCACAATGCACATGTTGGTCCACTTCATGGTGTCCTATAAGTTCCTAAGGCTCTGTTTACTTTTCTTTAATACCTTTTTTTCTGTTTCTCAGAGTCAATAATTTCAATTGTCTTGTCTTCAAGTTCACTGATTCTTTTTTCTGCTGGTTCAAATCTGCCTTTGAATCACTCTAGTAAAATTTTTAGTTTCTGTTATCGTACTTTTCAGCTCCAGAATTTCTTTTTGGTTTCCTTTTATGTTTTTTAAAACTCCTTATCGATATTTACATTTTGTTCACACATCTTTTTTTTAAATTTAGTTTTTATTTTTATTTTTTGTTTTTTTAAAATAAATTATTTTTTATCTTTATTTGGAAACAATTGACAAATAGAAATTGTGTATATTTAAGATGGACATCTTGATGTTTTGAAATGCATATGCATTGTGAAAATGATTACCACAATCAAGCCAGGTAATATATCCACCACCTCACAGTTACCTTTTTTGCCATACATCTTTTTTTTTTTTTTAACCTTCTCCACATTATCCATTAGTTCTTTGAGTATCATTAAGTCAGTTGTTTTAATGTCTCTTCTAGCAGATCTGTCATCATATTTTTCTCAGGCACTATTTCTTTTGATTTATTTTTCATTTGAGTGGACTATATGGGTTTTTTTTAATGCCTTGTGATTTTTTTTGTTGAAAATTGGATATTTGAATCTAATAATGTAGTAATTATGGAAATTAGATTACTTTCCTTCCTCAGGGTTTGCTTTCTTTTATTATTTGTATAGGTTGTCTCTGTGCTGAGCATCATCCTGAGGTGTAAATATAAGGTGTTTTTCAGATGTTTTTTGAGCATGTGCCTTTCCCTGTGCATACGTGGTGACTTTCTAACTTCCCCTGTATATATGTTTGCATTTGAATGTTCTGGTCTCTAATCTCTGTCTCCCTAAAAATGAAAAAAAGAAAAATAATAAAGGGGGAAAAAGGAAGTGGACAAAAGAAAATTCTAGGGATAAAATAGGAAAAAGTGGGAAAGGAAAAAGGGGAGTGAAGAGTGTGTAAGAATGTGAGGAGATGCACAACAATGACTTCCTACCTTTGTGTTTTCACCTACATTATCAGAATTAGTAACTAGTGATTGGAATGCAAATCCCCAATATTTGGAGGACAGAGTTCTTATTGCCCACCCTGGCTCCCACAAGCTATGTACAGCTGCTCCAGGAACACATGTACATCTACCAACCATGGGGTTGGGGGAGAGAAATGGGTTGACACTGCTGAGTTAAGAGCTGAAATTGACTAAACTTAACCATAATTTACTGCCCAAACCTTCTTCTAGGAATTGCAAATCTTCCATAGACTGTAAAGTTCTAAAATAGTTACATCAGATAGATTCTACTAGTGTAATTGTGGAAAGGTGAATTCCTGGTGCTTCCTACTCTGCCATCTTCCTAGAATCTCCTCTCTGACTTTTATATATTGAGTTGTCTATTTCTGTCTTCAATTGCAGAAGTTTTTACTTTGTGTATTTTGGGGCTCTGTTGTTAGGTGCATATATGTTTATAATTATATCTTCTTGATGGATTGACCCTTTTATAATTATAAAGTGTTCCTCTTTGTCTAAGTTAACAATTTTTGTCTTAAAGCCTGTTGTTTTGTCTGATATCAGCAAAGCTACTGAAGTCCTCTTTTGGTACACCTTTTTTCATTTTTTACTTTCAATCTATTTGTGTCTTTGAATCTAAAGTGTGTCTCCTATTGACAGCATTTTAAAAAATTTGGTTCTTTTAATTTTGATTGAAATGCTTAATTCATTTACATTTAATAATTAGTGATAAGAGAGGATTTTTTCTGCCACTTTCTATTGGTTATTTGTGTTTAATTTTTTTTTAATTGTTGTTGTTCTTCTATTTCTCTGTAATTGTCTTTTTTTAAAGAGTAATTTTTATTGAACCATTTTAATTCCATGATGTAGTGGTTGCATTGGTGATTACAATAAATATATTACCTTATGACATTACAGTCCATGTAATATCAACTTAACAGTATATAGACTATACTGTATTGCTTCCTCCAACTCCAACTGTATCTATGAAAAGATGGAAACAGTGGAATATTTATCAGTAAACAACAATATCAAGTTGAAACTTGTTTAAGAATTTGAGCAGAAGGAATGAGAAGACAAAGCATTATAGAGTATCTATTTATCATAACACTATTTTTTCCCAAATTCAAGACAATATATAGGAATTTAAGTTTTACCTAGACTTTTAAATCTACCATTCTGTTTTGAGTTTATTTTGCTTCACACATTCTCTCTCTCTCTCATTCGTTTTATTTTATCTGAGCAATTTTTCAACCTTTTACTGTATCTTTTTGAGCAGTGTTAATCTCCATCCTTTTATAACCTGCCATTTTTTACTTCCCCTGCTCACAATAGGCACCTTCCTTCTTCCTCAGCAAAGAGGAAGCTTGGCCCAGACCAATGGTGGGAAATAATCAATGTGTATTCCTCTGGGTATTTAAGTTTCTGTTCCATGAGAATAATGAACACAATACTACCAATTCAGTCATTATTTCATTTTTCGATAAGCACTTACCTTATTGTAAGTGATCAGAGTTACTTTTTATGCTACATTTCTTTAGAAAGCAGAAATTTGTTATAGAATAATTCATTTTCTTTCTAAGAGATTATGCCTAATTCAATTTAAAGAGATTCTGTAATAGGATATAGGTTGAAAGCCAATGCATTGTTCAGAGATTTCAAGGTGAACAGCTGAAAACCAGACCCAGTTGAGCTGCTTTAGAAAACAACATGAAGAAGTAAATGTGAACCCATAAAGTTATGATATCATAGAGCTGAAATACAAGGAAATATGTGACATACTTACATGAAAGGGGAAACTAGCATTGTATAAAATTATTTAAAGAGAATTGATTATACTGAAGTGCTTTTTCCTCCCAATATTTCTCTTAAACATGAATGAACTCAGTGGATCTCAAAAATCACTCAACAGTTGTTCTTGCCCCTGGGTGAATTTTTCTTTTTGGAATTTTGAAAGAATAAATGTTTAGAAAATGTCATTGATGGGCTGTTCGGGGTAGCTTTTTTTATTTTTTATTTTTGACAGAGGAGAGTGGGGCACTGAGACTGACTGTTTCATCAATCTAGAATTTGGTAGGAATAAAATGCTGCCTAAATAAAAATATAAGCAACTATCTTATTACCTACATGTAGTTTTGTAAGCAGCCCTAGGATTGTGTGTGTGTGTGCATGTGTGTGTGTAAGGGAGGAGGTAGGGGAAAGAACACAGTGTGTGAAAGACAAAATGATGATTTTAAGTTGCTTTACTCTCCTAAAAACCCTCTTATCTTCAGTTTAAAGGAGACTGTCTGAAAGCTGACCCTGACCTTGATGTGCAATCTGCCACGTATCCCCTGCCCAGCAAAGCTGTCTCCCACGTGAAATGATTTATAATCATGGCTGAATACTTTAGGCCAGTATCAGTGTAAGTGGAAATATTTGAGTCCTTTCAGCCACTAATTTCTAATTAGATTCTAGCTGACACTCTGAAACAGGAGAGTCACTGTTTTTGCTTTTGTGCTGTCCAGCCTAATTAATGAACAGACTCTTTCATAAGTAAATTAATGGAAGTTGTCTCATTACCCAAAGTTATTTCAGGCATGGCTATATTGCACCTCATTAGAGAAACATGAATGGAGGCAGTTTTCAATTAGAGCACAAAACCCATGTATAGTGTGGGTCTCATTTTTTTAGACTAGTTTGTTTTTCTTGTGTTTCCAGAAAGGATTCTTATCTTTTATTCCTCTGCCTATGGTCCCATGTGTGATGAAAAAGGCTTTAAATAAAATTGGTGTTGATTTTCTACTGGATTTATAATCAGTGCAACCCTAGATCTGCCACTTAATAAATATGTAATCTTAGTGAATTTACTTAAAGTCTCTGAGGATCACTTTTTCATTTGAAAAATTGTGAATAAAATCTTGATACTTTCAATGCTGTATAAGGTTGAGAGAATGCACACAAAAGCACTCGACAGTCCTCATTTCTTGCTCTTCATGTGCACATCCCTCCTTCGTGGTACTCCTTCTTTCCCTGACTTCTGTGGTTCTGTTCTGTTCAGGTCCTTCTTTCTTCTATGCATTCCCTCTTAATTCAGTTTGAATCAATGACTCATCCTTGACTTCCTTGGCTTCAGCTAGCTGTAGCCCTAACTTCTCTTTATAGTCATGATCACATCCTGATCTTACCATCCCCGTGAGCTTCTCCCAAGTAAACACTTATCCACCATTATTTCAACTTCTGATCAGAACCTTCTATTTTTTTTTTATGTTCTCTTTAACATACAATACTTCACTTGTTCATTTGATCATTTGAAATTTTATGGTTTTATGTATCGATTAGTGAAGAAATAACCCTTCTTCCAACCCCCTCACCTGATAGACATTTAGACCAAGCCAAGAAAAGGGGATTCCTATACCAAGAAATTAAGCAAATAATCTGGAAATACCAGGGTAGGTATTACTCCAGAGTAAAGTCATACACATTGTGGCATTTGGATGATCTCTGCAGGCTATTTGAAAGATGCATTCTTTGGCTCTGCTTAATTACATTTTTTTTGACTTGTTTTTGTTGTAATTAATTCTTGTTATTAAAGCAATTTAAAAAATACCAGAGAAATTTTTGGTAGGCAGAATTTTGACCACCATGATCTCTGTCCTCTGGTGTTATTCCATGATTGTGCCACCTTATATGACAAAAAAATAATAATCTTGGTGAACCTAATCTAACTAAATAAACCCTTTAAAAGAAGTGAATTTTCTCAGGTTGGTGGTAGAAGAACAAGTCATAAGGATTCAAAGCACAAGAAGGATTTAATATCCTGGATTGAAGGTGGAGATAGATGTGACACAGAATGCAAGTGGCCTCTGAAAGCTGAAAGAAACCTCCACATGACAGACAGCAAGGATCTCTGTCCCTCAACCAAAAGGAATAAATTCTGCCAACAAACAGTGAGCTTGAAAGAGGACCCAAGACATCAGCCACAGGCCTCATCGAAACCTTGACTTCAGCCCAGTGAGACCGTCAGCAGAGAATCCAGTCATACCATGCCCAGACTTCTGACATAGAGAATTATGAACTCATAAATAGGTGTTATTTTAATCTACTCATTTTGTGGTAATTTATTACAGTGGTGATAGAAAACTAATACAAGATTATTAAGTAAAAAGCAGGAGTTCTGTGCCTCCACCAACGCTTCTCCTTAAAGTGAACAAATTAAAGTTTTCTGAGCATCAGATTTCATACATTTACTCCTGATATGTTTTATTTCACCCTAATAGACCATACTTACAGTACTATTACTCAATTTATCTGATTTCGACATTATTTTTTAAAAAATTGTCATAAGAACATTTAACATGAGATCAACCCTGACAATTTTTTAAATGTACAATACAGTGTTGCTAAGTGTAAGCATAATGCAGCACAGCAGATCTCTAGAACTGTTCATCTTGTGTAACTGAAACTTTGTGCCCTTTGAATACCAACTTCCCATTTTCCCCCAGCCCCTGGCAACAAACATTCTACTTTCTGCTTCTATGAGTTTAACTATGTCCTTTTCTGTTTAGCTTATTTCACTTAGCATGATGTTTTTAAGATTCAGTCAGGTTGTAGCATATATTCAAATTCCATTTCTCTTTAAGGTCGATGATATTCCATTTTCTGTATATGCATATTTCTTTTTTCTTCATCTGTCAATGGACATTTAAGTTGTTTCCACATATTAGCTATTGTGAACAGTGCTGCAATAATCATGGAAGTGCAAATATCTCTTTAATATTCTAATTTCAACCTTTTGGATAAATACCAAATTGTTGGATCATATGGTACTTTAAAAAATGCTTTGAGGAAACTTCATACTGTTTTCCACAGCAACTGTATCATTTTACATTCTCCAGCACTGCACAGGGGTTCCAATCAATTTCTCCACATCCTTGTCAA
This sequence comes from Cynocephalus volans, assembly GCF_027409185.1. NCBI lineage: Eukaryota > Metazoa > Chordata > Mammalia > Dermoptera > Cynocephalidae > Cynocephalus > Cynocephalus volans. Next base: position 13,793,087 of record NC_084472.1, on the reverse strand, counting down.
CACTTATCTGTTATTTTGTTTTTAAATAATAGCCATCCTGTGATGTGTGGGGTGATACAAAGGGTCTTCAAAATGTTCATGGAAAGATTTGTGGTATTTTTTAATTTCATTTTTTACAAGCTTTTTGAAGTACTCTCATATTTCACTGTAGTTAAGCATTTCCCAAATTATTAGTGTATTAGCAGGGTTCTCCCTAGAGGCAGAACCAATAGGATATGCATATAAATATATGAGGGGATTTATTAGGGAAGTGTCTCATGTGATTATAAAGGCTAAGAAGTCCCAAAATAGGCCACCTGCTAATGGATGCTTGTAACGTGGTTTAGTCCAAGTCCAAAAACTTCAGAACCAGACAAGCTGATGGTGTAATTCTGAGGCAAGGCCAAAGGCCTGAGAGCTGGGGGTGCTGCTGGGGTAACTTCTAAATCCCAAAGGCTGAAGAGTCTTGAGTTCTGATGTCTTCAGACAGAAGAGCAGAGTGTGTCCCAGCTCTAGCAGAGAGGGTGATCTGTCTTTTCTTCCATTTTTGTCCTCTCCAGGCCCCCAGAGGATTGGAAGGTGCCCATCCATATTGAGGGCAGATCTTTCCCACCCAGTTCACTTAGGCCCACGTGCTAATCTCTTCTGAAAACACCTCATAGACACACCCAAAATTAATGCTTTACCAATTTTCTGGGTATTCCTTAATCTAGTCAAGTTGACACCTAAAATTAACCATCACAATTAGTGATGTTGAGTATCTTTCCATATAACTATTGGCAATTTGCATGTCTCCTTTGGAGAATTGTCTATTCAAGTCCTTTGTCCATTTTGAATCAGGTTTTACGTGTGTGTGTGTGTGTGTGTGTGTGTGTGTGTGTGTGTGTTTGCTATTGAGTCATAGGAGTTCTGTTTACATTTTGGATATTAACCCCTTATTTTATATCTATATGTGATTTGGAATTATTTTCACCTATTCTGTAGGATTTTTTTCAGTCTGTTAATTGTTTCCTGCTGTGCAGAAGCTTTTTAGGTTATGTAGTCACTCTTGGCTATTTTTGCTTTTGCTTCCTGTGCTTTTGGTGTAATATTCAAGTAATCACTTTCGAGACTAATGTTATGAAGACTTTCTCTTATGTTTTCTTTTAGGAGTTTTACAGTTTCAGGTTTTATGTTTAAGTCTTTAAACTATCTCAAGTTGATTTTTGTGGTTGGTGTAAGATAAGGTTCATATTTAATTTTTTCCTGCATTGAATATCCATATTTCCTAGCACTATTTATTGAAGAGACTACCTTTTCCTTATTGTGTATTCTTGGCACCCTTGTCAAAGATCAGTTGACCTTATATGTGTTGGCTTATTTATGGGATCTCTGGGGTTCACTGAACCCAGGTTAGTCATTTTTCCATACTGAAAGATCTTGTTGACTCCCTAAACTGGAATATGATTTATGAACATATTGCTATCTCTGTCTGGCCATCAGTTTCTGTTCCCTATTCATGATTTCCACTGGGTATCTTCCTCTAGGTAAATATAAAGATTATACTTTGAACACAGCATGCTTTAAATGACATTGATCTTCTCTGTCCTAAATCAGTTGTCTCTTTGAGCATAGCATGGTACAAATAAATTTGTATTTGGGCAAAGACTACAAGAGAAGACAAAAGCAATCAGTGTGCAAAAGTGCTCAGAGTAGGTGATTGTTTTCTCTCTTGGGATTGTACCTGTATCATTTGCAAACAATAATATACTTGGTTTCATGTTAATTTTTTAAAAATTGAAATATGATTCACATAACATAAAATTTAAAATATGAAAAAATAAATTACTTTTTAAATAACAATAATATATCTGGAAGCAGTTATATGTTAGACATGAATCACTCAGCAAACCATTTTATAGATTCTTTAACCATAACACAGGTTAGACTTTTTAAAATGTTGTCAAAACACTTGAAGTAATAAGCAAAATCATAAGTAAAAAATCCAAAAATAATAAAAATGGGGTCTTTTCGGAGGAAAGAGAAAAGTCAGTGAAAAGAGCTTCTCATGTTAATTTGACTTTCAGAACATCTGCTATAGGAGAATTCTCCTACCTCACACACAGTGGGTCCCCAAAACACCCTTCTGTATTATTACAGAAATGCTTTCATCACAGAAATCATGTGCTTCCTAAAGAATGATGGCAGCTGTGAGACTTTTGCCTAGAAATATATCCAAATATAAGACCACATGAAATTTGCACACGATTAACTCTCTTTCCTAGTCCATGGTCTCCTATTGACTCTACAGGCCAACAGGAATACCTCTAGGGAACTTTGAGAACTGCCTGTGAAAAGCAAGCATCTGATGATCACAAAAAACTTGGATCTAACAAACCAAGTTTACAAACCTGGTATTTTCAAATAAAGACCTCACCAAATAAAGAAACAGCCACCTACCTTGGTCAAATGTCTCATAGATTAACAAACCACGCTAAGGATGCCAGCTGTGGCACCGCTGTCATATGTAAGGCTCCTAAGTATTCACTGATGATAATTAATGGAGGAATTATTCTCTCAGGAAGGGGTGTTTAGGTTTGACTTTGTAGACACTTGACCAGTCACGTAAGAGACCAAATTAGCTCTAATTGACTCATCATTTTTGACCTCCTCACAGGCTTTTAACACATAAACTAACCCTCAGCACATTAATCAAATTTGAAAGACTCATCTTCAAGAAACATTCATCAAAAGTCATTCCTTGAATACTTCTACAAATTACATAAATTGAGTTAGGATGTTGGAAGACTGGGTAGAAATAATTTATATTCATTTACATTGTAATAATGAACATTAGCTTAACATTTTAGAAGAATATTTACGTATTATGTTCTTATATTCTAATAGTATATTCTTATATTAATTCTGTAAGTAATGTAGTAGAGGTCAATTCATCTCTTGTCATAAAAAGAAAACAAAGACACAGAGATGTCAAATGATCTGTCCAAGGTCATACAGCTTAGTATGAGGCAGAGCTGAGATGACTGACCAAATTTTCCTTTCTCAGAAATCAAGTTCATTGCACACATTAGATTAAGGAGCCACAGTGATATATATTAGGCTCCATTACAAAGTACACTAACAAAAGCAAATTAGCATATTATTTATATATTTTTTCCCACCTATTTGAAGAATGCCTCCATCATCAAGTCAAAATCCTGTAATATCTATATACAACAATATCAGTGTGCACTTAGTTTTCTGAATATGCTTCCCATGGATGTGTTCTGACTATAATGGAAATGAGACATAAATGGTGATTTCACAGAAATGCATTGCATGTGCTATCAGCGAAGACTATTTAGATTCATGGAAAAGTATCTAAGAACTCTCAATTCTTGTAGAAGCCTTTATGTTTATTGTAAATTACATTTTAGGCCCCATGAGGCTTCTCTATTGCAATCATGGCTTATCAGGTTATGCAACCAAAAATTCCATTCTATAAATTATATTTACTTCCTGTAAGCAGGCTTCATCAACTAGAAAATGAGCTAGTTCAGAAAGCATAGAATCAGAATTCAGATATTTATGAAAACTAAGTTCTTTTCCCTATTTTCTTTTAACTATACAGATCTGTTCAAGTGGAACTACAGCAATAGTTGAGGTCAAAAAATCCTTTGTCCTGTATGTCTTAAAGTGCTTTTTAAAAGTATGCTTTCACCTACTACCCAATCTATCAAAAATTATTTGGGGACACTTCCATGTCTGGCATATTTTAGGTGTGATGGGGAACAGAGTTTTCTAAGGAAGTGAAGAGTATAATTCATTCCTGACATTATCTGAGCTTGTTTAGAAACAAAAAAGCAAGTTTACATGCAACAATTAGAAAATGATAAACTGCATAACATGTTGGACCTCTGTTATAAATAATGAGTTAAGAAAGGGGAGAATGTGAGCTGCATTTGTTGGGGAGGGTGCCTTTCAAACAACAGGTCTTGTGGTAGCCCTTTGAGAGTGGGCAGCTTATGATGCTGGAGATGCAGGACAGAGCAGATCGGCCTGTCAGTGCATTGGAGATGGCCTGACCCCCTTCTCTGGCTGTGTGGTTAGAAGAGCGGCCATGAAATAGACCAGCACAGTCAGAGGAGGCCAGGTCCTCTCTGATCAGGAACAGATTGGTCGGGTGAGATAAACAGAAACTAATCGGAAGCACTCCGGGACTTAAGTTGTGGTTAGCTTTGAAATTTAAAAAAATATTCTAAAATATAGAACAGATATTATATTCTTTTTTTTAACAACTCCATTGCTTGAGGCAACCTTCTACTTATTTCATAGAAAGCTTTTATAGCAACTCATACATAGTAGGTGTTGACCACTGTCACGGTCATTGCTGTTGTGTGGGACACAAAAAGAAACCACACAGCTCCTGTTCATCAGAAGCTCACTCTCTCATGGCTGAAAGAGATATGTATGCATTAATGATGGTACAATTTGATAAGTGCTATCACAGTGACATAGACAAAAGTACTATGGGCTCACGGAAGACAAAGTGACAAACTGCTCAGGGGATGTGTCCAGGAAAGCTTTGTTCTAAGTATGAATTGTGTTTGTCAACCTAGAAGATGAGGAAGGGTTTGCGGGTGAGAGGGAATATCATATGCAAAGGCACAGAAGCATGAGAAAGCTTGCCATATTTGGGGAAAGATGCATTCACAGTCCTGGATAATAAAGTGTTTGGGGGAGCAACAGCAGAATGTTTACAATGTAAGCAGGGGAAAGGTTGTGAAGAGCTTTGTATACTGCAGGAAGGAACTTATCCCATAGGCAATGAAAACTGAGGAAAGCTGATCAGGAAATAAATGACATGGATCTATCCGAGACTGGGGAAAACAAATAACTTCGCTACAGTGTGAAGGATGGATCGGCAAGGGAAAATCTGGAGGCAAGTGATTTGGATGGGACTTACTTGAACCAACCAGCCAAGAAGTAAGGGCTTTAGAAAGACATTAACAGTGGAGGAGAAGAGGTGGATTTTAGGGAGAGGTGGTTACTAACCAGGCTCAAAAACTCAAAAACACCCACAGAGGTTATATGGGAATTTTGTCACCATCATGGTAATTGGTAATAACTATTCTCACTTGAATTACTCAAGCAGCTCAAAATTTTAATTTAAAACTAGCAATAAAGGAATTATCATGTCCCTACTAACCACTGTACAGATAGATTAACATGACTAAGATATGAAGGTAAATGAAGTCAGACTCTACTAATATTTTTAAATTGATAAAACTACTTTAACTTTGGAATGATATAAAAATTGTTGAGATCACATATAAAAGTTGATGTCTCTGGAAATTTCATTATTCGGAAGTGATTTATAATTTCTAACACCTTTTAAATTATTATCCTAGCATTTATAAATGTAGAAGGTTAATTATTTCATCATTTCCTCTTACTAAATATTCGGTGAGTTGGGGGATGAAACCCAAAATGTATTTCACTGCCAATCTAAGAGCTGATTGTAAATTCTTATGATGATTTTGCAAACATTTCATTTTTGTGGGGTTTGGGGGATGATTATTTAGGTTCTTCATCCAGCAAACACCCTGAACCTCATTTATATATATACTCCAAAAAATTAGGATTTATTTTTTCTTGATAGAGGTCAGATTTCACAATTTCATGGATTAGTAATGATTTTATTAAAAACAGTAAGCAAAATTATAATCATTTGAGGGTCAACATCTGAAAGATGCTGTACTATCCTACTGTTAGTGCAATCAGATGCTAATGAGAGACTGTTAACCACAGAAAACCCATCGTACATTATCTCTGGAGAAATTGTACCTAATAAAAGATATTTAAGAATGATACGAATGTAATTTTGTAAATTAGATGGATATCCAGAATGTTTTTCCTTGGTACTGACTTTTTAAAAAAAACTATGTTAGAGTACATAAAATAAAGAATCAGTACCCTGTAGTATCCTGTGGTGTCAGTTTGTGATAATTTCTATATTATCCATACAAATTCACATTTAATCATGTAAAATCAGACTCTCATTCAAAGTTATTCAATCAAGTCCAGCTTTAACTTTTTTTCTATTTTATCAATATGCAATGTAGATGATTTTTGTGTCCCTTTACCAGTTCCTCCTTTTCCCCTTTCCTCTCCCCCCACCACCCATCAACATTGTATCTGTTCACTTATCTTTACAAGTTCAAGAAATTATTGTATACAAACAAATAAATGGCGGGGGGGGGGGAAGCACAATAATCACAATAAGGCCAGCTTTAAGTTTAAGATTTTTTTCTCATTGTGAATCAGTAGATTTATAAGTCAGGATTCTCCAGAAAAGCTGAACAAATAGGATATCTATCTATCAATACCTATCTATATATACATATACACGCATACATACGTACATCTCTCAGTCTCTCATATATAAATATATATGTGTGTATATAAACATATTATGCATGGAATTGGCTCATGTGATTGTGGAGGCTGACAAGTTTGAAATCCATACAGCAGCAGGTCAGCAGACTGAAAATTCAAGTAATAGTTGATGTTTCAGTCTTGACTATGAAGTCCACAGTCTGGAAACTCAGGTAAGGTGTTTATGTTGCAGTTTTGAGGCAGGATTGCTGCTTCCTCAGGAAACCTCAGTTTTCCCTCCTAAGGCTTTCAACTGAATGGATAAGGCCCAACTACATTATGGAAGGTAAGTAATCTGACTTACTCTAAGATTATTGACTTAAATGTTAACTTGATATACTAGAAAAATCTAAATCTAAATCTAAAAAAATACACTATAGCCCTAGCCAAGTTGACACAAAAAATTAGCCATCACAGTAGATAGGAAAATTTTAAAAATCTGGTGAATGGGAAAGCAAGTTTTATTTGAAAGCTTATATGAATTTGTGAGTTTTAGCTTTTTATAGGAACATTCTATTTGAATTCTGTTTGAACATTCAAATCATGTTTGAGTTGAAAGAAACATTTAAAATTTATATTTTAAAGCCAAAAAAAATTTTTCTGTAGAGTTTAGTAGAGTCTCTTCGATATGTGTATAACTTAAAGAATGCAAATATGACTGCTGTTTTAGTTAATGCACAGTAGCTATAATCATTTCAGTGATGATTTCATGTGCTAATAGGTCAATATAACTACCCTATTCATATGATTTGTGACATTCACCTTCTTCAAAGTTAATGATGGTGTGTTTGTAAATGGTAGTGCAACAGAGCAGGCTTGCCAGGGGCATGCTCAGAGCTGGAAGAGGAGGAGAAAGGGGAATAATATTTACTATGGTGCCTCCTGTTTGTAGGTACTTTACATATGCTGACTCACTTCAATCTTAAATCTCATTACAATATATTTATCTCCATATTACAAAAACTGTAAAAGAGACAGAGAAGAACATTACATAATGATAAAGTGGTTGATTCAGCAAGAAGACATAACAATTGTAAATATATATGTATTCAACAGCATAGTACCCAGGTATATAAAGCAAATATTACTGGATCTAAAGAGAGAGATAGACCACAATGCGATAATAGTTACAGACCTCAACAAGCTTCTCTCAACATTGTACAGATCATCTAGACAACAAATCAACACAGAAAAACAGTACTTAACCTACACTTTAGACCAATTAGACTTGGCAGACATCTAAAGAACATTTCATCAAGCAACTACAGAATATACATTCTTCTCATCAGCACATGGAACATTTTCCAGGATAGACCACATATTAGGTCACAAATCAAGTTTCAACAAATTTAAAATAATTGAAATCATTTCAAGTATTTTCAGACTACAACAGATTAAAACTACACATCAATAACAAGCAAAACTTTGGAAACTATACAAATACATGGAAATAAAACATGAATGACCAGTGAATCAAAGAAGAAATTAAATAGGAAATCAAAAACATTCCTGAAACTAATGAAAAAAAACACATATCATATCCAAACCTATGGAATAGTGTAAAAGCAGTACTAAGAGGGATGTTTATTGCAATAAGTGCTTACATCAAAATAATAGAAAAACATCAAATAAATAACCTAACATCAAAAGAACAACCCAAAAAAAGAAAAATCAAATCCCAAATCAGTAGACAGAAAGAAATAATTAAGATCAGAACAGAACTAAATGAAATAGAGCCCCCCCCCAAAAGACTTCAAAGATCAATAAAACGAAAAGTTGGTTTTTTTGAGAAGATAAACAAAACTGACAAATCATTAGCTAGACTAAGTAAAAAAAAGAAGAGAGATACTCAAATAACAAAAATTGGAAATGAAAAAGGAGACATAACAATCGACAGCATAGAAATACGAAGAATCGTTAGAGACTATTAAAAAACAACTATATGTCAAAAAATTTGAAAACCTGAAGGTAATGGATGTCTGGACACATACAAACTACCAAGACTGAACCAAGAGTAAATAGAAAACCTTAAAAGATCAATAACAAGCAATGAGATTGAAATAGTAGTCAGCAGTCTCCCAACAACAAAAAAAAGACCAGGACCAGATAGCTTCACTGCTGAATTCTACTAAACCTTTATTTATTTTATTTTAATTTTAATTTTTATTATTTTTATTTATTTATTTTTATTTATTTATTTATTTATTTATTAATTTTTTCCTTAAATTTATTTTGTCGATATACAATGTGGTTGATTATTGTGGCCCTATACCGAAACCTCCCTCCCTCCTATCTCTCCCCCCTCCCACCCAACAATGTCCTCTCTGTTTGCTTGTTGTATCAACTTCAAGGAATTGCAGTTGTTATGTCTTCTTCCCGCCCCCCCGCCCCGCTTTGTGTGTGTGTGTGTGTGTGTGTGTGTGTGTGTGTGTGTGTGAATTTATTTATTTATTTTTAGCTCCCACCAATAAGTGATAACATGTGGTATTTCTCTTTCTGTGCCTGACTTGTTTCACTTAATATAATTCTCTCAAGGTCCATCCATGTTGTTGCAAATGGCAGTATTTCATTTGTTTTTATAGCTGAGTAGTATTCCATTGTGTAGATGCACCACATTTTCCGTATCCACTCATCCGATGATGGACATTTGGGCTGGTTCAAACTCTTGGCTATTGTAAAGAGTGCTGCAATGAACATTGGGGAACAGGTATACCTTTGACTTGATGATTTCCATTCCTCTAGGTATATTCCCAGCAGTGGGATAGCTGGGTCATATGGCAGATCTATCTGCAATTGTTTGAGGAATCTCCATACCATTTTCCATAGAGGCTGCACCATTTTGCAGTCCCACCAACAATGGATGAGAGTTCCTTTTTCTCCGCAACCTTGCCAGCATTTATCGTTCAGAGTCTTTTGGATTTTAGCCATCCTAACTGGGGTGAGATGGTATCTCAGTGTAGTTTTGATTTGCATTTCCCAAATGCTGAGTGATGTTGAGCATTTTTTCATATATCTGTTGGCCATTTGCATATCTTCCTTATAGAAATGCCAACTTAGGTCTTTTGCCCATTTTTTTATTGGGTTGCTTGCTTTTTTCTTGTAAAGTTGTTTGAGTTCCTTGTATATTCTGGATATTAATCCTTTGTCAGATGTATATTTTGCAAATATTTTCTCCCACTCTGTTGGTTGTCTTTTAACTCTGTTAATTGTTTCGTTTGCTGTGCAGATGCTCTTTAGTTTGATATAATCCCATTTGTTTATTTTTCCTTTGGTTGCCCGTGCTTTTGGGGTCGTATTCATGAAGTATGTGTCCAGTCCTATTTCCTGAAGTGTCACACCTATGTTTTCTTTAAGAAGTTTTATTGTTTCAGGGTGTGTATTTAATTCTTTAATCCATTTTGAGTTGAGTTTAGTGTATGGTGAAAGGTATGGGTCTAGTTTCATTCACCTGCATATTGATATCCAGTTCTCCCAGCACCATTTGCTAAAGAGGCAGTCTCTTCCCCAGGGTGTAGGCTTAGTGCCTTTGTCAAAGATCAGATGGCTGTAGCTGTGTGGGTTGATTTCTGTATTCTCTATTCTCTTCCATTGATCAGTGTGTCTGTTTTTAAGCAAGTACCATGCTGTTTTGATTATTATAGCTTTGTACTATAGTTTAAAGTCAGGTAGTGTTATGCCTCCAGCTTTATTTATTTTGCTCAGCGTTGCTTTGGCTATGCATGGTCTTTTGTTATTCCATATAAATGTCTGGATAGTTCTTTCCATTTCTGAGAAAAATGTCATTGGAATTTTGATGGTTATTGCATTGAATTTGTATATCACTTTGGGTAGTATGGACATTTTCACTATGTTGATTCTTCCAATCCAAGAGCATGGGATATCTTTCCATCTTCTTGTATCCCCTCTAATTTCTCTCAGCAGTGGTTTGTAGTTCTCATTATAGAGATTTTTCACATTCTTGGTTAACTCAATTCCTAAGTATTTTATTTTTTTGGTGGCTACTGTAAATGGGCAGGCTTTCTTGATTTCTCTTTCTGCATGTTCACTATTGGAGAATAGAAATGCTACTGATTTATGCGTGTTGATTTTGTATCCTGCTACTGTGCTGAAATCATTTATCACCTCCAAGAGTTTTGTTGCAGAGGCTTTGGGCTGTTCAATATATAGGATCATGTCATCTGCAAACAGGGACAGTTTGACTTCATCTTTTCCAATCTGGATGCCCTTTATTTCCTTCTCTTCTCTGATTGCTCTGGCTAGTACTTCCAACACTATGTAGAATAGGATTGGTGAGCGTGGGCATCATTGTCTAGTTCCAGTTCTTAAAGGAAAGCTTTCAGCTTTTCCCCATTCAGGATGATATTGGCAGTGGGTTTATCATATATGGCTTGGATTATGTTGAGATAATTTCCATCTATACCTAACTTATAGAGGGTCTTTGTCATGAATGAGTGTTGAATTTTATCAAATGCTTTTTCAGCATCTATAGAGATGATCATATGGTCCTTGTGTTTGAGTTTATTAATATGGTGTATCACATTTATTAATTTGTGTATGTTGAACCAACCTTGCATCCCTGGGATGAATCCCACTTGATTGTGGTGAATAATTTTACATATGTGTTGCTGTATTCTGTTTGCTAGTATTTTTTTGAGGATTTTTGCATCTATATTCATCAAGGATATCGGCCTGTAGTTTTCTTTTTTGGTTATATTTTTACCTGGTTTTGGTATCAGGATGATGTTTGCTTCATAGAATGAGTTTTGGATATTTGCGTCTGTTTCAATCTTTTGGAATAGTTTGTAAAGAATCAGTGTCAATTCCTCTTTGAATCTTTGGTAAAATTCTGCTGTGAATCCATCTGGTCCTGGGCTTTTCTTTGTTGGGAGCCTTCTGAAAACAGCTTCAATCTCCTTTATTGTTATTCATCTGTTCAGATTTTCTACATCTTCATGGTTCAGTTTTGGGGGCTTGTGTGTGTCCAGAAATTTATCCATTTCCTCCAGATATTCAAACTTGTTGGCATATAGTTGTTTATAGTAGTCTCGAATGATTCCTTGTATTTCAGATGAATCAGTTGTAATATCACCTTTTTCATTTCTAATTTTTGTTATTTTAATCTTCTCTCTTCTTTTTTTTGTTAGCCATGCTAATGGTTTGTCAATTTTATTTATCTTTTCAGAAAACCAACTTTTTGATTCATTGATCTTTGGTATTGTTTTTTGGGTTTCAATTTCATTAAGTTCTGCTCTGATCTTAATGATTTCTTTCCATCTACTAACTTTAGGTTTTGTTTTGTATTGTTCTTGTTTTTCTAGATCTTTAAGGTGAAGTGTTCGGTTCTTCACTTGCCATCTTTCCATTCTTCTGAGGTGAGGATTTAATGCAATAAATTTCCCCCTTAATACTGCTTTTGCAGTATCCCACAGGTTTTGGTATGATGTATCATTATTTTCATTAGTTTCAATAAATTTTTTGATTTCCTGCTTGATTTCTTCTTGGACCCATATGTCATTAAGTAGAATGCTGTTTAATTTCCATGTGTTTGTATAGTTTCCAGAATTTCATTTGTTATTGATTTCTAGTTTTAATCCATTATGGTCTGAGAAAATACATAGGATAATTCCAATTTTTTTGAATTTGTTGAGACTTGATTTGTAACCTAATATGTGATCTATCCTGGAGAATGATCCATGTGCTGATGAGAAGCATGAATATTCTGAGGTTGTTGGATGGAATGTTCTGTAGATAACTGCCAAGTCCAATTGGTCTAGATTATTGTTTAGATCTTGTGTTTCTCTGCTGATTCTTTTCCTGGATGATCTGTCCAATATTGACAGTGGGGTGTTCAGGTCCCCTGCTATTATGGTATTAGTGTCTATTTCCTTCTTTAGGTCTAATAGAGTTTGTTTTATAAATCTGGCTGCTCCAACATTGGGTGCGTATATATTTATGATTTTTATGTCTTCTTGATGGATCAGTCCTTTTATCATTAAGTAGTGTCCCTCATTGTCTCTTTTTATGGTTTTTAGTTTAAAGTCTACTTTGTCAGATATAAGAATAGCTACTCCAGCTCGTTTTTCTTTTCTGTTTGCATGGTAAATCTTTTTCCATCCTTTCCCTCTTAGTCTATGTGAGTCTTTATGGGTGAGGTGGGTCTCTTGAAGACAGCATATAGTTGGGTCCCGCTTTTTATTCCAGTCTGCTAGTCTGTGTCTTTTAATTGTGGAATTTAAGGCTTTTACAATAAGAGTTGTTATTGAAAAGTGTTGATTTATTCCTAGCATTTTATTGATTGTTGTTTGGTTGTCTTAGGTGTCTTTTGTTCCTTGCTTTCTGATTTTCTGTTTGTTTCCTGTGTTTGTTGGCTCCTTAGGTTGTAGATAGCCTTTTTGTTTGTTTGTTTTCTCTTCATGTATGCCATTTTTATTATACTAGCGTGTTTAGATTTTTCTTGGGTTTTTATGGCAGTGGTAGTTATTTTTCAGGAACCAAACCCAGTACTCCCTTGAGAATTTCTTGTGAGTGTGGTCGTGTGGTGGTGAACTCCCGCAGTTTTTGTTTGTCTGAGAAATATACTATTTGCCCTTCATTTCGGAAGGATAGCCTTGCAGGGTAGAGTATTCTTGGCTGACAATCTCTGTCTTTTAGTATTTTGAATATATCATCCCATTCCTTTCTGGCTTTTAGGGTTTGTGATGAAAAGTCTGATGTTGGTCTGATTGGGGCTCCCTTATAGGTGATTTGATGCTTCTCTCTTGCAGCTTTTAAGATTCTCTCTTTGTCTTTGAGTTTTGCCAATTTGACTATAACATGTCTTGGAGAAGACCTTTTTGGGTTGAATACGTTTGGAGATCGTTGAGCTTCCTGGATCTGAAGATCTGTGATTTTTTGTATAACTGGGATGTTTTCTGCCACTATTTTGTTGAATATGTTTTCAATGCAATCTCCTTTTTCCTCCCCTTCTGGAATACCCATGACTCGGATATTTGAGTGTTTAAGGTTGTCTGATATCTCTCTCAGATTTTCTTCAATGTCTTTGATTCTTTTTTCTATTTTTTGTCTGCTTGTGTTATTTCAAACAGCCCATCTTCAAGTTCAGAGGTTCTCTCTTCAACTTCCACAAACCTGCTGGTTAAACTCTCCGTTTGTTTTTTATTTCGCTGATTAACTTCTTCAGTTCGGCAAGTTCTGCTACATTTTTTTTTCAGGGCTTTGATTTCCTTGTACATTTCCTCTTTCAGGGCCTGTATACTTTTCCTCATTTTATCATGATGTCTAGCTGAGTTTTCTTGTATCTCATTCAGTTTCCTTAGAATTATCACTTGAAATTCCTTGTCAGTCATTTCAAGGGCTTCTTGTTCTATAGGATCTAGAGCTTGAGAGTTATTACCCTTTGGTGGTGTACTTTCTTAATTTTTCGTATTTCTGGTATCTTTTCTTTGATGTTTATTCATTGTGGCATGGGGTTTCACAGTCCACAGGTTTGACACTATTGACTGACTAAGATGTTGCTGGGGTTGCCAATTTGGTATGGCCGCCTCAGTGACTACTCATTTGGACACTAGTGCCTTGCATGTGTGGTTGCCTCGGGTCTTGGGCCTCTCTGGGGTGCCACCTCTCTGGTTAGCTTGGACCCTGCCAGGCTGCTGGCTGACGGGGCGGTACCGCAGGGTGTCGCTCCTGCCGCTGCCACTTCCCCTGCTGCTGCCATTGCCGCCACTCATGCCGCTTCCACTGGCACAAGTGCCACTGGCTCCGCTGCCGCCGCTCACTCTGCTGCCACCAGCACCACTGCCGCTGGCCTCGCTGCCACCGGCTCCGCTGCCATCACTTCCCCCGCTCCCACCGCTGCTGCCGCTATCGCTGGTGCTGCTTCTCCCACTGCTGCCACTGGCGCCACTACCGCCAGTGCCACTTATGCCACTGCTGCTGCCGCCGCTGCTACCAGCTTCTCTGCTGCTGCCGCTGCTGCCAGTTCCTCCACTGCTGCCACTGCCGCCACTACCGCTCGTTCTGACTAGCGGCTAAGAGTTTCTGAGGCTGGGAAGTCCAAAGTCCAGGGAACATAGCTGGTGAAGGTAGTTCAGAGGCTGGGAAGTCCAAAGTCCAGGAAATACATCTGAAAAAGGCCGGTGAAAGTGAGGCAGCAGTCTCACATGGCAGATGGCAGAGCAGAGAGCTTTACTAAGTGATTTTAAATGACTGATCCTGTTTCTCTCAATGATCCCAGATTTGTGCTGACAGGGTTTCATCTTTCATAAATAAAGTGACTGCAGAAAATTCTCTAGATTAATGAAGTGTTCCAATGAAATTTTTAGTTAAACATGTCAATAAAGTCATTTGTTCCTTTTTAAACAAAATGTAGATGCAGAATTATTTCCCTTGAGTTGCAGCTTTTAAAACCAAGTAATCTCTCACTACATACTTGTTCGTGTATGTGCTTGTAGTCTACACAACCAACTACTGAGTGGTCACCCCCGGGGACTGAAGATGAGGCACAAGACAGGAGTGTAATATATACACGTTTAACACTGAATTGTTACCACTTTTGATATTTAGAAAATTTCCTTTCAAGTATTTGTATACTGACAATGTGGTGTGCTTCTCGGGGTGGGCAAGTCCTGGAAACTGGAACTGTTAGTTCACTGCTACTTGGAGAGGACAGCCGTCTGTTTTACAGGCAGGTGGTCACAATGCTTTAGCTGAAGGCCAGCAGAAAGGAAACCTCCCACTCACCCCCTAAGCGGTGTCCCGGGGATCCCCGCAGACTGTTGAGGGTTTTGGGGGATGATTGCGATGTGCGGCGGCGTGTGGGAGCTGCCTACTAAACCTTTAAAAACAAATTAATACCAATTGTCTCCAGACTACTAAGAAAAAAATAAATAAAAAAGGAAACAGAGGCCATTCTCCCAAACTCATTCTATGAAGCCAGCATCACCATGATACCAAAATCAGACAAATATACAACAACAAAAAAAAGAAAGTAAACTACTGGCCAATATATTCTTTATGATCATAGATGTGAAAATCCTCAACAAAACATTAGCAAACAGAATAGAGCAACACATCAAAAAAATTATACACCATGATCAGTTTAGATTTATCCCAGGGATGCAACGATGGTTCAACATATGCAAATCAATAAATGTTATACACCACATTAATAAAATCAGCGATGAAAACCATATGCTTATCTCAATAGATGCTTTAAAAATGCATTTGACAAAATTCAACATCCCATCATGATAAAAACTCTCAAGAAGTTAGGTATAGAAGTATCTCAACACAATGAAAGCCATATATGACACATCCACAGCAAACATGATCCTTAGTGGGGAAAAGTTGGAAGCTTTTCCACTAAGAGCAGTAAAAAGACCAATGCCCACTCTCACTACTAATTTACCATAGAACTGGAAGTCCTATCAGAGCAATTAAGTAAGAGAAAGGATATCCAAATTGGAAAATAGAAAGTCAAATTTCCCTGTTTGCAGATGGCATGATCTTACACAAAGGAAAACCTAAAGACTCCACCAAAAATCTCTTAGAACTGATTGACAAATTCAGTAAAGTTGCAGGATACAAAATCAATAGACAAAATCAGCAGTGTTTCTATACACAAACAGTGATCTAGCAGAAAAAGAAATCAAGGAAGCAATTTCATTTACAAAAGTTTTTTAAAAAATAAAGTACATAGGAATAAATTTAACCAAAGAAATGAAAGATCTCTACAACGAAAGCAATGAAACACTGATGAAAGCAATTAAAGAGAACACAAAAAAATTGAAAGACATTCCATGTTCATGGACTGGAAGAATTAATATTGTCAAAATGACCACATTACCCAAAGTGATCTACAAATTCAATGCAATCCTTGTCAAAACACTAATGAAATTTCTCAGAGATATAGAAAAAACAATCCTAAAATTTATATGAAATCAAAAAAGACCCTGAATAGCCAACGTAATCATAAGCAAAAAGAATAAGGCTAAAGGCACTACACTACCTGACCTCAAAATATACAACAAAGTTATGGTAACCAAAGCAGTATGGTACTGGCATAAAAACAGACACATGGACCAGTGCAACAGAATGGAGAACCTAGTAGTAAATCCATATATTTACATCCAACTGGTGTTTTTTTGTTTGTTTGTTTGTTTTTTGTCTTTTTCGTGACCGGTAAGAGGATCGCAACCCTTGGCTTGGTGTCGTCCGCAATGCGCTCAGCCAGTGAGCGCACCGGCCATTTCTATATAGGATCCGAACCCGCAGTGGGAGCATTGCTGAGCTCCCAGTGCCGCACTCTCCTGAGTGCGCCATGGGGTCGGCCCTCCAACTGGTTTTAGATGAGCATACCAAGAACATACATTGGGGAAAGGACAGCCTCTTCAGTAAATGGTGCTGAAAAAACTGGAGAACAATAAGCAGAAGAATGAAATTAGATCTCTCTCTCTCACCATTTATGAAATCAATTCAAAATGGATTAAAGACTTAAATGTAAGGCCTGATACTATAAAACTACTAGAAAAAAATCATAGGCAAAACTCTCCAAGACATTGGTCTGGGCAAAAATTTTTATGGTGATGACCTCTAAAACAAAGGCAACAAAAGCAATAATAGACAAACAGTATCACATCAAACTAAAAAGCTTCTGCACAGCATAGGAAACAATCAACAGAGCAAAAAGGAACTCTCATCCATTGTTGGTGGGACTGCAAAATGGTGCAGCCTCTATGGAAAATGGTATGGAGGTTCCTCAAACAATTGCAGATAGATCTGCCATATGACCCAGCTATCCCACTGCTGGGAATATACCCAGAGGAATGGAAATCATCAAGTCAAAGGTATACCTGTTCCCCAATTTTAATTGCAGCACTCTTTACAATAGCCAAGAGTTTGAACCAGCCCAAATGTCCATCATCGGATGAGTGGATACGGAAAATGTGGTGCATCTACACAATGGAATACTACTCAGCTATAAAAACAAATGAAATACTGCCATTTGCAACAACATGGATGGACCTTGAGAGAATTATATTAAGTGAAACAAGTCAGGCACAGAAAGAGAAATACCACATGTTGTCACTTATTGGTGGGAGCTAAAAATAAATAAATTCACACACACACACACAAAAAGCGGGGCGGGGGGGCGGGAAGAAGACATAACAACTACAATTCCTTGAAGTTGATACAACAAGCAAACAGAGAGGACATTGTTGGGTGGGAGGGGGGAGAGATAGGAGGGAGGGAGGTTTCGGTAATGGGCCACAATAATCAACCACATAGTATATCGACAAAATAAAATTAAGAAAAAAAAAAAAAAAAAAAAACAGAGCAAGGAGGCAATCAGCAGAATGGGAGCAAATATTTGAAAACCATTTATCTCACAATTAATATCCAGAATTTACAAGGAACTTAAGCAGTTCAAAATCAAAAAACAAACAACAAAATCCCAGAAATAATCTAATTAAAAAATGGGCAAATTACCTGAATAGATATTTCTCAAAAGAAGACATACAAATGGCCAGCAGGTATATTAAAAAAATGCTCAATGTTACTGATCATCAAAACCACGATGAACGACCTATTCTAGACTGTAGCATCAAATAGCTGAATTGCTGGATCATGTGGATTAGGTATCTTCAATTTAACAGATGATTGCTAAACTGTCTTCCAAAGTGGCCCTTCCAGCTTATAGCTGTGTATGAGTCACCCTTGCTATACAGTCATGTAGCAATTGATATTAAAAGACTTTTTCTATTGGAGAAAAGAAATGCTACTGATTTTTGAGTGTTGATTTTGTATCCTGCTACTGTGCTGAAATCATTTATCAATTCTAGCAGTTTTTTTGTAGAGGTTTTAGGCTGTTCGATATATAGGATCATGTCATCTGCAAACAGGGACAGTTTGACTTCATCTTTTCCAATCTGGATGCCCTTTATTTCCTTCTCTTCTCTGATTGCTCTGGCTAGTACTTCCAACACTATGTTGAATAGGAGTGGTGAGAGTGGGCATCCTTGTCTAGTTCCTGTTCTTAAAGGAAAAGCCTATTCAGTGGCGAAGGGACTGCCTCTTCAGCAAATGGTGCTGGGACAACTGGATATCCATATGCAGGAGAATGAAACTAGATCCATACCTCTCACCGTATACTAAAATCAACTCAAAATGGATTAAGGATTTAAATATACACCCTGAAACAATAAAACTTCTTAAAGAAAACATAGGAGAAACACTTCTGGAAATAGGACTGGGCACAGACTTCATGAATACGACCCCAAAAGCACGGGCAACCAAAGGAAAAATAAACAAATGGGATTATATCAAACTAAAAAGCTTCTGCACAGCAAAAGAAACAATTAAAAGAGTTAAAAGACAACCAACAGAGTGGGAGAAAATATTTGCAAAATATACATCTGACAAAGGATTAATATCCAGAATATATAAGGAACTCAAACAACTGTACAAGAAGAAAACAAGCAACCCAATTAAAAAATGGGCAAAAGAGCTAAGTAGGCATTTCTCTAAGGAAGATATCCAAATGGCCAACAGACATATGAAAAAATGCTCAACATCACTCAGCATCCGGGAAATGCAAATCAGAACCACATTGAGATACCATCTAACCCCAGTTAGGATGGCTAAAATCCAAAAGACTATGAACGATAAATGCTGGCGAGGCTGTGGAGAAAAAGGAACTCTCATACATTGTTGGTGGGACTGCAAAATGGTGCAGCCTCTATGGAAAATGGTATGGAGGTTCCTCAAATTACTGCAGATAGATCTACCATACGACCCAGCTATCCCACTGCTGGGAATATACCCAGAAGAATGGAAATCATCAAGTCGAAGGTATACCTGTTTCCCAATGTTCATCGCAGCCCTCTTTACAATAGCCAAGAGATGGAACCAGCCCAAATGCCCATCATCGGATGAGTGGATACGGAAAATGTGGTGCATCTACACAATGGAATACTACTCAGCTATAAAAACGAATGAAATACTGCCATTTGCAACAACATGGATGGACCTTGAGAGAATTATATTAAGTGAAACAAGTCAGGCACAGAAAGAGAAATACCACATGTTCTCACTTATTGGTGGGAGCTAAAAATTAATATATAAATTCACACACACACACACACACGCACACAAACGGGGGGGGGAAGAAGATATAACAACCACAATTATTTGAAGTTGATATGACAAGCAAACAGAAAGGACATTGTTGGGGGGGGGAGGGAGAAGGGAGGGAGGTTTTGGTGATGGGGAGCAATAATCAGCCACAATGTATATCGACAAAATAAAATTAAAAAAAATAAATAAATACATAAATAAATAAATAAATAAATAAATAAAAGACTTTTTCTTTTCAATTGTACTAATGTGGGTTAAAATGGTATCTTGTTTGAGTTTTCCCATTATTACACAAAAGGGTAAATAAGATATTTTGTTGTTTGGGGGCATTTCTCCTTCTTTAAAATGCTTGTTTATGCCTTTTGTTCATTTTTCTCATTGCCTTAAAGATATATAATATGAGTAACAACACTTTGTCTGGTTAATGTGAGGCAAATGTCTTCTCCAAGTTTTTTTTTTCTTGTTCTTGAAACTTCTAAATATTGTCCTTTAATAATGGGAGGTTTTAAAATTATTACGTAGCTGAATTTGACTATTCCTTTACTCTTTACAATTTATGCTTTTTATATTTTAAATAAGAAACCCTTTACTAGTTCAATTTTACATAAAACGGTCATATTTTTCTATATATTTTAAATTGTATCTTTCACAAAATGTAATTGACCAGAAATTTGTCTCCATGTACAATTTAGTGCAGAGATTCGCATTTTATTCCCTTATTCCTTAGGGGTAATGTACTGTCCAGTGGCACTTTAAAAATTGCCTTCTTTTCCCATGATCTCCCATGATAGCACTGAACCCTAATAGGTTTTAATTTATGTATGGGTCTAATTTTAGACTCTATTCTGTACAGTTGGGTCATTTGTCTATTTCTGTACTTATACCACAGAATGTTATAAAAAGCCTTGATCTACCGTAGAACAAGCATCTTACCTCATTCTTTTCAAGGAGTTTTTTCATACTTTTCATATTTCTTAACCCCTTACTCTTCCACAAAAATTTTAGAAACAGTTTGTTAAATTTCATAAAATTTCCTGTTGGAATTTTGTTTAAAATTGATTTGAATTTATATGTTATTTTGGGGAATTGATATTACTGCAGTAGTGAATCTTCTCATCAATGAAAATAATATAACTTTCCATTAATTTAGGAATTTTTTGTTTTATTGACATTTTTGTACTTTTCCTATAAAATTACAAATTTTATCCTGAAGTATATTACACTTTTATTTCTATTTTTAATGGTGTCTTTTATTTAAGTACACTTTCACTGTGAGTAGCTGGTGAAATTGGCTTCTGCATGGTATATCTCTTGTCTTTTTCTGTCCTTTTACTTTCAACTATTTTCTCCTTATATTGTGTTTTCCTTTTAAGCATTCTAGAGGTGGATGATTTTGGAAGTCTGGTCTGACAATTTCGCCTTTTAATTTGATCATTCATGAATTTATATTTCCTGATATTTGTAGGTTTATATGTATATTATTTTCTGATTATGCTGCATGCTTTGTTTCTTTTTCTTTCCTTACCCATTTTCTTTTGAAACAAAGAGATGTTTTAAATTCAGTTTTTACTCTCTATTAAAATGTGAGCTATATATTCTTTCACTGGTATTCTGTGGTTACCCTAAAAAATAAAACAAGTATCTTTGATATTGTAGGTTAATATAAACTAAACTTTTACTACTTCCCCAAACTCTAAGACATCAGAACACTTTAACTCCATTATTTCTCTCATGTTTTGTGTTATCATTATCACGCATTTTAGTTCCATATATTATAAGCCTCTCTGACAAAGATTCTCTCCCTATCCAAACTCTAGCCAGGCTCCTTTGAGCCCCCTTCTGGACTAGGTCTCAATCTTAGTCTATAAATGATATAGGAGATTCTCAGTTTCCCTGGGCTCAGGTTTCAGGACACACTTCTGGGTTTCAATTCACTCACCAAGGTCTCAGGCCTCTCCTCTACGCCCTTCTGAAGGGGAAAACTGCTGTTGCCAGTTAGACTGATTTTCAGAAACAACTTGGGGAAAATGCGACCACAAAGGGCTGGCTTATGTAAATCCAGTGGCTGGGCATGCACAGTAGAGAAGGGTTATATAACCCTGGTAGTTGAATGACTTCCCACTAGAGGTGCTAGAGAGCACAGAACATTCTTGAATATACCTATTGCATGTGACAGGACTTGACCAATGAATATGCTCCAGGAAGAGGCCAACTGAGCATGTGCAAGAATAATGTTACTTAACTGGGAACCACACTTTAATTGAATATTCATTAGGTAGTGAAACTATGAAAGCCAAATCCCAGCAGAAGACAGGGCTGTTGCTCTCTCTCCTGGAACTAGCCTGCACTCTGTCCGTGGAGTGTGTATTTCTTTCTTTTTGTATCAAAGTTACTTTCAGCAAACAGCTGCCCAGTCTTTTGAGCCAGGCTACATTCTGGGCTGAGCTTTAAGTACATATTTCTTGCTTTTCTGTTAAACTTGGCGAGGGCCTTGCTCAGTTTCTGGAGCTGTGCTGCACTCTCTCTGTGAAACCTGTGTTTCTTATCTATTATATTAAACTTGTTCTTACTTTCTACTATGACTCTGTCCTTGAATTCTTTCTTGTGTCTTCTGGTAAGAGGACAGAGTGGGTTGAGAATGACTATCATGCCCCACAGACCCTACCTCTGACATCATAAATACTTGAACAAACACTAACATGTATCTAACAGCTCAAGGACACATCTCTAAGATGATCCTAAGTCCCTTTAAAGTGCCTGCTTGAGAACACTCAAGGCAGCCAGCACCTGAGGATAGAGCCCCTGTATACCAGGCTCTGTGGAAGGATAGAATCCTAACCTTACTAATTCCCAGCTAGCAAACATTGCTGGCCTAATTGCATTTATAATGACTAACCTATGCAATTTTGTACTTCCCTGATTCTGCTGACCTCCTGCTCAACCCCTTCCCTACACTCTCATTCTCTCTTTAAAATTCCCAGCTATGTCTGTACAAACTGAAGTTATTCTCAGTTCAGGCTGGACTCTTCCCTAGTACAATAGCTATTACTGATTAAAATCTGTTATTACCACTTTAACTGGCATCCAGCTTTATCTTTGACACCATAAGGCATAAAGGTAACAACAACAACAATTAAGGTTGTTATTCCTTTTGTACAGTTGTTATTTATTCATATTTATTCAAATATGTGCCATTTCCATTCCTCTTTATTTCTTCCTGAATTTGTTTCTATTTAGGATCATTTTCCTTCTTTCTGAAGAAATATCTTTAATATACCTCTTTTTTGTTGGTCAGATGTCAATAAATTCTTAGATTTTATTTGTTTGTAAGTGTTTTTTTCTTCACATTTGTATTTTTCAATGAGTATAGAGTTCTTTGTTGACTATTTTCCTTTCAGCACTTTGAAGACATCATTCGTATTAGTCTGTTTCTGTTGCTTGTAACAGAATACCTGAAACTGGGTAATTTATAAAGAAATGAAATTTATTTCTTACAGTTTTGGAGGCTGAGAAGTACACAGTATAGGGAACACATCTGGAAAGGGCCTTCCTCTAGGTGGAAACTCTACAGAGTCCCGTGGTGACTGGAGTTTCACATGGCAAGAATGCCCTGAGCAAGACTGTTAAGCTTCTCACCTGCTCTCCTTATACAATCATCAGGATTCCCTCCATGGTAACTAATTACTTCATGAATGGATTAATACATTCACAAGGGCACAGTTCTCACAGTCCAATCACTTTTCAAGGCCACCGCCTTTCAAATACCATGATTGGATTTCCCATTCTCTTAACACTGATACAATGTAGATCAAGTTCCCAATACATAAACTTTTGGGGGATACAATTGACTTATAGCACCATTCCATTGTCTTTTGAATTGTTTCTGTTGCAAAATCCACTAAAATTCTTTTTCTCTACTTTATTGAAAGTAGTGTATCATTTCCCTTCCTCTGGCTACTTTTAAGACTTTCATTTTCTCTGTTTTTCAATAGTTTTACTCTGGTGTTTTTAGGTATGGTTTTCTCTGTATCTATCCTTTTTGGTTGAAGTCAATGTTCTTAATTATATAGTTTGATATCTTCAGTTAGCTTAGAAAATTCTAGGAATTTTGGACTGACCCCGTGGATCACTAGGGAGAGTGCGGTGCTCCTTCCGCGAGTTTGAATCCTATATAGGGATGGCCAGTGCGCTCACTGGCTGAGTGCGGTGCGGACGACACCAAGCCAAGGGTTGTGATCCCCTTACCGATCACAAAAAAGAAAAAAAAAAAAAGAAAGAAAAGAAAATTCTAGGAATTTTACCTTTTCAAGTATTGTTATGTTCTGTTTACTCTCTGCTCGGCTTTTGGAACTCCATTTCCATGTGTATTAGACCTTTTCACCGTATTCTATATGTCTTCTACCTTCCTTTCTGTATTTTCTATGCTTTTTGCCTTCCGTGCTTCAACCAAGTGTTTTCTACTTACTTTCCTACCGGTTTATTAATTCTCGCATGTTGTCCAATCTGATGTTAAACCCAACTATAGAGTTCTTAATTTCAGTTATTGTATTTTTTAAATATAAAATTTCTACCTTATTCTTTTTTGTAAATTCCAGTTTTCTAATGAAATGGTAACTTTCTCATCTGTTTTTTGAATATATTAATCACAGCTATTTTAAACTTCATATCAGTTAATTCAAGTAACTGGGTCTTCTGTATGTGTTTTTATTGCCTGACTTCTCCCATTGCTTCTTGATAGTCCCATCATTTGGACTGGATATTGCATGTGATAAACTGTAAAGGACCCAGGTGATGTTATTTTCTGCCAGAGAGTTAACCACAGATTAGTTTCATAGGATAGAAATTTCAGCAGGCCAGAACTGTATTGCAGTATTTATAAGGCTGTGTTAACCAGTGATTCCTCTTTGCTATGAAGTTGTAGTTTTCCAGGCTTTGAGACAGGGATCTGAACTTGTTTACTTCCTCCTTGGAAGACCACGAATTTTTGCCTCTTCTGTGCAAAACACCCCTCTGCCATTTGTTAGCATCCTGCCTGGCTTCTTATCTTCCTGCTTTAAGCAATTCAAGAACGTCAGGCTCACTTTCCTACACATCACTTCCATTAGAGTTCTGCACCCTACATGACTGCTTTGGCAGCTCTAATTGTTTTTATCTCTCTAGCCAGTTGGACTTGCCAAAATTTCTACTGTCTTCTCTGCCGCATATTGATGTCCCCTGACAGAGACCCCTGCTTGCATTCATGGAGAGTATTGGTAAATACCCTGAAAAAAGAATGGCTGAAAAATATTAGCTCATTTCTGTGTGGTTTCTTTCTCTACAGGACGTTGGCCTCTGAAGTCCAACTTGGGTGTTGCTGTAGATTGGATGCCCCCCTATACTCATTGAGGCTTAATCCCCACTGTAACTGTTGACGGGAAATCCTATTATGGTAATTGAGAGGTGGGTCATTGAAGAGGTGACTAGATTGTAGGACAATGCTGTAGCGAATGGTTTAAAGATGGTGGTCATGGGCTTTAAAAGGAGAGTGAATGAGGAGGTTAGTCTCTCTCCCGTCTCTGCTCTGCCATTTTTCAATGTGATACCCTGCTGTCACTGTCGCCACCACCAAGCCCTGCACCAAATGTGTTCCATGGAATTTGGACTTCCCAGTCTCAGAAACTGTAAGCAATAAATTTCACTTCTTATAAATTACTCAGTTCGGTGTATTTTGTTATAAGCAACAGAAATGGACTAATACAGAAAATTGGTACCAGAGAAGTGGGGCATTGCTAATAACAAATACTTGAAAATATGGAAGTGGCTTTGGAACTGGGTGTTGAGGAGAGGCTGGAGGAATTTGGAGGAAAAGGCTAGGAAAATCCTAGATGCTAATGAAAGTTCAGAAGACAAGAAAACCAAGGGAAGATTGAAATTTTTAGAGACTAGTTAGATGGTGGGGACGAGAATGCTTATGGAAATATGGACTATAAAGACTGTTCTGAGAAGGTCTCAGATAGAAAAGAGAAGGAGCCTTTTGGAAATCAGGGCAAAGATCAACCTTGCTTGAACTGGCAAGGACCTTGGCTGCATTGTGTCCATGCCCTAGTAATTTATAGACGTTGGGACTTAAAAGTTGTGAACTAGGCTATCAGGCAGAAGAAATTTCTAAGCAGCAAAGCATTCAGGAAGCAGCATAAATATGTGCATCAGCCTATGCTGAGTTATGGCAGAAAAGACATGGTGTAAAGCCAGAATTTAAAAGGGAAGCGGAGTATAAACATTTGGAAAATTTGTTGCTTGGTGTAGTGGATTGAATTGTGTTCCCCAAAACTCCCTGCAGCTTGAATTGTGTCCCCCAAGTTTTCTCTACTGGAAACTTAGCCCCTACTGTGACTATTAAGAGTGGGAAATCCTATCATGGTAATTGAAAGGTGGGGCCTTGAAGAGGTGATTGTATTGTAGCACCATGCCATAGTGAATGGATTAAATATGGTGTTCAGGGGCATGGTTCTGAGGGTTTTAAAAGAAGAGGAGAGTCTGTCTTTCTCTCTCTTGCTCTCTCTCTACTCTCTCTGCTTCCACCATCTTGCAATGTGAAACCCCTGGGTCACTGTTGCCACCACCTGACGGACTTTGGACTTCCCAGCCTCAGAAACTGTAAGCAATAAATGTTTTTCTTTGTAAATCACCCAGTTTCAGGTATTCTGTTATAGCAAGACAAAATGGACTGATACGCCTGGCCATGTGGTAGAGAAGCAGAGGACATTTTCAGAACAAACATGCAATCGTGCTAAGATGAATACAGAAGAAAGGGATTATCAAGAGAAGGGAAAAAAGACCTTGAAGGCATTCCAGAGGTCACAGTGGCTGAGTTTCTCATTTCAGGCCCAAAGGCCTAGGAAGACAAAATAGTCTTGTGAAACAGGACTGAGGTGCCCTCCATGGGCTCACTGCCCAGGACCACATAGGAATTTTGTTTCCCACACCCCTGCTGCTCCAGCCTTGGCTAAATTGGCCCCAGGCATGGCTGGACCTGCAGCTTTGAAAGATACAAGCCAGAAGCTTTGGCAGCATCCAAGTGATGTTAGGTTTGCAAGCTCACAGAATGCCAGAGCTGTAAAGGCTTGGAAGCCTCCCCCTCAAATTCAAAGCATATATGGAAAAGCCTGGGGACCCAGGAAGAGATCTGTTGCAGGGACAGATTTACCACATAGAGCCTTTGCTAGAGCAATGCCGAGTGAAATCATGGGGTCAGAGTTGCAGCAGATAGATCCCATCAGCACCATGCCTATTAGAGCCATGAGAGCAGGACCACCACAGAGGCCCCAGAATTGTGTAGCTACCAGCATGTAATGCCAGCCTGGGAGAGCTAAAGCATCATCTGAGACCAAGAAAGCCATAGAAATGGAACTGCCTAGAGACTTGGGGATCCAACCCCTGCTTCAGCACACAGAGGATGTCAAACATGGCATCAAGGTACATGATTTGCCAGCTTTGAGATTTAATGCCTGCCCTACTGGCTTTTGGATTTTTTAGGACCTGTTACCCCTTTCTTTTGGCCTATTTCTCCCTTTTTGAATGGGAATAGGTACCCTATGCTTGCCCCACCATTTTATCTTGGCAGTAGCTAACTTCTTTTTGATTTCACAGGTGGGACTTTGAACTTTGGACTTTTGAGTTGAAACAAGTTAAGACTTTGGGGATAAAATGAATATATTTGTGTGTGAAAAGGACATGAGTTTAGGGGATCAGGGGCAGAATGCCATAGATTGGATGCCCCTCTCATCCTCACTGAGGCTTAATCCCCACTGTAACTGTTGAGGGTGAGAAATCCTATTATGGTAATTGAGAGGTGGGACTGTGAAGAGGTGTTTTTATTGTAGGACCATGCCTAGTGAATGGATTAAAAATGGTGGTCATGAGCTTGATTTGTAGGGCATTAAAATGAGAGTAAATGAGGAGGTTAGTCTCTGTCTCTTTGTCTGTCTCTCTTTCTGCTCCACCATTTTGCAATGTGACACCCTGCCAGCGCTGTCACCACCACCAAGGCCTTTACCAAATGTGTTCCCTGGACTTTGGACTTCCCAGCCTCAGAAACTGTAAGCAATAAATTTTGTTTTCTTTATAAAATACCCAGTTCCATGTATTTTGTTATAAGCAACAGAAATGGTCTAATACAGAAGTTTTCCAATGCCTTTAAACAGATGTCATTTGTTTTTATTTTTGTCTTTTTGTTTGCATGTTTTTATTGCTTTGCACTTTTTCTAGTTTTCTGAGTTGTTTTTCATGAGAGGCAGGTCTTCAGCAAGCTATTTTATTTTACTCTGAAGTAGAATTTGCAGTGATTTAAAAGTTATTTTTATTTTAAAATAAAATACAAATACAGAAAAAACACACTAAAAATTTTAGACCTTAGTGAATTACCTTAGTGAATAAGGCAAACACCTGGAACCATTAGGTAAAGAAAGAAAACTTTTCCAGTCATAGCATCTACTCCATGTGCCTCAGCCCAATCAGTCTTATCAACTCCTCATTCAAAATAACCATTATTCTGAATTTTGTACTTCTTATGTTTCTTTAGGATTTTTTTTTACCCAAATGTGAAATCCTTGATGTTATAATTTAGTCTTGTCCATTTTTGAATGTGGTTTAAGTATATTTTAGTCTGGAAATTTAAATCTGTCCCCCTTTTTTTCCTTCAAACGTACCTACTGAAGAACTTGGGCTGTTTGACCCTTAGTGTTTTCTGAAGTCTGAACACTGCTGGACAATTTTCTATAAATGTTGACTGAATCCAGTTAATTGATGGTGTCGTTCAGTTCTTCTACAGCTTTGCTGAATTTCTGTCTACTGATTCTATTATTGAGAAAGAAATATTAATTTCCAAGTATTATTAACTATCCTTAAATTTCTACTTGAGTTCTGTCAAATTTGGCTTTATGTATTTGTAATCTCCATTATTATGTGCATGCACATTTAAGATTGCTGTACTTTCTTGATTAATAGACTCTTTTATCCTTATGTAAGGTCTATCATTGTAATTTCTTTTTGTAGTTATATATGCACTTGAGTTCTTCTTTTTGTCCTTTTCAATTATAAAAAAATTTTATTTATTTTTTAATGTGGTAAGATATACATGACTTATAATGTACCATTTTAACCACTTTTTAAGTGCACCATTAAGTGGCATTAAATACATTTACATTGAGTACGACCATCACTATTATCCATATTCAAAACTTTTTCATCATACCAGACAAAAACTCTACACCCCTTAAACTATAACTCCCCCTTTTCCTCTATCCCTAGCCCCTGGTAACCTCTATTCCACTTTCTTTCTCTACAATATTTCAGAATTTCCATACAATATTTGTCCTTTTGTGTCTGGCTTATTTTATTTAGCCAAATCTTTTCAAAATTCAGCCATGTTGTAACATGTATGAGAATTCCCTTTCTCTTTAAGGCCAAATAATATTCTATTGTATGTATATACTGTGTTTTGTTTATCCAGTCATCTATTGATAGACATGTAGCTTATTTCCACCTTTTGGCTATTGTGAATAATGCTGCTGTGAACATGACTATACAATTACCTGTTTGAATTGCTTCTTTTAATTCATTTGGTATACATGTATAGATGAAATGACTGGATCACAAAGTAATTTTATGTTTAATTTTTTAGGGAAACACAATAGTGTTTTACATAGTGGCTATGCTATTCTACTTTACCACCTGCAAGACAAAGTTTCCAATTTCTCCACATCCTTTCCAATACTAGTTGTTTTCTGCTGAGTTTTGTTTGTTTTTTTGTTTTTGTTTTGATAATAGCCATCCTGAATCATGGGTGTAAAGTATATCTCTGTACACTTGATTTGCATTTCTCTAATAACTATGATTTTGAATACCTTTTCATATGCTTGTTAGCCATTTGTGTATCTTTTTCAGAGAAATGTCTATTCAAGTCTTTTGACTATTTTTATTTGGGTTGTTTTTTGTTGTCATTGAGATATAGGAGTTCTTCATAAATTCTGAATATTAATCTTTTATCAGATATACACTTTGTAAATATTTTCTCCAATTATGAAGTTTGTCTTTTCACTCTGTTAATGTGATACTTTGATGCACAAAAGTTTTTAATTTGGCAAAGTACAATTTATCTTTTATTATTTTGTTACCTGTGCTTTTGGTGTCATATCCAAGAAATCATTGCCAAATCCAATGCCATGAAGCCATTGATCTATTTTTTTCCTAAGAATTTTATGGTTTTAGCTCTTACGTTTAGGTCTTTGATCCATTTTGATTCTGTATGTGGTATGAGGAAGGGGTTCAATTTCAGCCTTTTGCATGTGAATATCTAGTTTTCCTAACACTATTTGTTGAAGTCTGACTTTCCCTCACTGAATAGTCTGGCAACCTTGTTAAAAATCATTTGACCGTATATGTAAGATTTTAATTCTGGGCTTTATATTCTATACCATTGCTGTATTTTCTGGTGTCTTAGTCAGTTTGGGCTGCTATAATGAAGTGCCATAAATTGTGTGGCTTATAAACAATGTAAAATTGTTTCTCACAGTCTGGAGGGTGGAAGTCTGAGATCAGGGGACCAGCATGGTCAAGTTCTAGTGAGGATCCTCTTCCAGGTTGCAACTGCCCTCTTCTCATTGTATACTCACATGGCAGAAAGACAGCTAAGGAGCTCTCTGGGCTCTCTTCATAAGGGCACTAATCCCATTGATGAGGGTTCCGCCCTCATGACCTAATTACCCCTAAAGATCTCACATTATAATCTCATTACATTAGGGGTTTGGTTTTCAACATATGAATTTTTGTGATCAGATGCTATGGTTTGAATGTTTGTCGCCTTTGAAACTCATGTTGAAATTTAATCTCCAGGGTGGCAATATTAAGAGGTGGAGCCTTTAAGATGTGATTGGGTCATGAGGGTGGACCCCTGTATGGATTAATACATTAATGGATTAATAAATTAATGGGTTATTGTGGGAGTGAGGCTGGTAGCTGTCTAAAAGGAAGAACAGAAACCTGAGCTAGCTTTCTAAGAAGAAGACAGACCTGAGCACAGCCCTGTCACTGTGTGATACCCTATGCTGACTCAGGACTTTGCAGAGTCCTCATCAGCAAGAAGGCCCTCAACTGATGTGCCCTCCTAATCTTGGCCCTCGCAGCTTCCAGTCCTATAATAAATAAATTCCTCTTTTTTTTATAAATTGCTCAGTTTCAGATATTCTGTTATAAGCAACAGAAAAAGGACTAAGATAGAAAATTGGTACCAGAAGTGAGGCTGTTGCTTATAAAAAATACATGAAAATGTGGAAGCAGCTTTGGAACTACTAAGTAATGGGTAGAGGCTGGAAGAATTTGGAGGAGCAGAAAAGAAAAAGCCTGTATTGCCATAAACAGAGCCTTAATATTGATTCTGGTGAGGGTACAGAAAAGACTAGGGAAAGTCTGGAACTTCTTAGAGATTATTTAAGTGGTTGTGACCAGAATGCTAATAAAAATATAAATAGTGAAAGCCATTCTGATGAGGTCTCAAGAGGAATTGAGGAGCAATATATTGGAAACTAGAGTAAAGGCCATTCTTGTTATAAATTGGCAAATATTTCGGCTGGATTGTGGTCATGCCCAAAGGCTTTATGAAATGCAGAACTCAAGAGAAATAAAGTAGCATATCTGGTGGAAGAAATATTTAAGAAGCAAAGCATTCAGACTGCTGCATGACCACTATTAACTGTGTACATTAAACTGTGAGAGGGAAAAGTGACTTAAAGATGAAATTTATAATCAAAAGAAGAGGAAAGTGAAAAGATTTGGGAAATGCTTGGCCTGGTCATGTAAAAAATAAAAAATCATGTTTGGGAGAGAAATCAATCAAGCAACCAT
The DNA here is from genome assembly GCF_027409185.1 of Cynocephalus volans. Taxonomy (NCBI): domain Eukaryota; kingdom Metazoa; phylum Chordata; class Mammalia; order Dermoptera; family Cynocephalidae; genus Cynocephalus; species Cynocephalus volans. The sequence continues at coordinate 13,761,677 of NC_084472.1, read as the reverse complement.
TCGCTAAAGAGACTAGCACAGATGTGAAACCAGGTGCTATTCCTCAAGACAATGGGAAAAAGGCCCTGAAGACATTTCAAAAATCTTTTAGGCTGCCTCTCCCATCAAAGCCCAGAGGCCTAGGAGAGCGGAATGTTTTTAGGAAACAGGCTTGAGCACTCTACATGAGATTTCTGCCCAGGGCCTCCTCAGGACTCTGCTCCTCATACTACACAGCACAGCACTCTGTGACCATCCCAGCCATAGCTCAAGCAGCATAAGGGCAGCTGGACCCACCTGGAAGGCACAAATGATGAGCCCTGGTGATGTTCACATGGTGATAATTCTGCAGGCTTGCAGAAAGCAAGAGCTGTGGAGGGACAGTGGTTTCCATCTAGATTTCAGAGAATGAATCAAAAAGCCTAGAAGTTCAAGGAGAGATTTGTTGCAGGGTTAGAGCCACCACTAAGAACCCCTGCTAGGGCAATGCTGAACAAAAGTGTGGAGTTAGAGCCAAAGTCACCCTCAAGACTCCAGAACTGTATAGCCACCAGTTGTGTGAAATGCCTGCCTGGGAAAGCTACAGGCAACAGGGTACAACTCCAACCTGTGAGAGCAGACACATGAGCTGAGCCAGCAAAGTCATAGGGATGGGGTTGCCCAACACATCGGGGGCCACCTACCACCCCAGGGTACACAAGATGCTAGACATGGAGTCAAAGAAATTATTCTCTAGCTTTAAGATTTAATGTCTGACCTTCTGAGTTTCAGATTTGTTTGAGGCCTGTTACTCCTTTTTCTTCTTCTTTTTGGGGGGCTATTTCTCCATCTCGCAATGGAAATGTGAGTCCTACATTGTATCTTGAAATTAGATAACTTGTTTTGATTTTATAGGCTCACAGATAAGACTCTGGACTTTGGACTACTGAGTTGATGCTAGAATGAGTTAACACTTTAGGGCTATGGGGATGAAATTGATGTATTTTTATGTGAGGGCATGAGTTTGGAGAGACCAGGTGCAGAATTCTATGGTTTAAATGTTTGTACTCTCCTAAATTCATGCTGTAACTTAATCTCCAATGTGGGGATATTGAAAGGTGGAACCTTTGAAAGGTGATTACTCATGGAGTAATGGGTTAATGGAGTAATGGGTATTTATGGGAGCGGAACTGGTGGCTTTCTAAGAAGAGGAAAAGAGACTTGAGCTGGTATACTCAGCCCCCTCACCATGCGATGCCCTGTGCCACCTCAGGACTCTGCAGAGTCGCCACCAGCAAGAAAACCTTCACAAGATGTACCCCCTTGACTTTAAACTTTCTAGCCTTCAGAAGTGTAAGAAATAAGTTTCTTTTCTTTATAAATTACCCAGTATCAGATATTCTATTATAAGCAACAGAAAACTAACTAAACTGGGGGACACAAACATTCAGTTCCGAATAGTCTGTCCATATGCTACTATCACATTGTTTTGATTTCTGGAGACTTATAGTAAGATTTAAAATCAGGAAGTGTGAATTCCCTAACTTAGTTCTTTTGCAAAATTGTTCTGGTTATTCAGGATTCCTTGACACACTCTTTTCCCCATTTCCTGCCTTCTTTTGAGGTTATTTAAACAATTTTTAGGTATATCATTTTTACATACCTATTACAATTTTAATTATTTGATTTTTGCTTTGGGAATTACAATACAAATACTTAGCTTTTCATGGTCTACTTCAGAATCAATAGCTTACCAGTTAGAATTAAGGAGGAGAGAGATAGTCTTGTATATTTACCCAGGTATTTATGATTTCTGTTGTTAGTCCTTTCATATATTCCATGTCTCCTTCTGGTGTCTACCTTCTGTATGAAGAACTTCTGTTAGCAATTCTTTTAGAGCAAGTTTGACAATGAATTCTTTTAATTTTCCTTAATATGAAAATTTCTGTATTATGGATTTAATTGTGTACTCCCAAGAATGAATCCTGTAACTCCAGTAACTCATTTGAACATATAGTCCTTACAGGAATAATCAAGTTAAAATGAGGTCATTATGGTGGTCCCTAACCCAATATGACTGGTGTTCTTATAATAATGGAAAATTTGGACAAAGGGGCAGACATGCATAGGTGACATGAAGAGTCACAGGATGAAGGCAGTCATCTATAAGCCCAGGGGAGAGACCTGGAGCAGATCTTTTCCTCACTGCTCTCAGAAGAAACCTCTCCTGCCAACACTTTGATTTCAGACTTCCAGCCTACACAATTGGGAGACAATGAATTTCTACTGTTTACGCCACCCAGTTTGTGGTACTTTGTTATGGCTTCCCTAGAAAACTAATACAGTACTTATTTCACCTTCATTTCTGAAGAATATTTTCACTGGAAATAGAATTATGGGTTGGCAATTTTCTTTCAGAATTTAAAAAGTGTTGTACCGATTCCTTTGGTATTCATAGTTTCATTCATTGTGGAAAAACCCACAATAATTCAAATTGCAGCCCTCTAAAGGAATTCTTTGTTTGTCTCCGGCTTCTTTCAATGTTTTTAGTTTTTAGAAGTTTGGTTATAATTTTTCTGAGCATGAATTTCCTTGGTCTTAACCTGTTTGGTTAACTGAACTTCTTGAATCTGTAGGGCTTTGTCCTGCTCCATATTTGGGATGTTTTTAGTCGTCATTTCTTTATATATGAGGATAATTCAAAAAGTATGTGGAAAGATATGATTAAAATATAAATCTTTCCATGAACTTTTTGAAGTACACTTGTATTTTTTTTAGCACCAGTTGTTCTCATCTTAATGGATGTTTTGAATATTAGACATAAATAATATCTTTTACAAGTCCCTGAAGTTCAGTTCCTTTTAAATGTTTTTCACTCTTTTCATATCTTTGGTTTAATTTTCAGTTGGGTTTTCCATCTTTTTCTTATTATTTCTAGGATTTTAAACATATATAAGGAATAATTTTCTATTTGTCTTTGACATGCATTGCATATATAATTTTTCAATATTTTCTCTTTTGATTTTGCTTATGCTGCTTTTTTCACCATGCAGCAGTTTACATTTATGGAATCCAATTTATCAGGCTTTGTAAAGATGGTTTCTGGGTTTTGAGTCATAGGGAGAAAGTTCTTTCCTATGCAAAGATTATAGAGAATTATCCCTTGTTTTCTTCTAACATTTTTTTTTTTTTTTTTTGTCGTTTTGTGACCGGTAAGGGGATTGCAACCCTTGGCTTGGTGTCGTCCGCACCGCGCTCAGCCAGTGAGCGCACGGGCCATTCCTATATAGGATCCGAACCCGCAGCAGGAGCGCTGCTGTGCTCCCAAGAGCCGCACTCTCCCGAGTGTGCCACGGGGCCAGCCCTTTCTTCTAACATTTTTATGATTTCATTTTTTATATTTAAATCTTTGATCTATTTGGAATTTGTCCGAAGTGTGAGAATTCACGCCCTTTATTTTTCCATCATTTCTAATTGTCCCAACTTCATTCTTTAAATAGCTCGTCTTTCTGTCAGTTTTTGAGATACCACACTACTTAATATACTAAATTCTTTTTTTGTTTTTACTTAGATTTATTTCTGGGCTTCATATTCTACTTATTATTATGCCTATTTATGAGCTATTATCACATGGTATTATTGTTAACAACATAATATAATAGTATCAAGACCCAGAACTTATCAGCTGTGATTACTCTCACCTCCAGCGTACATGTTATTGTTGTCTACTACGTAAGGTCTACCTTGTCATTTAAAAAACCCTTAATACTGACACAATTCTCATTGTTTCATCCAAAAATAACTGTTTAGATTTACCACATGTTCAGAAATTTCTTTGCTCATTATTCTTTCCTGCTTTTCTGACCTTTCTGGAATTGCTTTTTTCACTTTCTAAAGTATATACTTTCCAATTTCTGATTAGCAATGAACTGTTAGTAGTAAAGACATTTCCATGCAAAGAAAAGATAGCCATTTAGGTATGCAATTTTAGATTTTCAGTAATTTTTTTCATCACTGAAAATCTTACTGCATTGTTTTCTTTCTACTGTTGTTTTTGACAAATCAGTTCTCATTTAAATTTTTTATTTTCCTGTAGGTAATCTGATTGATCTCTTTGCCCAACATGCTTTTTAAATTCGGTATTTTTAGACTTCTCACTCTATTTCTATCTTATCATCTTGCTCCTTGTTCTCTTTCTTTCTTTCTTTCTCTTTCTTTCTTTCTTCCTTCCTTCCTTCCTTCCTTCCTTCCTTCCTTCCTTCCTTCCTTCCTTCCTTCCTTCCTTCCTTCCTTCCTTCCTTCCTTCCTTCCTTCCTTCCTTCCTTCCTTCCTTCCTTCCTTCCTTCCTTCCTTCCTTCCTTCCTTCCTTCCTTTCTATATATTCAATGTCTTGCCCCATTCTAGACGATCTGTTCAGATTAATCATCTGATGCACTAGATCCCTCCTCACGGATTTCTAATCTATCAATTAACCCTTCTATTTTTGTTATTAATTGCATATTTTTTGTTATTTATGGAAATTCTACTTGTTTCCTTTTCAAATACACCTTGTTGACTTTGATAGCTTTTTTTCTTTGCTCTTATTTTCAGCACACTTTTTATTTTTCTAAAAATGTTAAATATACTTAACTCATGTTTTGTATTTTAGGATAAACAGTCATCCAGTTTCTCAGCATTGTCCTGCTTTTAGCACTGAAAGTTCAGTGTCCTGGAAAATACTTCAGTCCTAGGCAAACTGGGACAGTTAGTCACCCTAATATGTGATGCCCTGACAAATCTGATTCTATTTGCTGTTTCTGCTGCTTTTCTCTTTTGGTGACTTATTTCCTTATGTTTAAAAGCAATTATTATGATGATGCTCTTGTGTTTTGTGAGACTTCATCTGATTTGAGAGTGCATTCTATAGAGTGGAATGGAGTTTGCTTCAGTCAGTCTCCTGGGAATGCTGCCAATCCAGGACAACTTAATTGTTTTTAGCTTTTTAATCTGAAATCATTTCAAATTTATTAAATAGCTGGAAAGTGGTACAAAGAACTATCACATACCCGTTATCCAGATCACCAAATCTTAACATTTTTCCTATTTGTTTTATTATTCTTTTCTGGTCCATAAGAGTAGATGCATTTATTATGCCCCTTAATTCTTAAATATTTCAGTATGTTTTTCCAAGAACAAGGACATTTCACAAACTCTGTTATCAGGTGCAGGAAACTTATCATTGATACAACTAATATTTAAAAGAGAGTCCACATTCACATTTTGCCATTGTTCCAATAATGTCCTTTTAATCAAGAAAATGTTTCTGATCTTGCGTTAGTTTTCACATCTCTTTAGTTTCCTTTAATCTGAAAAGTTTTATTTCATTGATATTTTGACGAGGACAGGTCACTTACTTATTGAACGTCCTATCTGGATTTGTTTGATGTTTCCTTATGATTACTTTCAGGTTATCTGATATGGGTATATAAATGATGTCCCTTCTTCAGTAGAGGATCACCTTAAATGTGTGTCAGTTCTTGACCTGGGCTTTCTTTGTATCATGAAACAGTATGGATTTCTGCCCCAATGCAGTGTGAGGGATAGCTGGGGCTACCAACAGTCAAGGAGGACTCCCACCACATGCACAGTCAATGCTAAGTCCAACAGGCTCATTCCCACCTCATTTTATAGAAGGTTTTTTTTTCTCTTTTTTTTTTTTTTTTTGCTGTGGTGGTGGTGTTTTCTAGTTCTCCCTTTTGGGAAGGTTGTGACCCTTGACATTTCCCTGCTTTATGTGGGAAATATTCCCACACTGCCCCTTATAGGCATCCTAACTTCCCTGTGTCTATTAAAACCCAAAGCTCTAAGTTTCCTGGAAGTAGCAGCACTTCTCAAGGCCCCAGACAGTTTTAACTCTTACTTTCTAATCTGAATTCATGTTCCTGCTTAGGTGTAGACCTCTGAGGTTCTTCCTGACTTTCCTGTACACTTAGTTTTGCATTTAGAAGTATATCTTTCGATAATTTATGTTGCATATTTAAGTGTTTTTTAGCATGAAGGTTTTCAGAATATTTAGTCAGTAATATTGCAGACAAGTACTTTGGTCTGTTTCCAAATTCATTCACTGATTTCTTTATTTTCTTATTAATTCATTCATAACATACTACTGAGGGACTTTGCCAGGCATTAGAAACCTGAAATTAATCCTGTCTCTTTTTTTCCCTCTACCTCCCTATTTCTTCCTCTCTGAATTAAATCTCGAAGTGAATTTTAAGCCAGGTAAATTACCACAAAAGGCTTGTTTTATCCTGATCATCTCTAGATAATTTGTCCTTCCTCCTAGCTCCTACAGCAAGCTGTAAATTCCTTTCCTCTTTCTGCTTTCAACAAACATGTATTGAGCACTCACTATGTGCCAGTCATTGTACTAGATTGAGGGTAATCACTGCACCTTTTCTTAAGAAACTCATGGAATGATGAAGATAGCAAATGTAAATCTGGCTGCAAAGATGAACTGTGAACTTAGTTCAATAATAATACTAACAACAACAACAACAATAATAATAATGATGGTGAAGACTTATATAGCACTTCTATATGCCAGGAACAATTCTAAATACCTTATATGTATTAACCCATTTAGTTATCATCAGAACCACCTCATGAGAAAAGTATTATTTTTTATCCATATTTTACAAGTAATAAAAGTGAAGCATAGAAAGTTTGATAAAAGTTAGAAAGCTCCTATGCCCCTTTCCATGATTTGAGTCCAGGCAGTTGGACTTGAGGGCCTGTGTTCTTGGTCCTCGTATTAAACTGCTACAAGAGAAGTATGGACCGGGTACAGCCATTTACAGGCCCCAGATTTTTATGCAAGTACCTTGAGAAGAGTCTTTAGGCTTCTCATATTTGCACTCACACAGCATCTAGTCCATTTCTTTGCTCTCACTAGATGTTAAGTGCATGTTTGCTGAATGGAATTTTCTTGGGCTGGCTCATGGGGAGTGGGATTTAAAGAGCACTGGCAGAAATGGAAATTCTGTTGATATCAACTGACAGTGGTCATCCATCTCTACTGAACAGACAGGGTGAAGTAGAAGGTAGTTCCCAAGTGTTCTTTTCTGTTGTTTGCCGATCAGGAAGGACTGAGCAGCTCTGTCTCTGCAAAGAGTTCCAAGAGCTGCCCACCTGATGAGACTTTGAAGATATTGTGAAAGGCCCCTGCTCCCTGATGTCTATTGTGGCCTCCCCAAAGGGCCTAGAAGTCCAGTATTTCTCATTCAATTAAGTAGGAGATATTCAAGGCTCTTATTAAAATGTTACTCTGTTCAAAGGGTAGATATTTAGCTGTTACTAACCAATAACACTTTTACTCTAATTTCTTAAACCAGCTTGCTTATCAAAGTTTCAGTACATGTAATTTGACAGGGAAGTGAGGAGGGGAAGCATAACCACCATATAAAAATCAAAGACTGTAACCTGACTAGGGGTCTTGAGTAGAAGGAAGGCTCTTTTCCTACCACTGAGTCTTGACAAGGACATGCTTAAAACAGAGAATGGTATACAATATTGAAACAAAAACCTCATCAATGATGTGTGTCTTTATCACCATTTTGACTCTGCTGTCTTTTACACACCTTTGCTGCTTTAGCCTGATCAAAAATCCAACTGTCACTGGGGATTTGGGATTTTACATTGGAGAAGATTATGGGCTCATAAGCAATTAATAATTCCCACTAATCCATAGCCATATTTAAACCATGACATATTCTAGAGGTAATTACTTTTGTTGAACAAGATATCCCATTATAATTTATTGTACATCATATTCAAAATGTATTAATTTTATTAACAATAGTAAATTTTACAATATACAGTTTTGCATAAGAAATTCCAGACTGTACAACACAAAGAAAAATGCCATTATTTAAGAAGATACTAAAATTTCTTGAGAATGGCAGAAAGCAGGAAGTGCACCTGGGGACCTCAACAGCCACAGGCAGCCCCCACCACTGCTACAGACACCATTGCCACATGGGTGGTAAATCATAGCCACTGCCACAGCCACTTCTGCTGCAAGGGTGGCTTGCCACCACAGCAACAGCCACCACTACCATGCAGGGAGCCCACAGGCCACTCTACTGCATTGACAAAGGAGACTCACCAGCAGGGCCTAGGGAAAGAGGTGAGCAAAGCCAGACCCCTAAACCAGTGGCCCAATCCACAGAGAGAATTATGCTTCCACATGTAACAACATGCCTGGGTGTGGGAGGTACATGTGCAGCCTACACAACTGCCTTGATCCATGGAGAGACACAAGTGGAACCCCCTGAGATTGCAGAAACCAGGATACCCAAATAGAGTAAGTAAGAAAATTCCTATTCACCACCAACCCATCTCTCAATCAGGGAAAGCAAGGACCCAGAAGGATCCTCTTCCTGTAGGGAAGTCAAGATAGAGAAACCCTGGCCAGAATCATGCATTCAAACCGAGGAGTTCCAATATACCCCAATGCACCCATCAGTGTCATGGGAAACTAGCCAAGGTGCCAATAAGCCCACCCAGGATCAACCACTCCAGCCAAAGAACAACAGGGTACTGAGGTGCCTCTCTCAAGAACTCAGGAGCTTGCCCATGCCCTCAATGAATTAGCACAGTGTCACAAACCTGAGAAAGGAATCACTAAGTGCCCCAGTGCCTAGGCCACAGAAGCACCCATACACAACTCCAACAACGAACACAGCTGAAGTACCCACATGGCACTACCCTATTGCCTCTACCAGAAGCAGTACTAAAGCATCCTACTCAATTGTCAATGTAAAACACATCTACAGGAGGAAGTCTTTCTCCTCAAAGCCCACTCCAAAGTAACAGAAGAAAGAACTGCTGTACCTTATGTCCAGACATCAATGTAGAGATACTAGAAATATGAAAAAAAAATGAGAAAATATGACAGCACCAAAGGAATACAGTAATTCTTGAGTACCATGTACTAGACCCCACAGAGCATGAAACTCTCAAAATGACTGAAAAGGAATTCCAAGTAACAAATCTTAAAGGAATTCAATTACATACAAGAAGACTCAGTTAGACAACACAATAAAATGAGAAAGAGTACTTAGGATATGAAAGAGAAAGATACAAAGAGATTAATACCTTATAAAATAATGTAGCGCAACTGCTGGAGCTGAAGGGTTCATTCAATAAAATCAAAAACACAACCAAGAGTTTAGGCAGCAGGCTAGAGAAAGCAGAAAAAAGGATTTTTGACCTGAAGACAGTCTTTTGGAAATAACCCAGGCAGACAAAAGAAAAAAGAAAAAGAAAAAAAAGAATTTTAAAACATGAAGAAAATTTAAAAGAGGTAGAAGGCAACCTTATGGGCACAAACGTGTGAATCATAGGTGTTCTGGAAAGGGAGGAGAAAGAAAAAGGCATTGAAAACCCATTTGATGAAAACAATAGCAGAAAACTTCCCAGGAATAGGAAGAGACATGGACTTTCAGATCCTGGCATCTCAAAGGTCACAAAACAGATTCAATACAAAAAGTGCTTCTCAGAGACACGATTTTAGTCAAACTGGCAAAACTCAAATACAGAGAAAGAATCTTAAAAACAGCAAGAGAAAAATGTCAAGTCACACATAAGGGAGTCCCCATCAGACTAAAAGCAGACTTCTCAACAGAAACTATATAAGCCAGAAGAGAATGGGATGATATATTCAAAATACTGAAAGAAAATGCTGCCAGCCAAGAATGCTATACCCAGCAAGGCTAACCTTCAGAAATGAGGGAGAAATAGTGTATTTTCCAGACAAATAAAAACTTCAGGAGTTCACCACCCCATGACCAGCCCTGCAAGAAATCTTCAAGGGAGTCCTGCAACTGGAATCTGAAAAAACGTAATCAGTACCACAAATACAGAAGAAAGAACACCCACTCATAGAACAAAAATGCAAACAAGAAAGAGAAAGAAATTATATCCTATCACCTCAGAAAAACAACAAACACCAAAGACAAACAATAAAAGGGGAAAACAGTAGCACAAGATATCTAAAACATCCAAATGAAAATTGATAAAATGTCAAGAGTAAGACAATACCTTTCAATAACAACCCTAAATGTAAATGGATTAAATTTCCCACCCAAAATATGCAGACTGGCTGATTGGATTAAAAAGCTAGACCCAACTATCTGCTGTCTTCAAGAGACTCACTTCACCTCTAAAGACATGCACAGTATAATAGTGAAGAGATGGAAAAAAGATATATCATGCAAATGGAAACCAAAAAAGAGCAGCAGTAGTTATTCTTACATTGAATAAAATAGACTTTAAACCAAAACCATAAAAAGAGTCAAAGAAGGCCATTATATAATGATAAAATATCTATCCAGCAAGGAGATATAACAATCGTAATATATATACATCCAACACTGGAACACGTAGATATATAAAGCAAATAATATTAGACCTAAAGAAAGAGATAGACCCCAATATGACAATAGCTGGGGACCTGAACTCCCCTCTCTCATCATTAGACAGATCATCTAGGAAACAAATTAACAGAAACACAGGATTTAATGACACTTTAGACCAAGTGGGCCTCACAGATATCCATAGAACATTTCATCCAACAGGTACAGAATATACATTCTTCTCATCAGCACATGGAACATTCTCCAGGATAGACCACATGTTAGGCCACAAATCAAGTCTCAACAAATTTTAAAAAGCTGAAATCCTTTGAAGTATCTTTTCAGACCACAATTGATTAAAACTAGAAATCAATAAAAGCAAAAACTGGAAACTATACAAATATGTGGAAATTAAACAACATGTTCCTGATTGACCTATGAGTCCAAGAAGAAATTAAACAGGAAATCAAAAAAATTTATTGAAACTAATGAAAATAAAGATACATCATACCAAAACCTGTGGGATGCTGCAAATGCAATACTAAAAGTAAAGTTTACTACAATAAACATTACATCAAAAGAATAGAAAGATTTCAAAGAAACAACCCAAAGAACTTGAAAAACAAGCAAAATCTACTCCTAAAAATATTAGATGGAAAAAAATTAAGAGGAAATAGAGACTAAATGAAATAGAGACCCTAAAAGTGATTTAAAAAAAGATCAATGAAACAAAAAGTTGGTATTTTGAGAAAATAAACAAAATAGACAAACTATTAGCTAGTCTAACAAAAATTTAAAAAAAGAAGAGCCAAATAACAAAAATCAGGAATGAAAGAGGAGACATTACAACCAATACCACAGAAATACAAAGAAGTATTAGAGATTATATCTTAAACAACTATACGTAAAAAAAATTGAAAACCTAGGGGAAGTGTATAAATTTCCTGACACATACAAATTATCAAGACTGAACCAAGAAGAAATACAAAACCTGAACAGACCAATAATAAACAACAAAATTGAAGAAATAATCAGCACCCTCCCAAAAAATAAATCCCAGGCACAAATGGCTTTACTGCTGAATTCTACCAAACATTTAAAGAGGAATTAATATCAATTCTCTTCAAGCTATTCCAAAAATTGAAACAGAGGCACCCTCTCAAACTCATTTTATGAGGCCAGCATCGCCCTGATACCAAAAGCAGACAAAGATGCAACACTGACAAAAAACTTGAGGATATCCTTGGTGGACATAGATGCAAAAATCCTCAACAAAATATTAGTAAGCAGAATATATCATCACATCAAAAAAATTATTCACCACAGACAAGTGGGACTTATCCCAGGGATGCAAGGATGGTTTGACACACACAAGTCAATAAATGTGATACACCACATCAAAAAATTCAAGAACAAAAATTATATAATTATCTCCATAGATGCAGAAAAAAAATTTAACAAAATTCAACATCCCTTCGTGATAAAGACTCTCACCAAATTAGGTACAGAAGGAAAGTATCTCAACACAATAAAAGCCACCACCAACATCATCCTGAATAGGGAAAAGCTTTCGCTTTTCTCTTAAGAAGAGGAACAAGACAAGGATGCCCACTCTCACCACTCCTATTTAATGTAATATTGGAAGTTCTAGCCAGAGAAAACAGGCAAGAGAAAGAAAGAAAGGGCATCCAGATTGCACTGTCCCTGTTGCAGGTGACATGATCTTATGTATAGAAAAACTTCAGGAATCTACATAAAAATCTCTTAGAGCTGATAAATGTTTTAGTAAAGTTGCAGAATGCAAAATCAACATGCAAAAATCAGTAGCATATTTATAATGCAACAACAAACTAGCAGAAAAAGAAATTAAGAATGAAAGCTCACATATAATAGTTACTAAAAAAAAAATACGTAGGATAAACTTAACTAAAGATGTGAATGGTCTCTACAACAAGAACTACAAATCACTGCTGAAAGAAATTAAAGAGGATGTAAAAAGACTGAAAGATATTCCACGCTCTTGGATTGGAACAATTAACATTGTGAAAATGTCCATACACCCAAAGAGACCAACAGATTCAATGTAATCCCCATCAAAATACCAATGACATTCTTCAAAGAAATAGAAAAAAAAAATCCTAACATTCATATGGAACAACAAAAGACCCCAAATAGACAAAGCAATCCTGAGCAAATTAATATAAAATAAAGTTGGAGGCATAACACTCCCTGACTTCAAATTATACTACAAAGCTACAGCAACCAAAACAGCATGGCACTGACATAAAAACAGACACTCTGACCAATGGAACAGAATAGAAAACCCAGAAATCAACCCACATACTTACAGCTAACTGATTTTCAACAAAGGCAACAAGAACATACATTGGGGAAAACACTGTCTCTTCAATAAATGGTGCTGGAAAAACTGGACATCCATATGTAGATGAATGAAACCAGACCCATACCTCTCATCATATGCCATACTCAACAGAAAAATTATTAAAGATCTGAATACCTGAAACTACAGAACTCCTTGAAGAAAACATAGAGAAACATACTTCAGGAAGTAGGAATGGGCAAAGACTTTATGGATAAAGCCCCAAAAGCACAGGCAACAAAAGAAAAAATAAATAAATGGGATTAAATTGAACTAAAAAGCACAGCAACAGAGACAGTTAACAGGGTGAAAAACAATCTACTGAATGGGAGGAAGTATTTGCATCCAAGAAGGGATTAATATCCAGAATATACAAAGAACTCAAGCAACTAAGAGTTAAAAACCAACTAACCTGTTTAAAAAATGGGCAATGGAGCTGAAAAGACATTTCTCAGAGGAAGACATACAAATGCCCAACAGGCACGTGAAAAAATACTCAACATTATTCAGCATCAGGGAAATGCAAATCCAAACCTGAGGTATCATTTCACCTCAGTTAGATTGGCCATTATCAAAAAGACAGAGACTAGCAAATGCTGGCAATGGTGCAGAGAAGGGGGAAGCCTCCACACTACCTAAACTGATGAAGCCATGATGGAAAACAGGATGGAGGTTCCTAAATAGCTACAGATAGAACTACCATGCAATCCAGCAATCCCACTGCTGGGTATGTACCCAAAGGCATGGAAATTATCAGGTTGAAGAAATACCTGCACTCCGATGTTTATCACAGCTCTATTTATTTATAATGGTCACAAATTGGACCCAACCTACATGTCCATCAACAGACAACCAGATACAGAAAATGTTGTACATATACACAATGGAATACTACTCTGCCATAAAAAAGAATGAAATTCTACCATTTGCAGCAACATGAAAGAACTTAGAGAAAATTAGGTTAAGTAAAATAAGCTTGGCACAGAAAGAGAAGTATATCATGTCTTCACTCATAAGTGGGAGCTACAGAAATAAACACATAAATAAAAATAAATATGCAATAATCACAATAATTTGTTAAACTTTCAAAAGGAGAGAAAAGAACTGAGGCCAGCAGAGGTGGGAAAGGGAGGAGGCTAGTGAGAAATTGGTAAAGAGCCACGAAAAAATGATCACAATGTGCAGGGTTGAATATAGTAATTATACCCATTTGAGCATCACATATTACACACAGGTATTGATATTCAATATTGTACTGCACAAATATGTATAATCAATTATGTTTCAATAAAAAATAAAAATAAATTAAAAAAAATAAAATATCTTAAATTTTTCTTCTAGGATTCTACTTCTCTGGTCAAAGTCTTCATTTCCCTAGTATTCACTGACAATGTTTCCTTGATTAGACACTCCACGACTTAGACTCATTCTTCACTAACACTGTCTTTTAGCATCAGTCATGTTGGCAGCATCTGTATTACATGTTTGTGCCATTCTTCTTTTGTGTTTCTGCCTTTCACCATTGTATTCTCAGGGCTTAGCAGATTGCCTGTCATTCAAGTTGTTGTGGCATAGAAGCTTGAGGTCCTCAAGTAGTGAGACTACATGGCTTACCATGCATATCCGAGTATACTACAGATGTCCAAAGGATATGATTGGAATGAACATTTCGGAATTACTATTTGTGATTTCCTCTTGCCTGGACAACCTTCTCTTGACTCTACTGTTCATGTAAATTTACCTGTCCTTTAAAATCCAGGCTCAAACTTGACCTTTTTAATGAAAACTTCCTTATCCCAACAGGATCCCAAAATGTGTTCCAAGAAGCATGACTTCTGGAAGATGCTACTGAGATGTTGCAGACCAAGACAGATCTGTTGTCAAAGAAGTATATTTTCTTCAATACAGTCCTGTTTACAGACCTTCTCAGATTCTTTTTTATGTCAATGGATATTTTGAATCTTCAAGAAATGAGTAGAGTATTACATTTCCCAAAAATTTTGATGAGAGATCTTTTTTTTTTTTTTTACCACAGAGTATCAGCCATTAAGAGTGTTCTCTGGGCGTATATTGGGAAATTTTCCTGATTATTATTTCTCACTCCTGCAGAAAACTCTCACTGAGCTCCTATAGAAATTGTGGTCTGTAGTACACTATTGAGCACCTAGTTACTAAATATGTTTTCCAATCTCCCAAAATATTTGTAATACCTTATTGATTAAATCAAAGTATAAGATAAACATTTAATATTGATCCAAATAATGTGAAAATGAAAGATATAGAAAATTTTAGTGACTACAATCAGATTATAAGACATGAATAATATATTGCCTTTCCAAGAAGTACATTTAAAAATTAATGTATCTTAGAGGTATTTATTTCTCAGAAAAAATACAGAATGTAAGTTTAAAATACTTTCTAAAAGTAAATCCAAGGGAGAATATGACACAAGTATTAATACACACAGGACATTGATAAATTATAAATATCTTTGCTCACCTTTCTTTAAAAGTCTGGAGAAGTGCTATTTAAATAAATGGGCCTTGGAAAGAGATGCATGAGGAAATAATATTAAACAGTAATTCAGTGAAGGAATTTCTGCGAGAAGGTGAGGTAAGAACCGGAATATTAGGATATACATTCAGCTGTAAACTTTATTTCAAATAGCAAAATCTTTATATCCCTTTTACTAGTGGCCTAGAGGTACCAAGCCTGGGGCTGGTCCCTGGTTGCTCCCTCTGAGGCCATCCTTGTTTCACATATCTGGGGCATTGCCCTTGTTACCACTGTTCACGGTGGCTCAGTCCCTCATCCTCAATGTGCCAGTGGAAGGAGACAAATGGAAGAGTAGCCACCTTCCTTCTGCTAATACCCAGTGGCTTCTACCTGGTCATATGGCTGGCCCTGGCTGCAATGCAGAAGAAGTGATGTGGTTTTTACCCTTGTGGTCTTGTGTTTGGTAAAATAAGGATTCCCTGAAGAACCAATAAGTATTAGAAGAAAATTAGTAATCTCTGCCACAACTGGTTTCCAGCTTTCTCTCCTGGTGTCTAAATTAACATGAAAGAAGTAAATGTGTACTTCACTTCATTTTTTGAAATGTCTTAGGTGGGGTCTGAACAAACACTAGTATTTATTCTAAATTGAATTTGTAAAAACTATGGTTAATATGAATATTTTATATTGCTTGATAAAGTAAAGGCCCTCAACATTAGTTTCCAGAGGTGAGGGTGGGAGAGGGGTGGTGTGCTATGGAAGTGACATATGCCGCTGTCTCCCACACTGAATGGCAAGCACACTGGCTTTGGCACAGTAGTAGGGAAGGCACAGAGCTTTTCAGGAAGGGTCTTGTATTAGTCCCAAGCTTTTTCTCTACTCTAGAAACTAAGAACCCCCAATTCTAGGCCATATGGACAGTAGTACTTGACATTCCAGAAATACCACCTTGGCCTTTGCATCAGTTAATCATTACCACAAGAATGCTGCATTACAAACCATTTCAAAACTTAATGGCTCTCAACAACACCCACTTATTTATCTCACAGTTCTGTGAGTCATCAGTGTTGGCTGAGATCAGCTGGGCTCTCTCTGCAGCAGCAGTCAGATGAGGGTCGGATAGACTGCTCTTTCACTTTTGGCTAGACTCGCTCCCATGCCTGGCCTTGGCTGGGGGATCTGGGTGACTTGGCTTTGCTCTCCCTGGCCTCTCACACTTGGCAGGCCAGCCGTGCAGAGGCAGTGTTCCAAGTGAGAGAGTGGATGCCTGCGAGGGCTGCATCAGTCACTTCTGGCACATTCTATCAGCAGGAGTGAGTCATGGCCCAGTCAGGATTTATACAGTGTAGGGAAACAGACTCCACTTCATGACTAGAGGAGCTACAAAGCAAAGGACTGGATACAGGGAGGAGTGGAGATTTTGTTATCTGTCTACCACCATTATTTAGTTTAATGCTTTGTAATTCAGTAAAAGTACAATGACTTGGGAAGGTTAAAAGTCATTTTATCTTAGAGTGAATAATTTTCTAGCTCTTTCCAGATAGTATGAGGACTCCAGGTAAGAGGCAATGTTCACTGCCACCTCTGGGTTACATTGAAAAGGGGTGAAATATGTAACGGGGAAAGTGCTATTGCTTAAGATATAATTTAGGGCTTCCAGTTTTTGCTCTAGATCACCTCTGTTGAGAGATACGCAGTACAGTTTAGCAGAGAAACCAATTTCCACTAATGTTATTGGTGATGTGTGTATATCCCTTTAAGTTATGAGAAAAGCTTTGTATTAGTGTGATTAAAAGTCTTTGAAATGAAAGTATGTAAAATTGGATCCTCACGCTGCTCCTTGTGGAAAAGCACATGGTTAAAAGATCTATGACACTAGATACATTCTTAACCTCTGAGCCTCAGTTTTCTCACCTGTAAAATGGGAGTAATAGTGGCATTAATCTCATAGGATTGTTTTGGGACTTAGATAATTAATGCAACATTCTTAAGATAGTTCCTGGCACATAATAGTGTGCAGCTCTTTATTATTATTATCATTATTATCACAAAAATCATGCAACTGAGAGATAATAGTAGGACTTCTCTGTGAAGGCAGATATATGTGAAATTCAGAACAAACATTAGGACATTCAGTAGAACAGGGCAGATTGAAGACACATGTTTACCGCTACTACCTCCTTTAGCAATAAAGGGATATCTACAGGGAAAAGAGAGCCATTGTTTTGGAAACTGAGAAGCTGATGGAAAAGTGAATAATTGGATTCACATCCAGAGAAAGCTAAAGGCTGCAATGGAAGTGCAGGAAGCCTGGGAAGACTGATTAAGAATCTGACACATGGGCTCCTTCTGAAAGTGCAGGTGCATGAGGACAAAGAATTGGTTGGTGGTCTATAGGAAGCAGAGAAAGACGCTTTGCACAAAACTGGAGATTTTGAGACATTGAACATCTTGAGACTCTCAGGCACAGCTAAGAAGTGCATTAAGGAAAACGGGGATTCCGTGGAAGTCTAAGACTGAACTGTAAGACTCCTGCCTCTCTCTTCCACGTGGATCCAGGAAGAACAGCCAAGGATCACCCAAAGCATGAGGGACCTTCTCATGTGGAAGACACAGAACATCAATCAAAAGAGATTCCAAAGCAACAGAAACAATGCAGGAGACACGAAAACTTCACAAAAAGACATAGCTCAGATTTTCAGAAAGTTAACAGAAGAGGTTACAGTCAGGAAATGAGAATAGGAGAGCACAGAAGAGGAACATTCAGAGAACAAAATAGTAGGCCTTGGAAATTAAATAGATATAGATACAGATATGAAAAGTGTAGTAAGAGGATTAGAAAGTAAAATTGAGGAAATCTCCCAGAAAGTAGAACAAAAAGAGAAAAGATGGAGAGCAGAGAGGCCAGATAAGGAAATTAGATAATAATTTCAGAAAATCTACTTTTGATTAATCAAATTCTGGGAAAATAGTGTCAAGAAACAGCAGGGAGAAATTTGCCAAAAGAATAACTAAGGAAATTTCTCAAACTGAAGGACATGGATTTCAGATTAGAAAGGCTCATCAGGTCCTTCAGCATGATGAATGCTTGTTGTTTTAAGTTATTTATGTTGAATGTTATGACTTTCCAAACACTGTCAAAGTGTATAATTTTAGTAAAAAGAAAATATTAAAAAATAAAACAACTAGTATATTAAAAACAAAATAATACAAACAGGTACTGCAAGACCACATTGTTTTATTAATTTTAGGTATAAGATAGGTGCAAGGTCTTACACCTACAACTAATGAAGTAAAATTGCAGAGAGGGCCTTACAGGTTCCAAATGGTGTCAGGAAGGAAATATGCTGACTTAAACCAGATGTGAACCTGGGACAGCCCCAGAGACCCGACAAGAGAGAAGCCATTTATGAAAAAAACATGAAGAGAGAAGGCATTTATGAAAATAAACCTGGATAGGAATGGGTCAAAACCAGTTAAGCAAAGAGTCACCAAACCAGAATTCAAAGCCATGGCAAAAATCAGGAACATTCTATAAAATACACCAGGTTATGTTACAGAAAGGGGCTTGGTAGAATGATTTCAGGACCTTCAATGTCATGTCTACAAAGCTCAGGGGTTAAAAGTATGTACTTTGAAGCATGATAGGACTCAGTTTGAATCTGGACACCCTTCCTTACTAGCTGTGGGGCCTTGAGCAAGGGGGCCTTGATTGAGTTTTCTGAGCCTCTGCGTTATGGAGTTATTTTGAAGCCATATATAAAACATTTAGGCCAGACTCTATAGAAAATAACCAATAAATGACAGCTATTTTTACAGACATCATCATCATTATTTACTTAATATTAATTGGGTTTGATATCTGCTGGTACTTTAAATGTATTCAAAGTTTAGATGGCAGTTTTTTCATCTGTATAACAGGGATCATATGAATATTTCACAGATATGAGCATTAAATGAGTTAATATATGTACTGTTTATATTACGTAGTAAATGCTAAACAGATCATGTTGATGATAGCAGCAACATTACTATTACATAAATAATTAAGAATCATGTTTTGGGGTATTTTCTGTCCAGGCTTTCCATTTCAGGGCAATTAAATGGGCCACTAGCAGATGGTCTCTTTTTCACTGAGCAATCTGTTACTCATAGCCTCTCTGGTAGCCAAGCAGTCTAAGCTCCTTTTAGACAACAGAATATTATGAAAAAATCTCTTTGAAAAAATTTCTTTTATATTAATAAATGTTTTTACTAGAGGGAGCTTATTATTACTATATAAAATGTATGATTATAATGTAGTAAATATGGAATACACAAATAAAAAGAAAAGCATATTTGAAAAAATATAACCTTATCACCTGAGTACAAGCACTATTTTTGGTATTATGCTTCTAGGAATTTATACTATTTATTACTACAAGTATGAGGTGGTATTTGTCTATATTTTTTTCCCTAAGGCAAAGACCATAATCATGGGAATATTTCCATATTCTAAATATTATTTCTATTGCCTGCTTAGTAGGGGTCTGTATCAGTCCATTTCTGTTGCTTATAACAAAATACTTGGAACTGGGTAGTTTATAAAGAAAATGACATTTATTGCTTACCATTTCTGAGGCTGGGAAGTCCAAAGTCCAGGGAACACATCTGGTGAGGGTCTTAGTGGTAGTGACAACAACCCATGGGTCTCACACTGCAAGATGGTGGAAGCAGAGAGAGAGATAGTTCCTGTGGGGAAAATGGAATAGTTTAGTCAGGCTCCCTCAACTCAGGTCTGGTTGTGGGTGGTGCAGCACAGTTCTTGCAAACAAGTTGTGTGTGTGTGGAGTTAGTGCACGTGCGCACCAATGTATCTTTTTAGTTTTGTTGCTTTTGTGTGTTCTGCAGTTTATGAAGCAGAAGCTGGCTGGCAGAGCTTGCATCTAAAAATAGAGCATGTTTACTTTGCTGGCAGGTGCTCAGTTTTTCTTTGGACTTTGTCGGTAGCAGTTGAGTTTTCTGAGTTTCTCATTGGACTGCTTAGCTCTGAGACGTGTGTGTGCTGAATAAAGACTTCTTTTTCTTCAACCAAGGCTCCAAGGACCTTTTTGCTGGTTACCTAGCTCATAGACCTGTGTGTGAAGGGTTTGTGAACCGGCTTGAGGGGTCTGAGGGACCCAGCCCTAGTGCTACAAGAAGTATGAGAAGCAAGCAGGATTTCATATGCACCACTGAAGGGAGCTCTTTTTTTCTCCTGTCCTACTCCCTGTCTTTTTCATGAACACCTAGTGGAGCCCTGTGGAAAAGAGTTATGAATGAGCCAAGACTTCCCTTGTGTCACGGACTCTCAGTTATATTGAACCATCCTGTTAGCCCACACTTGGCTTTTAAGAATTAGATTAAATGTCAGCTACTCTCTTTTTACCTACTTGGGAGGTGGCCATCTCTTCTACTTGTGCTTTGCCCAAGGTGAACTGATTCACATGTCCCATTTGTTTGCCTTGTGACTCCAGGTCTCTGATAGACTCAGGGAAAGGTGTGATTTAGAGTGGCAGAGACATCCCCCTGCAATTTCTGCATCTTAAGCAGAAGCAGAACTCCACAATGTTTGTTAGAGATTGGTTTTCTGCAGGAAATGAAAGTTGTTCCCACTTCTTTGCTTCTGTAAATGGTTCTGTGAGGATCATCTACACACATAACTCTTTATTGTTTTCCAAGTTATCTCCTGAGTTTCTCCTCTTGAAGGGGGAATTGCTGGCACAGGGACGTTGAGCAGCATGAAGCCTCTTGGGACAGGTGGCCACCTTGCATTCCTGGGTGGTTGCACTCTTACTCCAGAGTATGAGAGAAAAGTTTGCTCTTGAACCTTTTCTAACCTCACTTATTTTTATTAAAAATATTTGTCAGCATGATGGGTGAGAATGATAAAGATATAATTGCGTTAAAACTGAGATTTCTTCCATTTCTTGTGAGGTTGAATATTTTACCAAACTGTTGGTCATTCACTTCCTTTCTTTCCCTTTCTGTTGTTTAGTTTATCATTGCTCTGTGCTTCCTTATTGATTTATTCATAAGCACTCTTTTCACAATTGTAGTAGAAAGCTGTCACAAATTTCACCTTTAGAGAAACATGGCTTAAAAAAACAAGAGCACTGCATATCTAATTCATCTATAAAAGTATGATCATGCACCCTGAAGGGACCTCTGAAGAGGCTCCTCCCTAGGATAGGCCACTGAATTAGGCATGTAAATTGTCAGTGCCCAGGCCTTGGCTTTTTGCACCAGGGCTTTCTAGCCCTAAGAATCTTACTGGATGACCCCAAACCACAGCTGATTGCTAGCTAATGTGCGTCTACCTGTGGATTTGGTTGTCTTCAGCTAATATGGAATAAATGAGACCATTTACTTCTCTCCTGTCATCCTAATTCAGCTAAATAGACTCCAACTAAAACTAAAACTTTTTGAGCATCCTTTCTCCTGCCTCCACCTGACTTCAGAATTCACCTAACAATGTTTTCAATCTGTTCCTTCATTTCTAGAACAAGGCTGGGTTAGTTTTAAATAACCTGAACCATATTTTCAATGTCTTTCTTTTTGATGCTGATGGATAACCATCTGAGCTAGAAGCACAGACATTTCTTATAAGCAACATCCTCATGGTATAAGATGTACATTATTACAACACAGTATTTTGAGTAGTGTATTTAAATACCTTTTGCTGCATCATTTTTCCTCATTCACAAAATAAGTGGTGCAACTGAGCCTGAGAAAAGTAAATAGGGCTGAGAAATAACTTTTATCAGGAGAGTATTTCCACAGAAATGATTATTGTCACTGTTTGGTACTTCCTGTCCTCTTTTGGGAAATTATCCTGGTTCTTCTTTTTATTTTATATATTTTTATTTATATTGTATTTACCTTTTATGTGGAACATAATCTCAAATAAAAACAATTAATAAAATACTATATAATATATTGTAATATTTTATTATAATATAATAATAAAAATTAAATATAAAAATAATTTCATTAGAACATTTGTTGCAAAATTACAACACATACACGTAGGTTATAATATGTACATTAGATCATATCAAGCATAGGAATACATATTGATGAGAAATCTTTTCTAGTTTTACTGTCTTTGAAAATATGCACATTCCCTTTTTTTTTTAATGGCAGACTAGAGATATCTGATCCTCTCCCTGTAAAAAGACCAAAACAACAGACAAACACATATATTTTGACTAGAACCTGAGAAAACACAGTGCAGAACTCCAAGAGAGGGAGGAGATTCTTGCGAAAGGTGGCAGAGGGAATGGCACTAGAAAGAGCCCAGCAAGGCATCCAGCCTCAGCCCCACTACAGGGACTGGCCTGGAACCAGACCAAAAGAAGGTAAGCTGGAAAAGACCCCACATACCGGCTCACCTTGCATGGCCTGTGGAGACTTAGTACACAAGTGCCTACATGGCCCATAGCTAACCAGCAGCAGCCCTGCCTCACACTGGGACCCTCCATCTGCTCACAGGGGTGCCAGCACGGCTATAATCCCAGCTACGTGGAGCTAGACTGAGTCCCTTTGTCTGGAAGCACTGCCCACACTCTACAGCCCTCACTTAGGCACCAGCAGGACCAAGACACAGGCTGATTGGAGCCTAGGACAGACAGAAAGACCAAGACCCTGGCATCTGAACTCACCTAACACCCCTACCCCACAGGTGAGCAGGTAGACTTGCCAAGTGGAAAATCCATTGGAGTGCAGCAGTTCCCCACATCCACAGCCTGCCTTGAAAGGTCCATGGGAGCTGAACCCATGGTGCCCACACATCCCACCGGTAACCCAGTGGTGGCCCCACCTCCCACGAGGACCCTCCACATACTTGCACAGGCTCCATCAGGGCCAAAATCCCAGCTATGTGGAACCTAGACCCCTGTGCTGGACCCAGCCAGCCTCAGTCCTTTTGACTGGAGGCATTGCATGCATTCTATAGCACTCACTTGGGTGCCAGCAGGGTCACAGGCTACCTGGAGCCTAGGACAGACTGAGCCCATGGGTGCCTGCACAGCCCACAGCTAGCCTGGTAAAAGCCTCACTTCCCCTTGCAGCACTCCACACTGTCACTGGCAGGGCCACTATCCCAACTATTTGGAGCCTAGCCTCCTGTGCTGGACACAGCCAGCCTGAGTACCTTTGTCTGGAAGTCCTGCTTGCATTCTGCTGTGCTCAGTCAGGCCCAGGTGGGACCAAGGTGCAGACAAAAAGATTGAGACCCCAGCATCTGAACTCATGCAGCACTCCCTCCCAAAGGCAGGCCTCTATAGTGCTTCTGGGCTCAGCTGTACTCTTGCAGGCTTCCATCAGGCTCAACAGTGATTGCGTAGCAGTTTTCCCTTCCTATAGCACACCTCGAGAGAGCTGCTGGGTCCTACATCATTCATGCAGGCTTGCTGCAGGCTCAACAGCTCAGCCAGTGGCCCTATACAGACTTCCCAGGACCTGTTGCTTCAGTATATATTGGTCCTCAGACCAACAGTGGACCAGCTAGGGGCTCTGATGCCCCATGGGAGGCCTCTGCAGAGCTGCTGACCTCAGCTGCACCCTTACAGTCTTGCATTAAGCTCAACAGCTGATCAGGCAGCCACCTTCAGAGCTGCCAGGCCCTTGGCAACTGTATACACCTACTATCAAACCAATAGTTGATTGGGTAGCAACTTTTCCTCCCTATAGCATGCCTCTAGAAAGCTGGTGGGTCCTGTAGCATCCACACCACCTAGTTCCAGGCTCAACAGCTAAGCCAGTGGCCTTCTACAGATCTACCAGGAACTGCTGCAACAGTATATATTTACCCACTGACTCACAGTGAATCACTCACCCCACCAAGAAACTGCTGAGGACCCTTCCACCTAGGCCACAAAGGCACTCACAGACAACTCCGAGATTAAATACAGTTGAAGAAGTTGCACAAAATCTGTAGTACCACACTCACCCAGATACAAACTTAAAACACCAACCCGGCTGTCAACATAGAATACTTCTACAGAAAAGAGTCTCCCCCTTCAAAAGCCACTCTTAGAATTAAATTAAGTGACTACACCACCAGATGCCCAAATGTCAATGCAGAGATATAAGAAGCATGGAAAAACAAGGAAGCTTGACTCCTCTAAAAGAAGACTACAATACTCCAATACCAGACCCCAAACAACAGGAAATCAACAAATTGACTGAAGAGGAATCCCAAAGGGCAATACTAAGGAAACTCAAAGTGATGGATGAAAAAATAGAAATCACAATGTAGTCAAAAAGTAATTTGAGGACATGTATCAGAAATTCAGCAAAGAGATAAAGGCAATAAAAATAAACAAATCAAGCAGAAATCCTGGAACTAAAGAATTCATTCAAAGAAATAAAAAATACAATCAAGAGCATAAACAGCAGGCTAGAACAAGCAGGGAAACAAATCTCTGAACTGGAAGACAGTCTTTTTGAATTAGCACAGTTGGACCAAAAAAAGAAAAGAAAAAGAAAAAAAAAATTTAAAAACATGAAGAAAACCTATGAAAGCTTTCTGATAATCTTAAGTATACAAATATCCTTATTATAGGTGGACAGAAATAGGGAAAGAAAGTAAAAGGCATTGATAGCCTATTTAACAAAATAATAGCTGAAAACTTCCCAAATATTTGGAGAGTTTTAAAGATCCCAGAAGCTCAAAGATCCTTAAACAGATTCAATCCTAAAAGGACACATTATAGTCAAATTATCAAAAGTCAAAGCCAAGAGATAATTTTAAAACAACAAGAGAAAACCATCAAATTACCTATAAGGGAGTCCCCATCAGGCTAACAGCAAGCTTCTCAACAGAAATCCTGCAGGCCAGGAGAGAGTGGGAGGATATATTCAAAGTGCTAAAAGAAAAAAATTGCCTATAAAAAATAGTATATCCAACAAAGCTTTCCTTCATAAAGAAAGAAGAAACACTGTCTTTCCCAGACAAATAAAAACCATAGGAATTCACCACCACAAGACCAGCCTTTCAACAAATCCTCAAAGGAGTCTTATATCTGGAATCAAGGGAGAGATATAGGTCACAATAAATACACAAGAAAGAATGAAAACTGAGCCTGGCCCAGTGTGCATGGTGCAGGGAGAAGTCCAGCAGGGGAGGCAGAAGCACCACAGAGACAACACACCCTGCCATGCCACCACCACACAATCCAGCAGGTAGGCCTCACCGCCACCACCTGTCTCTATCCCCAACCTGGCCCAGTGTGCATGGAGCAGGGAGAAGTCCAGCAGGGCAGGCAGAAGCTCTGCAGACACCACATGCCCTGCAGTACTGCCATGCGACCCAGCAGCCCATCCCAGTACACATGGAGCAGGGAGACATCCAGCAGGGGAGGTGGAATCATGGCAGAGACCACACACTCTGTGGTGTGGCCACGTGACCGAGCAGCCCAGACGAGTGCATGCAGACCAGAGAGGTGGTTCCTCAGAGAGGCCCAAGACCGGAGGCAACCACACACGCAAGGCACCAATGGCCAACTGAGCAGACACTGAGGTAGCCATACCAAATTGGCAACCCCAGCAGCATCCTAGCCAGACAATAGTGTCAAACCTGTGGACTGTGAAACCCTCAGCCACAATGACTAAACAGCAAAGGAAAGATACCAGAAATATGAAAAATCAAGAAAGTACACCACCAAAGGGTAATAACTCTCAAACTCTAGATCCTATAGAACAAGAAGCCCTTGAAATGACTGACAAGGATTTTGAGTGATAATTCTAAGGAAACTGAATGAGATACAAGAAAACTTAGCTAGACAACATGATGAAATGAGGAAAAGTATACAGGACCTGAAAGAAGAAATGTACAAGGAAACCAGTGCCTCGAAAAAGAATATAGCAGAGCTTGCCAAACTGAAGAATTCATTCAATGAAATAAAAAAACAACAGAGAGTTTAGCCAGCAGGCTTGCAGAAGTAAAAGAGAGAACTTCTGACCTTGAAGATGGGCTGTTTGAAATAACACAGGCAGACAAAAAAAAAGAAAGAAAGAAAGAAAAGAAAAGAAAGAAAAAAAAATTAAAGGCATTGAAGAAAATCTGAGAAAGATATCAGACAACCTTAAGCTCTCAGATATCTGAGTCATGGGTATTCCAGAACGGGAGGAAAAAGAAGATTGCATTGAAAACATATTCAACAAAATAGTGGCAGAAAACTTCCCAAGTATAGGAAAAATCACAGATCTTCAGATCCAGGAAACTCAACAATCTCCAAACATATTCAACCCAAAAAGGTCTTCTCCAAGACATGTTATAGTCAAATTGGCAAACTCAAAGACAAAGAGAGAAGCTTAAAAGCTGCAAGAGAGAAGCATCAAATCACCTGTAAGGGAGCTCCTATCAGACTAACATCAGACTTTTCATCACAAACCCTAAAAGCCAGAAAGGAATGGGATGATATATTCAAAATAGTAAAAGACAGAGATTGCCAGCCAAGAATACTCTACCCCACAAGCCTATCCTTCTGAAATGATGGGCAAATAGTATATTTATAAACAATGATATGCCAACAAATTTGAAAATCTGAAGGAAATGGATAAATTTCTGGACACACACAAGCTCCCAAAACTGAGCCAAGAAGATGTAGAAAACCTGAACAGACCAATAACAGTAAAGGAGATTGAAGCTGTTATCAGAAGGCTCCCAAAAGAAAAGGCCAGGACCAGATGGATTCACAGCAGAATTTTACCAAACATTCAAAGAGGAATTGACACCAATTCTTTACAAAGTATTCCAAAAGATTGAAACAGAGGCTAATCTCCCAAACTTATTCTATGAAGCAAACATCACCCTGACACCCAAACCAGGTAAAGATACAACTAAAAAAGAAAACTACAGGGTGATATCCTTGATGAATATAGATGGAAAAATCCTCAATAAAATACTACCTAACAAAATACAGCAGCACATATGTAAAATTATTCACCACGATCAAGTGGGATTCATCCCAGGGATGCAAGGTTGGTACAACATATGCAAATCAATAAATGTGATACACCATATTAATAAAATCAAACATAAGGACTATATGGTCATCTCTATAGATGCTGAAAAAACACTTGATAAAATTCAACAGTCATTCATGACAAAGACCCTCTATAAGTTAGGTATAGATGGAAAGTATCTCAGCATAATTAAAGCCATATATGACAAACCCACTGCCAATATCATCCTGAATGGGGAAAAGCTGAAAGCTTTTCCTTTAAGAACAGGAACTAGACAAGGATGCCCACTCTCACCACTCCTATTCAACATAGTGTTGGAAGTACTAGCCAGAGCAATCAGAGAAGAGAAGGAAATAAAGTGCATCCAGATTGGAAAAGATGAAGTCAAACTGTCCCTCTTTGCAGATGACATGATCCTATATATCAAACAGCCTAAAGCCTCTACAAAAAAACTCTTGGAGTTGATAAATGATTTCAGCAAAGAAGCAGGATAAAAAATCAACACACAAAAATCAGTAACATTTCTATTCTCCAATAGTGAACATGCAGAAAGAGAAATCAAGAAAGCTTGCCCATTTACAATAACCACCAAAAAAATAAAATACTTAAGAATTGAGTTAACCAAGGATGTGAAAAATTCTAGAATGAGAAGTACAAACCACTGCTGAGAGAAATTAGAGAGGATACAAGAAGATGGAAAGAT
This sequence comes from Cynocephalus volans, assembly GCF_027409185.1. Classification (NCBI taxonomy): domain Eukaryota; kingdom Metazoa; phylum Chordata; class Mammalia; order Dermoptera; family Cynocephalidae; genus Cynocephalus; species Cynocephalus volans. The sequence continues at coordinate 13,733,755 of NC_084472.1, read as the reverse complement.
ATCCCATGCTCTTGGATTGGAAGAATCAACATTGTGAAAATGTCCATACTACCCAAAATGATATACAAATTCAATGCAATCCCCATCAAAATTCCAAAGACATTTTTCTCAGAAATGGAAAGAACTATCCAGACATTTATAATGAATAACAAAAGACTACGCATAGCCAAAGCAATTCTGAGCAAAAAAATAAAGCTGGAGGCATAACACTACCTGACTTTAAACTATACTACAAAGCTATAATAACCAAAACAGCATGGTACTGGAATAAAAACAGACACACTGATCAATGGAATAGAATAGAGAATCCAGAGATCAACCCACATACCTACAGTCATCTGATCATGAACAAAGGCACCAAGCCTATACACTGGGGAAGAGAGTGCCTCTTCAGGAAATGGTGCTGGGAAAACTGGATATCAATATGCAGGAGAATGAAACTAGACCCATACCTTTCACCATACACTAAACTCAACTCAAAATAGGTTAAAGAATTAAATATACACCCTGAAACAATAAAACTTCTTATAGAAAACATAGGAGAAATACTTCAGGAAGTAGGACTGGACACAGACTTCTTGAATATAACCCCAAAAGCATGGACATGCAAAGGAAAAATAAACAAATGTGATTACATCAAAGTAAAAAGCTTCTGCACAGCAAAAGAAACAATTAACAGAGTTAAAAGACAACCAACAGAGTGGGAGAAAATATTTGCAAAATACACATCTGACAAAGGATTAATATCCAGAATATACAAGGAACTCAATCAACTTTACAAGAAAAAAACAAGCAACCCAATTAAAAAATGTGCCAAAGAGCTAAATAGGCATTTCTCTAAGGAAGATATGCAAATTGCCAACAGACATATGAAAAAATGCTCAACATCACTCAGCATTCAGGAAATGCAAATCAAAACCACACTGAGATACCATCTCACCCCAGTTAGGATGGCTAATATCCAAAAGACTGTGAATGATAAATGCTGGTAAGGTTGTGGAGAAAAAGGAACTCTCATACATTGCTGGTGGGACTGCAAAATGGTGTGGCCTCTATGGGAAATGGTATTGAGGTTCCTTACACAACTGCAGATAGACCATATAAATCTACCATTTGATCCAGCTATCCCACTGCTGGGAATATACCCAGAGGAATGGAAATCATCAAGTCGAAGGTATACCTGTTCTCTAATGTTCATTGCAGCACTATTTACAATAGCAAAGAGTAGGAATCAGCCCAAATGTCCATCATCAGATGAGTGGATATGGAAAATGTGGTATATCTACACAATGGAACACTACTCAGGTATAAAAATGAATGAAATAGTGCCATTTGTAACAACATGGATTGACCAAGAGAGAATTATACTAAATGAACAAGTCAGACACAGAAAGAGAAATATCACATGTTCTCACTTATTTGTGGGACCTAAAAATAAATAAATAAATGCACAAAAAACTGGGAGGGGGGGAGGGAAGAAGACATAACAATTACAATTCCTTGAAATTGATATGACAAGAAAACAGAAAGGACATTGTTTGGAGGGAGGGGGGAAAGGGACAAGGGAGGGAGGTTTCGATAATTGACCACAATAATCAACCACATTGTATATTGAGAAAATTAAATTAAATTAAATTAAATTTTAAAAAAGAATAAAAACCACTAGTAAAACAGATATGCAAAAAAGAAAGAAAGTGTGTTTCACCACTACAAAAAAAAAAAAAAAAACCCAGCAAAGATAAACAACAAATGGGGAAGAAAGAGCATAGAGAATATAAAAGAACCATAGAGAAAATAATAAAATGGGAGGAATAAGGCAATACCTATAAATAATAACCCTGAATGTAAATGGACTAAATTCCCCACTTGCAAGATGTTGTCTGGGTGAATGGATTAAAAAACTAGACCCAACAGTATTCTGCCTGAAAGAAACTCACTTCACCAATAAAGACACATGTAGACTAATAGTGAAGGGATGGAAAAAGCCATTGCATGTAAATGGAAACCAAAACTGAGCAGGAATTGCCATACTTATATCAGGTAAAATATGCTTTAAACCAAGAACTATAAAAAGAGACAAAGAAGGACATAGTATAATGATAAAAGGATCAATGCAGCAAGAAGATATAACAATCATGAATATATATGCCACCAACACCAGAGCACTCAGATATATAAAGCAACTGTTATTGGATGTAAGGGGACAGATACAACCGAACACAGTAATATTTGGGTACTTTAACAGGCCATTTTTGTCATTGGACAGGTCATCTAGAAAAAGAATCAGCAGAGAAATATTGGACTTAAAAAAAATGGACTTGACAAACATTTCATCCAGCAAAGAGAGAATATGCTTTCTTCTCATCAGCACACAGATCATTCTCCAGAATAGATGACATGTTGGGTCAAAAATTAAGTCTGAACAAATTTTTAAAAATTGAAGTCATATCAAGTATATTTTCAGACCACAATTAATAAAATTAAACATTAACAATAAACAAAACTTTTTAAACTATACAAATTCATGGAAATTAAAAACATGCTTCTGAATGACCAGTGGATCAAAGAAGAAATAAAGGAAGAAACTACAAAGTTTCTTGAAACAAATGAAAATACAAGCACAATTTACCAAAACATATGGGAGGCTGTAAAAGCAGTACTCAGAGGGAAGTTTTTTGCAATAAGTGCTTACATAAAAATAATAGAAAGACTTCAAATAAACAACATAATGTTAAATCTCGAAGAAGAAGAAAAACAAGAACAATTTAATACTAGTAGATGGAAAGAAATAATTAAAGTCAGATCAGAACTAAATGAAATACAGACCAAAAGAATAATACAAAAAATCAACAAAACAAAAAGTTGATTTTTTGAGAGGATAAACAAAACAAACAAGCCATTGGCCAGACTAAATAAAAAAAGAAGAGAAGACCCAAATAACAAAAATCAGAAATGAAAAAGGAGATGTTACAAGCAATACCACAGAAATACAAAGAATCATTATAGACTATTACCAATAGCTATATGCCAACAAATTCAAAAACCTGGAGGAAATGGATAAATTTCTGGACACATATGAACTACTAAGACTGAACCAAGAAGAAATACAAAACCTGAACAGATCAATAACGAGGAATGAGATTGACAGAGTAATCAGCAATCTCCCAACAATGAAAAATCTCAGGACCAGATAGCTTCACTGCTGAATTCTACCAAACAGTTAAAGAAGAATTAATACCAATACTTTACAAAGTATTCCAAAAAATTGAAACAGAGGCCATTCTTCCACATACATGCTATGAAGCCAACATCACCCTGATACCAAAATCAAAGATACAACAAAAAAAGAAAACTACAAGCCAACATTCTTAATGAACATAGACACAAAAATCATCAAAAATATTAGCAAACAGAATACAACAACACATCAAAAAGATTATACATCACAATCAAGTGGGATTCATCCCAGTTACAGAAGATGGTTCAACATACACAAGTCAATAAATGTGATACAACACATCAACAAAAGCAAGGACAAAAACCACACGATTGTCTCAATAGATGAGGCAAAGCATTTGACAAAATTCAGCATCACTTCATGATAAAGATCCTCCACGAATCAGGTATAGAAGGAAATTATCTCAACACAATAAAAGCCACTGCCAACATCATCCAGAATATGACAAATCCACCACCAATGTCATCCTAAATGGGGAAAAACTGAAAGCTTTTCCTTTAAGGACAGTAACAAGACAAGGATGCCCACTCTCACACTCCTATTCAACACAGTATTAGAAGTATTAGCCAAAGCAATCAGGCAAGAAAAAGAAATAAAGGGTATCCATTTAAGGAAAAGATAAAGTCAAATTTTGACTGTTCACAGATGACATGATCCTTTATATAGAAAAACCCATAACCTCTACCAAAAAACTCCTAGAGCTCATAAACAAATTCAGTAAAGTTGCAGGATGCAAAATCAATCACAGAAATCATTAGCATTGTTATACACCAGTAACAAACAAGCAGAAAAATAAATCAAGAAAACAAGCCCTCTTACAGTATCTACCAAAACAATAAATACCTAGGAATAAGTTTAACAGAAGAGGTGAAAGATCTCTACAATGAGAACTACAAAACACTGCTGATAGAAATTAAAGAGGACATCAAAAGATGAAAAAACAGTCCATGTTCATGAATTGGAAGAATTAATGTCATGAATATGTCCATACTACCCAATGCAATCTGCAGATTCAGTGCAATCCCCATCAAAATATCAATGACATTCCTCACAAAAATGGGGGGGGGGGAGCCTAATATTCATATGAAACAACAAAAGACCCCAAATAGCCAAAGCAATCTTGATCAAAAATAAAAAATAAAATAAAATAAAAACAGAGGCATTACACTACCAGACTTCAAGCTATATTACAAAGCTATCATAATCAAAACAGCATCATACTGGCACACAAATATACACTTGAACCAATGGAACAGAATAGAGAACCAAGAAATCAACCCAGGTACATACTGTCAACTGATTTTTGACAAAGCCACCAAGAACATACATTGGGGAAAGGGCAGCTTCTTCAGTAAATGGTCCTGGGAAAACTGTATATCCATGTGTAGAAGAATGAAACTAGAACCATACCTCTCACCATATACTAAAATCAACTCAAGATGGATTAAAGACTTAAGTATAAAACCTGAAACTATAAAAATCCTACAAGAAAACATGGGGAAAATACTTCAGGATGTAGGACTGGCAAAGACTTTATAAATGAGACCTGAAAAGCACAAACAACAAAAGGAAAAATGAACAAATGAGGTTATATCAAACTAAAAAACCTCTGCACAGCAAAGGAAATAATCAACAGAGTGAGAAAATAGCCTACAGAATGGGAGAAAATATTTGCAAACTATACATCCAACGAGGGATTAATATACAGAATATACAGGGAACACAAACAACTTCACAGTAAAAGAACAAATAATCCAATTTAAAAATAGACAAAGGAGCTGAATAGACATTTTTAGAAGGAACACATACTAATGGCCAACAGGTACATGTAAAAATGCTCGACATCACTAATGATCAGGAAAGTTCAAATCAAAGCCACATTTTGATATCATGTCACTCCAGCTAGATTGGCTATTATAAAAAAGACTGAGAATAGCAAATGCTGACAAGGATGTGGAGAAAAGGGATCTCTTCTACACTGTTGGTGGGACTGTAAATTAGCACAGCCATTATGGAAAATAGTATGGAGGTTTCTCAAACAACTGCAGATGGAACTGCCATATGACCCAGCAATCCCACTACTGTGGATATACCCAAAGGAATGGAAATCATCATGTCAAAGGGATACCTGACCTCCCATATTCATCACAGCTCTATTTACAATAGTCAAAATATGGAAACAACCCAAATGTCCATCGATGGATGACTGGATAAGGAAAATGTGGTATATATACAAAGTGGAATACTACTCTGCCATAAAAAAGAATGAACTTCCACCATTCGTAGCAATGGATGAGCTTGGAGAGATTTATATTAAGTGAAATAAGCCAGGCACAGAAAGGGAAATACTGTATGTCCTCACTCATAAGTGGAAGCTGAGAGAGAGAGAGAGAGAATGAAGTAACTAGAATAAAGTGTTGGACTTTCAGTAGAGAATAGACCTGTATGTACTAGAGATGGGAAAAGGGGAGGGGGAGAGGGATTAGAGAGTAATAAGGTAAGGGACACAAAGAATAATCACAATTTGTACTAATGAACATGCTAATGATATTGATTTGATCATCATACACTGTACACAAATACTGGTAGTCAACTCTGTACCCTATAAATATGTATAATCAATTGGGTTTCAATTCAAAAAATAAAATTAAAAAAATAAAAAAGAAAGAAAACAAGCATTGGAGAAAAGACCCAGAAAAAAAATGCACATTCCTGAAATTTCCAAACAATAGTTAACTTATCTTTTTTTTTTTTTTTTTTTTTTTTTTGGTGAATACTGCTTTGATTATCTAAATCTTGCCTTTCTAAACTAAGAACCATTTTACAAATATAACTGGAACTGAAGAACATAATACATTCAATATGGGTGATTTCATATTTCTTTTGCTTTTTCTTAGCTTTAAAATTATTAATGAAATTTTAAGCTAATGCTTTTGCATTCAAGTTCTTTAGAAGTTTATTTTTAAATGAGAAGGTGGGAAGAACAGCGTCTGTACATAGCTATCCACCTCTGCAGCAAGGGAGCAGCATGAAATCACAGCGACATAACTACCAAGGGTATTCTTTTTAAAATCTATAGTCAGGGGAATAATTATGTAACTCAAAATGTGCATGGAAATCTCAAATATTATGAAAAGTTCAGTTTCCAAAACACTTACATAATACAATTGTTTTTCTTACATCCCCTTAAAAACTTCATGTGACTATAGTCACCTATGGCATAGTTGTAGGAACATAACTAAATGTCAAAGCAAACCCTCATTGCAAAACCATCAGTGTATGCAATTGTATGTTGTAGTTTATTATATCTTGTCAAGGGACTCCAAGGGAAAATATGAGAGAAACCTCTGATTGAGGAAAAAATATTTCTCCAGAAAATTTTTTAAGTACTTTGTATCTAGAACATTTGACATAGTGTAAAGTTATGTGAAGATTTTAGTTTTTGTTATTGGATTGAGAATTGAGTAACTGGTCCCTTGGGATCATAAACAAAAATGTTGTACATATCAGTTTTGCAGGTTGCTACCTACACAAAGAATGTTAAAGGTTGTAACTTATTACAATATTGCCAACTTTTATATTTCTGGAAGAGCTGATTCTGTATTTAGCTCAAATCCAAAGAATAAGAACTTTAGGGCTGAGATCAATTAAAGAAAAGTACATCAATCAGGAAGCAATTCTTTCATGATTTCTCAGCAGCTACATGAATTTAATGGAAGTTGGTACCACTTCGGTAGGATTTGCTTCAGGACAAAGACATGGAACTCTGTTTCTGTTTTGAGAATTATGAATATGGCTATTTCGTGTGGAATCGTATTCAATAAATTTGTATTCAATTGGTTTTGTTCAGTTGGGGATACAGACCATTTCTGTCACTATGGAGACTGAAGTACTGTCCACAGTGGTAGTTAACTGGCAAAGAAGAATGCTTTTTGATAGGTAACAAACTGGACCTCATCAATGAATGCTAGTCTACACAAAAGATATGTGTGGAGTGTCACTTTCAATTTAAGTGAAGCTATTTGGGCTAATTATGCAAATAAGTAATGGGTCTTCTTTCTGTTTTTGTTGTATCTTATTTTTTGACTACATGTCTACATACCAAAGTCCTCATCACCAATGTTCTCCTTCAATGTGAGGAACAATGATACATTGAAGGATGTGACATAACCTCTACTCACATGTGTCTCAGTGAATACACTGGCAATCACTTCGTGCAACCTACCCTTGGAAAACATAAGTGAAGTAATGCCTACAGTCTTATTTAGATCTGGAAGTCTGCTCAGTAAAATCAATTAAAATGATGCTTACCATTAGTTGGGGCAGGCACATTAAATATGGTGCCTCATGAATGTTCATAAGAATATGTATACTTCAAGGCAGTATACATATTCCTTCTTTACAGATAAGGAAACTGAGCTTTGACGGTTAGTAATTTGTCCAAGCATCAGTGACAGTACTTGATCTTAGATTAGACATTTGAGGTTTAGATTAGATTAGACATTTGAGGCTTATACGCTGTCTCCTCTATGTGTAGCTATGGCAGACCCAATATCATGCCTCTTACCTCATAGAGTAACTACAGGAATACCTAATTCTTAGAGGTGTTCTATTTCTTTTTCCCAGTGTGTATTATCTACCTTTAGTGTTTTTGCTCTATTGTTTCTTCTCTGTCCTAAATAAATGCATTTAAAATTGGTTTAGGTCTTCTCTAACATTTTAACTTTATGTAACAACTATTTGCATAGGATTTGCATTGTATTAGGTATCATAAGTAATCTAGAGATGATTTAAAATATAAAAGAGAATATTGGTAGGTTGTATGCAAGTACTACTCCATTTTATATCAGGGACTGGAGCATCTGTGGATTTTGGTATCCATGAGAGGTCCTGGAAACAATACTGCAAGGATTCTGAGAGACAACTGTATACAAAATGATGTTATGGGATACATATAGGTAGTAGTAAAATAGTTACTATAGTGAAGCAATTAACATATTTATCATCTCATATAGTTATCCATTTTTTCATTTGTTTTTGTGGCAAGAGCAGGAAGTAAGGTTGTTAAAGAGGTAATTAGGTTAAAATGAAGCCCTTAGGGTAGGCCCTAATTCAATATGACAGCCTCATAAGAAGAGGAAGAGACAGCAGGGATGGGTGCACACAGAAAAAGGGCCATGTAAGGACACAGGAAGAATGTGGTCTTCCAGCCGAGGGGAGACCTCAGAAGAAACCAACTCTGCCAGCACCTTGATCTTGGACTTCTTGGCTCCAGAACTGTGAGGAAATAAGTTTCAGTTGTTTAAGCTCTCCAGTCTATGGTATCTTGCTCTGATGGTCCTAGAAAACTAGTGTATTCCATAACATTCTATTTGTGTATATTCCTAATATCCTTTTAGCAGAAGGACATAAATGGAATCTCAGTCCAAAGAAGATATTTGGAAACTGGTATCTTTTGATTAAGTCTATTTGATTCCTGAAGAAGGGCGCTATGTTTTATTTATTCTAGAAAAAGAAAAAGGAATCTGAGGAGTTTCACACTGTTATTAAATGTGAATAGCACCTAAAAAAGGAAAAATTCCAAAGACAGAACCAAGAATCCACAAGCCTTTTCTTCCTTGAAAAATAGATAGTTTAGATGATTTGCCTCTTAGTTCTGGTTTTGATATAAATAAAACGTGTAATACAGAAAATTGGTGGGTTTTAGCCTAGAATGGAGGAAGTGCAAACATTCTTACAGTGACTTTTACTTCTCTCAACCCTTCACACTGCACTGCAGTTTTTCCTTGGTCCTTGTTTCTCCATCGTAATGGATTTTTTTTCTGGAGTACTTTCTGCTAGTGATCTCTTTTTTCCTGAAGGTAAAGGCTAACTTTATGATGCCGTCTGTGTTTTATCTATGAGCTAGAATAGGCTTTACCATTTAAGGTAAGCATTTGGCACATTTTGTTTACTGATGTATGATCCAATTCAGTAACATGTGAAATGAGAACTCTCTCCAGGCTGCAGGCTGGAGGGGGATGGGGCTGTAGACAAGGTAGGTGTGGGGCAAATGCTGGACATAGACCTATTCTTTGTCCCCATGCATACCAGAGTTCCCCCTCCCTGTTGGGAAACTACCCCTGGCCAAGGAAAGGCACATCCCCTTTAAGACAAATAGAAGACTGGAGGAAGCAGGGACTGAAAGAAAGTGAGCCGAAATGCCGGGCACCAATCAGGCTTTATCAAAGGAAAAGAATCTGCTGGGCTGCACTAAAAATGGAGAGCAGCAGCTGGCGTCAGGGTGGGAGAGCTTATAAAGGCTGTAAGGAAGGCTGACATGATCAGGAAGGGGTTTGGCGCTGGTATGGAAGATAAGGCTGGCTGACGCGATCAGGTTGAAGGTTGCACCCATGTGGAAGTAGAGGAGTTTCTATTTCTCAGAAATCATGGGGTTTCTCATAAGAGAAAGGCTGGCGGCCATCTTGTGCTCAGTGTGTGTAAAATGGTGCTCGTCATATCCAAGATCCATCATTCCTGCCTTTTAAGTATAGGGAGAAGGGAAAAGGGGCAAAGATCTCATTCTCCTGCAGCTACTTCCTGCTGGAGATGGGTGAAGATATGAAAAAAATAAAAGATTTATGTTGGCAGGTAAAACAATTAGGTGGTGGGGTATTGGTTTCATGTGCAGAAGCTGTATTCTTCTGGGTGTTGTGATGTTGTCACCCAGGAAAGGAACCAAACACTTAATTAAGAATTTTAACAGAGTCTTTATTAGCTGGCTGGTGACTGCGTCCCCTAGGTATTTTGCGAGAGCAGCAACTAGCCTTGGTCTGGTGGAGTTTATAAAGGCAAAAACCACATCCCACTGGCACATGGGTTTGTCTAGGTGCACAAAGTGAGCTATGTAGCTAGGTTACAGAAGCCAAAAGTGAGCAGTTAAAGCAGTCAAGCATAACAATTTTCACTGTGTATGGTTCTTGTTCCTATGTAATGGTTCATCGTGTATAGTTCCTGTTTCTATGCAACCGTTTTTGTTTCTATGAGAAGGTCAATGGTTTCTCATGCAGAGGGGGGTAGTCTGACAATGAGAATGGAGTAATGCCTACCTAAGATGGCATTAGTCACGTCAGGGTTTTCTGTTATGTGGGGAAGGGTCGAAGATTCTCAGGGGCTGATATCCTCCTCTCAGAAACAGTTCAGTGGCCTTTTGGTTGGTGAAAGCCTGCATCCATTCCTGTAAGAAGTTAGAGAAACACCAAAAGAGGCAGGGACCAAGAAGGATAAGTCCCATCATGGTCAGGGGTCTGACGTGTTTTGTCCTGAAGTCCTCCCCCATCACTATAGCTTAAGTGAGTGGTTTGGGTGAAGCAGAAATATTTTTGTTGACGGGGGGGGCACTGGACTCCAGCAGAATCCTCTTTGGAAAGAGCTATCCAGTAGTTTTTACCCCTGTAATAACATGATGTGGTAGTTTTCTGGTCATAGAATGTTGTGGGAATGTATGTCAGGGATGTGAATGTGTCCTGTAGGGTTCCCCTGAGGATTTTGGGTGACAGAACTGGGAGGTTGGAAAGTGTTCTTCCACCCACCAAGACCTTGGTTATACATTGTGTACAGGGTGTGGCATATTTCTCTATTAGGAAAAGAAGCAAGAGGAAGAGAAAAGGCAAGTGTTCATGGGCTGAGAGGTTGAGAGGGTGCATAGTAGGAAAAAAGAGTAGAGGGTAACCTTGTCGGGGGTATAATCACAGAGAGCACCCTGCTAGGCTAGTTCAGTTCCCCACTCAAGGATGTCTTCAACACTGGAGGTGGCAGGTTAGGACCAGTCTTGGAGCAGCTCCTGTGTGAAGGATGTGAAGTGGGCCTGCAAGAATGAGAGGATAATCACCGGGGGAAAGATGACCCTTCTTCTGGTATTGGAGGAAGAGTGGAGGTCCTCTTAGATTTTCAATTTTGTGGTTCCTAAAATGGACAAAGTGTAAAGAGTTGGGTTGGGGGTTGAGCAGAGGGACCCCTCTGGATTGGTGTTAACAGATTCTTTGGGTAAAGTCTCAGGTGTTAGTTTTACCAAGGATAAGTGATACAAGGGGCCTTTCCTAGTACCTTTACTGCAATGGCGGTGGTGAGAAGTACTGTATAAGGCCCTTCCCAATATGGTGAGAGGAGCTTTGGGATTTGGGATTTAAAATACACTTGCTGTCCCAGGCTCAATTTAAATTCTGAGAGGGTGGTGGGGAAAAGATGAGGTAATAGAAGGTTGGCCTGTTCCCGAAGAAGATTTCTAACAAGTGAAAGAGTAGGGAGATACTGGCCTAAAGGTGATGAGCTGGAAGGGAGAGGTGTGAGAGTGAAGGGCCTACTGTACATAAGTTCAAAGGGGCTGAGGCCAGGGCATTTGCAGGGGCAGTTTGCAAGCTAGCGAGTGCTAGGGGGAGAAGTTGGGTCCAAGGAAGGTGAAGTTCCATGGACAGCTTGGTGAGGTGTGTTTTTATGAGGTAACTGGATTTTTCTACTTTGCCTGATGACTGAGGCCGATATGGCATATGTAAGTCCCATTTGATATGTAATGCCTGTGCTGTGAGTTGTTGAATGCCGGGCCATTATCAGACTGGAGGCTGCTGGGTAGGCCAAACGAGGGATGATTTCTGAGGTGAGAGCATGTGTAACTGCTGTAGCATCCTCTGAAGTGTAGGGAAAAGCCTCAACCCAACCTGAAAAGGTATCTACTAAGGTTAGAAGATAGTGTGTCCTTCTGTGGGGAGGCATGTGAATAAAGTCAATTTGCCAATCCTGGCCAGGAGTGTATCCTCTGGCCTGGTGGATGGGAAAGGACTGAACTTGGAGGCCACCCTGATTGGAGCAATGAGTGCACAAAGGACAATTTTGAGTGATTTGTCTAAGTAACTTGGCCATGTGGGGAGAGTAATTTAAGGTCTGAAGAAGGCGTAGTAGGGGTTCATAGCCTATATGAACTGAATTATGGAAATCTAAAAGGATTTGCTCAGTTTGTGTGGTAGGGAGGACATAGTGACTAGAGAGAGTATACCTGTTGTCCTTCCTCTGTGCTTCCAACTGTTGGAAGTGTTATATTTCTTGGGCAGTGTATTGGGGTAAGGGCATAAGGGCCATGAGAAGGACCTAAGCAGGAGAGGAAGAGTGGGGGCCTGGAGACTGAGCAGGCTGTTCTATGGTTAGATCCACCAGTTTATTTCCATGGGCTATGGAGTCATTGGAGGTTTGGTGTTCTCCAAACCTCCTTGTATAATCCCAACCTCCTTTGGGAGTTGTGCAGCCTCAAGAAGTATCTTGATAAGATGTCCAGTTTTTATGGGCCCTCCTTGAGTGGTCATGTATTCTCTCTCCTTCCATATGGCTGTGCAGGAGTGTAGGATGTGGAAAGCATACTTAGAGGCAGTGTATATATTGATTCATTTGTTACTTGCCAGAGTGAGAGTGAAGGTGAAGGAAATGCGTTCTGCCTGTTGGGAAGTGGTCTTAGCAGGGAGGGGGGCAGCCCCAATAGTTTGTGTTAGTTTTACTACGGTGTAACCCACCTGGGGGGCAGGCATGGAGTCTACGAGTCGTGTATGTTGGGGCTGCATAATGGGATGTGGGAAGATGTGTGGAAAGGGATTGAGAAAGAGGTCTAAAGCCTCCATGCAATTATGTTCTAAGGGTTGTGAGTGTTTTGGGATGAGAGTGGCTGGATTTCAGGGAGAGCAAGGTTTAAAGAAGAACTGAAAATTTGCAGTAAAGGAAGGTGGATGAGTTGTAGGTAGGAAGGGAAGAGAATTGACATGGCCTTGTGGCTGAGAAGGTCTTGAAGATGACAGGGGGAACAAATGACTGTTGTCCAAAAGTTAGTTTAGAGATTTCTTGTGCTAAACGGGTGGCTGCCACCAAAACTCATAAACAGGGAGCCCATCCTAAACCTGTGGTGTCCAATTGTTGGAAAGGTATGCAACAGGGGAGAAGGTATCTCCTACCTCTTGTCCCAAAACCCTGACTAGCAATCCTTGGGTTTCGGTGATGTTTAGAATAAAAGAATGAGATAGGTTTTGGAGGGATAGAGATGGTGCTGCAAGGAGAGCAGCTTTTAATCACTGGAAGGGAGAATGAATGGGCTTTGTGGGATCTAAGGGAATGGCAGGATCCCCTTTGGCTGCCTCATAGAGTGGTTCTGCTAGCACGCCAAAGTCAGGAATCCATAGGTGAAGATACCCTGAAAGCCCCAAGAAAGAAAGGATTTCACCCTTTGTGGTAGAAGTAGGGAGTTCAGAAATTAGACTCTTGCAATCCACCATTATTTCTCTGGTGTTGGGGGAGAGGTGGACTCCCAAATAGGTGACTGAAGGAGACGAAATTTGGGCCTTGCTGGGAGGTGCTCAGTACCCCCTGGAGGCCAGGAAATTAAGGAGAGCCACAGTGTGGGGCTGTGAATCCTCATAGCAAGGGCTACAAAGGAGGAGGTCATTCACATATTGCATTAAAGTGCTAGAGGTTGGAGGAAGTTCAGGTAAGTCTTGAGCTAAGGCCTCACTGAAGAAGTGGGGGCTATCACAAAACCCCTGAGGTAGTACTGTCCAGGTGAGTTGTTGGGAACGACACATATCAGGATCAGTCCAAGTGAAGGTGAACAGGTTTTGACAGGAAGGGTGTAAGGGGATAGAAAAAAGGCATCTTTGAGTTCAAGTACAGAGAAGAAATGGGTTGTTGTTGGGATCATGGATAGAAGAGTATAGGGGTTAGAAATGATTGGGGTTATGGGTAAAACAGCCGCATTAATGACCTTGTGGTCTTGAACTAAATGGTATGAGCCATTAGGGTTTATAACCAGAAAGATGGGTGTTTTAAAAGGCAAGTGGGTAGGCAGTAAGAGATGAGAAGAAATGAGTTTGCGTATGATGGGTTTTAAGCTTATTAGGTGTTTGTTAGTGATGGTGTATTGTGGGACATTAGGGAACAAAGAGGAGTTCTGCAACTTAACAAGGATGGGGAATGGTGCCTAGCAATGGAGGGAGAAGTGTCCCATACTATGGGATTAACCTTGTCCAAGGGGAAAGGGAAGTTGGAAGACTCAGGGGCCAGGTCTGGGGTGGCCTGTAACAGGACTATTATAGCTGGAGTTAGTGTTTAGGGTAAGGGTAGCTTTGAATTTGGAAAGGATGTCCCATCCCAGTAAGGGGGCTGAGCATTGAGGCATTATTAAAAATTTGTGTGTGAATTGGGTGTGATGTAGGGTGAAGGAAAGGGGTTGAGTGATCCAGGGGCGGTATTTTGATCCTGTGACCATTACTATTGTGATAGAGGGTGGGGTTTTTGGTCCTGCATATTCAGGAAGGGTAGAGTAAGTGGCTCCTGTATCAATGACAAAAGAGATCAGCTTACCTGCTATGGGGAGAGTTACCCTGAGCTCATGCATGGTGATCTTCATGGTGGCCTTGGGCCCTGGGCGTCATCAATCCTCCTCCTGGGCAAAGCCAAGAATTCCCAGTAGGGATGACCACAGAGCTAAATGTTGTGGGTTAGGGACTAGGCCACTCCCTCTCTGGAAAGTGGAACAGTCAACTCCCCAGTGACCTGACTGTTTGCAGTGAGGACAGGGCCCAGGGGGAGGCCTGGGGTTAGGACAGGCCTGTGCCCAGTGGCCCAGTTGACCACATTTGAAGCAGTTCCTGGGTGGCTTGCCCCTGGGGGCAACTGGCTTAGGGGTATGTAAGCCTCAGATGGCATTAGCCAGGAGTTGGTATTTGGCCTGATCTCTTTTGTATCCATCCTTCTTCTCCTCCTCCTCCCTATTGTTAAAAACCTTGAAAGCTGCATTGAGGAGGTCTTGTTGGGTCATATTTGGACCATCCTCAAGATTTTTTAGTTTTTTTTTTCGAATATCAGGGGCTGATTGGGTAATAAAATGCGAGTGTAAGAGGGCCATGCCTGCAGGAGAGTTTGGGTCTTTGCGTGTGTGTTTATGTCCCTCCATCCCAGCCACTTCATGGATGGCATATAAAGGAGCTGGAACTGAGTTGGGGTTGTCACCTGATGAAGGGGAAGAAGGAGAGGGGTTGGGTTGCTGAGGACGAGCATCTTGAGACCAGGTATGGGGAAGAGAGGAAAAGGTGAAGGGGCCGGTGAAAGATCTGGAGCATAAGGAAGTGGTCAGGGAGCAAAGTGGTCTGACAGATCAAAAGATTGATCCGAATCCAGAAGGAGAGATTGTGCATGAGCTAGGAGAATTTGAGACTTTTGACAGAGAGGAGGATGCAATCAGAGATAGAAGAAGGCTCCAACATAAGGAATCTCTCCAGCTTTGCTGCTTCCGGGACAAAAGTTGTCTAGGTTTCTGAGAGTACCCAAATTGAAAGTGCCATTTTCTGGCCATTGGGATCCATTGTCTAGTTTGTATTTAGGACAAACCTGATTGCAGTAGAAAATGAGGCATTTGGGTTTAATATCTCCCTCGAGGCCAAGAGGTTGGCAAGGAGACAGCCCAGAGTGTGTAGAGATTACAGTGGAAAATGAGATGTTTAGGTTTAATGTTTCCCTGGAGGCCAAGAGATTATAAATCGACCAGGAGACAGCCCAGAGACATAGAGAGTGGATGTTTGGATTTTGAGGATCCCATTTAGAGGATGAGAAAGGAGGTGATCAGTACCTGTAGAAGAAGGGTAACACCTAGGAGTGTCCTCATTGGTGTGCACCTTCTTTTTGAAAGAGGAGCCACCAACCGGCTAAAGGAGCGTCCTCTAATAGCTAGGGGCATGAAAGGGGTTCCCTGGGCCAGGTGCCTAGTCTTCAGGAAGTAGACAGTAGTTGTAGAAAGTAGTCAGGGGAACCCATAGATGTAGGACAGACCCACTGACTCACCCTGAATTGAGGCCGATGTTGGATGTATTGGTCTTGAAATGGCAAGAGGAGATAGTCCCAGAGGTGCCCAGTTTGGCATGTCCAGGAAGAGCGGCCAGGGGCCAATCAACCCAAGAGAGGGGATCATCCAAAGATCCAGGCTAGGATCCTTCCTGGGTTTCGGCACCAAAATGAAAGAAAGTGAGCTGAAATGCCAGGCACTGATCAAGCTTTATTAAAGAAAAAGAAACCTGGTGGGCTGCACTCAAAATGGAGAGCAGCAGCCGGCATCAGGGTGGGAGGGATTATACAGGCTGTAAGGAAGGCTGACATAATCAAGGAGGGGTTTGGTGTTGGTGTGGAAGATAAGGCTGGCTTATTCAATCAAGTGGAAGGTTACACCCATGCAGAAGTAGAGAAGTTTCTATTTCTCAGAAACCATGAAGTTTCTCATAAGGGAAATGCTGGTGGCCATTTTGTGCTCAGTGTGTGTAAAATGGCACCAGTCACATCCAAGATGGTGCCAGTCATGTCCAAGATCCATCAGGAGCCCTAAGTAAATTAGCACACTGGTGTTAAAATACTCTGGCACCAGGAGAGTTGCAAGTAGATAAACTTATCTACTCAGCCAGATCTCTGGAAAGCTATGAATTATGTGAGCTGAGTAAAGGTCTATATGTAAGCATGCAAATGATTTACACCTCTACTTTGTTCTGTTCACTATATAACTGTTGTGTGGCAGTGTGGATTTCTAGTTGGCCAGCCATCATCAGCAACTCCCATAAGTCTAATAAACTGATGTCTCTACCTATTGAACTTGAGAGAAATGCCCTCACCTGTCCAAGGCCAAAGGATGGACATGAAGACACAAGGTACAATGAAGCAAGACTTTAATTATAGCCTTGCAAGGTTCAGGTGTCTGTAAGGCATGCACATGGAAAAGGGCTGTAGTAATCAATTTATTCCTTAGTGCGCAAGTCCCTGCCCCCCGCCTCCTCATTGGCCGAGAGTACTACGGGGTACACAATCTTCCTGGATGATGTCTAAGATTACTCCAATTTACTACCCCCTTGTAAAAAATTTCTTTGTCTGAGGGCTCAGAAGAAGCCTGCAAAAAATCCCACTGAAACCTTGTGAAAGGAGAAACACTAGGGAATGTAGAGAACAATAAAGGGCTAGTAACTCATTACCATCTCAAGGAGAACTTTATCCATTTGAAGAGAACAATTAAGGGCTGGTAACTCATTACCATCTCAAGGAGAACTTTATTCAGCAACCCCCCAGGAATGGGCTGGACCAGTCAGACAACTTTTGGGCTGGGCCTGAATTATTTCTGAAAATGAATCACTTAGATTATTTTCTCACAAATTAGGTCAGTTCTTTGGAATAGGCAAACACTACGCAAGTGCCCTTTCAGATCTGGGGCTCCTGTGGTACAGTGGTAACTGCACATCCCACCCAGTGCTTATGATCTTTGCAGTTGATGTTTACTGCTATTCTACCCTGATCCCCATTATTCTGTTCAGAGGCAAAATCACAAGAGACTTCCAAGAAACCTAAGAAGTCATAGGCAAGCCACAGACAAAAATGGAAAAGCACTGTTTTGTAAAGTGTCAAAGAACAAAATTACTACAAATTTGTTTAAAGATCTCAATAATTGGCTTTATTGCAATTCTAGAATCAGGCAATATGTTATTCCATAAAATAGAATAAGCATTGCAATAAGCCTAACAGTGGAGGTTGTTTTACAGACAGAAAAAAGGCTGAAGAAGGCAGAAACAAAAACCAAAAAGTCGATTGGTCATTTCAAAGTTACTTTCCTTGTAAGGTGGGGACAGGAGACAGAAGAATAGAAAAATAACTGACTAACATCAGGTTATTTCAGGCTATCTCTTTTGTGTCAAGATTAAAGCCAAGGTAACTTCACTATCATACCTATTGAAGATTTAAACTGGCCCGTTCAGGGAAATTGGCTGTTATCTCCTTTTCTTTACTTCTCTGAAGGTCGGACTGCAGCCTAAGTGATGGTGGTCTCCTACAATTTTCATTTAACAAAAATATGGGTTCATGGTGTCTCCTTCTTGCCTTTGCTTCAGGGGATCATTTATCTGCCAGATTCATATAAGCATGGAGTAACTATGCAAAATTTCTCATTTCCTCACTTTTCCATATTTATTGTAATAGAGGAGGGGTAGGGGCAAGGGAGGAGGAAAAACACTCCACTGAGCAAATTCTTATGTGCTTTTTAAGGCATAGCTCACAGACTACCTCCTCCAGGATATGAGCTCCATGTCCCTAGATGAAGTAATGATTTTCCTCCTCTGGGTTCCCATATTCCTCCAAATGCAAACTGTCTTGTGGTCCTTGCCACTCTGCTTTGCACTACAACAGCCTGTAGTGCCATTTAGTAAACTATCATCTCTCAGCTCCAAATCCTTCAGTCCTTCAACGCTCTGCTTTTGTGCTGCTGGTTGGGCATCCGCTCTGCAAGCCACTGCTCTCCTTTGCCAGCTGCTCCCTGTCAGACTGTCTAAATAGGGAACAATAGCTGGAGACAGGAAGGCTAGAGGAGGGAAAAGAGAATCGCACTGTTCGGTGAGCTTCCTGTCTGTTTCCTAGACCAGTGAGCTATAGGAAGCAGAAGTTTCTTCCAATTGCAGCAGTTTTCCCCAAATTTGCAGAACCAGGTTCATTATGCCCGTGTCAGAGACACCAGCCAAGCCATATTCTCCCTTCGGAAGACTGACTTCCAGTTTTACCAACCTCCTCCTTCAAGCTTCCAAATTTTAACAATTTCATCCTCTTTGCTTATTCTCACAGCCCTCAGCATGCTTCCTGTAGCTACTAACACTGTGATACTGTTGGAGTGAGCAGGACTGGAGCCACGTTGGGACCTAAAACCACATGGGCTCTAAAAGATTTTAAAAGGACACAATGTTTTTTTTTTTTTTTCTTCTGGCATGCATTTCTCTGAGTTCCCTTTTTTCTCATGGTTATCTGATATTTTGAACCCTGGTCATGGTAGAAGATGACATTATTTACATGAATGTAAAGTTGTTCTCCCGTCAGCCTGGAGCTTCAGGCTTGCATGTACTATCTGGACTCTGGGAAGCCAAGGAAGACATCAATAAAGCTGCTCTGACTGTGCCCCTACAGGAGGACCCTGAGATAACAGCAAGGATGGGAACAGAAACCAGGAGGAGCCTTAGCAAAACCGTTACCTGGCTCCTCGCTCAGAAGGCCTGTAACTCACATTCTGCTCCCTCCTGCTTTTAATTTCCCACTCTCCATTCCCTTAACCTCCTCTTTAAAAAACCCCAAGTAAATTTGAGGCTTTGAGATGGCTTCGGTCTGGCTATTCTCCTTCAGGTTTAGCAGAGAGATGGGTCAGCCCAACACCTCTCCTCAGGTCATCGTATTCCTAAATGAAAGCTGACTTCCGTTTTCACTAACATTTGCCTTTAGAGTGGTTTGGTTTTGAAAGGGGGCAGGCAGCTGGACTTGGGCCTGGTGCAATATGCTAGTGTCCTCTTTTAGTCTTTGTCTTTTTTTGTTCTTACATACCTAGTTAATAGTTGTTTTTTAGAAAATCCTCCCTGTTAAAGTAACAAATGTAATTTCTGCCTTCTTTTAGGAGTGTTCATGTTTTCTTCCCTACTGATCTGAGTTCATTAACCATGCAAAATAATAATGTAAATGTACTATTATTGTTTATTGAGCAATTATTATGTGCCTTGCTCAGTGCCACATCTTTGCATGTGGTCTCATTTATTCTTCACAACTTTACAAAACATATTTTATTAGCCCCATTTCACAGATGAAGAAACCAAAGCCCAGAGAGTTAAGGATGAAAGGAATTAAGTACCTGCCAGATGCCAGAACCAGGATTTGAACCTGCCTAGATCTAAAGTCCAAGCTCTTAAGCATTTTATTAATTTGTCTACTTCATATGGTACCCTATTTCTTTGCTCCCTGCTCCTACTGGATACCAAGTATACTGCATTTCCAGAGTAGGCATGCTGGGAATGATTGCTAAATAATGAGTGCCATTAACTATCTAAACTAGCTTAGGCTGATGGTGCATTCATTAGATAAAATAAAGCTTATATCTCCTTGTAGTAAATTAAGTCTTGTGCTCTAGAAGACATTTGCCTTAAGCCAGTAAGAGGAGTGTGATGCCAGATCAACCACTAACCCATTCATCTCCTTGGACCCTGCTCTCTTATCTGTATAAATGGGGTTTGGATTATAGGATCTTTAAGCCCTCTCCAGATGTACAGGTACTTCAGAAATTTTATGGAAAGATTCTATTTTTTCACAGACTTTTTGAAGTACCCTTGTATTATTTTATTTTACTTTTCTGTCAGCCTGGGAATGGAAAGCAATGGGATTCTGTCACTTAGACTATGTCAACATGGGCAAAAAATTTGAAAGAACACAGCATATTACAGAATCACGTACTACAAAATAACCTATGGAAACATGAAATTGGCTGGAATGAAATGTCCACGTTCCATCAGTTTGCCGTCTTTGGCACAATGCTCTTCAAACTTTAAAGTGCGTGCAAATCACCTGAGGATCTTATGAAACTGCAGATTCTTTTTTTTTTTTTTTTTTTTTTGTCGTTTTCGTGACCTGCACTCAGCCAGTGAGTGCACCGGTCATTCCTATATAGGATCCGAACCCGCGGCGAGAGTGTCACCGCGCTCCCAGCGCTGCACTCTACCGAGTGTGCCACGGGCTCGGCCCTGCAGATTCTGATTCAGGAATTCTGGGGTATGGCCTACAAGTCTACCTTCCTCAAAAGCTTCATATCATGATGATTCCAGTAGTAAAAATGGTGATATCACATGCTGATCACTTACTATGGGCCAACTACATTATCTCTAATCCTCACAAGAATCCTGTAATGATTATTACACTTTTTGAAATAAAGAAATCAAGTCTGGGAACAAGTTCAGTAACTTGGTCATGAGCTTACAGATGGAAAGCAGTAGAACTGGAACTTAAAACCTTGTCTCCTGACTTCAAATCTTTTGCTATTTACTCATAAACAATGGGGCATTGCAAGCAGCAAAGTAGTTAAAAATAGGACATGAGACCAATTCTGTAAGATTAGTACTGTAAGATATCAGAGTAGTTACTTTTGATAACTGATTTGATATTGAAGTTAATCTGTTGGGAAGGGCTTATTCAGTATTTAAATTTTAAGCTCTTATTTATATCTCATCTAAAAACATCACAACCATTTCAGTAGGGTTAAATAGGTATTCATTGTAACTGAACAATTCATGAAAATAAAATTGTGATGTGAATAAAGGGTATATATATATTTCTCTGTCAAAGTTAAAATTAAAAAATAAATGCAATTAGTTGGCAATAGGTTGTGTGCCATGCTAACTAAAGAGTAAATCCATATTAGTACCAATGACTTTTTAAAAATTAATTATTTTAATTGACACATTGTAATTGCACATACTTATGGGATCCAATCTTATGTTTTGATACATGTATATGTTGTATAATGATGGGTCAGGGTAGCTAATGTATTCATCACCTCATGCATTTATCATTATTTTCTGGCAAAAACATTCAAAATCCTCTCCTTTAGCTATTATGTAATATACAAAACATAACAGTTAACCACAGTCACCCTACTGTGTCATAGAACACCAGAATTTATTCCTATCTAATTGTAATTTTGTACTTGTTGGCCAACCTCTCCCTGTTTTCCCTTTTCCCCACCCCTCCCCAGTCTCTAGTAACCACTGTTCTACTCTCTGTTTCTATAACATAAACTTTTTTTTTTTTTTTTTAGATTCCTCATATGAGTGAGATCATGTGGTATTTGTCTTTCTGTGCCTGGCTTACTTCACTTAACATAATGACCTTCAAGTCCATCCATGTTGCCACAAATGACAGGGTTTCATTCTTTTTTGTGGCTGAATAGTATTCCATTGTGTACATATACCACAGTTTTTAAAAAAATCCATCTATCTGTTGTTGGACACTTAGATTAATTCCATATCCTGGCTACTGTAAATAATACAATAATAAACATGGCAGTGCAGATGTCACTTGGATATACTGTCTTCATTTCCTTTGGGTATATGCCCAATAATACTGGATCATATGGTAGTTCTATTTTTAATTTTTTAAGGAACATTGGATAACTTTCCATTTATTTATATTGTTTTGGATTTCTTTCTTCAGAGTTTTATAGTTTTCATTGTACAGGTCTTTCATCTCCTTGATTAAGTTTATTCCTAGGTGTCTCTCTCTCTCTCTCTCTCTCTCTCTCCCCTTAGTTATTGAACAATAAATTTTTTTCTTGATTTCTTTTCCAGATAGTTTGCTATTATTGTATAGAAATGCTAATGACTTTTGTATGTTGATTTTGTATCCTGCAACTTTACTGAATTAGTTTATCAGTTCTAACAGTTTTTTTGATGGAGTCTTTAGGGTTTTCTACATATAAGATCATGTCAACTGCAAACAGGGACAGTTTGACTTTCTCCTTTCCAATTTAGATGTCTTTTATTACTTCCTCTTGTCTAATGCTCTGGCTAGGACTTCTAATACTATGTTAAATAGGAGTAGTGAGAATAGGCATCCTTGTCTTGTTCCTTATCTAAAAGGAAAAGATTTCAGCTTTTCCTTGTAAAGTATGAAGTTAGCTGTGGTTTTATCAGATATGGTCTTTATTGTATTGAGGTACATACCTCTTATGCCTAGTTTGTTGATAGTTTTTATCATGAAGGAATGCTGAATTTTGTCAGATGCATTTTCTGTGTCAATTGAAATGATAATATGGTTTTTGTCCTTTCTGTTAATGTGACATGTTACATTTATTGATTTGCAAGTGTTAAACCATCCTTTCATCCCTGGATTAGATCCAACTCAGTCAAAGTGAATGGTGTTTTTAATGTGCTTTTGAATTTGGTTTGCTAGTATCTTGTTGAGACTTTTTGCATCTATGTTCATGAGGAATACTGGCCTGTAATTTTCTTTTCTTGTGTGTCCTTGCCCAGTTTTGGAATCAGAGTAAAGGTAGCCTCATAGAATGAAGTGGGAAGTATTCCCTTCTCCTCAGTTTTTTGAAATAATCTAAAGACAATTAGTATTATTTCTTCTTTAAATGTTTCATATAATTCTACACAGAAGCCATAAGGTCCAGGACTTTTCCTTAATGGGAGACTTTGTATTACTGATTCAATTTCTGTATGTGTCATTGCTCTGTTCAGATTTTCTATTTCTTCCTAATTTAATCTCGGAAGATTGTATTTATCCAAGAATTTATCCATTCCTTCTGTGTTATCAAATTTGCTGTAAAACAGTTGTCCACAATACTCTTTTATGATCCTTCGTATTTCTGTGGCATCAGTTGAAATGTCTTCTTTTTCATTTCTGATTGTATTTATTTGAGTCTTCTTTCTTTTCTTCTTGGTTACTCTAGTTAAATGTTAGTCAATTTTGTGTATTTTTTTTTCAGAAAGCCTACTGTTTATTTCACCAGTCTTTCCAACTTTTTTTTTTTACATTCTATATTATTTATTTCTGCTCTGAGCTTTATTATTTCTTTCCTTCTGTTCGTTTTCAGTTTAGCTTGTTATTGTTTTTCTAGTTCCTTTAGGTATATCATTAGGTTGTTTATTAGAAATCTTTCTTCTTTGATATAGGCATTTATTGTTATCAACTCTCCTCTTAGAACTGCTTCTGCTGTATCCCATAGGTTTTGGTATGATGTATGTCCATTCTCATTTGTTTCAAGGAATTTTTAAATTTTACTTCTAATTTCTTTATTAACTTCCTGGTTGTTTAGGAACATGTTGTTTAATTTCCATGTATTTGTAAACTTTTCAAAATTTTTCTTGCTTTTGATTTCTAGTTTTATACCAATGTGGTAAGAAAAAAATACTTGATGTGATCTCTATTTTTCTAAATTTGTTCAGACTTGTTTTATGGCCTAAAATATGATTTATCCTGGAGAATGTTTCAGGTGCAGTTGAGAAGAATGTGTATTCTGCAGCTGTTGGATACAATGTTCTAAATGTCTGTAAGTTTCATTTGTTTTATTGTGCAGTTTAAGTCATATGTTTCTTTGTTTATTTTCTATCTAGATGATCTGTCCATTATTGAAAGCAGGAGTTAAAGTCCCCTACTATTATTAAATTACAGCCTATCTCTTCCCTTAGGCCTTGTAATGTTTGCTTTTATATAGCTGGGTGCTCCAGTGTTGGGTGCATATATATGAACAATTGTTATATCCTCTTGTTGATTTGATTCCTTTATCATGATATATAATGATCTTTGTCTCTTTTTACAGTTTTTGAATTAAATTCTATTTTGTCTGATATAAGTAATGCTACTCCAGCTCCCTTTTTGTTTTTGTTTTCATGGGATAGCTTTTTTCAGCCCTTCACTTTGTGTTTGTCTTTAATAGTTAGGTGAGTCTCTTGTAGGCAGCATATCATTGGGTCTTATTTTTTTTATCCATTCAGCCACACTATATCTTTTCAATGGAGAATTTAATCCATTTACATTCAAGGTTATTACTCTATGTGAGAAATTATTCCTGCCATTTTGTTAATTGGTTTCTGGTTATTTTGTAGATCCTTAGTTCCTTTCATTTTCTTGTGTTACTTACCTCTGTGGATTGATGGTTTTCTGTGGTGCTTAGCTTAGTTTTCCATCTCTTTCTCATTTGTGTATCTTCTGGAATTTCCTTTTTTTTGTGGTTCCTTTAGGCTAACATAGTCTTTGGTTGTAACAAATTCTTTTAAGTTGCTTACAATGCAAACTTTGCTTGTATGAGAATACTTGACTTCCCCCAATTATATTTTTGTTGTCTTAATTTACATTTATATATGTTGCATGTTACTTAGCCACCAACTGTAGCTCTTGTTGTTTTTGACCATTTTGACTTCAAACCTTCATATTAGAAGATTGAAAGTTTTACATAGCACCAATACCTCACTGCAGTGTTCTGAGTTTAAATTATGAATTCTCCTCTACAGGTCAGTTTTGTAATTTCTCATGTTTTCATGATAGCACTTATCATCTTTTCATTTCCAGTGTAGCACCCCTTAAGAATTTCTCTCAAGGCTGGTCTAGTAGTGATAAATTACCTCAGCTTTTGCTAATCTGAAAAGGTCTTTTTATTTCCCTCATTTTTGAATAACAGCTTTGCTGGATAAAGTATTCTTGGCTGACAGCTTTTTCTTTTAGCACTTTGAATGTATCATCCCGTTCTCTCCTGGCCTACAAGGTTTCTGTTGAGAAGTCTAATGATAGTCTGTTACACTTCTCACTGTGTAATGGAGATGAAAAAAGATTACACAAAGCACCATGAATGCAATAAGAGGCCCAAAGGGACTGCACCCCAGCAACTCCTCTGTTAGCAGGAGAAAACTGGGTACAGCCCTGATTCAAAGTTAGCTTCTGTTTTTTATTATAAAGACAAGGGAGTTTTACAAGAAAAATCAGTTGATTCAATTGTTACAAAAGGACTCAAAGATGTGGGCAGTATGACAAAAGTTATCTATGGCTAAGTAGAGCTTAAACAATGGAAACTAGTAAAATCAGTAAAATCAACAATGTAACATTCCAAAGTACAATTTGTGAAAAGCTAAGTTGGTAAAATTCCAATCATTATCTAAAATATAACCTCTCCACAAATGATTTAAGTGAAGGTTACATTCTTATGGTAAAATCTAAATATAATTGCCTCTAAAGTTTCCACCGGCAGACAGCTTGCCTTTAGTAAACATTTTTTTCACATCTTTCCCTTCAGCAATTCTTAAAATCTCTTAACAGGATCAGTATGACAACCACCTGTTAGCCCTAAAATCATTAAAATAAACAATCCCAAACCTAAGCAGTGATTAGAGTTGATTAGATGGGCTTTTGCCATGCTATTTGTAGACTGTTGCCCCATGAATGCATTTGCCTAAAAACCCTATTCTAAAAATCAGATGAGAATCAACATATTTTAATTAGAATTTATTAAATGGGCTGTTGTCATGCTAACTGTGGGCTTTGGCCCCCTGACTGGAGACTGTTGCCTCATACATGCATTTACCTAAAAACCCTATTGTAAAAATCAAATGAGAATAAAGATTTCTAACCCTCTACAATAGTCTAATGGAGATTCTCTTATATGTGACTTGATACTTTTCTCTTGCATCTTTTAAAATTCTCTATCTTTGACCTTTGCAGTTTGATTATGATATGTTTCAAAGAAGCCCTTTTTGGATTGAGTTTAATTGGGGAACTTTCAGCTTCCTGAATCTGAGTGTCTATATCTCTCTGTAGTGAATTGAATTATGTCCGCCCTAAATTCCTTGAAGCTTGAATTGTGTCCCTCAAGTTTAATGTGTTAGAAACTTAACCCCCACTGTGACTGTTAAGAGGGTGGGAATTCTATTATGGTAAATGAAATGTGGAGCCTTGAAGAGGTGATTGGATTCTAGGACCATGCAGTAGTGAATGGATTAAAAATTGTGGTCAGGGGTGTGGTTCCGAGGGCATTAAAAGAAGAGGAGAGTCTGTCTGTCTCTCTCTCTTCTCTCTCTGCTTCCACCATCTTGTGAGGTGAGACTCCTGAGTCACTGTCACCACCACTAGATGGACTTTGGACTTCCCAGCCTCAGAAACTGAAAGCAATAATTTTCATTTTCTTTATAATTGCCCATTTCCAAGGATTTTGTTATAAGCAACAAAAATGGACTAACACACTCTCTCAATACATTGGATGTTTTCAGCTATTATTCCATTTAGTAAGGTTTTGGTGCCTTTCTCCATCTCTTCTTCCTCTGGAATTCCTATTATCCAAACATTTGCTCATTTAATGGTGTCCCAGAAGAGCTGTAGGCTTTTGTAATTTTTTTTTCATTCTCATTTCTTTTTTTTTCTCAGAACAATTCCAAAAGATTTGTCTTCAAGTTCAGAAATTCTCTCTTCTGCCTGATCTAGTCTGTTGTTGAAGCTCTCAGTTGTCTTTTTTTATTTCATTCATTGAGTTCTTCAGCTTCAAGCTTTCTATTTGGTTCTCTTTTATGATGTCTCTTTGATAAATTTCTCATTCAGATGATGAATTGTTTCTCTGAGTTCATTGAATTGTTTGTCTGTGTTCTCTTGTATCTCATTGAGTTTTCATAAGATAGTTATTTGAAATTCCTTTACAGGCATTTCATAACTGTACTTTTCCTTGATATCTGTTACTGGAGTCTTATTGTATTCCTTTGGAGGTGTCATGTTTTCTTGCTTTTTTATGTTCCTGTGTCCCCATGTTAGTATCTGCACATCTATTAGAGTAGTTGCTTTTCCAAATTTTATGGAGTAGATTACACAGAAATGAGTTTTTCCTATATGCAAGTCCTATGTGAAAGGACGAGTCGACACCAGTTGACGATCCACCAGAGAGAGCTCGTTTATTAGGCAGCACATACACATATATATAGGGCTTTAAGGGAAGGCTGATTGGCTTAAAATACAATCCCTACTTAGCATACCGCATGGGGCTTGGGGTGGGTGTGGCCGAGAAGGATCAGGGTGTGATTGCTTGGGGCATTTGGGTTCTTACATCCCTCGGTGTGATCCCTTGGGGAATTTGGGTTCTTACATTCCTCCCTTTTTCTTGTTTTAGGAAAGGGGACGTTGAAGTCATCGAGCTACTTCCTGCTGAACTGGGGCATTGTGGGGGGGGGCAAAGGGAGGAAGGTACATAAATACCCATTATGAAACCCCAAAGGAGGGTGGAGAAACAAGTAATTTCAAAAGGGGAAAAGTCCATAAACATTCCTTGAAGCCACAAGTCGAATATGCACTGGTTCCATTGTTCGTAGTTGGAGACTGGAGGGAGCAGCCAGGCGTCGGTGGCGAGGGCGTGTAGGAATGCATTTCCTCTGTAAGGTGGTGTCTCTTCAGCATTGGCTGAGGCGCTCACGAGATGAGGCGGGGGGTTCATCGGTACCTAGAAGCTGGTAGTTTCTAAGCAAAAGCTGGTTAAAGGCCTGATTAGAGATTTTTCCCACTTGGGTTTGAAGAAACCTAATGATGCAGGGCAAGAAAAGACAGGTTATGAGGATAATGATTAGAGGTCCCGAAATGGGTCAAATCCAAGTTAGGATAGGGTTTAAGATAAACGAAGAAAAGGGGTTAGAACTGGATGTAGTTCATAAAGGATGACAGGACATTGGCCTTCCCTCTTAGGGGTTAGGGGGGTTTTGAACATGATTACCTGGCAGGGCAAGTTTGGTTCCGGGGAGAGTGTTTCAGAAATGATCTGTTGCCAGGTGTAAATGGGTGACCCTGGGGAGCTAGCAGAGGGGCCTGAAAGCTCCCTGGGTGAAATGAAAAGAACAGGAGAAGGCCTGGGCTGAGTGAAAGGTTATTTTTGGAAAGTGACAGATCTGGAAGTAGCCAGTCCTGGTACTTCCATAATTCGGTGCAAAGGTGGGAGAGCAAGGGTAAGGCCATGGTGGGTGGTATGGGTCCTTCAGTTGCTGTGATCCCCGGGGGTAGGAGGGGCCTACCATACATGACTTCAAAAGGGGAAAGATTGGAGGGCTGTTTTTGGGAGAGCTCTGGTCTTGAGTAGAGCGAGAGGTAGAAGACGGACCCAATCAAGGTGTAATTCCAGAGACAATTTAGTTAGTATGTCCTTTAAGGTTCTGTTGGTTCTCTCTACCTTTCCGGATGCCTGAGGTCAGTAAGGGCAATGTAGGTGCCAGGGGAGAGAGAGTGACTGGGAGAGTTTTTGTTTTATCTGGGCGGTAAATTCAGGTCCATTGTCAGATTGAATGGAAGTGGGCATCCCAAATCGTGGGATGATTTGGGAAAGGAGAAGAGTAAATTTTTTGTAAGAGGGCTTTGTCAGATGGGGTCACTGAGAAGAAGGCTTGTAAAAACTGGTATAAAGTTTGGGGGCTAGAGTGAAACAGGTCATGGAGCAAGCGAAAGAGAGAGGACTTATCATCATTAGGTGGTTGAGGCTGAGAGGATGTCTGTGAACCTTGGGAGCTGTATGGAAGAATGGGAAGTTGGTTTTGTGTCTGTGGGTGCCGTGCCGCAGTGCATGCGGCGAGGTCAGCCTTACAATTCCCGTGAGTGATTGGGGAATCGTCCCTCTGGTGGGATCTGCAATGAATGACTCCTAATTTACAAGGAGGTTAAAGCTGAGTTGGTGATTGTGTTACCCTTGGTGTTAAGCAGACCACGTTCTTTCAGCATGAGAGAGAAGTATATGAAAGACATATTTGGAGTCAGTGTATAAGTTAAGAGTTCTTCCTTCAGCTAGAATGCAGGCTCACGTGGCAGTGATAAGTTCAGCCTGCTGGTTGGTAGTACCCTTGGGTAAAGGTTGGGCCTCTATAACCGAATCAAGGGAGACTATGGCATACCCTGTGTAATGAGTGTTTCCTTCCTTGAATGAGGACCCATCTGTGAACCATGTGAGATCAGCGTGAGACAGGGGTCCCTCAGTGATGGAAGAGTGGTAAGGTATAAAATTTTGAAGGCTTTCTATGCAGCTGTGCAAAGGGGTGTTGGGGGAATCAGTAGGGTGGCTGGATTTAGGGGTGGGCAGGTAGTTAAGGATAGGGCAGGATTTTCCAGAAACGAGGATAGGAGGGTTAGGATTCTGGAAGGTGGGAGGAATTGGAGAGCCTTATAGGTAAGGAGGTCTTTTAGGTGATGTGGTGAGAGAATGGTGAGAGGTGCCCCAAATGTTAATTTGGATGCCTCCGTATGCAGTAACTGCCCCGCTGCCAGGGCTCTTAAACAGGGTGCCCAGCCTTGTACGGTGGGGTCCAATCGTTTTGATAGGTATGCTACGGGGGCAAAGGAGGGGCCATAATTCTGTCCTAGAACGCCCAGAGCTTGTCCCGTATTTTCATGAACATAGAAGAAAAAGGGTTTAGTTAGATCAGGGAGATGAAGTGCAGGGGCTGTTATAAGGGCCTGTCAAATATATTTGGAGGGGTCTTTTAGTTTTATGTGTACAGGGGAACACTGGGCCAGAGCGGGGCTGGCAGTGTCCCAAACTGTGGGGTTAATAGGGTGCGTTAGGATGGGTAAGGACTTCTTTGGAGGGGTGGAATTAGTAGGATCTTGGGCTTGAACTAGCGGTAGGAGGAAGGAAACGGGGGAAGAGGAAGAGGACGGGGCAAAGTAATGGAGCATGACTAGAAAGGAATGGGAGAAAACGGATTAAGTGCCTTGAAGGCAACAGGTTAAAAGAGGGGATTTTTGGGGAAAGATTTGTTTACCTCCTACCCCAACTATAGGAGAGCTGCTGGAGGTGGTGGGGCCTTTATATTCCCTTAAGACCAAAAAGGTGGCTCCAGTGTCCAGGAGGAAAGATATTGGGTGGCCCTCCACAACCATGGATACCCTGGGCTCTTGCTTTGTTATAGAGATGGTCGGGAAGGGCCCAAGGCTCCTTCAGTCCTCCTCAGCGAGGCCCACCATAGGTGGTGTCCATGGTTCGGGGGACTGTGGGGAAGTTGGTCCCTCACCCCTTTGGGCAAGGGGGCAATCAGATCCCCAATGTCCCTTCTTTTTGCATTTTGGACAAGGAGTGGTGGGTGGCCTGGGGGTGGGGCAAGCCTTTGCCCAATGCCCTTCCTTTCCACATTTAAAGCAGGCTCCAGGTGGAGGCTTAGAGGTGGAGGCTGTGGGAGGGCGCCCAGGGGGTTTGATAAGCTGGGCCAACATCTGGAAGTTGGCGTGGTTGGCCTTTTGTTTTTGACGTTCTTTTTCCTCCTCCCAATTATGAAAAATCTTGAAGGCCACTGACAGGATTTCGGTCTGAGGGGTTGCAGGACCCTGCTCTAATTTTTTAAGTTTAGTTTTAATGTCGGGGTAGGATTGGGCCAGGAAATAGGTCATAAGGACATGCCGGCCATCTTCTGAGTTGGGGTCTAAGTTAATCTATTGAGGAACTCAGAGGGAGTTTCCTCCTTTTCTGGACAATTTCTTGAATTTTTTGGAAATTGACAACCTTGTGAGCCGATTTTTTGAGGCCAATTATTAAGCAAGAGGCAAAACGGTCTCGAGCCTGGATTCCCTGGGCTGTGTTATAATCCCAATTAGGTTTCTGTTCTGGGACTGCTTGGGGGCCTGGTGGGTGATTCGAATTGGTACGATGGGTGTCAGTGGCATGGGTTTGGGCTGTATCCCAGACCCTGCGGCGTTCCTCAGGGAGGAGGGTATTGGCTAGGAGCATGAAGATGTCATGATGTGTGAGGCTGAAGGCCTGCAGGATCCATTGGAATTCTTTAATGTAGGTGGTAGGGTCGGTAGAGAAAGAGCCTAGTCTTTTTTCTAATTCTGTAAGGTCAGCTAGGGAAAAGTGAACATGGACCCTAACTACGCCTTCAGCCCCAGCTACCTCGTGTAGTGGGGCGATTGTTAAAGGGGTGGGGGGTGGTCCTCGGGAATGGGTGAAAGGGGGGCTTAGTGGGTCAGGAGTAGGTGAGGGTAAAGATGGAAGAGTGGATGGCGCAGGAGGTGCAGAAGGTGACGCGGATGATGGGGGAGGAGGAGCAGGCGCCGGAGGTGCTGGGGGCGGAGGAGGTCGGTAGGGTGGGGGTTCATCAGCAGGGTCGAAGGTGGAAGAATCGAGGGGTGACTGTGAAGATGGTTTACAGGCTAAAAGGACTTGAGAGGGAGCACAGGAGAAGAGGGTGGGGTTCTGAGCCAAGAGGCAAAAAGCCTCGATGTAGGGGATCTCCTTCCATTTTTTTCGGCGCTGGCAGTAGTTAAAGAGGTCTGTAGAATGTTAGGATCTAGTGTGCCCTCAGGGGGCCATGTGTTTTGATTATCTAAAGGATAATAAGGCCAATCTTGTGTACAGAATTTGGTGAGGAGTTTGGGCTCAATATCCGGCCTGAGGGAAAGGTTGGTGAGGCTTTTCAGAAGGCATTGAAGTGGAGAGTCCCCTAGGGAGGAGGAGGAAGCACCCATTCTGGTCTCATAATGGGAATTTAGACAGAAATCAGACAGAGATTAGTGATAAGACAGATCCTTCGGCCGGTTGGGAAAGGCAGGATCCTAGAGGGCATCCCCAGTAGGTCACGTCAGTCCCGGCAGGTTCAGGTACGAACCAGGAGGAGAGAAGGGAGGTGTGGGTCGTCACTCAGACCTCCACTTCTCTAGGGCAAAAGCCCGGTGCCTGAAGGAACCTAGCGCCAGGATTTTCTGGTCGGGTCCTGGACCCGGGAAGTGGAGAGAAGAGAGTGGTGGACAGAAGGGTGAAGGAGAGAACAGAATGGGGCTTTTAACCTCCAAAAATGAAAGTAAAAGTTTACCGGGGCTTTGGAACCTGTTATAGTTTGGGAATTTATGGTGGTTGTGAAGACCGTGGTGGGGTGGGGTATGGGCGTTAGGGGCTACCGGACAGTCTAGACTCCCTGTGGTAGCCTGAAAAAGGGCTGGTGCCCTTTAGGAAAGGGGCTTACCTAATGATGAGCCAGTGGTGAGCGGAAGGAGCCAGCGCCGAAAAGAATGGAGGAGGGTGGACCGTCAATGGTGAGTGGTGGAAGGGAGGACAGTCCTGGCGGGACGGAGTTCCCGAGGGGCGACTTGGAAAGTGCTGCCGCTGCGATCCAAAAAGTGTCGCCACTCGAGAGAAGCTCCGTCCCGGGTTTCGGCACCAAATGAAAGGACGAGTCAACACCAGTTGACGATCCACCAGAGAGAGCTCGTTTATTAGGCGGCACATACACATATATATAGGGCTTTAAGGGAAGGCTGATTGGCTTAAAATACAATCCCTACTTAGCATACTGCATGGGGCTTGGGGTGGGTGTGGCCGAGAAGGATCAGGGTGTGATCCCTTGGGGCATTTGGGTTCTTACACTATGGTGTCTGTTGGATGTATTGTTAGCTTTGGTTTGGGGTAGACTCAGTAGTGGAGTCTCAGTGCAGTTTTGTGGGATGTATTCCTCCCCAGCAATGTCTGCAAATGCCTCAGTGGCCTAGAATGTGGGAGTTTGTGCCAACATTGGCTCTGTTTTTCTGGGTCAGAGACTCCAGGCTGGTTGTCAGTCCTGGCATGTGTGGGTGCAGAGTGCCAATTGACTGGTAGTCTCTCCAAGGTGCAGAGTCACTGCCTAACTGGCTATTGGGCCAGGCATGGGCACACAGTTCTGAATTTGTCTCTCCTAGGGAGTGGTGTACTTCCTGACAAGATTTTGCATTGAAAACAGGTGAGCCTGGGTGCAGGGTGGGAGAGTCAAGCAGCTCTGCAAAGGCTTGTCCAAGGACTGGATGCCACTGCCTGGTCAAGAGCTGGCATACATCAGTGTAGCAGGGACAGGCGACTATGGAAGCCTGCCAGAAGAGGCAAAGCCATCACCCTATTCACTTTCAAGCAGGGCGCAGGCATGTATCAATGTAGTAGGGCCTGGAAGCTCTGTGGAGGGCCCCTGAATCAGCCATCCAGCCTAGAATAGGCCTGTAATGGTGCAGCAGGGCTCAGCAGTTCTGCAGAGGCCTGCTGGGAGGAAGCAAAGCTGCTACTCAATCCACTGTCCACCTGAGAGCTCGTGTGCACAGATGCATTAGAGTTTAGCAGCTCTGTGAAGGCTACTGGATCAGCTGTTGAGCCTGGAGTAAGCCTGCAAGGGTACAGCACAACCTGATGTCTCTGTAGAGGCCTTCTGTGGGGGAGACAAAGCCATTGCCTGATCTTTATCAGTCAGGGAGCAGATGTACACTAGTACAGTAGGGCCCTGTAGATCCAGGCAGGGGGAGGCAGAGCTATTGCTTGATTTTCTGGCTTGACAGCCAATCAAGCAGAGGCCCCTGTGGCTCAGAGGGCAAGCAGGTTGTACAGGGTAGGTGCATGCAAATATGGTGAGCCAGCCACTTATTGGTGGCTTCCATGCTGAGCAGGTCTGCTCGTTCTTCTTGGGGTGGGGGGATGGGGTGGTGAGGGAAGAGGTGCCACATTGGTTCAGATATTGAGTCTAGGTCTTTCTGTCTGGCCTGGACTCCAGGCAGCCACAGTCATAGTCCTGCCAGTGCCCATGTGAACATGGGAGAATGACAGTGGGGCCTCAGGATGGAGGGAGTCACTTTTCACCGGCCCCCAGGACAGGATGCAGTCTAGCAGAGATTTCAGTTTCACGATGGTGCTGTGCCATAGCCACTTAGGTTGGGAACATAGGGGTTTTCCACCTGGGCTTCTACTATGAAGTCATAAAGCTACACAAACTTCCAGCTATTCTCCAAACTGGTTTGGGGCCTGAGGGAACTGGGGGAAACTCCTGTGGTAGGGACTGCTGGCATTTGTGGCAGCAGTGGGAATGGCTGGGGTTTTTCCAGCCTACCTTCTCTCCATCTGACTCCAAGCTGGTCTCTGTGAGGAGACAGCAAAGCAGAGTCAGGATACCTTGCTCTGCTCTCTGTTGTGCTATCCTGGTCTTCTGTGCTCCACAAGGATTTGGTCACTCCTCTGGTGCTCTGCAGCATATTCCTTCAGTCATACTGGTCAAAACAGGTTGTTTGGGTGTCTTTTTGTTGGAGGGATGAGGACCTGACTAATCTAGTCTGCCGTCTTGCCCCAACCTCAGCACCAATAACTTTTAATTGCTTCATCATTCACGGTCTACAGATTGAAGTCAGATTAGGAAAAAAAAATTGCTTCACCAGCAGCCCCCAAAGATTTCACCTATAGATGTAGATAATGAGTGTTGCCATGGATACAGTATAATTACACCACCTGAATAGAATCTAAGGGAATTAGAAAATAAGGGACAGAGAAATAAGCTTAATTATTCATTTTTTGAAAAATCTCTACAGGCAATCTAGCAGTAAAGTAGGGTGACTAAGGAACACATACATTTCATGCCCATATGCCACAGAAATAACTAATTAGGCACAATGTGCCAGTACTAATTATAGAAATGATTGCTGGAAGAAGGAAGGCTGAATATAGAGTAGCTGGCAGCTTGATGTCCTCTTGCTATGTGCAGTGCACTGGTTGATTGGCTGTTTTCTTTTTTGCATGAGAATTGGACTGTAACTGGCTTAATTTTTTTGTTGTTGTTGATAACTTCCTGATTACTGAAGAGGAGGCTGAGGTGAATATAGCAGGATAAGGATCTGAGGATGGGAAAAAAGTATGGCTTCGTAATGTTCATCCAGAAGCAATGCTCCTGTGTATTTTCTTTGCTCTGATGTAAGAAGCTTCATTGTCGGGAGAACAGGTAGGTGTGAACAGCAGGGTCAGCAGTTACTCATGACTTCAATGTAAGTTCTACCTACCAACTCACCTATCTCCAAATCTCTTCAAACACTGCCTGACATTCCAACAGGGAATCACTGTATGTTAATGAGCAGATATCATTAAAGACCAAGGTTATCAACAGAGGCTGTTATTCACTCCTTAGTTCAAACTGAATTAAATTGTGTTCCTAAAACCTGACTGAAAGAAAAGACACTGCTGTTAAGTGTCTCAGAACTCTGAGATGACTGCTAGATTTCCTGCTCCCTGGTGTACACACTCTGCCTATTCCCCAGGACTGTGAGTGTGTGGATTTTACTTCCATGATTACGTTATATTATATGACACAGTCGACCTTCCTTTTTTTTTTTTTTTTTAAAATTTATTTATTTATTTATTATTATTATTTTTTTAATTTTATTTTGTCGATATACATTGTAGCTGATTATTGCTCCCCATCACCAAAACCTCCCTCCCTTCTCCCTCCCCCCCTCCCCCCCAACAATGTCCTTTCTGTTTGCTTGTTGTATCAACTTCAAATAATTGTGGTTGTTATATCTTCTTCCCCCCCCCCCCCCGGTTTGTGTGTGTGTGTGTGTGTGTATGTGTGTGTGTGAATTTATATATTAATTTTTAGCTCCCTCCAATAAGTGAGAACATGTGGTATTTCTCTTTCTGTGCCTGACTTGTTTCACTTAATATAATTCTCTCAAGGTCCATCCATGTTGTTGCAAATGGCAGTATTTCATTCGTTTTTATAGCTGAGTAGTATTCCATTGTGTAGATGTACCACATTTTCCGTATCCACTCATCTGATGATGGGCATTTGGGCTGGTTCCAACTCTTGGCTATTGTAAAGAGTGCTGCGATGAACATTGGGGAACAGGTATACCTTCGACTTGATGATTTCCATTCCTCTGGGTATATTCCCAACAGTGGGATGGCTGGGTCGTATGGTAGATCTATTTGCAATTGTTTAAGGAACCTCCATACCCTTTTCCATAGAGGCTGCACAATTTTGCAGTCCCACCAACAATGTATGAGAGTTCCTTTTTCTCCGCAGCCTCGCCAGCATTTATCGTTCATAGTCTTTTGGATTTTAGCCATCCTAACTGGGGTTAGATGGTATCTCAATGTGGTTTTGATTTGCATTTCCCGGATGCTGAGTGATGTTGAGCATTTTTTCATATGTCTGTTGGCCATTTGGATATCTTCCTTAGAGAAATGCCTACTTAGCTCTTTTGCCCATTTTTTAATTGGGTTGCTTGTTTTCTTCTTGTAAAGTTGTTTGAGTTCCTTATATATTCTGGATATTAATCCTTTGTCAGATGTATATTTTGCAAATATTTTCTCCCACTCTGTTGGTTGTCTTTTAACTCTTTTAATTGTTTCTTTTGCTGTGCAGAAGCTTTTTAGTTTGGTATAATCCCATTTGTTTATTTTTCCTTTGGTTGCCCGTGCTTTTGGGGTCGTATTCATGAAGTCTGTGCCCAGTCCTATTTCCTGAAGTGTTTCTCCTATGTTTTCTTTAAGAAGTTTTATTGTTTCAGGGTGTATATTTAAATCCTTAATCCATTTTGAGTTGATTTTAGTATATGGTGAGAGGTATGGATCTAGTTTCATTCTCCTGCATATCGATATCCAGTTATCCCAGCACCACTTGCTGAAGAGGCAGTCCCTTCCCCAGTGAATAGGCTTGGTGCCTTTGTCAAAGATCAGATGGCAGTAAGTGTGTAGGTTGATTTCTGGATTCTCTATTCTATTCCATTGGTCAGTGTGTCTGTTTTTATGCCAGTACCATACTGTTTTGGTTATTATAGCTTTGTAGTATAGCTTAAAGTCAGGTAGTGTTATGCCTCCAGCTTTATTTTTTTTGCTGAGCATTGCTTTGGCTATTCGTGGTCTTTTATTGTTTCATATAAATGTCTGAATAGTTTTTTCCATTTCTGAGAAAAATGTCTTTGGAATTTTGATGGGGATTGCATTGAATTTGTATATCACTTTGGGTAGTATGGACATTTTCACTATGTTGATTCTTCCAATCCAAGAGCATGGAATATCTTTCCATCTTCTTGTATCCTCTCTAATTTCTCTCAGCAGTGGTTTGTAGTTCTCATTATAGAGATTTTTCACCTCCTTGGTTAACTCAATTCCTAAGTATTTTATTTTTTTGGTGGCTATTGTAAATGGGCAGGCTTTCTTGATTTCTCCTTCTGCATGTTCACTATTGGAGAAAAGAAATGCTACTGATTTTTGTGTGTTGATTTTGTATCCTGCTACTGTGCTGAAATCATTTATCAATTCCAACAGTTTTTTTGTAGAGGTTTTAGGCTGTTCGATATATAGGATCATGTCATCTGCAAACAGGGACACTTTGACTTCATCTTTTCCAATCTGGATGCCCTTTATTTCCTTCTCTTCTCTGATTGCTCTGGCTAGTACTTCCAACACTATGTTGAATAGGAGTGGTGAGAGTGGGCATCCTTGTCTAGTTCCTGTTCTTAAAGGAAAAGCTTTCAGCTTTTCCCCATTCAGGATGATATTGGCAGTGGGTTTGTCATATATGGCTTTAATTATGTTGAGATACTTTCCCTGATCTTACGACAGAGCCCTTCAGATCTGGGTCTAGAGGTCAGAGATGGAGGATGTCAGAGATGAGAATGTCCTGAGAATGGAGGAGCCTTGTGGCAAGGATGCAGATGCCCTTAGGAGCTGAGAGTGGCCCCTGGCTGACAGCCAGATGACCTCAATACTACAACCACAAGGAACTGAATACTGCCAACAACAAGAATGAACGTGGAAACAGAGTTTTCTCCAGGGCTTCCAGATGAGAACTTAGCCTGGTGGACACCTTGATTTCAGCCCTGTGATCTAATCCCTGAAAGATCCCAGAGAACACAGCCATGCCATGCTGGACTTCTAGTCTACAGAACCATGAACTAAAAAAGGGGGTGCTGTTTTAAGGTGCTGAATTTGTGGTAATTTGTTACACAGCAATACAGGGACTGTAAATTGGTGCAGCCATTATGGAAAACAGTATGGAGTTTCTTCAAACAACTACAGATAGAACCGCCATATGATCCAGTAATCTCCCTGGTGGGTATATACCCAAAGGAATGGATATCACCATGTCGAAGGGATACCTGCACTTTCATGTTTATTGCAGCTCTATTTACAATAGCCAAGAGTTGAAACCAACGTAAATGTCCATTCACAGATGACTGGATAAGGAAAATGCGGTATATATACTCAAGGAATACTACTCTGCCACAAAAAAGAATTAAATCGTGCTATTCACAACAACACAGATGAGCTTGAAGAAAATTATGTTAAGTGAAATAAGCCGGACACAGAAATAGAAATGCTGCATGTCCTCACTCTTATGAGGGAGATTAAAAAAAAAAACCCAAAAACAAATAAATAAATAAAAATAAAAGAAAGAAAGACACACCACTCACAATAATATGTCAAACTTTCAAAAGGAGAGAACAGAGCTGAGGTTACCAGAGGTGGGAAAGGAGGAGAGAGTGGGGGAGAAAGGGAGGGATTGGTAAAGGGCTACAAAAAATGATTACATTATCCTGATTTGAGGATTGTATTTTGCACACAGGTATTGATATTCAACTGTGTACCCCACAGATATGTACAATTAACTATGTTTCAATAAAACACAATCAGAAAATTAGTAGAGGAATGTGGAAGAGGGAGGAGCCAGAGGGGACCTTTGAGTTGCAGACCAGAGAGGACAGGTGGGCTGGTGGGGGATGGGGGATGGATGACCAGAGGGCAGCACATGGATGAATGTTGGAGACAAGAGCTCTCAGGTAGTCAGAGATCCCTGGAAGGGAGTTAGAGGGCTCAGATGTCTGTCCTTCACATGTTCAGTGAGTCCACGAGGCCCATTACTTCTCTCAAAGGGCTTCTTCCATCCAGTTCCTCATTTTAAGCTCTTGATATCTCCGTTTTGGAATTTGAACCATAAGTTGGGTTCTAGTTCTGATTTACCATTATTAGTTGATTGAACTTGGGTGAATCATCCTTTAGACTTTAGTTTTTTAATTTTAAAAATAAATACATGACTAACAGGGATTTCTTGAGTGCCTTCCAGGAATAAGTTTTTTAATCAGAGACTATCACCACTGCCCTAGACTGGCCTTCCTGCCTCTAGTCTCTTTTTCAGTTGATTGCGTAGGTCTGATCCCAACACTCTCTTGCTTGAAAGTTTTAACATTTAAGCTCCATAGCATGTCATTCAGTAATCTTTCATGAACTGACATCAAATTGGCATTTTAGTGTCATAGACCACTACTTACCATCAAAGAAATTCGAATTCTAGGCGATGAGGACATTTCACTATTTCCAGACATAATTCCAGGTTTTCTGTCCTCATGCCCTGCTCATGGTTCTTTTGGGATGAAATACTCCTTCATCTGAGTCTGGTGATTGAGTTCAACTATTCCTGTAAGATACAGCTTGAATGATACCTCTTCCAAGAAGTATTTCCTATTCTCTCCAACTGGGGATTATACCCACCTTCTCTGAATAATCTTTTGACTTGGTTTGCAACCTTTTCTCATAGTCCTTATAATAGTATTTAATAGTAAATATATGTTTATGTGTATGTGTTTTATAAAATGTGTGTATATCTTTATAACTGATCATCTTCAATTGATTATAAAGTCCGTGAGGACTGGAAGCTTATTTACCTAATCTCTGTATTTTCAACAGCATTTGGCAACAGGGCCTTGCTCAGCCAAAGGCTGAATAAAATAAAAAAACTAATCATTTGCACCTGTATTGCATTTGGTCTGATATTCTGCCTGTTATAATGAACTTAAAGGGCATTTTATGAAAGATCTTTTGATCTACTTGGTGTTGACCTTTGAGACTAACAGTTTATCTAAATAGCTTGAATCTCTTCTCTAATATTTTATATGTGTGTATCTATATCTATATCTAACATATAATCTATATATAGATATATCTGTGTCTATATATAGGTATAGAGAGATATATATACACATATACATGCATATATATGTGTCTTTAATGTATCATTTGGAATTCAGCTTTTGTCATTTTTTGGATATTTTAAATAACAGAAATCTTAGGCTTATTATCCATTGTGAAAAGAGAGACTCCATCTTATTTATTCTAAATTTACTTCTTTTTAACCTTTCTGGCATCCTCCTTCTATCACAAATTTATGATAATAGAAATTTAAATTATGTTTCTCTGTTTTCATGGCTACACACTTGCGTTTAGATCTCCTCAGTCTGTACTGACAGGTGACCCTGCTTCCTACCTGACCAGTTCATTGTCCTTTTCCTGATCCTTTTCTAGTTCCACCTATAGCTTGCTAGAGAATTCACCCAGGTGTGATTTTTCACAAGTACCCATTCATGATTATGAAAATGCCCTGTTGTCAATAACAAGTAGGATAATTGAATAAATGCCTGTTGAACATCCTGTAAAAACTGCATGATATTGAATAAACATTTCAAAGAGAAACAAAAATGCCCAGTTTTCAGGCGATCCAGTCAGTCCATCAATGACTCCTCCATGTGACACATTAATAAAGAGCTTAAAAGCTGGCAACACAGCTGTCTGTAGTGCACGCCAAGGAAGCAGATGGTGGTAATGCGGGAAGGATGCTTTCCATCACTTGGCATTAAGCTCTTTTGAGTATGCCCCCAAATAGAGAAGGAATTGACAGTCACCAGGGTGCCTAAAGCAGCTTTTATCACCACCACTTGTCAGCTGGGATATTTTAAACATACATTCATGAAGAACCCTTTGGGCTCACTCTACTTTGTCCTAGTCAGAGGACTTTTCTAGAAAAAATTGCTCAAGTGACAAATGGAAAAACTAAGGTCATGAAGGAAAAATGACTGAAGATGACTGGCTCTATATCGAATGTGGAATCATTTCCAAAATCAGCCTTCTATCAGCAGAGTTTTCCATGTCCTTCCTCAACTCTAATAAGTTCACGGGAACAGCTATACCACCCACCAGGCTAATGCTGTAAACTTTGTGTATTCCCTGAGTTATTTGTTGTGGCAATGACTTTTGTCTTTTGTTTTGTTTGTAAAGAAAGAAACCATGTAGAAAATTATAGCAGTAGAGCTAGCAGAGATTAACAGAGGGAGGCTTGTTCTTTAGGGTGCAAGAGTCTCTGTCCATGATAACTTTCAAACTATGTCAATGCATCCGAGTCAGTCAGTTACCAACTCAACCAGATGAATTGCAGAAGGAAGCAGGCGGTATTACAAGGTGGAGAGCCCACAGAGGAATACTTTCTTGCATCACCTGAGTTTTCCCACAATATGTATGGGATATACTGTGTCTAAAATTGACCCTTGAGCCTTATAACTGGAGAAGTAAGGGCAAAATTCATTTCCAGTTTGCCTGGTTTTGTATCCTAAGGCTCATAATCTTTCATGACTCTGAAATGATAATGAAAACAGCTGGGCTAGATTATTGCTATTAATTCTGGAACAATTTTAAGTGAAGAAGGAGGAATTAGTGGATGATCTAGTTTTTGTTTGCAAGCTATTTCCTGGACACCTTGCTAGCTGACTTAGGGTTAAGTTCTGTCAGTAGAAGAAACTATTGGAGGAGACCTGAAGTTGGAAGGAGTGGAGAATGGACTTTCCTCCTGTTTTCTCAAGTTCCTGTCAGCATCTCTCTTGCACGGCAACGGGCTCCAGCAGCCGTTTGGTTTCCGCACTCCCAGCATTCCTCGTTCCTCTCCCTCAAAAGCACTGGTCCAACCTGACAGTGACCCCTCCATATGGTTTGAGCATCAGCAACATGGAGCTCCTTGCATGGGCTCCAAAGTTTTTGAGACCCTACCTATTCCTTCCTGTTCCCTAGCTCTCTTTAACACCCTGCCACCAGTTTGCTATAGGAAATAGCTGCATCCTTGCATGAATCCTGAGAGAGTGGCAAAAAGACAAATTAACTTGGAACAGGAATTCACTGGGAAGTTCAAAAGGCATATTTTGTCTCAATATAAAGGAGGACTGACTTTCTAACTGTGGGGTGTCCCTTAATGGGTAGAAAGAGCGCTCTGTGGCTGGAAGCATTCAGCAGGAACTAGATGACTTTTGTCAGAAATGCTATAGCAAAAACAATTAGATGTATTTTGGTTTTATTGGCAAAGATTTAAAATATTGATAATATATATGGTGGAAGATTGACATGCATGAGATTCATATGCTGCCTTTCCTAAAGGGGAATTTGGCAATATATGTTCCATTGCTATTTCATTCTAGAAAGGGGTACAGAAAATAAATGTGGCATGAATATAGCTTATTTCAGGGGCAATGAGCACTAAGAAAAACAGGCAGGGAAAGGGGCATAGAGTGTGGAGGTCATCATTTCAGGAGGGGTAGG
The DNA here is from genome assembly GCF_027409185.1 of Cynocephalus volans. Taxonomy (NCBI): domain Eukaryota; kingdom Metazoa; phylum Chordata; class Mammalia; order Dermoptera; family Cynocephalidae; genus Cynocephalus; species Cynocephalus volans. The sequence goes on along the minus strand of NC_084472.1, from coordinate 13,691,060 downwards.
TGAGAGAGGTCATTCTGCAGCAGCGACATTTGAGCAGAGCTGGGGAGAGCAAGCCGTGTGGGCATGGGGGGAAGAGCATTCCGTGGAGAGGCAAGGGCTTGGCATGAGGAAGGTCAGGAAATGAGGGAAGAATGGAAGAAGATAATGTCCCAGAGATGTTGGCAGCCGGGTTGTGTGGAGAATCATGGGCAAGAGTGAGAACATTCCATATTTTTTTGAGTGACATCAGAAGTCATAGGACCATTTTTTAGCAAAGGAGAGCAGCAGTCTGACATGTATTGTCATGAAAGTCCTAAATATATATCCAGCCTTTGACTAGCAACTCCACTTTTAAGCATTTGCTTTAAGAAAACTATCAGAAAAAAATATCTAAGGATGTATGTATGGACAAGAATATTCACTAACAGCAGCTAACTTTTTTGAGCAATTACTATATGTCAGACATTGTTCCACACACTTTATGCTAATTAACTCATTTGATCTTCATAATCTCTCCATGAGAGAGATATTGTCCTTATTTTGCCAATAAGGAAAGTGAGGCATAGAGAGGTTAAGTATCTTGCCCAAGCTATAAAGTGACAGAGCCCAAATTTTAATCCAGGGAGGCTGGCTGCAAAGTCCACACTGAGTAACTACTTGGTTATAAATGGCAATATGCCCATATTTATAACATCCAGTGAAAAAAGGCAGGCTACCTAACTGTGTGTAGGTGCTTTCTTTATAAAAGCATAAATATGTCTTTAGATTTGCATATGCATGTGATAAAGTGTATCTTTGTTTTCCCAGCATTTCCTCCTTTATTTGGGATCAGCCCTGGCCTTAGGTGAGAGAACTGTGTCATCGCCCCTTGGCCTTGCAGCTCTAAAGGCAGGTTCCAATCAGAGCACCTGGCTGGGGCTCTTGATCCATTGGCCCTGGGGGTGGGCAGGTGACTGAGGCAAATCTACACTGCACTCCCCTCTTCAGGTATCACCTGCCTTCCTGGCCTGGGCTGATACATCACAGGAAGAGCATCTGGCCCACACTGGACAGGGAAGCTCTCTCTCCCAGAAGCTGAAAGTAAAAGCCACCCCAAGCCTGGAAGTTGTTGGAATGGAGACAAATTAAAGGCAGCCAGCCCCTAGAGGGTGCATATTCTCTGGCTGCTGAAACTCAGCTGTGTTGATGCCTGTTTCCCTGAAGCCTGGCAGCTCAGCATTTCCTTTGATTCTCTGAATGATTCCAGCACCTGTCAGTGAAATCCTGAGCTTTGTTTACATAAGCAAAGATTGTTGCTGCCGCTTCCAAACAAAAGAACTTTATCTGATCTTGTCTGGACTGATGCATATCAAAATACTAGCAGTGAATGAGGGATTTTGTATGATTTTTGTCTTCTTTACATATAACAAATTCTCAAATGTGAGGTTTAAAATGCCTAAATTGATTTTTTCTATTTATTCAGGCTGACATAAAGCTCTCTGAGGTCTATTTGTAGCCAATAGAGCCTAGAGCACCCATAGGCCAGCCTTAAGTAAAGAAAGATATTGGACAATGATAAAATACAAGCCACAGAAATGACTGAGAGTGAGATTAAAACTTGGAAAGTTTCAGAGCAGAAGGTAGAACAGACAATGGAGAATGGAGGTGGATGTGGGATGGGAACTCATGACAAATCATATTTCGAAATCCTGGTGTTAGCATTTGAGCTATGACTGCTGTGATAAGCATGCATGATATTTTTTGATTTACTTACCTAAAACACATTATTAAAACAAATTAGCTTTCACAATTTGTGTTGTTAGAGACACAGCAAGTTTGCTATACTTTGTCCATTGTAGAGAAAGTAAAAGAAAATGGTCAGGGCTCCCTCAAATGTTCAGAATCTTGCCAAGCATTTGATGTAAATATGTACATGTGCCCAGGTGTTCCTTGGTTATTGTCTAATGTAATTGCGCATGTGCACCTAGGTGTCCCTGGGTTGTCTGACTCACACCCAGGTGTCCTGGGTTATTGTACTTAAGTACAAAAACCAAGTGGCTCTGATCCACAGTGGTCCCCCCCCCCATCCCCGGGATGCCCTGGGGGGGCCACAGGGAGGACACTACTGCTGCTGGAGACTGTTGCTGCAAGCTGTTGCTGTCAGGGTCCCTGGGACCCTCCAGGAGGCCACCACTGCTGCTGCTGGAGACTGCTATAAGCTGCTGCTGCTGCTGAGGAAGCCGAGGACAGAGCCCGTGTAATCTGCCAGTGGCTCCCAGGATCTTTCCCAATTACCTAGTGTGGACCTGCATGTGAAGGGTCTGCAACCCAGCCAGACACATGAGGGGTCTGTGACCCAGTTGGTACAATGGGTTTGAAGGGGGCATGAGCCCTAACCTGACAATACAATTGGCTATGTCAGAAGGATTCCGACAATTGCCTTAGCCATACACCTATGTTGGAACAACATTGTTTGCTAAGGCATCCAGACTTTAAAGGGCTTGTATACCAACAAAATCAGATCTATAATGTAAATGAGTTATGAATAAAAGAAGTGTTAGCTTGTAGAAACCAATGAACAAAAACATATATTTCAGTCATTTCCAAGCAATGACCTATGCATTAACTGCCTGTTTAGTTAAGCATTCAGCAAAATTCTAAAATTTATTCATAGTCTTCACTCCTGCTAAGTTTCCCCAGGCCTTCCTGAATTAATTCCACAAATAGTTACCATGTGCTCACTCTATATCAGGCACGGTACTAGGCATTGGGGATATGGAGTCATCTAACACTCGGTTCCTTCCGTCAGTACATTCACACTGGGATAGAAGAAACATGAGACGAATTTCAATACATATCCAAAATTTTAAACTCCTAAACATAGGACTATACAACAGTAACAATTACATTTATTTATTTATTTTTACTATGCTCAGGCCCTGTGCCTACTGCTTTTCATTTTCACAGCAATCTTTAGTGGCAGGTGCAGTTATTACCAACCTCATTTTGCTGTTAAGAAAATTGGGCTCAGAGAGTTAAGAGAGTTGTTTAAGGCTACCACACTCAAAAAAGATGGACTCAGGATTACACACACGTGTGCGTACATGTATACACACACACACACACACGGGATGTGTCTGTACTTTTAAACACTGCCTATAATTCTTCCCAATCTATACCTCAGTGAGTGGAGATTAACTCTATCTTAAGGGATAGAAAGACAGAATTTGTTATAAACTGAATGATTGTATGCCCCCAAATTCATAAGTTACCCCAAATATGATGGTATTTGGAGATGGGACCTGTGAGGGGCAATTAGGTTTAGATTAGGTCCTGAGGGTGATACTCTCATGATAGGATTCATATCTCTACAAAAAGGAACATCAGAGCGCACACTCACTCTTCACAGGCATATACATAGGAAAGGCGTTATGAGCACATAGCAAGAAGGTGGCTGTCTGCAAGCCAGGAAGAGAGCCCTCACTAGAACCCAACCATGCTGACACTCTGATCTCAAAGTTCCAACTTCCAGAGCTGTAATATTTAAATGTCTGCTGCTTATGCCACCTAGTCTGTGATATTTTGTTACAGTAGCCCAAGCACATTAAGGTAAGATTGCATTCTACATAGGAACATGAGATGCATAAGAAACATGCACAGATGTTCTTTCCCCAACATGGAACCCTTATCTCCTTTATTTACAGGATACAGGAGGTTTATTTCTGAATGTCCCTGCAATCAACACCTACAGGGCAGCTCAGGGAGCAGGACTGGGCTGAGATACATTTGCACAAAAGGCCTCAGTTGATTGTCCTTTTAGCCCTGGAGCTGGGATGTCCTCTGGATAAGGCAAGGAGGAGGGAACTTTATATACCTGCATAGGTCAGTCCTCATAGAGTAGCTGCCCATGGGAAGGACTGTGACTTTGAGGGAGGTAGCTCTCTTTGGCCCAGGGTAAGTTCCAGAGGGGGTCACAGCTGAGGGTCGTGTCTGTCCACACTGTCAGCTATAGAATAATAAGGGCTTTTATCCTGGAAAGGGTTTGGACAGGACATCACAGTATCTATACCTCTTTCCTATACCTCTTTTCCTCTATTTCCCAGATTCCCCATGCTTTCATGTTTTAAGATCCAAATCCAACCTAAGTGGCATCTGTGTGCACTTTCATGAGTGATAAGAACATTCAAGTATTAAAGAAAAATCTAAGTCTTACTAAGTGTTTAAAGACTCACAGAACCCTATGCTGACTTAAACCCCACCTTTTCACTACTATCCTTTAAGTTCAACTTTCAGGAGGAAAAATAAGATCAGAGTCTCCACATAATTTTGCATGGACAGATCACCCGCTATTAGTAAGAACAATCTAGAACTTCCAAACTTTTGGCAAGGCTGGTGTTTATCAACTGAAGGCAAGTTTTTCAGAACTTTATAAAATAAATGCTGAATAAATAGTGCTAATGGTCATCCATTTATAGCACTGTACAAATTAGGTCTCTACCTTTTTTGTTTTTCACATTGCGATGTATCCTCCTGACATTTAGCAAGGGAGGAGCATTCTTTTGCCAACTTTTCTGACATCATATGAAGTCATGTTCATTCTTGGAGAGAGGTTTTTTTTTTTTTTCCAACCTCCCCCTTTTTTTGTGGGGAATCAAGATCATTTAAAAATCTATAACATTTACAAATGTGTTATTCTTATTTTAGATGCTGTATTAGGATTTAAATTCTAGATCCTATTCTCAAGAGAATTGTATTTGGGTAAAACACTAAATAAGAATATAAAATCCAAAAAACAATGCATTTTTTTGATAGCTTTATAGTGATGATGAAGTTTGAAATGGAGACATCATGAAGGTAGGCCTGCAGAATATTCAGGAATGCCCCTGCAAAGTGACCGCATCTGTGTGGGGAAATTATAGGGTCACAGGAAGGTCACCCTCTATGTATGCATTACCTGGCCGAAAAGTCAGGAAGAGGCTTGGTATTTATCTACACAGCATATACATATAAGTTTCCTGTTAAATTTTTAGTGGGTATTCTCATGCTAGGGGCAGGGGAGAGGATAGGGAAGAAAAACATTTTTCATCAGGGTTCAAGCTCACATTTGGTAGTCCTGGTCATCATAGCACAGGGTCTGAAAATAGAAATAGGCAGGCTCGTTTCTGCTTACAGTTGGTCAGACTCACTGTATCAAAATGTACAGAGTCTGAAATAGGCATCCCAATCTATTAATTTAGGAACGAGAAGTGTTAACTGCCAGGTAGATTAGAAAGCTGGGTTAACTTATCCTTGCATGCTCCCTTATAGGAAAGTATACCATTATAACCTAACATTGTTCTCAGTAGCGAGCCTGATACCCATGACTTCATTAGGTTTATACCTAGCAAAGAGATTGGGAATCTATGTCAGCCAATCAGTGTTGGGTGGTGTTGGAGGCACAAAGACAAGCTCCTGCTGTTGGACTCACCTTGTTTAGTTTCCATTTGAAACAGCCCTCATTTTCCCAACTTTTTTAAAAAATAGGTTAAGAAGCAATTGATATGGCTATTGTCTCTACATTTCAAACTATTTTTCTAAACCTATACCAAAAAACAAAACAACAAAGAAAGGTCATTAATTAAAATATACAACTCACAATATAGTAGACTATGTTTAATGCTTGGTTTTTTTTGCCAGAAGAATAATAAATAACGTGACCTCAGTTATAGGAAAAAACTTTTTTTTTTGGACATCTCTTTAGACTTAGGCTAAAGGGTCTAAAATGTTCATCTGGGTATCTTAAAACCATCAAAAAGAGCTATGAAATAGTACCATTAGGCAAGAACTTTACAATGAGATTCATGGTAATTTGTGGAAAGTTATCTTAAAACACCATCTTACAGTTGTACAAAGACTCGAAATAATTTCAGATGATGTGTGACACATGGAGCATGCAGGAGCTTGTCTTCATGGCTTTATCATGTTACACAATAGTTTTATAAAAACCCTCATGTCTCCCCCATTACCGTTATCCTGAAATTTGAGTCAAAATTCTTACCAACACCATTTCTAACTTTAATTTTGGTTTCCATATTGACTACTTTGAGTTCAATCAGATGAGCACTCAGTCTAGAAAGTAAGACTTTAGGCTGACCGTCCTGTTTGATTGCTGGAGCTCTCACTTGGTCTCTATTGTCCAATTGTGTCTATTCATTTTTCCTGGGGGGAAAAAAAAGTTGCCTTGTGGCAGCAGCCCCCAGAAAAGTCAAGCCCTGAGAATATCGGTAGTTCAGTCATGGAAGAAGTATGGGGACCTGGATAGGTTAACATCTGGAGATGGGACATAGGCTGGAGAGGAAGAGGTTGTAAAGCTAAAATATAAAAAAGAGAGAGAAATATATACTACAATTTTATGAGTCATTTTCTTCTTGATGCTTAAGTGTAATTTCTAAATATTCTATATTAAATATATAACCTTTGTAATTAAAAAGATTTTATAATTTAAAAAAATTAAGTAGGAAAAGCCACGAAGTCATAAACTCAGACTTACAATGAAGATATCTCACTTTTACTTTAAAGTTAAAACTGGAGAGATCAGAATCACTATCCAATCTAAACAGGTAGGAGAAAAAGTCCACTAAGCTGTTTTTGTTTTATTTAACACCCACAGTGCCTAGCCATGTGGCAGGCTCACATTAACGAATACACGAAAGATATCGCTCAAGGCCATGAATCAATCCTACCAGAATTTTTAGTCATGTTAGAAATGCCTCTCTCAAACGGTCTTCTGGAATTTCTGTCTTTGCCCATACCCTGGCTTGGAGTGTTCTAGAAAGGTGGACATGGTGCAGTGCCCCGTGTGTACCGCAGGCTGACTAAAGTGCTGATGCGCTGCACATCTTCCACCTACGTGATGCCAGAAATATCACAGGAACAGAAGGGCAAGTTCTGCCTATTGCTAGGTTTATTTTGTATTTTCTGCATGTTAAAAAATGAAAACCCACACAATCAAGAACACTCATTCTTCTGACAGGAAGTGATTAGGAAGGAAGAGGCTTGTGTCTGGTAACTAATTTTTTTTTTTTTTTTTTTTGTCATTTTTTCATGACGGGCACTCAGCCAGTGAGTGCACCAGTCATTCCTATATAGGATCCGAACCCGCGGCGGGAGCGTCGCCGCGCTCCCAGCGCAGCACTCTACCAAGTGCGCCACGGGCTCGGCCGTAACTAATTTTTTTTAAATCCTAAGGAGGGCCACAAAATATGAAAATTTTAACATCATCCTTAGGCCACGGCAAAAAAAAAAAAAAGACCTCCTGCCTTGAACCCTGGCTTTAGGAAACCCCATTCTGGCTGTCCAGCAGCTACAGCCCTTCCTATTGGATGAGGAGTCTGTGGGGCCAAGGGTTGTTTCCACCAGTAGTCTTTGCTCCCTCCCTTCTAGACTACACCATGCTGTTCCCCACCCAGACAGCCCAAACTCACCTCCGGCTCCTGCACAGTGACTCCCCAGCATCTATCCTCCTAAAGATAGGCCATGCTGTGGGTATGCACACCTAAGTCTGAGAAGTGGCCAAGGGTAGCTGTTTGAAGTGGTGAGACTGAGAGTAGATGACAGCTGGGGTATTCACGTCTGCCTGCCAGATCCCTCATGCTGTGGGAAGCTGTGCATAGTATAGCAGGTGCAGGAGACTGCCAAGGTAGGAAGAGTCACTTAGCTGTCTGTGGGTTGGCTCTCCCAACTCTGCTATATTCCTGAGTGGGACTCCAAAGACTCTGGTAAGGGGATTGAATGCATTTTAACAGTTTGATAGCTAGACTAAAAACTTGCAAATATTTAGATATGTGGGATGTGGGTCTCCATGGACTCTTTCCCCAGACCTCAAAACATCAGTGCCAGCACTGGAAACAAAGATCCAAACTATTGTATACATTTCAAGATTTTATTACCAACCCTTCTTACTTCTCATTTCAGAAAAAGTGCTTGGGTCATAAAAAAATATACATTAGGACATGGTGTTCCTTATTTGCTTTAGAAAGAAGAAATGAAGATGTTGACAAGATATGCTTATTATTTTTAAAAAGAGCAAAAAATAAAAGGCTGGTTTAGGCCATTGCATATACCGTTCAGTGATTGTTCTCATGATTGGCATTCTCCCAGATGAAGTGAAGATGTGGCCCGGCTGTGCCTCCGCAGCCCTTTCAGTTTGGCCTCTGCTCTAAACAGACCTGGGTTTAAATGCAGATACTCTTTAGTCACACTTTAGAGTGAACTCCTTGTCAGCCACACAGGCTAGAGAGCACCAGACTTTCTTGGTCCACAATGTATTTTCATCATTTTTCTATGGATCTCCTAGGTCAAAAGAAATACCTAACAGTTTCACTTAGTAAGTTAGGGCCAATAATTTATTAATTATTTATGTCCTGATGACTTAGTAGCCATTTTTTAAAAAAATTAAAGGGAAAAAGAATATATTCTTTAAAATTCTTAAATGACTGCAATTCCTTGCTGTAGGATACCACTGCATAACCTCTCAAACTTTTGAATCGGATTGGACCCACCACTCTCACTTATCATGCTGCATTGATTTGTATGCTTGCCTTCACAGCAATTGCAGAAAATCTAGTTTAGAAAAGGTGGATGTTATCAAAAGGAATGTAGTATGATCTCTTATTGAAGCTGTGAACTACCTTGAACTAGTAGTCTGCATAGGGTCCAACAGTTGCTGAATATTGCTGTTTCCCTCAAAATAAAATATCCCACAGCACCCATGTGAGTCCACTGTAACACCCTGGGTACACAGTTCAGGAACCACAAATGTAGACATTTGCAGAGTCAAGTGTACAGAATAGCTTGAGAGTGATGGGTGATCTTTTTCCCTGTCGACTGGAGCAAGCTATGCCAAAAACTTTATTACTGATTTGATAAATATTAAGGTAAATGTTTCATGAAGATATTTAAAAATAATTATTTTAATTATTTTTGGAAAAAATACTTTGAAAATTAATATGTGATTATGATGATAATCTAACACTTGTACTGTACTTGAACTTTACAAAGGCTTTTGCTATATTTTGCTGTATTCCCAGAGAAGGAACATGTCCTCCTTTGAGTCTCTTTCGATCCTACCCACCCAGCTAGGCGTATCTCCAACCCTGCTGCAAGCTTTCCCTGATACACACTTGATGGTTCCCTCTTCCTTCCTTAAATATCTATAGTCTGCTTGTAATTTCCCTGGGGAATTTTCCATATTCTACCTTGGAGTTTAGCAAATTTTGTTACTTTTATGGTATTACTTCTTGGGTCATAAGCACTTTGCTGTCACAAATCACGTGTAATTCTTTTTAATTTCTCTAATAGCACCTCGATCTAGAGCATCATTAGCTCAAACAAGCTACTTGTTAAGTAAATGAATAGTTGAAGGAATAAGGAATTCCTCTGCGCCTTTCACCAAAAGGACAGATATTTGAACTAATCTGAGATGAAGTGAGAAATTGTTTTAATTTCATCACTTTTAGGTTCATGTTCCAAGTGCTACTTAGCCTAATTTAGGAAAGAATAAAAGAAGAAAGAACCACTAAAGGCATTGTCTTTTCAGTGAAAATAAACCTGTAGTTTTCTCAAGCCCACAAAACCACTAGGAATGTTTTGGAAGCACTGACAGTTTCTTGGTAATTCTGAGGGAAGGAGGCTCAGCTGGGAAGTGTATTTCCACCATTGTAAACTTCGAGTGGAGAACTGATCTCACTCTTCCCCCAAGCACTCAAAGAGTTTCTTAGCTATTTCAAAAACAGTAGGTGTGAAGGCATACATTTTTATGGACTATAAAGATGAGCCACCAAGAGACTAAAACTTTTGACTCTAATAACACAGTTATTTTCAAATGCAAGTATCAAAATCAGGGTTTCCATCTTTCAATGCAATTCAGAGACCACTGTGAATAACATGAAATTTGTTTCAAGTTCTGATTAATACAGTTCAGCGGAGCATGATACATTAGGCAGCCAAAATTCAAGGTTTTATATCTACATTCACACCATAATACAGCCAATTGTCTACTGAGAAATCCTTCAAATCAAAACATTTAATTATTACCCCCAGCCAAGGAGTGTATCAGCCTCATAGCTAAATCTCTGCTGGCACTTTGTGTTTGTCTGAAAGATGGATTACCAGGTGTTTAGACTGAGGAGAAGGAAGGAATACTGAACAGGGAATTAAATGGAACATTTTTTTAGTTCTTCCCGAATTAGAGGTTCATTGTTTGGATTCATTTTTTTCTTTAAAGTGGTATAGATTTCTGAAATACTTGTCAAATTGACATAAAATATAATTAAAAATATATTCCAAAATCAGACATAAATGATTTGGATTTTTGGCCTCTCTAGTCAATCAGGGTCCCAGCAGGAAACAGAATTCACCCCAAATGTTTCAAACAGCAAACTTTAATAAGAGGACTGCTTTCAGAGGTGTAGGCAAGATAAAGGGATGACAAAGCACATAGGAACAATCAAGGGCAGGAAGCTGTTACCCTCCCCCCACAAGAACTGGAACTGGGTACGGGGCTGGCTGGTGGGAGCTGGCAGGAGGTAGCTACCAGCAAATATGGAGCACCAGAGAGGGTGAGAACTCGGGAAACAGTACATTTTCTCTCACCAGGACACCTGTCTCTTGCTGCCCTGCTGTATGGCTGACATGGGAACTCTGGAGATGCAATTGACAGAAATTTGCCTCCATGCAGAGAAAGGTGTCCAACGGGAAAAGGGAATTTTCATAATCGTCTATTCTTTCCACAGATCCTCACATACCAAATTTAAAACCACTAGACAAAAGAGCTTAAAGTATATTAGAGTCATCGAGTTCAGCTCCATCATTTTTAAATAGATGAGGAAACTAAGATTCAGAAGGGTAAAAAGTTTTCCTCTTAACAACAGTGTTATATTTCACCTCTGTTTGGGTTTCCTGTTAGTGAAGGGGATAGAAACAGGAAATAATCTCAAACAATGGATTTGAGTGGGTATATATGTGTAAAAGTGTATAAGCCTTCTGTTTGTTGTTGAAAAGTATTGCATAATTTTCCCTTTATGTTACGATATTTCTGGGTCATAAAAGCTAAAACACATGGAGTTATATGGCTCCTGAAAAGATTTTATTGACATTCCAAAATGTTAAGGTCAGAATTCAGGGTCCTTTTCATCCTGTCTCTAAGGAACAGAGGTTTCTCTCCCCCCTTTTATATCCTCTCCTGTGTATAAATTGAGAGAGGAAATTGTTCTGCACCCAGTCTACAAGGTGTAACCTGCTACTTGTGGAGAAGTTTTCACAGGTTCTCATCACATCAGCTTCAAGTACAGGTGTGGGGTCAACGCACTCAGGCTAATTTCCTAGTTGTGAATATCACAAAGAGCTAGTTTCCCTGACATAGGTGCTTCATTGTTCATCTATCTCTCAATCATCATCTGTCTATTGTACAGAACTGTGTAAGTCAAATAACATCTCAGACCCTTCGCAGTTTTTAACAAAACTTGTATAAAAATGCACTATTTAGGTCTATTTTTTGATGGGTTTTGACAATCATGTGTACCCATGTATGCCACCACAACCACTACAGATATATAATTTTCATCACTTCAAAATATTTCCTCTTCTACCTTCACAAGCAATCCCCTTCCCCAGGCTACAGGTTAGTTACCCCTGATCTGTTTTCTGTTACTGTTGATGAGTTTTGCTGTTCTGCACATGGAATCATACAGTATGTACAATTTTGTGCTACTTTTGCTCAGCATAATATTTTAGAGACTCATCCATGTCATTGTTTATATCAGTAGTTACCGCTTTTACTTGCTGAAGGAGGTGCATTGTACATATACACCACCGTTTGTTTATTTATTCACCTGCGGTTGAATATATGGTTGTTCCCAGGTTTTTGCTACTATGGAAAATGCTTTTATGAACTTTTTGTCCATATTCATATGTGAGTATATGCATTCATTTCTCTTAGAATTAGAATAATTGGGTTATATGGTAAGTGTATGTTCAAACGTAACTTTATTAAGAAGCCACCAAACTGTTCTCCAAAGTGGTTTTAAGAGTTTATGCTCCAGGTAACAGTGAGTAAGAGTTCCATTGTTTCACATCCTCTGCGACACTTGGTGAGGTCAGCCTTTATAGTTTAAGCTTTTCTACTCAGTATGTCATTGTAGTTTAATTTGAAATTACTTGATAACTAAGCATGAGGAGAACATTTTCTACTGCTTATTGGAGGTTTATATACTTTCTTTCCTGATTTGTATGTTGTCTTTTGTCCATTTTTAATTAATTTGTGTATATCCTTATTACCAAATTGTGTGAGTTTCTTAAATATTCTGGAAAAAATCATTTGCCGAATAAATGCAGCGAAAGTATTTTCTCCCATTATGATGTTCTATTTTCACTATCTTAACAGTATCACTTGAAGAGCAGAAGCTTTTAATTTTGTTGTCAAATTAACCGAATTTGTTTTCTTATATTGAGTGTCTATAGTGTCTTCTTTAAGAACTCTTATGTAATTCAAGGTCACACAGATTTTACTTGATTTTTTTTGTAGAAATTCATAGTTTTTGCTATTATTAGACATATTATTCACTTTGAGTTAACTTTTATGTATAATGTAATAATAATGATTGAGGCTCATATTTCACATAAAGAAAATCAGTTATTCTAGCATGTTTTATTAATAAGTCAGCTCTTTTCCTGTAGATTTACCTTGGCTACTTTGTTGAAAAACAACCTGCCACATATTTGTAAATCTCTTTCTTTCTCTCTCTCCAGATAGAGCATTTTTAAAGAATGTGTATTTCATTCTCTTTCTCTCTCTAGAAAGAGTCCATATATGTATTCTCATATATATACACACACACACACACACACACACTCATGAGTATATATGTATACACACATGTACATATACTTTACATATATGTATTTCCACATTATATATATGGCCTTTCTGTTCCTTCAATTGATACATATGGCTATTTTATGTAATAACTATCTTATATTAATTACTGTAACTATAAAAATAAATTGAAAATGGTATATATGCTTTTATTCGGGTTTTCTTTGTTTTATTTTATACATGTTTTGCAACTATCAGTGTACAAATCTTGAAATATTTTATTAAGTTTATATCTAAGTATTTCATGGTTTTGGTGCTATTGTAATTGTAATTTTATTTTATTTTGCAATTGTTTCTTGCTATAATTCATAAATACGATACATTGCTTTTACAATTGTTAAATTCACTTCTTAGTTTTTTTTTTTTCTTTTTTTTTTTTTTTTTGTGACCGGTAAGGGGATCACAACCCTTGGCTTGGTATCGTCTGCACCACGCTCAGCCAGTGAGTGCACCTGCCATCCCTATATAGGATCTGAACCCGCGGCAGGAGCGCCGCTGTGCTCCCAGCGCCACACCCTCCCGAGTGAGCCACGGGGCCGGCCCTCACTTCTTAGTTTTAACAGCAGTTTTTGTTTTACATATTTTAGGATTTATCTTTGTGCCCAATTATGTTGCCTGAGATTAAAAACAGTTTTACACTTTTTCCAATCCATATACCTCTTCATTCTTTTTTTTCCCTTTAATGCCTTTACTAGAACCTCTAGTATAATGTTTTACAGAAGTGATATTAATAGAGTACACATCTTTCATTGTTCCCAATCTCAGTGAAAAAATATTTTATCTTTTTTATTGTATATAGTGTTAGCTGCGGGCTTTTTATAGATTTTTAGAAAAATCAGTTTGAGAAAGCTTTGTCAATTCCTTGTTTCCACAAATCATGGATGGGTGCTGAAATTTTCAAACTCTTTTCCTGTATATATTCAGATGATCACAGTGTATTTTGGTTTTTAGTCTGTTATCTGATCATAATCCTACCTTTTACATATTGATTTTTGATAATCATCAATAATCAAAATTGACACAGAAATAAGTAGAAAATCTGAATATTCCATACCTATTGAAAGAACCATAATCATAATTAAAAACATCCTGACAAGGAAAACCGAAGGCTCATATGCCTTCATGTGTGAATTCTATCAAGTATGAAGAAGTATATATTTCTAATATTACACAAAATCTTTCAGAAAATATAAAAGAAATAGTTCCTAAAATATTGTATGAGGCCAGCCTTATCCAGATACCAAAACCAAGCTCTCAGGGCACAAAATTGAGACAAAAGTAGAACCTCACCCAGTTCTATTGGTGACCTGAAGCAAAATTTGTCCAAGTGGACACAGTTTCCATGAGAACATCAAACCCACCCATCTGTGAAGTCTGTGAAGTCAACTTTCACATCAGGCTTATAAGGTCTATGCCCGTGCTCTACTCTGCAAGTCTCTTTTATATAACAAATGACACTCTCAAACCATACAACACAAAATAGTAGCACAAAAGAGAGCAAATATAGGAGGAAAAGGGGAAGTCTGATTCCACCAAGGATGCCAAACACAACCCTGATACCAAACTGAGAATAAAAAGAGCTGACGGACGCAGCATGAAGGGAGTGGAGTTTAGACCCAGGGCTGACGTACTGAATTGGTGTGGACTGCACCAGCCATAAGCAGCAAATGACAAGGGGACTCTGGGTAAAGCACCTGGTCCAAAGCTGAGGCCAGTGGCAATGAACAGAGCAGATTGTCTTGGTGAAACTTTCAGGGAACTGTGGAAGTAAGTGAAGACCACCTATATGAGAACAAATGGAGGCTTCTTATCTAGTGATTGCTATGGGAAGGAAATCAGCCAATGTCACTTGTGTTTGACAGAGGCTCACAGGCAGGCAAGAGAGTGGAAAACTTTAAAGCGGAAAAAAAGGAAGGCTTCAGCTATGCCAGGAGGTGGTTGGGATGGAAAAGTTAGACAGGCTAATTAGAAGTGGGCATCTTCTGTGATTGGTTGGGGAAGGCTATTTGGCTTTCTCTCCTTGGTCCTGAGTTGGAAGCAGTGACAAAAAATGGAGAAGCTGGCAGTCATTGATAAGGTACTGATTGCTCTGTCCTGCAGCGGCTGTGAGTCAGAGTTCTATTGTCATGGATGGTCTGACCGTTGTCCATGTTGTATATTCAGTCTCTTACAGTTCTGTACAGAACTCTAAAATACCATTTTCTTCTTGTGCTATTGAGGCACATCTTCAGCGTCATGATTAAGTTTCTGGCAATAATGACAAACTTATTTGTTTCACATAGATAACAAAGTATGTGTAATATTTTGGCTAAAAGTTTACTCATATTTTAAAATTAATATAATAAAAAAAAACCCGAATAAATATTCAGCCTGAAAATGATGATCTCAAAGAAGTTATTAAGGAAAATTACATTTTTATCTCCTCAAAATATCCTAGGACATCAGCACCTTAATGTCTCTGCCATTTCTTCTTGAGGCTGCTTTAAAGTAAGTGATGTAACCAGGTGTGAGCCAAACCTCTTTACAAAGAGGAGGGTGACCTATTTTAGATTTTTGTGCCCCTGACAAGTGTTGTACCGTGTGACTAAGTAGCAGGGAACCTAGAAAGGTAAAACTAGAAGAAACCTGTAGGATACTCTCTTCTTCCCCGAAGCCAGTAAATTGGATTTTTACCCTCGATATTCTGGCCTTCGACGTGTAGCCTTTTTTAGCTCCGTGCCAGGAGAAGCTCGACTGTCAGAGTAGCAGACGGTGACGGTGACGAACGCGCTGCACTCCCTTAGCTGTGACCTTCAGTGATCTCCGCTCTCCTTCCCCCACCTCTTGCTAGTCTTTCACACGCACCTCCTCTAACATTTCCATTTTCTTTTAAATTTCTCCAGAGCAATGGAAATCAAGATTTTTCCACCCTGAGCTTTACATAGAAAAAGACAGTTCACCTTATCTGGCTCTGAGCCTACTTTTTCAGTGCCTTTGACTTTTTCAGAATCCATTTTACCTTAAAAAGCACAAGTTTGGGGCCGACCCAGTGGTTCACTCGGGAGAGTGCAGCGCTGGGAGCGCAGCAGCGCTGGGAGTGCCTAGTCCACGGGTTCGGATCCTATATAGGGATGGCCGGTGCGCTCACTGGCTGAGCGCCGTGTGGGCGACACCACGCCAAAGGTTGCGATCCCCTTACCGGTCACACACACACACACAAAATAATAATAATAATAAAAGCACAAGTTTTTTCATTTGAAAGTCCATTTTAAGCACTAAACAAACACAAACAATATTACTTTTTTGAATCAGTTGAGTTTTATATTTGACTTGGAAAGATATTTCTTAAAAAAAAGAAATACAGGAGAATGAAACCCAAGGAGGTCAATGTGATGTTCATATTATTTTCACCCATGAAAACACACCTTCAAAAATTCCCTAACTACATACAATTGGAATCACAGTCACCTCTTTACCAAAGAGAAGCACGCCAAAGTTGCATATAGTTACTTTCCTCAGCTGCATATTCCAGGATCACTATGTCTTATGCAGATGGAAGGCATCTTCTTATGATCTGGTTACATATGTTAAATGAAAAGTCTCATCACTGCATACAATTGAATATACAATGGTGGAGGGAAAAAGAAGATCAGTGTAATAGAAAAAGTTAAAACTCCCACTTAATTGGTGCATGATATAATGTGATCTCTGGCATTGGCTTTAAAATACTGGAGCAAACAAAATGGGGCAAAGAGATCTAAATAGATTGACAGACTGTCGGTGATTGTTTAAATGCTAGTTTATAAAGTGTTACAGGTCCGCGAAATGAGAAATTTTCTTCATTGACTAAGTATCACTATGAAAATTATAACACCTGAACCATGCGCATGTGTAGTGATATGACAGTTGATTTAGATTCTTATGCCAGCTCCTAGTCTTGCGGACTTATGACAAACAGTTACGCGGATCAGCAGCAATCTGCAGCCCACACTCCATGTAGCACTGTTGTAGAATGTTATCCATATTGAATTTGGCTAATCATTTTTTCCACTTGGTGCCTTTTTTTTTTCTTTGGAGGCTAGCTGGTAAGGGGATCCAGATGCTTGACTGCGGTGTTAGAAGGCTGTGCTCTAACCAACTTAGCTAACCAGCCAGCCCTTCCACTTAGTGCCTTTTAGCCTTTTCTTTCTCCTGTATAAACTAGAAGTTAGGTATAAGGCAGCAGTCTCCAACAGAAGTACAATGGGATGTTGTTACTCATATGTGGAAGCTAAAAAAAAAAAGTTGAACTTTTAGAAGAAGAGAGGAGAACTGCAGTTATTAGAGGTTGGGATGGTGTAGCAGAGAGGGGGGATAGGGAGAGAGGTTGGTTAAAGGACACAAAATTGCAGCTAGATGGGAAAAATAAGTTCTAGGGGTGTACAGTAGTGCTAGGCATCTATAGTCAACAAAAATTTACTGTATGTTCTCAAATGGCTAGAAGAGGAGCTCTAATGTTCTCATCACCAAAAAGTGGTAAATTTTTGTGATGATGAATTTGCTAACCACCCTGATTTGATTCTTACACATTGCATACATGTATTGAAATATAATTCTGTTTCCCATATATTTGTACAATCAATACATTTCAATTAAAACTAATTAATTCTTTTAGAAAAAAGGAAAAGAGAAGTATAGTGTGAGCCTCAAATGAGAGCCACATATGTCATTTCAAATTTTCTAGTTGCCATACTAAATATGTAAAGAAATAAGTAAAATTCATTTTAAAAATGCATTTGATTTAACTCAATAGGTCCAAAATATAGTCATTTTAACATGTAATCAATATAGTAATTATTAATGGGTTATATTACTTTTTCCATTCTGAGTCTTCAAAATCCAGTGTACACGTTGCTTGCACCATGTATCAATCTGGACTAGTCACATTTCAATTGCTCAATAAGCACATGTGGCTGGTAGCTGCCATATTGGATAGCACAGGTCTAAGGTCTTGATTGTATTAATAATGAACATTTTCAGAAATGATTATTCAAAAACAATCATTTAAGAAACAAACTGATGTTAGGTTTCTCAGATCATGTGGTATCAGATGTTGTATAACACTAGCTTACCCCACCATTTAAGGTAATAGAAATATCATTTTGTTATCAAAGAACTGCTTCCTACCTAACCACCATTTTAAGTAAAATAGAATCCCACGGGCCAACCAGAAATGCATGGTTAGGAAAACATTTTAACAAGTTGTAACAGACTAGTAGGGAAAGAGCAGAAATCAAAGAGGACTGCTTTAGATGACACAGATTCCTCCACAAGCTTTAGAATATTTGAGGAATTTTAAAATATGATGACATGGGGCAGAGTTGTTCAAACATTTATGTCCCAAGATTGTCTCATTATAGGTTTCTATTTTACATGTTTAATGTAAAATGATAAGCTGCCCTGTGGCAGATGATAGCATACAAGTAATGCTAACAAAGTACAAAGTTCCAGCTAATTCTGAGTTTCAAGTTGAAAAGACCTTGGCTATTTCCTCGGTGTCTGCATTAAAAAAAGAGAAAGAAAGAAAGAAAAATAAAGCCTTATAACCCAATAGCTTTAAAAATTATCTCAATACAACTGATGGATGAGTTACACATTGCCTTTAAAAAATACATTTGACTATGTTTTCTTTCAACGTACACGTTCACCACTTAATGATATTAAAAGTATTTTGACAGCAACTTGGTTAATAAATTATGTGTTAGGCCTTTACCATGGCACCGAGTCAGAGGTAACTTAGTTCCTGTGTAAAGCGGGTTCCCATTGAATTTGCCAAGAGACTAAATGGAATTGGGCACCTCCCATTTCTCGAGCCCATTCTGACTGGGATTGGCTTACTGGCCTCCATCTGGGGCTGCCTTCCTTCTGGGCACCCATGCCACTGGGTAGGACGTGCAGGACAACAACCCCAGGGCCTCTGACCAGCTGCCTTTCCTCAGCAGGAGGAGCAGGGAGACCAGGAAGAGAGAGGCAGGACAAAGGAGGACTCAGGGCGGCACTAGGACGCTGGCCTCCTGCCTCCTTTCTCCCAGACTCTGAGAGATCAAGGCCACATTGGGCAGGGGTGGGGGTGGGGTGGGGCAAAAAACAAGCACTAATAATTTTCCTTTTTTCATTCATATATTTATTGGATATATATAGACCCACTCCTCCAAAGAGTTCAGTATTCAAAACGTATTAAGTTGGGAGCTTTTCAAGCTCTCTGAGCCCTGAGGGCTGCCGAGGCTTTTTACCAGGAGCCTGAGCAATACTAGATGAGGAAATCCTGTTTGTCTTTGTAGAGTTCTCTACCTACAAAGTGGGAATTGAAACATCCTTGTTGTTAAAACCTTTTAAATTCCTTGGTTACGATTGCATACCTAATCATAAAATATTATTTTGCCTTCTTTCTGGTGTTTTGAGAATAGCTTCAGTCCAATGGCATAAACCACTGCCCAAGGCGAGAGGAAATGAAGTCTGTACTCACTCTATGGGCGTGGGATTCGGGTTATAGATTCTGCCAGAGACCCGGAGAGTGGCCTGCAGATCATTTCTCATTTTCCCAGCACAGAGCGTCTGCTGCGAAGGCAAATGAGAATCAGTTGGAACCCGAAAAATAGAGGTTGGTTTTTAATAATCATATGTTGTAAATGAGCTTATCACTGTGTGAACATTGCTCTGGGCAAATTGGTACTATATAGAAATATACATATATGTGTGTGTGTGTGTGTGTGTGTGTATATATATATATATATATATATAAAATCTCTTCTAAATTAGCATAATGCTTTTCTTCCAGCGGCTAACATGCATAACATGGCTTTATATTATAGAACAGAGGGAATAGAGTTGTTGTAGCATGAAAAAAAGCACTTAACTCTTGTTTATGTCGGTTAGTAGCATGTGGCTCATGGAGAGGCAGTGCCAGGCAGTGGAGAGAGTGTGGCATTGATTCAAAAGGCCCAGCTAACTCTCAACTCAGCCTGTGCGAGGTGGGTAAGACTGGGCAGCCTATGAGTGATAGTTTCATCCTCTGTAAAATGGGGGTGAGGATGCCTTTCTGCTAGAGATGAGAGTAGGGTTAGATGAATTATGTACCACCTCATCTCCCTTGACTTGGTCTCCTTCCATGATCAACAGTACCTGGCTTGAGATCAATCCACTCCCCCGATTTCTCAGTGCCTACACCCCAGAGTCCTACCCATTTTGGTGCCTCTGTCAGTTCATGCTCTCCAGCCTAAGCTGGGGCCCCGGATCACCTGGCAATCCTTCTGCTTTCTTAGACAGGCTTCTCTCCTTTCTTTGTTCATGCTATTTTTTAAAGTCAATTTCTTTAATCCCTATATTCATCTTTCAACAAATGACATTGCCTCTTACTGTATTGAGAAAAGGGAGAAAGTTGAAGACATGATGGGAAGTTCCTCAACGTTCTTTGCTCTGTGCTTAAATTTACCAGCCCTCCCATGCATCCTTCCCTTCTCTTCTCACTGGAAGATCAGGCAGTTCTCCTGTCTTAAGTTCTGGATCCCACCCACTTTCACCTCCTTAGGACCTGGTGTAGTAAATGCACACTTTCTTCATCCTACATTCATTTCCCTCTTTAATGGTGATGCCTAATTATGTTCGGTATCTCCATCATCACAAAAGAAACCCTCCCTGGACCTGAATTTTTCCACAGCTGCCAGCCCAAGCTCTTTTCTTCCCTTTACTGCCAAGCTTCTGGAAGAGCCCATTTCCGGCTTCTCTTGTATTCAATCTCGAACACACCAGAATCTGACTTCTACTCTGCATCTTATGGAAACTCCTCTTTCCGAGATCATCTATGATTATGTTATTTTAAAACACAGTGGTCAATTCCAGGCCTGCACCGAGTTTAACTTCTCTCTACTTATGAGTACTACCTCCTACTTAAAGTAATCTTTTCTCTCAGTTTTTAGACTTTGCACCATCTTTGATTTTCCTCTTACCTCCCTTCCTATCCTCAGCATCTGTTGCCGGTACCTCTTCCTGTTTCGTTTTCTATAGCATGCCCTTCCCCAGGCCCGTGTCCTGGGATTTTCTCCCTTCTCAATTCTGCACCATTTTCCTGGCTGATTGAACCAACTTCTGTGGTTTCAGTTAGGAATAATGAAGCCTGAAGCTATGACCGCTGTCCAGTGTTCACTCTGATTTCAGAGCCTCTACAGACCTTGCCCAGCAGATAATGTCACTTAAATATCTCCCCAGCCTTTGAAGTTTGATGCATTATATTTAAAACTCTTATCTTCCAAATCCACTTTTTCCTCTTTTGTCCAGTCCCTGCGAGAGGCCCTCCCTTCCACTAAGGTGCCAACACCAATAAACAGGGTACTGATTTAGGGTCTTCCCTTTCGAAACATTGAGTGTGCACCACCAGCATGTTGAGCGCCTCCAAGTCCTCTTAATCTCTCAGGGACGTTACTGCCACACCGGCCTCTGACTACTCACCCTGCCTCTGGCCTGGCCAGTCCTCCAATCCATTTCCCTTTTGGAGCTCACCACACCTTTCTACAGCCCAAACACCCATCAGAACAATTCAGTCCCCTGATTAAGCCCCTTTAATTATTCCATATTGCTCTATTGATATATTTTTATAATCTGGCCTCTGCTCCACTTTGTGGATTATAATATTTTTATTTTCCCACCCTGAAATTTGTGCTCAGCCAAACCGAGCAGTGGAATGTCCCATAAATGCATGACACCCACGGCACACATTTCTGCATGTGTTCCCTTCTCTTCGGAGCACCTTTCTCTTCTTCAGCTCGTTCTCATTCACCTGCCAGATGTCAACTTCCACTTAACCTTTTCTAGGAAGCTTTTTCCTCTTTTCCCCGCTGACCAATTGTCCATCCATGGGCTTTAACTAGTGTCTGACGTTAATTAGGTGTTCAGAAATTGATAGCCATAGTTATTATTATGGTTATTGTTTGTACTCCCAGACCTTGGCCAAGAGCTAAAGCTTTTGGATCCCACGTTACATTATTTTCATCGTGGACCATATCATTTTTATGTTTGGCTATCTGCTTCTCATGAAAAGCCTTGGTTGCTGTGCATAATTATGAGCTTTCTGAGGTCCCCAATCATTTGGTAGGCTCTTTGATCCCCTCATGTGCTGAGCATTAATCTTAGTTCTGCAGAGAGAACAAAGACATTGCCTTTGCTACATAGACGTTTGTTAGAATAAATTAGTATCTTTCGTCACATTGCTTCATGCTGAAGATGTGTGTTCATATGGCCCTTAGTGGTAGTGTTGAAGTAATGACCTAGAGGGGTCCCATGAATGGGGAAAATTCCTCTTTGGTGATTGCAAGGAATGCTACTGAAGAAGAAGGGGACAGCAAATGCTAAGTCAGAGATCACCCAAACTCAAATCCTACAAATTATCAGAATTACTCTGGCTCCTTCTAAGACTTAACAATCACAAAACTAAAGAATTTAACAAAATATATGCTGTTAGTTGGCTAGCATATTCAGGTGAACTTGATTTATATGAAATGTGTTTTCTCCAATTTTAAGGTCAAATGCTTGTGAATTCTAATTTTTAACTAAAATGTGTATTCTTTGCTTGTAAGAAGAATATGAAACTCCTCATTTGATTAACACTACATAATATGCTTTTCAGGTTGTCGGGACTGTAAATATTCAAATGAGAGAAGTCATTGTACTTTAGTAGCATGTGCACCTTTAGTTCTGGCTAATGAGCACAAGTATAAAAATCTAATTATCACTACTGTTTGACACTCCAAGGAGTGTTGACAGCATGTGAGATAACTCACATAGTAGGAAAAATACAATCTCTGACCTGAATGACAATTGACAGTCCTTAAAAAAGAAGGTAGTCCTTAAAAAGAATATATTTTTTTAACTGGTCACCAAATATGTCATTACATTTGCAGAAAATGTTTTAAAGAACAGTTCTTGTCATTATTTTTATTATTAATAATACTTAATAGATATGATAGATTGAATGATGATAGTTTAGTCTTAATTGCTAACATATAAAAACATCGGCACTTCTTATGGAATATATCTTAATCATTTATTTTGGGATAGAAATATGTGGCAACTTGCTAGGTTGGAGAGTATGGTCTTCTGGACTGCTGCCAAAGGAAGGTTTGATGGCAGCTTTATTAGATGCACTTGCATGTCTGGTCTTCTGCTAGGTACTGGGGTTGCAGAGGCAACTATGGCCTGGTCTCGGTCTCACTACTCCTATCATAAGCCTGCAAGCTATCCACGTACTTTAATGGGAGCATGCACTAGGTGAGAGGAAGCTCTAAGACCAGGTGGTCCTTGTGAAGCAGGTAAGTTAGTATGATGAAAAGGTGTTCACCAGGCAGACAGCAAGAGAAGTGGGTAGAAACTAGATCATGAAGAACTTCATTAACAACATTACCTGATAATTTATTGTCTCATTTGGGGGCACTTTTGACAGTGAAAGGGAGTTATTTAATAATTACACTGCAACAAAAGGCCAGTACTAACTAAACAAGGACAAATGACCACTCTATTTCTGTACCACGCTCATGGGATGAAAAGCAGCTGAATGGTTTTAAGGCCGGACAGTTACGTGAATAAATTTGCATTCCTAAAGGTCATTTCTCATGGTAGTGTGGTTGATAGCTAAGAACAGAAGAGGATGGACACAGAGAGGATAAGTTAGTTGACTAAGAAAAACCTTCTTCTAGGTGACAGTGCTGAGAGCCTCTGCTAGCTCAGGGACACAAGAAAACAGAAAGGGCAATAGATTTGGAAACTATTCAGAAGTCAGAGTCAGTAGGACTGGTGACTGGATTTGGAATATAAAGAGGAGGGAAGATTTCAGGAGAACTGCAGAGTTTCTGGGTTGGGTAACTGCACTGATGATGGTGCAGCCAGTTGTAACACAGATCACAAGGTCAGTGAATGAGGGCATAAGATCGTTTTTACAGACAAAGCTTCATATGTTTGTAGGATACGGTCTGGTAGAAATGTCTAGTAACTAGTTGGAAAGAGGAACAGATGTTCAGAGGAAAAGTCAAAGCTACAGATGAATACATGACACCACTGTCATTACAAAGCTGCTTAGCTTCAATGGAATGTTTCCTACTGTCAGTAGCTGCTTGAATTCCTGAAAGAGCCTTTTTGGCTTTTTAGTACAATCCTTTTAATGTTAATGTGTCTACTAGAAATACAATTCTAACAATACTTTCTATTGCATTCTTGTTTTATAGCAAATGCTTTTTCTTACTACCTGATTGGAGAATATTTACTTGTTTTCATAGTGCTACTTCAACACATTTTGTACAGGTTATTTCCAAAACAATCACATATGAAACTTGTAGGCTTTGGTGTCCCACTGACAGACATCCCACTGACAGACACTGAATAATGCTATTCAGCAGCTTTATGCCTGAAGTTATGACCCACACCCAACATTCCCTTTTAATGTTTAATCTGTCATCATCACTGAGGGACATTTAGGCACATTGTAATGAAGCAATCCAACTAGGATACCCTACCATCAACTCAAACATGCAGACACTCATTCATTGACTGTTCAGTTATTAAGGCCCTACTATGTTCTAAGAGCTTTAAAAGATGGGAGGATTCAGCAAGCAGCAGGTGCTCTCCCCCACTAATTATTGCATAGTTACAATACTCATCTTGGTTGAGCAGATGTAAGGTTGTCTGTTTTAATCTGCCTATGGCCTTGCAATACGGCCATTTTTTCCTGGGTCACTGCCATCCCAAGTTTGAGTAGTATAAAGTTTAATTAGTGGGCAAAACTTTTAAGTAGGAAATATTTAATTTTGCAACAAGTTTGACCATGTGAACTTTGTTTGACCCTCCCACTTAAGACTTTTTTAACAGTTCCCAGTGACTCTAGTATAAAATCTAAACTCCTTGGCATGTCATATGAGGTCAATCATGGTATGTCCTAAGCCTGTCTCTCCAGCTTCTTTGATCTCTACCTTCTCTCACATATCTTTCTGGCCAGTCACATGGGCTGCTTTACTTGCATTACCCACAAAGGTCCCTTTTATTTCTCCTTCTGGGTTACGCTTTGTTTCCCCGTCCTTGGTTGCTATTATCCCCTTCTTGTCCTAGATAACTCTCAGCTGTCCTTCAAGATTCTTCTGAGTTATCATTTCCTCTGAGAAACATTCATTGTTTCCAAGGCTGACTCAGGGGCCCCTCCTACTTCCTTTTATAGCACTCTATATGTCTATTTCAGGGCCACTGTGCTCTATATTAACTGTCTGGGATTATCTGTCTCCTTGCAACAGAAAGTTCCTTAAGGCCAGGAACTATGTTTTTATCTTCATATCCCCAGCACCTTGCTCAATACCTGTGTTGTGTAGCTTTGAATGATTTTAAACACTTACGTACTTTGCTAGGGGAATGGTCATTTTGCTGTCATAAGAACTTGGAGTGAATTTCCCCACCCCTCAGGAATGTCATGCTGCCCACACCTTATCAGACCCCATATCTGAGCTACTGACCTCAACTACTGAACTTCAAAGTGTAACTCAAGAGTTTGGCAGACCTTTGAGCACTTAGGCCCTGACCGGCTGCACTGTCAGCTGCTTCTCAGAGACCACCTGCTCAGGCCACCAGAGGCCACAGCCTGTCAGCCCTCAGCCAACACCCACACTGCCCTATAGTGTTGAGAGGCTGCACCTGTTGTCCCAGACCTCCCCTGTGTTGGTCAAGCCAGCTTCTCCCAAGAACCACTTGTATAAAGGTGCACCTCTACCTTTAATTAGACTTTACTTTCCACAAAGGCCCGCTTCCATCCTAACTGAGCGACTGGACTTTAATAAGTTTGGAGCTCACCCACCATGTGGTTTATGTACCTCATCTATCAAGTGTATTCCCCGTGAGATTAGTTTTCATTATTCTTCCCCTCTTTAAACACTGTGAACCTAAAGAAATATGTATTCTCTTTGGCAATAAGCCATGTGATTTGTGAAATCTACTTTAATCGTCTCTTTATTTTAACCATACAAAAGAACCCAGCACAGAGGAATTGTTGAATAAAGTGAATGAGTGAAATAGTGGATGAATGAGTGAAAGAATGAACATGGTCTCCTGTGGCACCCTGCTCTCCTGGATTCTAGTATCTTCTGTGTCCCTCTTCTGCAGTCTGTCCTTCACTAAACCAAGCTGATGAACGTCCCCCATCATCCCTGCATGGTATACTTATCCTTTGTGGTGCAGTGTTTAGGAGATACAGGTGGGCTTCAGCATTAGCATCCCTGCAACTTGCCTTTTTCTAAGTCCTTCCTATAAGAACGCTGTTTACTGCCTGACTGCGTTTCTAATCAGGAAGAACAACGGGAGACACAGTTCCCATGTGAGTTCTTGCACTGATTCAGAAGCGATAGTGGAGCACTGGAGAGCTTCCACCACCCGGGCACCTGTCTCAAGTCTGCCCAGCTTCCTGACAACGACGACTCCCACGGGGTGGAGGAGACAACAAAGAAATGACTACTTCAGGCATAATTTTGATCCAAAGAAGGGATTTATTTGTGAATGAGAAGGATGTGATGGGAATGTGAGGAAACATGGCCATATTGTCTTAAAGCAATGATTCTCCATCATTAGAGATGAAAATAACACCAGCAGTTTGTTTACAATACCCATTACTGGTTTCCACCTTCCAGAGATCCATCGGGTCTGAGGTGGCGTCTCAGAATCTGCATTATCAAGCACACTGGGCAGGTGATCGGAGGAGAGCTTCTGACTTTGAGCAGCATAGTGTAAGAAACACTTGCAGCGTCTGTGTGGGAACGTAAAGAAGAAGTTGTTTGGTGTTGGGGTTCATCTATCTCTGATACTTACCAGATGTCCTACCTCCAGAGCACCCTTAGCCCCCAAGGGTTTTAGTTTACTCATCTGTATATCAATGACTTCCCCAGAAACAGGACCAGGATACTTTATCTTCCCAACTCATGAGGTAATTTAGAGGCACTAATTGTGTTTGCAGAGGGACATTATAAAATGCTGAGCCCTGTAGTGATGGTGGGCATTACCGTGACCTATATCTTGGTTTGTCCTCACAACAACCCTAAGTGATAGGCTTTCCAAAGTTTCAAAGAAAAGACTCCCTGATTCTATGCCATGAAATTCCAGAGGAAGAAGAGAGCTGAACAGAGTCAGGGCTTTCTTTGAAAGACTGAATTCTGCCTGGGTCACTGCTTTTGACCTCAGCAAATAAGGAGGCAGCATGGGACCCAAAGAACCCACCCAACATGGTAAGCCAGGCAGTTCCCCAATGACTACAGATTTTTAAATCATATATAATAAAGACAAGAAAGCAAAATTACCACCAGCAAATAAAACCTTTAAAAATTATGTCAAGAAGAACCTGTAGCAAAAATAACTGAGACTTGCTAAGGAGTTCAAAGAACAGCCACAAAGGGCAATTTTATTTGTGCTCAGTGTATTAGTTTTCTATTACTACATAAAAACATACTTGAAATACCTATTTATTATCTCACAGTTTCCATGGCTTAGCTGGGTCCCCTGCTTGCAAAGCTGCAGTCAAGGCATTGGTCAGTGATGTAATCTCATCTGAGGCTGGAGTCCTCTTCCGAGCTCATATGGCTGTTGGAAGCCTTTACTTCCTTGCACCTGTAGAACTCACGTTGGCTTGCTTTAGTAGGGCCAGCAGGAGGGGGAATCTCTGCTGCTTTGAGTCTCTGAGCTCAGGAAAGGTCTAAATCCTCTTTTAAAGGGCTCTGTGGGTTAGGTCAGGTCTGCCCAGGGCAATATCTCTTTTGATTAACTCAGACTCAACTAATTAGGGACCTTAATTACATCAGCAAAATCCCTTCTGTTTTGCCATATAAGGTAAATCACTCATGATCATGTGAGTGACATCCCATCACTTTTGCCATATTCCATTGCTTAGAAATCAGGTCACAGGTTCTACCCACTCTCAAAGGGATGGAATTACCCACAGATGTGACTCACTGGGGGTCTCCACTGGATGTGTTTGCCACATTTGGAGGAAAAAACATATTTGCATTCATTAGAACATTTTTCAAGCACACAGGGTGCACCAGGAACAGAGACAAGCATGGGATACTGAGATGAGGAGTCACTTTCCCTGCCTTCCTGGAGATAGTTTACCATTTAGTGCAAATTATAGGACAGATATTTGGGGACAACAGAGAGAAAAGAGAAATCTCTATCACTTAGTTTGTTTCTAACTTCTTATGAAAACACTTTGAAGGGGAATGGTCTTCAAAGTGAAAAGAACAGACATAGAGGGAGGAATGAAGAGCTAGGTGGATAAAGGAATACTCTAGAAGCACCTAACTACGCTGAATGTGTTAATGACCATTTACCTGATAAGCATCATTGAGGGTAGGAAGAAAACATAAATAAGGATGCGGCAGGGCTGTCAGTGCTCTTTGAGTCATCCAAAAAAGAAGTGCTAGAAGACTGAGATAGGAAACTATTCTAATGAAAATCTGTGAAACAAATATTGGTTAGAAGAATCTAATGTGCAGACATGATGCTCAAGCTCTACAATTCCCGAGGGTGGCCAAGGAAATCCACGGGGCTCATTTCTCTCTTATGCCAGCTTTACAGACCTGGGCATGCTGCTTACAGGTTGATCCCGGTGGCCCTCAGACACCGAGTTCATGAAAAGACAACGTGGAGGAATATGGTTATACTTTTTGCTGCTTGTGGCATAGAGCACCATTGGAAATGAAATTTGGTTCCAGAAAACCTGAATCACTTCATTGAAGTTTGTTATATGAACAAATAACTTCTTCCTTTCTCCTGGTTTTGAGAGAGAGACATTAAAAGCTGAGGAGCTGATGTATATTACCAGTCTTTGGAAACAGATCTTATGCCCCTGCAGTCTCTTCATAAGCAGTAGGCATTTTCAGACTCTGGATTGCAGGGTTAGCATTTCCCCAAGAATAACCTAACAGAGCACTCAAGATAATTCCTCAAAGGCTAAGGACCTAAAATATCTGCCGCGTGTTCTTCTGTCTCTATTCCCGCAGCAATCAGGGATCATTCTCTGGCGTCGTGAAGAGCGTTTTCTTCGTCCCCGCTCTGCGGGCACTCCAAGCATCCAAGCGCGGCGCAGCTGTGCCCGCGCGGCCTCCGCTCGCATCCACCTGACTTCCTGCAGGCTCAGAGCTCTGCGCACCGCTGCTCCGCCAGCCAGAGCATTTGCTTCAATTGGGGGAATTTGCAGCAATGTGTCCCTGGAGTGTCCTTGTCCGAAATGGATTTTTCTCCTCCTACAGCCCCTTTGAGGCAGCTCCCCTTGGACGTAAAACAGAAGATGATGAACAGCAGCCTCAGAGGTGGGACTGTGCCCAGGGGGCAACGCACTCTACATAGGGTCATCACAGGGCCAGGCATTGGGACGACATTGGGCCCGGCATTGACCTCTTGGGATTCAGCATATCCGGATTCCATCCCAAGCCATGCATCCCCTTCTCATCTAAAACCACCCACAAGTTCAAGTAACAAACAAACAAAAACAAAAAAACCCAACACCGTTCAGATTGCTCTTTCCCTGGCTGAGCCTCTGTCCCTACTGTGGCAGAGGAAAACGCAGGTACAAGTCTGAATTCCTTATCACATCATAGCAGGTGGGTCCTGTGATTTGATCCCTGCTCACGGTTCAGCCTCATCTTCTGCTACCTCCTCAAACAGAGCTGGAGTGATTCAAAACCACTTGCAGATCCCAAATCCATTCTGTTCTTTTAGGTCAGTGTGAAAGTTTCCAGTTTTCTCGGGCAGGAACATTGATTCCCCCCTTGCCTCTGCGGAGCTTCTGTTCATGTCTGCAAACCACCTGCAGCGTTTTTCTCTCACTGGTGGCTCCTTCTCTCACCCTCTCAATGCCCCCAGCCTGAGGCACTTTATCTTCTCTGCCCTCTGCTCTAGCACTTACCGTGTTGGGTTGTAAGGATCTGCTTTCCTGTTTGTCTTTGAGCACGATGAGAAATAAAACCATATTTTATTTCTGTACCCCAATCCTTAATATGACACTTTCATATAGCAATAAATATTCCTTAAATGAATGATGAATGATGTCAATGTCATGTAAAAAGGGAGTGCGGACAGACCAGGAGATGGAACGTCCCCAATCTTAACACAAAACCTTTCTCTTTGTAGTATGTCTACAATAAGATGAACCTGTAAACTGATGAATGTTATGTTGATAAAAGCAAATCTCAAAAGACCTACTGTTATTTTACCTGTGTTAAGCCCAAGATCATGATGAGTTGCTGAGACATGAGACACATCTGATTACTTTTAAAGGAATATACTGTGAATTCTTGAGAATGATTTGTTCGGTGGGTATGACCGTGAGAGCCATTGAGAACAAGTTCATAATTGACACTGTGGAAAACATGGAGCCAGGTGAGACTTTGTAAAAAGGAACTGAGACAATGAAACTTATGTTTGGGGCAAATTAATTAGGGGGTGACTTTGGAAAGTAATCTATCATTTGTTTCCTGCCACTGTGGAAAGTCCCTCCACTTCACTGATATAGGACTTTTCAGCTCCTACTTAAGCAATTATAGTGACAAGAAGCTTAGGATTTTATAACAAATAGTTCTGGTTATAAACATGCTTTCTTATATTCATCTGGATTCTGTCTGCCTACAACTTCTATCTGTTAGCTGTAATACTGAATCTCTGAAACTACAAAGGATAATCACTCTCACATGTTAGGGGCTAATTGGCTTTATTTTCAAAATCTACTTCCTTTCTGGCAAAATGTCCTGGTTAACTTGTGTAGACTCTCCCTAACAGACTGTCACTAATTTGTTGAAGTCTTCTTTGAAAGGGGCATCTATAACTGAACACCTTATTTGTCATACAGTCTAAACTGCACAGAATAAAATATAGCTCTTGTTACTTTTAATCTAAATTTCTATTGTTTATTGAAATTCAATATGAAATTTACTTTTGCATCTTGGTTCCATTTATTGTTCCTGTGGTCTGTGAAAAACTTCAGAATTACAATTTAAACTTCTGCCCAACCAGACTCACTAGACCAGCAATTATGCTTTTAAAATGTAGTCATACTTTATCTCCCTTAATATCAATTTTGTTAGTTTTGCTGTAGCTATTCTACCCATCAAAATAACTTTGAAACTTGATTCTGTGTACGATAGCTTTGTTTGGTATATGAATTGTGCAAAAGTACCTTCTAATCATACATATCATCATGCAATTCCATTTACCAAGCATTTTCAAGCAGTCAATATGATCTGAAGGGATGAAAATTAATTAAGTGGAGGCGGCCCAATGATTTCTGTTCACCAGGAGTATAAAATGCCCCAGAGGAAATAATCATTTACATAAATAACCACAGGTCAATGTGCTTCAAGGATACCTCAGCTGAGCATGAACAAGGTCTGTGGGAGTGTGGAAAAGGGAGAACTTCATCCACTCCTGGGATACAGGAAGGTATCGCGGAGAAGATGGCATTTAAAGTTAAAGGTCGTGAATGTTACATAGAATTTCACCAAAATGGGGCCACTGTGTAAATGATATCACAGGCCAAGGGAACATCATTTAACAAAGATGCAAAGATGGTTAAATTCAGGGCATTTTTGGAGGGCGCAAAGAGGTCCAAGGCAGCTAAGAGCCCATGAACAGAGCAGAGCAGAAGATAAAAAGGATATGTACTAAAGCCAGATTGTTGGGGTCTTGACAGCATCCCAAGGAGCATAGGATTATTCTAAAGGTCTAGGAAGCCGTTGAAGACTTCAGATCAGGGAAGCAATATAATCAGATCTGAGTTTTAGAAAGAACTATTGGCTCTGTATGGTATAGACTAGAGAATGCAGAAGAGGAGGAGAAATGAGTTCAGGGGCTATAGCAATTATAATAATAGAAAGTACAAGTAATACTGGAATGACATTTATAATTTACGTGGTACTTCTGCACATGTTCTATCAATTACATCAAGGCTCGTGTGAACTAGAATTGTGCTCATCGGTAGGAAAAGGAGAGAATGGATTTGAGGCCACCACGGAAAGGTCAAATAGACAGAGCTTGGCAATTAAGGATATGTGGGATACAAAGAAGAAAGGAAGTTGCAGATTACCTGGGGGCTTCTAAGCAAATGGCCTGAGAGGACAATTGCATCTGTTGCAGTCCTGGCAGTAAGCAGTTGGCATTTCAAAGAGGACTTTTCACAAAGATGAGGGCAGGGATAAGGGGAACCTTACAGAGGAGGATATCACTGTTTGCTGGAGACATTATCCTGCTTGCACCTAAAGAGGCAAGGCAGGGGGGTGGTTACCTGAGCCAGTACAAGCCCCCTGACAAGAGCCATGGACTTTAGTGGTAGGACATGGGCAGCCCAGGTTCGCCTGGAAAGCAGAGAAGAGGGGAAATGAACACCCCGCTCATCCTGCTGCTGCTGCTCATTGACTAGCACCAACCAGAAGCCAGAGAGCAGAGTCCCATACCCAGGCCACTAAAGGTCAGCGTCCCAGGTCAGCTCAATGTGATGTGAAGGCAAAAAGAGTAAATCTGGAAAGGAAAATAGAAAACTTCCAGCATGATGGTGCCACCACCTTTTATTTTATCAGAATTATTGGTAAAAATTTATTGACCAAGACTGGGCCTTGTAAACCAACTAGACACTCCTTCAGCTTGCTATCAATGTGCTCGTCAACACTGCAAAAGTAGTTGTGTTGCAAGCTGAGAATCCCCCCAACTGCATTTTGTCCTCTCTCCTTTGTCATGTAATTTGTTTAAATCAGCACAACAACATTCCCATTGTCCATGATGTTCCCCAAAGCAAGTAAATGTGTAAAAACAAAGCAAAACAATTAAACTGACCAAATGTAATCTCTTAGTGAATGCTTTTGCATTCTGATTTTTTAATTCTGACTTTTCACATGCTTGCAAATTCCCTGTTTAATTTTACAGCTTATTAGGGTTTTTTTCAAGGACCAATATCAAACCTATGAGTTTATAGTTTTTTTGTATTTTCATTTGTTAGAGACAGAAAGACAGAGACAGAGACAGAGACAGACAGACAGACAGAAACACATGCTCGCATACACACTCTCCCCACCCAAAAGAAAGAAAGAGCGAGCTTATAAAACTTAGTGTTCAAATAATGTAAATTGTCTGAGGACATCTGTCTTTCAGGCTATTGATCCATTCATTATTCCAACCTATTTGGAAGCCACTAAATTTAATTAGTGCAACACATGGCTTTGAATTCCATGAGAGTTGCCTGCTGTCTCATGCTCCTTTTGAACCACATACTGAGAATTTTCCACATCATCATTCCCTGTAAAATCTCCAAACAAAAGTACTGGCATTAGTAGTACTGCCTTGGCTTGTCTATGGTCCTATCAGTTTCCTTATCTATATTCTAGATCTTTGTAAAAGGAGACAATGTCCTAGTCACTTCAGTGGCATGTAGTAAATGCTTATCGAAGGGATGAATGAATGAATAAATGAACAAATGAAAGAATGGAGGAAGTGATTGAGTGGTAGAAGAAATGTTGAGAAATGGTATCAGCTTTGCTTCTTTGTGTATCCTTGGAACTAATTTCCCTCTTCCATTTGTAATAATGTCCTACACTTTCATCTGTCATTCACATCTTTTCATAGCTACTCTGTGGTAAATGAGATTTTCTTAGAGACCATAAAGCAGTTGAAATCTGCAATTTCATTAGGCATTCAACTTCCACCATAAAACTTAATGACTAAGCATATGAACGTGGAGATGATTTGGTAAGAGTAAAGTGCACAGACATGCACATCATAATTGCAAGGCTACTGTACAGCTTCAGCAATTCAAACAAGCCAGCTGCTCTGAACAGAAACAAGCATACCTCCCTGACAGCCTTTTTCAGCTGAATTGTGCTCACGTCTCTCTTTCAATGCATGCTTGATTTTGATTGGGATATTCTGGATATATCATGTGGTAAAATCATATGGCCCCATAGCATTCTATCTTTTCAAAAAGAACTATGCTTTTTGATTAATCCTATTATATATCTCCCTTTCCGACCCACAAATTTATCTCCATTTCACAGATGGAAAAACTAAGGCAAAGTCAATTTAAGTAATATGACAAGTTGGCACCTTAACTAGGATTACATCTGATAAAAGAAGTATGTGTTCATATTATACCTGAATTAAATAGTGATAGTTGAATTTACATAAACTCTTACTAGTTCTTGTGAAAGTATCATTAGGCAAGGACTGTCATAAAGTGTTGGGACAAGTGTAAGTTGGTACAATCTTTCTGAAAAACCACTTGGCAATATGTGTTGATGGCAATAAAGATGTAGATTTCTAAGAATCCATACTGGGGTAAGAATCAGTGATATGATGATCACACACAATAACAGTATTAATAACTACTATTTATTGAGCACCTAACACAATGTCAGGCATATAATAATTGTTCTACATTATGTCATTTAGTCTACATCTCTCTGATATGGGAGTATTATTCTCTCCTTCGTTCAGATAAAGCAACAGAGGCTTAAAAAGATATAAAGTAACAGCAACAAAAAAGGTGAAATGACAATTTGTGGTCTGGAGAGAATTGCAATACAATATTATTAATTACACAAAACTTACAAACTGACTAAATTCTTGATAATAAAGACAGATATGAAAACTTTAGAATTACATATGATAGAAAATTAACACTGATTAAAATTATATTTTAAATATTTTTTGTGTTATTTAATTTTTATTTATACCTAAAACAAACGTTTATTGGGGACTTATTTATGGAGCATGTTCTAGGTACTCGGGATACACATATATGAATCTGGAGATTAGGCAAGAGGTCAGAGTGAGAGGTAAAATACTTAGGAGTCATCAACATAGTACATAAAGCCTGAGGCATTGAATGAAATAGCTAGGTGTGGAATATACTAATATTTATAAAGCAAATGTATTTCACAGGGCCTAGTTTCCAAAGCCCTGTAGTTTCAGGCATAACCTAACTTTTTAAAATTACATACGGAAATGTTAAGCTTGCAAAAGACAGGAAACTTTCCCCAGGCTAACGTCTCTGTTGTGGATGAAGAATTGTAACACAGCAAAATTGCTGGCTCAAGGACAGATGCCTTTGGAGCAGGTTAACCTAAAGTTGCTTTATTGTTATGTAAAAATATTGAGAAAACTGCTGTAGGAAAAGACAGTATTTGCTAAGAACAAGCTTTGTTGGTGGATCAACTTCACCTTTTGCAAATTGCATTATGGAATGTCACTTTGTTATTTCATTGATGTTACCAGCCTCTATTGTTAAACTATACTTAGCCATAACTCCACCTGTGTTCCTTTTCTGTAACTTTCTGGCCTGGAGAATAAATACTGAGACAGAACCCCAGTGAAGTGTTAATTTCCTGAGGAGGAATGCCTCTCTCTTGATGGTTCTGGGAAGTTAACCCCTTCAGGGTTTCTCACTGCTCAGAAGAAATAAGCTTTGAGTAATCTTTTGCATCTCCATCACCCAGGAGAGAGAGGTGACAAATCCGTGTAAGGACAAAGAGAGTGCAACAGCTAGGGAGTGAGTGGGATAAAGAAGAGGCTCAAGAGTTGACCCCTGAGACCTTCAGTGATTAGAGGTTAGGGAGAAGATGGAAACAAGAAGAGACTAGGAATTTACACTAGTTGAGGTGGGAGGACAGTAGGAATCTGAGAAGTCAAGCAAAGAAAATATTTCAAGAATAAAGGCATGATCAACCAGGTCAAGTGCTATTGACCAGTTGAGTAAAATATGGATTGAGACTGTGATTTAGCAATGTAGAGGTCATTGTTGACCTCACAACTGTTTCCTTGGGAGTGGTGATTACAAAAGTTGGACTGGAGTGGTTTGGTGAGGAAAGACAAAAAAATTGGATAGAACAAATATAAATAACTGTTTCTATGAATTTTATTATAAAGAAGATCAGTGGGTGGAAGGTAATGACAGGTCAAGGAAGAATTTTTTGTTTAAGAAGACATTGCAGCATAGTAGTCGATAGGATTGTTGTAGAGAGGGAAATTGATATTTTTAGAAAGAGAAATTAATTGCAAAATCAAGGTCCTTGAGGAGGTAAGAGGAGATGGGGACAGCCTAGGGGTGGACCTTAGATTGGATCCTGGACAGTTAGCCTATTATAATAGGAGGAAAGTCAGAACACATAGTTTCAAATGATTAGTAAATTTTATAATTGGAAAAGAATAAATATCTCTTCTGACCATTTCTATTTTTTTAAGTTAAAAAATAAGGCTATTAGCTGAATGACTGGAAAGAGAAGGGGTGTTGGAGATTTGAGGAGAGATGTTAAATAGTTTTTTAGAAAGAGGGAGTGCAGTTTGACAATTGAAGTACAGATAGGATGACCAGACAGTATTTAGGGTGCACGAGTACAGATAGGATGACCAGACAGTATTTAGGGTGCACTTAGTCAGTAGATGATAGCAATCCAGAGGAGTGGGGTTGTATAACTTAAAGGCAAAAGCCTCAAAGGATGTGGCATTTTCTTTTTAGACAAGAAAGAGGGAAAATGGTGTAGATGTGGCTGGCTATGAAAGTCCAGTAGTGTGTGGGATAGGGCTGAAAAAGTAGCCCTTGCTTGAAAATGATATAGAGAAGATAATGTCCTCAGAGTTGAGATCAGGTTGTATTAAAGCAAGGGTAGGAGAACATCCAGAAGAGAGGAGGAAGATGCAGAGGATTCTGGTGATGACAGACTGTGAATTCCAGAATTGACCGGAAAATTTATAGAGTTGATGGGGAAAATGTCCAGAAATGAGGCTTAAACTTCTTGGGATGCTTAAGGTTAGCAGAGATACAAGGAGTGCTGTAGTATGTGTTGGGGATCAGAGCACAGTACCCCAACGTATGATGCCTTGGCATGATGAGTATTTTTTAGTTAAAGGAGGCAAGAGGGTTTCAGAAGCAAGAAGATCCCTCTGGCTTTCTCTTGCTCTTTTATCTCCCACTCCTTTTCTTCCTCGAACCAAACTGTAAAAGCTAGAAAGATTACTTTCTGATCTGCCTCCTCTGAAAGTAGGTCATAAGACCCTCATGTGACTGGTGTCCTGCCCAGGAGGAAAGGAATACAAACAGACCAAGAAGAATTTGCAACAGGCCTGGCTAAGCTCCCCCAGTTTATTACCATTAGGTCACACTCCCTTTACATCAAATCATCTTTTTCCACACCTCTCCATGTCTTTCATCAGACATCATAAAATCACACAGTTTTTCCTGGGTCTTTGGGTCTTCGTTTCTGAAGGCTCCCATGTCAGGTAAAACTAAGATTAAATAAAATTGTTATGCTTTTCTCTTGTTAATCTGTCTTTTATTGTATGGGTTTCAGCTGTGAACCTCACAATGGATGAAGAAGAAAATATATCACATTGGTTTCTCATAGGAGGATATGCAGTTCATGTGCAGTCCATTTACTGGGACTGGATTCCTAGTCAGTTGATTTTAATGAGTTAGGAAGCATATGTTTGTATTTATTTATGAGTTTTCTATTCTGTTCCACTAATCTATGTGTAAGTTTTTATGCCAGTACCATACTGTTTTGATGACTATAGTTTTGTAACATAATTTTAAATGAAGAAGTGTGATTACCTCCAACTTCGTTTTTCTTTCCTAGAATTGTTTTGGCTGTTCAAGATCTATTATGTTTCCATACAAATTTTAGGGTAGTTTATCTATTTATTTGAAAAATTACATTGGGATTCTGATAGAGGTTGTATTGAATCTGTATATTGCTCTGGACAGTAAGAACATTCTAACAAAATTAATTTTTCCAGTTCATGAGCATGAGATATCTTTCCATTCATTTGAGTCTTTTTCAATTTCTTTTATTAATGTTTTGTAGTTTTCAATGTACAGATATTTCACCTCCTTGGTTAACTTTAATCCTAATTGTTTTTTTGATCCTATTGTGCATGGGATTATTTTCTTGATTTCTTTTTCAGTTAGGTAGTTATTTGTGTACAAAAATGCTACTGAGTTTTGTATGTTGACTTTGTATCTTGCAACATTTATTTATTAGTTCTAATAGTTTCTCTGTTAGAAATCTTTGGGGTTTCTTACATGTAGAATCATGTCATCTGCAATAGAAATCATTTTGCTTCTTCCTTTCTGATTCTGATGGCTTTTATTTCTCTTTCTTATTTGATTGATCTTGCTAGTACTTCCAGTTCTATTTTGAATATAAGTGGTACAAGTGGGCATCCTTGCCTCGTACCAGACCTTAATGGAAAAATTTTTAGTTTTTTCTCATTTGATTATAATGTTAGCTGTGGTTTTTTAATAAATGGGCTTTATTATATTGAGGAACTTTCCTCATATATCTAAACTGTTGAGAGTTTTTATCCCAAAAGGATGTTGGACTTTGTCAAATGCTTTTTCTGTGTTAATTGAGATGATCATGTAATTTTTATCTTTCATTCAGTTAATGTGATGTATCACATTGGTTGATTTTCATATGTTAAAGCAGACTTGCACCAGAAGTAAATCTCACTTTACTTTACTTCTTGTAGTGGTTTGAATTATGTCCCCCCAAAACTCGTTGAAGCTTGAATTCTGTCCCTCAAGTTTTGTGTATTAGAAACTTAGCCCCCACTTGTGACTGTTAAGAGGGTACGAAATCCTATTATGCTAATTGAAAGATAGAGACTTGAAGAGATGATTGGATTGTAGGACCATGCCATAGTGAATGGATTTAAAATGGTGGTCAGGAGTGTGGTTCTGAGGGCTTTAAAACAAGACGACAGTCTGTCTTGCTTGATCTCTCTGCTCTCTCTTTGCTTCCACCATCTTGCAATATGAGACCCCTTGGGTTACTATTGCTACCACCCAGGTGAACTTTGGACTTCCCAGCCTCAGAAACTGTGAGCAATAAATTTCATTTTCTTTATAAATCACCCAGTTCCATGTATTCTGTTATAAGCAACACAAATGGACTAATACACTTCCTGTTGTTGGATTCTGTTTGCTAATACTTTATTGAGGAGTTTTTCATCAATGTTCATCAGAGTAACTGGCCTGTAGTTTTCTTTTCTTGTGATATCTTTGTCTGGCTTAGATATCAAGGTGATGTTGGCCTCAAAAAATGTGTTTGGAAGTAATCCCTCTAGCTCTATTTTTAATTCTTTGAATGTTTGGTAGAATTCAGCCATGAATCCCATCTGGGCCTAGGCTTTTCTTTTGGGGGAGGTTTTTGACTACTACTTCAATATCAATTTTGTTGTTGTTGTTGTTGTTGTTATTGGCCTGTTCAGGCTTTCTATTTCCTTCTGATTCAATCTTGGTAGGTTTTATATTTCTAGTAACTCATTCATTTCTCCTAGGTTTTCTAATAATTTGTTTTCATATAATTTTTCTTAATAGTCCCTTATAACCCTCTTTATTTCTGAGCCATCTGTTGTAATTTTTTCATGTTCATTTTTTATTTTATTTATTTGACTTTTCTCTCTTTTTTCCTTAGTTAGACAAACTATGGCTTTGTTGAATTTGTTTTTTCAATAAATCAGCCCTTTGTTTTATTGATTCTTTCTATGGTTTTTCTGTTCTCTATTTCTATTCTTATGTTTATTATTTCCTTCCTCTGACTAATTTGGGGTTTAGTTTGTTCCTTTTTTTTCTACTTCTTTGAGATGTAATGTTAGACTGTTTACATGAGATTTTTCTTCTCTTTTAGTGTGAGCATTTATTGCTATAAACTTCCTTCTTAAAACTGCTTTTGCTGCATCCCATAGATTTTTTTTTTATATTTTTTACATTTAATTTTCATGTCTCTTTAGTCTCCTTTAACCTGGTACACAGCTCTTCAGCCTTACTTTCATTATATGAACATTTTTGAAGACTATAGGCCCATTTATTTTATTTTATTTTATTAATATTATTTTTTTCACTCTATGATGTTGTTGCAGAGCAGTTGGGAGGGAGAGGGAGAGGGGAAAGGGGAAGGAAATGGGATGGAAGAAGGAGGACGAAGGAGGGGTGGGATTGAGACCTGTGGAAACCCCCTCATTCCCACAGCAGAAACCAGGGGGCTTCCAGTGGTGGCTTGGTCATTGCCGGGCTTGGTGCAGATGTCAGAGGCATGTGGCAAAAGCCCTAGTCTCCCACCACCCCAGCTCGGGAACTCAGGGCCCTTCTTGCTGCAGCTTAGTAGTTGTTGCTGAGCTGGTTGCATGTGTCAGACAGGTGTGGCCAAGGCTCTCAGCCCCAAACTGTCCCAGCTTGGGAGAGCCCAGGTCACCTCCTTTGGTGGTTCAGTGGTCATCAATGGGGTGGTTGCACTTGTCAGAGGGGTGTGCCTGAGGCCCAAGACCACCACACTTGGGACTGGTTGTGGGTGTTAGGGGGCATGGCTGAAGCCCCCAGTACTCCCCCTTTTCTGGTTTGGTAGCCCAGGGGACTTCTGGTCCTTCTAGGTAATATAGGTATTCTTTGGTGAAATGAGACCTTTACTAGTTAACATCAAACTTTGTCTCTGGTTTGGGTACTTTGTTTTTTCTTTCAGTTCTGTATTGGATTATTTGCTGTTCCCACCACTCAAACTCTGAGCTGGAACAAATTTGTTGCCCTTTGCTTACTTCTAAAATGGGGGAACTTCCTGTGGGGGCCAGCACTTGAGCCCTGTGGTTGAGCTAAATTGCTGCTTTTCTGCTGATTCCCTAGGGAAGGCTTTTTGTGCAGCTAAGGTTTTAATGGTTGACTTTATAGGTACTTTGGGGTCTAGTGAAATATGGTGCACCTGAGTGGTGCAGAAACACTGGTCTGGACCTGAGTCTTTTCATCAAATTGCACCCCATGCAATTCTATATTCCTAACCAGTCTCTGAGTGGTCCTATGCTGATTGGGGTGCAAATCAGCTGTCCTTGCTGTGCCCCAGTTTTCCCCAATGGGCCCATCTCCTCCACCAACCATGCTCCAAACACTTCCCATTGGAGGGGTCATGCTCTGGCCCCTTGTGATGGTTCACCCACCTCTGAGTGGCTCCTTTTTTCAGTTGTTGTGGCCCCTCACTTCTTTGTGGGTCCACAGGTACCCTATCAGTGGTATTACTTGCCTGGGGGCCACCAAGGCCCTCTTCTCCCCTCTGCCTCCAAGCAACTTCATCCAAAAGGCACAGCTGCAGCTTTTTGCCAGCCCCTGCTCCATGCACTCAGCAGCTCCAGCCTGGAGGTGGCCAGGATTGGAAATGGTTGGAGGGGTTTTTTCTTTCTTTCATCGTAGCTTCTCCCACCTTCATGAGCTCTTCAGGTCTCTCCTCTTTTTCCCCTGAGCTCTAGCAGCCCCACCTTGGCTGTCATTGATTTTTGTAGCTGTAAATTGGTTGATTTGTGGGAGACAGTGACACTGGGGACCCACTATTCCATCACCTTACCTGGAAGTCAGATAGATTTTAGTGTGTTGTGTTTTTGTTGTTGTTTTTCTGAAGATATTTTAAAATCTCCCTTTGATTTCCTCTCTGATCCATTCGTTTTTTGGGATAATGTTGTTTCATTTTTATATACTTGTGAGTTTTCTAAGATTCCTCCTTATTGATTTCCAGTTTCATGTCATTGTTTGGTGGTCTAAAATAATACTAGATATGATTTTAGTCTTCTTAAATTTGTTAAGACTTACTTTTGGCTTAACATATGGTCTATCCTGGAGAACATTCCATCTGCACCAAAGAATGTGTATTATGCTGCTGTTGGATGAAAAGTTCTGTATATGTCTGTTAGGTCTATTTGGTCAAATGAGCAATTAAAGTCCAATTTTTCCTTATTAATTTTCTGTCTGGTTGATATATGAAAGTTGGGTATTAAAGTCTCATACTATTATTGTATTGCCATCTATTTTTCCATTCATGTCCATTAGTATTTCCTTGATGTATTCAGGTGCTCCAATGTTGGACACATATATGTTTACAATGATTATGTACTCTCTTGATGATTGACCACTTTATCAATAAATAATGACCTTCTTTATTTCTTGATACAGCTTTCGACTCAAAGTCTATTTTATCAGATATAAGTATAGGCACTCTGCTCTCTTTTGGTTACTGTTTGCATGAAATATCACTTTCAGCCTATGTGTGTCCTTAAAGCATAAGTGGGTCTCTTATAGGCATCATATAGTTTTATGCTGTATTTTAATCCGTTCAGTCGCTTTACATCCTTTGGTTAGAGAATATACTTCATTAATAGTTAAGATTATTTTTGATAGGTATAGACTTACTAATGCCATTTTGTTATTTGTTTTCTGATTATTTTTTAGCTCCTTTGTTTCTTTTTTTCCCTCTTGTCTACCTCTGTGATTTGATAATTTTCTGTAGTGCTAAGCTTTGATTCCTTTCTCTTTATTATTTGTATATCTGTTGCAGTTTTTTGTTTTGTGGTTACCATGACACTTACATAAAACACCATCGACTCTTTTAAGCTGATAACGACTTAACTTCTGTTACATACAAAAATTCTAGACTTTTATTCTTTTTTTCATGAGTTATGTTTTTGATGTCACAATTTGCATCTTTTCATTTTTTGTATTAACAACTTATTGTAGCTTTCATTGTTTTTTATCATTGTGACTTTTAACCTTGATTTACACCCCACCATTCTGGATTAATTCTGCAATATTCAATATACCTCTACCAGTGAGTTTTATACTTTCATATATATTTATGATAGTAATTATCTTCTTTTCATTTCTACTTGAAGACCTCCCTTAGACATTTCTTGTAAGGCAGGTCTAGTGGTGATGAATTCCTTCAGCTTTTGATGGTCTGGGAAAAGCTTCATTTCTCTTTCATTTATGAAGGACATCTTTGCCAGGTATAGTTTTTTGGAAGGTTTGTTTTGTTTTGTTTTGTTTTTCTTGTTTGTTTTTTGTTTTTCCCAGCTCTTGAATATATAATCCCATTTTCTTCTAGCCTACAAGATTTCTGCTGAGAAATCTGCTGATAGTCAATAGAGATTCCCCCTCATATGTGACCTGATGCTTTTCCTTGCTACTTTTCATATTTTTTACTTATTTAATTTTTTTTATTGAATCATAATTGATTATATATATTTTGGGGGTTCAACATTGACATATGTTGATCAAATCAATATTATTACCATATATATTATTACAGATCATACTTATTCTTTATGCTCCTTGTCCAATCGCTCTCTGTCCCCCTCGCCTTCCCCCATCCCACCAGTGATAAACCTACATTTCTTCTCTCCTTCTGAAAGAGTAACTGTTACTCTGTTGATTTGCTGCCTAGATGATCTGTCCAGTGCTGAGTGAGGTGTGTTCAGGTCCCCCACTATTATCATAGAGCAGATGCTTCTTCTGTCACTCTGGAATGAGCTTTGTGGAGAGAGACGTCCTCTTCTTTTCCTTGTTCTCTGCTGGTGACTGTCCTTGTGTTAATGCACTCAAGTGGTTGGCAGGCCATCTGCGCAGTGGTTGTGGCATCTAGCCACATTTGAGGCAGCTGTGGATATTATAGTGGCTGTGATGGGCCACCCACATGGAAGTGGTGTTTTTGGTGTGCTCCTTGCCTGGTTGTGGGAGGAAAGGTAGGTCCCTGGCTCCATACCTCAGGACCCTGGGGGGCAGGGGGGCCCTGTGGCAGTAGCAACATGCCTGGTTGTAGGAGGAAGGGTTGGTCCTGGGAT
The DNA here is from genome assembly GCF_027409185.1 of Cynocephalus volans. Taxonomy (NCBI): domain Eukaryota; kingdom Metazoa; phylum Chordata; class Mammalia; order Dermoptera; family Cynocephalidae; genus Cynocephalus; species Cynocephalus volans. The sequence continues at coordinate 13,647,538 of NC_084472.1, read as the reverse complement.
CTGTGTATTAGGACCCTGGGCAGGACCCATGGCAGCAGTGGCATGCCAGGTTGCAGGAGGAGGGATCGGTCCCTGGCTCCATCTGTTTTTACATTCTAAGTTGTTGTGGAGCAGTTGGGTGGGAGGTGGAGAGAGGAAGTGGGTAGGAAATAGGGTGTGAGAATGAGGAAGAAGGGTGCATGGTTGAGGCCCGTGGCATCTCCCTCATTCCTGCAAGGGAGACCAGGAATGCTGTGGTCTATGCTAAAGGAGTTTGTGACAGTGGCTAGTTTGTGGCTGCATAGGTAATTAGGGCAAGGGCTTTAGGGATCCTACTGACACAGTGGGGAGTCTTAGCTGGAGAGATCTCTCTTGGTGTTGGGTCTGACACAGTCCACAGGCAGCAACAGCAGCACTTAGATCCAGGGCACAGGTGTTTGGTCTCCGAGTCTTGTGAAATTACTATAGCACTTGGAACTAGAGGTGAAGCTTTGCTTTCCACGGCATGAGTGGATAGAATTCTCTCACTAAGCTGGTATCTGGTGTGCTCAGGTACACCCCAGCAGCTTGGGCCCAGGGGGCTGGGATATAGCTGTGGTTCTAACCATGGGAAGCAGGGAAGAGCACTGCAACAGTTCTGGATTAAAGGGGGTGTTCCAGAGGATTGGATCCTATGGAGCAAGGCAGAGCTGCAATTTAGAACCCAGAACAAATAGGGCACAGTGGCTGCTCATACTCCAAGTGAAGGAAGTACCACACAGTGGTGAATCTGGACCCTGGGGTGGTGGGATATGGAAGCAGTGCAGGCTCTGTGAGGTCAGGTGCAGAAGCGGCAAGGACCCAGGAATGGTAAGGTGTCACCCTTGATTGGGACCCAAGGGCAGAGAGCAGTGCAGCAGTGACTCCACTTCCCAGAGTGGTGTGACACCAGAGTGGCTTGGACTATGGGGGTTTAGTTCAGTTCCAGGTAGGTGGGGCAGTGTGGCTATTTAGGCTGGAGGGGAGGATAGCATAGCTTAGCCAAGGCTCTGATTTCCTGGACATAATGTACTGCATGTGCTTAGCCTCAGAAAGTGTGGGGCTGCATTTGTCAGTGGAGCCTCTAGATCCCTGGGTACAAAGACACTGTATCACCTGTGGTTCTGGGGGATGCTACTGCTCCAGTGTGCTGGATGCTTGGAGTCCCTGGGGAGTGGGTTGTTACCTCACCTGTGATGTGGTGGGGGGTTGACTGCTCTGGTGTGCAGGAGGCCTGAGGTCCCTAGGGGGCACAGAGCCAATTTAATTCAGCCCTAAGGGAAGGATGCATTAGCGACTAGAATCAGGAGAATGGAGAAGCTCAGTGCTAGCTCGGCCCTAGGGGTAGGGCATAGCAGTAGCTTGGATCAGGGATGGTATGCTACCAGATGGGCATGGTACAGTGGTGGCTAAGCCTCAGGGATGGAGGGGTGCAGTGGCTACTGAACCCTGGAGAAGAATGTACTCTAGCAGTGACTGCAGTTCCAAAATAGTGCAGCACAGTAGTAGCACAGACCACGGGATCCAGGACACAGTGCCTGCACCTTCTCTGGGGTAGCTCAGTGTGTGGACTCCCAGGAGCTCCCTCAACTGGGCTCAGAGCCTGTGAGGGATGCAGGAGCCTCCAGTAGTGAAGACTGCAGGTGTCCTCAGTCACAATGGGGCTGCTACGGTCCACTTGCTTACATTTGTCTTGCACAAAGGAGCCCCTCCTGGTTTGGGCTGATCCCCACTGGGGGGCTGGAGGTGACAGAGGCAAGGTGTTTCCTTTCCTTCCATATGAGGCCATGCTGAGTGTCTGTGCTCCACAGGATTTCTGCTCCTTCTTTGCTGTTATCAGGAGTTCTCCTTTAGTTATTTTGATCAAGATATAGTTGTTTCTTCATTGTTTTGTCTTTTTTGAAATGGAGAAGAGTGCTGGGAGCTTCTAGTCAGCCATCTGGCTGATGTCACTCCTCCAGTAGTTTATTCTTTTCTTTAATTCTTAACAAATCAGTTTGATTGAAGAACAATTTCCCTGCATTTTTCAGTGCTCTTGTATAAAAGGCCAGTCTCCTGTATAGGAATGCATACAATATAAAGATAAGGAATGTTTGCTTTTCCTTCCCCTAGAAACATTTTAGTCTTCAATTACCTAGAGAAGAGTATGTAGCCATATGTATAGTTAACTGCTCTATCCAAAAGGACAATTCAACTTTTTTTTTTTTTTTAAATCTCCCTGAGAGGGCCAAATGGTTACAGCTCAAAAGAGATCCAAAAGCCCCCAAGGTGCCAGGAAATCTGAGTCCCTTCTCCCATGTATTCACATGTCAAAAGAGATGAGGCCCAGACCTTGGAGATATTTCTAGGTCAAAAAAGCCAAGACACATTGGGCTATCTGGCTTCCGGAAAGATTTTATTGACATTTCAGAAGGTTAAAGTCAGAACGCAGGATCTTTTCCATTCTGTTTCCAAGGAGCAAAAGTTTTTCTCTTTGTTTTTGGGAGAGGAGAGGAAGGTGGCTGCTTCTTTATTGTGTATAAATGAAGAGAAACCACTGTATTTTGCCTTTAGTCTACAAGGTGTAGCCCACATGTTGCATAAAAAGTTTAAGGGATTTGAATATAAGGAATTCAAGTATATATGCTTAATCATTTTTTGCCTGTGGTAATCTGTTACAGCAACAAGAGAAAACTAATACAATTCCTCTGTGAGCAGAGTTAGTTGAGTCCTCCTCTGTAATTTCTCTGACACTCATATGATGACGGCATTGCACTTAAGGTGCTGTAATTTTGTTTCTTATCTTAGAAAGCTCATTATTTCTAAGGCCATGTCCCACCTATATTTGGGACCCAGTGCTCTATTCCCAGTAGGAAACTAAGTGTATAGTGAATGAATAAATGAGGTTGGAGAGAATATTGTATATTGGTCATTGCCACCTTTAAGGTTTGATGTCCCCTAGGTCTAAGTCATCACAATAGTGGGCAATGCCACTAACTCTAACCACCCTTATGATTCTCAGCCTCATGTGTCATGATTTTCATCACTTCTAAACTGCTTTGAAACAATGTGGTGGATTGAAAAATATCTTCACAGGCAACATCTTAAGAACACATGCTACATGCATTTATTTTCAAAAGCAGATTTTTTTTCCAGCTAGAAAAGTGTGAACTTCTTTCATTTTTCAGTAGAAGTTAATTTTTAAGTAGAGGATTAGGAATTCAAATACACATGTTTAGTAACTTAAGAACAACTTAATCACGTGTTGAAGAATAAACCCTGACAATTTCACTGTGCAGTTTTTCTATACTACCCCCCAAATATTTTTCAACACCCTATATTAAAAATATTAAGTTAAAAATATACTTATAGCACCCAATACTAACAAGGTTGCAGTAAAACTGCAGTAGACACATACATTGCTGAGGCATTGTTGATTGGTAACAGACTTTGATTAATTCAATAGTCCCAGATTAAGTAATCTGTAGAAAATAAATCAAAATATGTATAACAAGTTACCCTGAGTGGGTATGACCATATCAGTAAGTATTATCTCCTCTTATATGTCATCTACATTCTAGAAAATCTGATACTTCTACAGCTGGAGTTTAGTTATGTACATGTATTTATAATAAATCATGACAGCACGATTTACACTGTAGATTGGTGGGGCCTCTCCAGTAAACCCAGAATACAGAAAGGTAAACCATGGTTCTGGAGATAACTATTTTTGATTACAAATGTCATCCTCAAGGCTAGGTGGCACATGCAGTGATAATTTTGAATCTAAAGGGATGCTGTTCATGGCCCCAATATCCCTAGAAAACCTCTGTGATCTATGAGAGAAAGATATTGTAGAAATAAGGTAACTACATCATTAGAAGCCCAAAGAAAACTCCTAAAACTTTAAGCATTCTCAGAAATATTTGGGAATGGAAAAAAAAAACACCCTAATATTAGTTAAGCCAATGAAATGAGAGAGATTAAAGGACTCAGACATTTTTAGGAGTATTATTAAAAATGTGTTCCATATACAAAAATGTTTATTGTGGTGTTATCTGTAATTAATAGCAATATTCTATTTTGCTGGTACCTTATATCCTTCCTTTGTGTTTTCATGGCATCTTATATATGTCTCTATTTTAGCATTTTTCACTATGTTTCTTGCTTTTTCCCTCACCAGCTGTGAGCTGTCTGAGAACAAGGTGGATGTCATGAGGACACATCAATAAAGTCCCTTCCTTGGATACCCTCTCAACTTCTGTGCTCGTCTATCACTATGCGATCCTAACTTGTCAAAACCACAACCCTGGTTAAAGCTAACTTTGAACCAACTTCACATGCTAAAAATGGCTGTAGGAAAAAAAAAATCACCACCACACAGAGTGCTGTCACTTTTCCTGACCACAAACTTCCAGTGGGCTTTTCACCCTCCCAGCAATTGCCCAATACTTTCCTGGACCGTGCACTGGCCTAACCACCATTTCACATGGTCTCTTCTCTCCTCAAACCTCCACCACCTTCTCCTACATCCCCATTTTCCCCAAGTCCCTTTGCTCTCTACTTTTCTACAGTTATTGAGAAAATTAAAGCAATCAGAGGACAACTCCCACACTCTTCCTCCACCACATCTACCCATCTTCCATTCTGTCCTGTATATTCTGCCTTATGCCTACACTTGCACTCAATTCTTTCTCTCCCACTTGTGCCAGGACATCCTTCCAGCAAATCTCTTCTCTCTCTCTTTTTCTTTCTCTCTCTGTCTCTAACATCATAAGTATTTCTCTTTCTACTGGATCATTTCCATAAGCATACAAATATGTCTTTTCCTTGGAATTAAAACAAAAAAGAAATAGCTCCTCTTGACCCTATTTCCTCTTCCATTCCTTCGTTCAATCTTTTTCACGTAGATTGAATAAATCTTAGCTTCCCTGTTGCTTCCATGGTTCTTAGCACATTAAACCCCCTTGATAAGTATTTTGCAAGACCTAATTGTATAGTTATATAAAATGATAGCTGTGAAACTATGTAGTAATTTAAGAAAATGTATGTACTATTATACTGAATAAAAAATGAGCAAACACATATGCCCACCATCTATGTAAAATGTGAACATATTTTGACAAGAACAGATGCTGTTACACAAAAATGAAATAGTTTTGTCACATTAGAGGGATTAATGATGACCGATTGCTATTCTGTGAAAAGTCCTTCAATTCTTCTTTTTTACATTTACAAAGTTGAGCAAAAGGAAACAGCTCCCTCCTCATGATGACTTTTGGAGAATGAACCCATCAGTGCTTGGTAGAGCCATGTGCAGGGAGGCAGCCTCCCTGAGTCAGGGCAACCAGACACAGCTCACAACCTCAGGCCGGACCCAGGGCTTGCTGGAACTTAGCCCTCAATCTATTTTCCACAAGCTTTTTATTGAGCTCCTGTTAGAAGCCCAGTACTATGTTAGGTGCTGGGGATACAAGAGGGGAGCATAAGTATGCATGACATTTGAAAGATGAATGGAAGAGTCTTGAGCTGCCCTGGGAAGGCCATAGGATAACTCCATGGTCACAGCCAGGAGGTGGTGCCGCATGATTCGGCACCCACGCAGTTTGATTCTAAAGCTCACTATTTGCTATGCTTTGAATGTGTCCCCCAAAAAGCATGTGTTGGAAACTTAATCCCCTGCTGGGCCTCCCCAAGGCTTCTTGAGAGATGACAGCCAGTGCAGGAGAGAGTCGCTGCCTCAGTGGACATCCTTCTTAACCTCCCTTTGCTGTGCTTCCTCCCTCCCCAATAATGCATCAGGGCTTTAATCGTCACCTTGGGCTCCATTTTCTAGAGAAAGCAGGTTAAGAGAGCTCTTCAAAGTCAATGTTTTTAAAAAGAAAAGCAACATTTTTTTCATCACTCAAAGTAGCTCCTGTTTCTGTTAAAAATAACACTATCACTTAAAATGAAAATCCAGTGGTCATTCAGCATCACTCATCCTTTGTTCTGTTGATAAAATTCAGACTCTCAAACCCCGGTGGTTCTTGCTTCATGCTGAGACATCTCTTCAGCAGGGCACCAGGAATACCACTTCGGTCCAGGCCCACACTGATTATACCTTAATTACTGCACAGAAATCCTGCTTTCTCAACTGGATTGTCTGACTCAAGTCTTTTTCCTGTAGATCGTCTTGCACAGTCTACCAATGTACAAGATTGCTCTTCCTTAAATATCACTTTCATGTCATTTCTTCAGAAACACATGCACACAACACACACAACATAACCTTCAATGATGTTTCATGGCCTGTTATAAAAGCCTGAAGCTCTGGATTTGGAGTACTCTCAATCACCCAACATTCCAATCCATTCCTCTATTTCCGGTGCAGTCACAAGCCAGTTTGATTTTAACCTCTGCACTTTTGCTCGTTTTTTTTCTTTGGCCTGAAGCACCTTTTCCTTCTCTTATATAAATCTTCCCTGCCTTCTAAATTCTAGCTTAAAACAATCTCCTTCGTGAGCTTTATAATAAGAACTCTAGAAGGCACTGTCATATACCTCTCCTTGAGTTCCTTTAGCATTAATCATCTGTGAAATGTAATTGCTTAATTGCATATAGCTTTATGCTGCTCACAGCTTGGTTTTATAGTTCTGTTCTCTGAACTAGATCACATTTTGGACTATAGAAACTGTGTATATTTTTTTTAAATGTGGCCTTAATTATATAGAGCACAGAATAGGTGCTCAAGCACTGCTTTATTGATTGTGTTTTTGAAAATGGATAATCCTTAGCTAAAAGCCCATCACTAGAAGTGCCTTGGTTAGTTGAAGGCTAGGTGACATTGCCTGATAACAGTAATCAGTAATGGGGACAGTACAATTTAATGAGCAAGGTGGATATCAGATGTCCACCATACATTCTTGTTTGGATTTCATTCTGTAGTTAGTGGTGTAGCACTGAAGATTTTAAAATAGAAATCTGACCATGCCTACATTATAGAAAGATAATTTTTTAGTGGTATGGCAGAGGCAAAGAGTGGAGGCTTATTTTATGCCTGGTTTCCAAATGGTATTTTCAGGCCACCTCAATGAGGCAAGGGGACCAGAATCTGGCCTCCAATCCAACTTCAACCTGACCAGATCTACTAATATCTGTTGCAACCAGTCTTCTTCTAAGTAAAATTTTGTAAAAAGGAAATATGTTATAGCCTTAAAAATTGGAAAACTCAGGGCTGTCCCATTAATTTAGCTGCTTAGAGTCAGTGTTATAACACCAAGGTCAAGAGTTTGGATCCCTAGACTGGCCAGCCACCAAGAAAAAAAAAAAAAAAAAAATGAAGAAGTCCTAGTTTACTTAAATAGCAGATTGTGTGGCAATTACAGGAAAGATTTTAGAAGCAAGGATTTGCCTAAGAGGTGATTAGAGATTGGAATCAGGAGCTCAGGAATAAGATCAGACATAAGTTTGGGAGTCATATGCATTAGCAGGGCTTCAAAGCCAAGGAGATGGATGATGTCATCCAGTGCAAAAGTAGAGACCAGAAGAGATGAGGCAATAAACTGAAGACCAAGGTAGCATCCAGGACACACACAAAAATGGAAAGCCATTCCTTGTTCATAGATTGGAAAAATCAATATTGTCAAAATGACCATACTACCCAAAGCAATCTACAGATTCAATCCAATCCCTCTCAAAATACCAATGACATTCTTCATAGAAATAATAAAAAAAAAAAAAAACAGTCTTAAAACTCACATGGAATCACAAAAGACCCACATAGCCCATATGGTCCTGAGCAAAAAGAACAAAGGTGGTGGCATTACACTACTTGACTTCAAAATATACTGTTGTCAAATTTTAAAATGTGGTGTTTCTGACTTCCCAGGACAAATCAGAGGATTTAGTAATCCTAGGCTCCTCTTCGCTCATGGCCACCATGGGCCAGACGTGTTGTTCAGTGGCACCCCGGGCAGATGGGCCCATGCTGTCCAGGTGAGTGCCTCCCGTTCCAGCAGCAGCAATGGCTGTTTCCAGTGGGTTCATTTCCTCCCGGCATTTGAGTTTTCAGCCACTGAGGGAGAAGAACACTGACAGTGGGACCCCGGGCCACCAATATTTATTATGCAGTAGAGCCAGCAAATAGGATTGTCGTTGTTGCTTTGATTATTTATTTTATTTTATTCTTTTGTTTTTTGTTTCTTAAACTTATGAGCCCAATAATTAAACTGAAGTTATGTCTTTAGAGTTAGAGAAGACAACAGGGGTTCTTCAGCCCAATGAACCTAAATTATAGTTACTGTTTCTCAATCCTGCTATTAGTACCACCATCATATAAAAATTTAACATTATGTAACATATATAATACAATGTACTAATATATTGCTTACATATTGGTAGGAAATAATACATTAAGCTGTAAAATAACCCAATCTACTCCAAGAAAACATACGTTAGATGTGGCGTCAAGTAGGACAACAGTGTCAAGGTTAAGGGCAGGGACTCTGAAGTCAGAACACCTTGGTTCTGTTCGTCACCCTGCTAATTACCACCTGCATGATCAAGGTATTCTGTCTTTCTGTCCCTTGGTTTCTTCACTTGTAAAAGGCAGCTGTGAAAAGTAAATGCATTACCACATGGAAAGCCCTTCAGACATCTCAGGTGCATAGAGTGAGCAGTAAAGGTTAGTTGTTGTTGTTACTTCATCCACAGTGGTTCATCTGCTAACATCAGCAAATCTAATGAGCCCGTTGAGTTTTTGTAAATCCATAAAAAAGCAAGCAGGAAATAATGAGAAGTTAATAGCGAACATTTAAATATGACAGATCGTTACTGCAACCACAAATCTTAAATCTCTACTAAAAATGGCCCGAAACCTTGAGGGTTAAATATCTGTTGTTCTGAGCATATGGACATAGACATATGTTTCTATTTTTCAAGAGGAAAGGCATTTATTTCTGTTTAGAAGCTGCTAATGCAATTCCTAAAGTATTAGTTGTTCTCTAAATTTGTAATTTTGTATGATTAATGCAGGATAAAACAATGAATCAGAATTTAGACTACTAGCTCCATCAAGATTTATGGTCAGAAAATTACATGGATTTTATAGGAACAGGAATATTTGTAGAAAGGGTTTTCTCCTGTATGGGAAGAACTAAATGATTTAATTACTCACTCATGTAATTGTTATTCACCATCTGAATTTGCTATCTAGCTTCATTTAAAAATCAACCTCAAAATCCCAAGCTTTAATTTTGGGGTCCAAACCTCATGCATATTTATCCTTAGGAAATTGAAAGAGACATTAGACATTTGCAATGAGATAAATAATTGAGTTGAAATGAGGCTTGGGATTAAAAATTTAAAGCGCTTACTTAAAAGCATTTGTCCAGATTGTCCTTGAATTTCTGAGAGACTGGGTTTTGTTGGGATGAAATGAGGAGAATTTGGGAGCCACTAGGTCAAGTCTGCTTTTCAGTTGGAGTCATCTGAGGCGGCCCCTGAGGAGGACACATTAAATCATGTTTCCCTGCCTTTAAATCTTTAATAACAAATGTTTTGGTCGGATGACTCTTTGAATTAGAGTCATAGAATTTTAGAGCCAGAAGAGCCCTTAGAAGTAACTTAGAGCAAGCTTTCATTTTGTAAAAAGGAAACTGGGGCATGACGTTTGGGTTACTATAAGGAGAATGATTTATATGTATCGTCAATTAGTCATATTTTAGTTCTTTTCAGAAAAGCAACGTGTAGTGAGTAGTTAGAATCTTATAGAAAGACAAACTTTGCATAAACCAGTCACAAACAAATTGGCTATTTATTTAGATATTGGCCCGGAATCTGACAGACCACCTGGCATGCAGCAGGAAGCGTTTAAATAGGGAAATAATTTTTACATTCATGAAACAACCTTATTCTTTTGTCAATCTTATTGAAATAGGGTGTGGATGCTTGCATATGAATGCATACATGTGCATGTATATTCTCTTCCCCTTACACAAAGACTTCCAGTAAAAATACAAATGATTAAAGAAGGCTAGCATATCAGAAATGTGCACAAATTATGAGCAGGGAGATAGAATGAGGAATAAAAGCAAAGGCTGGTAATGAGAGTAAAAATGGGCAGGAGTCACCTTCATGCAAAGGATGATGTTAAAGGATGTTAAGCAATTTGTCAGAAAGTGGCAGAGACAGAAATCTAAACAAGTTCTCCAGACTCTTACACTGTCCACTGAGCTATGTCATGCTTCTCAAGCTTCAATGTGTCAACATGTCTCCCGAGGGACTTGTTAAATGCAGATTCCGATTCGGTCTGAGGTTGGACCAGGGATTCACATTTATGACAAACTTCCTGGTGATAATGATGCTGCTGGTGTGGAGTTCACACTCCTAGTAGCAAGGAGATATATTCAATATCAAAAAATTGTTATCTAGAGAATGGTTGTCTTTGGAATGCTAATCTGCAGTTCTCCAGAAAATGCAGGGCCCCAACTAGAGCAGAATCATGATGTTCTGTCAGGTTAATGCCTTGAAGTTCACCTCATGTCTTTCAAACACTTGTTGCCCAGCATGAAGGAACCAGTTCTGGTTTTGCTTTTTCCTCATCAAGACCTACCCTCAGGAACATCATTATTTCACACTAAGGAGTGAATGCCTGATACCAGCTTGAATTCACATGCCAACTGAAAGAAAGCAGGAGTGTGTAGGAAGAGCTTTCAGACTGATGCATGTCCCATACACAGAAAGAGGAGAAAGGAGAGGAGGAAGGAGGAAGGAGGACTGGGCTAGGAAGACTCTCAGACTACAGTGGAGTTCTAAGGAAGTTTCCAGCAGGCTGAGCCAAAGCCATTCACTGTAATGGTCCCACATCCAAGAAGAATGGGCCAGCACCAGTCTCACTTACTGGCTGGAAGCAGCAGGAAGTATTGCCTCTGCATGCATGAGGTGGACTATCCAGAGGGGCCATAGCTCGGCCTGTCAATCAACTGTGTTCCCTGCAGGAAGAGATTAGAGCCATGTGTTTTCATGGATTTTCATGGCTATCACTGTTATCTCCTTGAGCTGCACACATCTTCTTCTCCACACAGGTTCAGGGAGGAGCTCCTCCATGGTTCCCTGGACGACTCTTTCTGAAAGACAACTTAGAAGGGGAAAATTAGTGAAAAAAACTTTAGCTCTTGTTGATGCAGTTGGTCTCAGGGCCTCAACTGGTACTCATCCTTGGCCTTGTCTGTTGTCCATTCTAAATTGCCCCCACTCACAGCTATTTATATGCCTTGACCCAGCTTGTCATCATTCCTGAGAGTTCTGAGCCTTTGGCACTTCTCAGGCTGAGGCTGCAGCATGTGTTCATTAACAGTCACAAGGGAACAAGGAAGTAACAAGAGGGGCCCAAGTGGATCACCTGGTTTCTACAGGTCTTCCTTCCTCCTCTCGTGTGTAAAGGCAGCCCCAACCCCTTCTTCCGATCAGGATCTGCTAGGTTGGTGACACCAATTTTTGCCTATTGGTCAATGGACAGGAGGATTCCAACATGCTCTAGTGGCAGCCTTAGCTTGTGGTTCAATGGGACCTTTCTGTGTCTTTTGGAAAGATGCTCCTTCTTTGGCAACCTGGACCTCCAGTCCTGCAGAGCCCAAAGGTGCAGGGATAAGAAACCTAAAATCCCCCAGTGGGTCATTGGGAGTGGTAGAAAGTGGAACTACTCCATCTTCCACCCTTTGATTTCTATATTAATATAGCCTCCTACCAGAGACAAAATGCCACACAGAGATCTTTGATTAAAGGTATGTACTGCACCCTGTAGGGTAGCACCCCATTCATTCACAGTGCTGCCTCTGAGTGAATGCTTCATTTGTGCCTTTAGAATGCCATTCCAGCATTCTGTGAGGCTGGCTGCTTCTGAATGGTGTGGCATGCACCACAAGCAGAGGATCCCATCACCATAGGACCACTCTCTCACTTCCTTCCACATAAAGTGGGTCCCCTGGTTAGATGTTAAGTGTGTAGTATTCCATGCCTGCAGATCAGGCATTCCGTAAGTCCCAGAGAGTTGTGCCGGCTGAGGTTCTGCAAACGGGAGAGACCAATCAATACCCAGAAGAGGTAAGTGTTCCTATAAGGACAAGCAGCTGGCCCTTCTAGGGTGGAAGGGGCCTCATGTAGTCAACTTCCCACCAAGTGCTGGTTGACCTCAGGAAAGAGAGTTATATCAGGGAGAGTTATATCAGCTGCTGACAGGCTGGATTTTCAGAGGCAGCACCCATTAGGTCAGCCCAGGTAAGTATAAGTTCATGCTTTGGGCCCCATATGTAGTCACCACCTCTGTCACTATGGTCACTCCATTCACATACCCATTATGTTGATGACAAGGTTTAGCTAATTTCAATTGTTTGAGTCATTTTGCTCCTATTTGGTTGTTCAGCATTTCTTTTATTTTGAATGGTTTTTGATAATGCTTTGGATTTCTGAGTATTGGTACCAACTCAGGCCCTCTGTCTGATAGTCTTCATAATGTCTGAGTATTTCCCTTTCCCCAGTATGGTCACCAAAGTAATGACCATAGGTCCCTTTGGGAAAGAAAAAATGGGGAATCATTAGAGGATATACTTTCCACAGTCTTGCAAATTCCTTCCTTCTAGTCAGTGGATTCTGGGTTTGAATAAGGGATTATGATATTTGAGTGGGGCAACTGCCCTCAGTCATTTGCTCCTAAAGTCTTGCCTTTTTCTGGCTACAGACAAAAGCAGCATCCTTGTTGGCCACCTGCATGTTCTGCCTCCGGGGATACTGTGCTCTATTAACCATTTCCTTGCCTCTGTGTGAGTCCACCCATATTGATCGCCCTCTGACTTTTCCAGTCATTACAGGAGTTTCAGCCTCCTGGCTTCTGTTGGGTGAGCACCACTACATGGTCCTCACCACCTCAAACCCTTGAGCCCCATGAGTATTAATGAACCCAGCCCTGTGACAGCTTCTCTTGCTAGCAGCCGCTGCTCAGAGGAGAACCATCATTGCCCTTCTTAGTGATGCAGTGGCAAATCATCAGCCCCCTTCATCAAGCACCCTCAAAATCCATTCCCAGTGGCATGACCTTGGCTATTGCTGCTACAGGCAATCTAATTTTTGCAGTTCTTTAAGCATATAATCTATTTTTTTTCTCACGCCCAGCATGTTTCACTCTGAGTTATGCTGGGTTTTATCAATGTGGTGCTCAGGAAAGGAGGTAAGAGCAGCTCTTGAGGAAGGCGCCACACTCTTGTGGGGAGAGGGCTCTGCAACATCTTCCACTTGGAGGAAGTGATGGCCCCTAGCAGAGAGGGACAGGCTGCGTCAGCAAGCTCTGAGGTTTAAGGTCCACAGAGCCAAACTCCACAGGAGCTTCCATCCAGATGTTCTATCCCATGTTTTAGAGTGCCAGGTTTTCTCAACCAAGGCTCCATACTCAGTAGAACAGCCTGCACTGGCTGAGCATTTAAACTTCTCTGGAGCTCTGTCTCTAGCTATCGAGTGAGTCTGCTCCTTAGCTGAGTCAGACTTCTCACTGCAGGAGATAAGGGTCTCTCTGAAAGAGACCAAAAAGGCCTCCGGATCTCAATCTTACCTTTAATTACTTGTTCATGGCCCTCAGTTTCTTGTAATGCTTCTGCAGGATCTCAACACAGTTTAGCAATAACCAGCTAGCTCTGCTGTCCTTGTAGCAATTATTCCCCATATCCTTGAAATGCCTGAACCATTGTCCTTGAAGGGCATCCCCTCCACCAGGATGTTTTTCCAGGTCACCGATAAGACCTGTGCAGCAGTTTGGGCACTGCTTATGCCAGGGTCTACACGTGCCATGTCCCACTCAGGATGGCATCTACCCTGTCCTCTGGGAAGAGTGAGGCAGTCCCAGCCCCCTCTTCAATCCTTGTTTTCTTGGATCAACTCTGGCACCACTTGTGTCAGTTTGAATCCCCTGAAAAGCAGATATCAGGATGGGACCAGACGTGCAGAGCATTTATTGAGGAATGCCAGGGAAGGATCACAGGAAAAATAGCAATGAACAGGAAGAGGCCTGGCTTGACATCTATGAAAGGAGATGGGGGAATGGGAGTGGAGGAGAGGACAGACACAGAATCAAACCACAAAACTGTTCCAGGAAACTTTGCCTTGGCTGAATCAGAGTCTTCGAGAGAAGTCCCATGTCCAGCAGGGGTGGCCCTGCACTGGTTCCCTACTGCATGGTGGGGGTCCAGAGGGCCAGCAGCCAGGAGTGGCAGTTAACTATGCTTCCCACAGCAGAACTGTGCAGCAGGTGCCTTTCCATGGCGCCAGCAGTGACTGTAATCAATTACAATTCCTCTTAGCATTCACTGAGCATTTTGTTATATGCCAGGCACCATGCTAAGAGCTTTTGAATACACCTCTCCTTTTAATCTTCATGAAAAGTGTAATGATTATCTCCATCTTTCAAAATTGAGCTGAGGATCAGAGAGGTTAAGTAATTCGCCAAAGTCTACAAGGAGTTGATATTCTTAACAAGACTCCAATACAACTTCCCATTAAAACAATCATGTATATATTGACCAAACACAGTCTATTTCTGAAGGTTCACCAAGTTCTTGGGCTATAATAATGAACCACCCAGTGTGGGTCCTAACCTAAGACTTTAAATCTAATGGGTGAAATAGATGTGCAGATATACAATTATACTATGGTTGTGAACTGCACAGAAAGGCCCTCAAGATGTCATGTAAGTCTTCCTGGTGGATGTGATATTTAAACTGTGACTGAAGGATGGGTCCCATTTAGCTAGGTGAGAAAGGGTGGGAAAAGAAGAGTACCAAGTAGAGGAAACATTGTGTGCAAATGCCTACGGACCAAATAGTAACAAAGGATACTTAGTAACAAAGGACAGCACAGCATGTGCTCCACACAGTTAGTAATTTTAAACTTTGTCCTATACAGACATGCATGGAAGCAGAGTAATGAGCAGAAATGAAAGTCTCGATTATGTTGGTATTTTTCAAGATGGCGGCGGCTGCGGCGGCTGGCGCGGAGTAGCTGAGGTGGAAAAGGTGGCCACTGGGCCTCAGGCAGCCGGGAAACTTGTGGACCTTCCTCTCGCCATCTCTTAAGGGAGGACTGCTGCTGCTGGCCGGTCGTGGGGGGTGACCGCCACTTTGCCCCCAGCAGGAGAGGCTGCCTCATTTACAGGCAACAGCTTTGAAGTGTGGAGCAGGAAAAGAACTGTTTCTTAGCTGCAAAAGCGAGTCTCGAAACAGGGAACATGGCGCCAGGGCTGCTGTGGATGCAGCCAGGATCCCAGAGGCTGGGGCCGCGCTGAAGGCGGCCAGCTGCCCTATTCAGGATTCGAGGTTTCAGGCCGGCATTAAAGAAGATTCCTGGGAGCGCCCGAGCCACGCCGCGACTGAACAGCCCCAGGCCGCAGCGGCCGAGAACTGGGAAAGGCGGCAAACCAGATACAGAGAGCGAGCACCCGACCTGGCACAGCAATGTGAGTGATCCCTGGCACAGCTCTGTTCACGGGGTGGATGCCCACGCGGCTCCCGCCTGCACCACCAGGCCACTCACCGCCAGGTGCTGCCTCCATTTTCCCAGGTGCGGCAGCTCCGCCCTGCTCGGCCATCACTGAGCCCTCCCACTTGCTTGGCCTGGTGCCGGGCTTTCCGGAGCCTGCGGACCGGCCTCCGCTCCCACTCCCTCCGCGGTTCTCTGGTGGGGCTGGTGGCGGGGGGTGTCCCGGGCCAGTGTCGGGAGGGCAAGGAAGTACGGGCGGGCCGACTGTCACTCCACCATACCCTGGACTCTGGCCCCAGGTAAACTCCCTGTTACTGGGAGGCAGATACCATCTATGCGGCCACCAGTTTGGAAAAAAGCCTAACAAATTTCTGGTTGGGAATAGTGTGGTAGGAGAGTTCCCAGGTCCGCTTGAACCTGCCGGAGACCAGGCTGCAGGTGGGCGCTAGACTCGGTTTATACTGGGGGGATACAAAGGTGAACAAGACCCGAGAAAGATCTACATAGTGCTACAAAGGCACCCAGAGAGACCGGTCGTCTGTGCCCAGCAGAAACCTGGTAGACTTCCTGGGCGAGGCGGTGCCGAGCAGGGTCTTGAAGGCCCAGCTGATAGACAAGGGGTGCAGAAGACACGCCCCAGCCCAGCACAGTGCGCACACAGTGGGGAGACGTGCGGCCAGGGAGGCGGAGACTCAACAGAAACCACACACCCGGTGGGGTCGCCACTGCACGATCTAACAGCCTGGGCCAGAGCACACGGAACAGGGAGAAGTCCTGCACAGGAAGTGAAAGCTCAACAGAGATCACACACCCTGTGGTACGTGATCCACCAGCCCAGCAGAGTCCAAGCTGACCAGAAAGGTGGCTCCCCGGAGAAGCCCAAGACCCGAGGCAACCACACACACAAGGCACTAGAGGCCAACTGAGCAGTCACGGAGGGAGCCATACGAAATTGGCAACCACAGCAACATCCTAGTTAGTCATTAGTCTCAAACCGGTGAACTGTGAAACCCCCGGCCACAATGAATAAACACCAAAAAAAAGATAACAGAAATACAAAAAATCAAGAAAGTACACCACCAAAAGTTAATAAATCTCAAACTCTAGATCCTATAGAACAAGAAGCCCTTGAAATGACTGACAAGGAATTTCGAGTGATAATTCTAAGGAAACTGAATGAGATACAAGAAAACTCAGCTAGACATCATGATGAAACGAGGAAAAGTATACAGGATCTGAAAGAGGAAATGTACACGGAAATCAATGTCCTGAAAAAAAATGTAGCAGAACTTGCTGAACTGAAGAAGTTATTCAACGAAATACAAAACACAACGGAGAGTTTAACCAGCAGGCTTGTCGAAGTTGAAGAGAGAACCTCTGAACTTGAAGATAGGCTGTTTGAAATAACACAAGCAGACAAAAAGAAAGAAAAAAGAATCAAGGACATTGAAGAAAATCTGAGAGAGATATCAGACAACCATAAGCGATCAAATATCCGAGTCATGGGTATTCCAGAAGGGGAGGAAAATGGAGATTCCATTGAAAACATATTCAACAAAATAGTGGCAGAAAACTTCCCAGGTATAGGAAAAATCACAGATCTTCAGATCCAGGAAGCTCAACGATCTCCAAATGTATTCAACCCAAAAAGACCTTCTCCAAGACATGTCATAGTCAAATTGGCAAAACTCAGAGATAAAAAGAGAATCTTAAAAGCTGCAAGAGAGAAGCGTCAAATCACCTATAAGGGAGCCCCAATCAGGTTAACATCAGACTTTTCATCACAAACCCTAAAAGCTAGAAAGGAATGGGATGATATTTTCAAAATACTAAAAGACAAAGATTGCCAGCCAAGAATACTCTACCCTGCAAGGCTATCCTTCCGAAATGAGGGGCAAATAGTATATTTCTCAGACAAACAAAAACTGCGGGAGTTCACTACCACACGACCACCCTTACAAGAAATCCTCAAGGGAGTACTGGGTTTGGTTCCTGAAAAATAACTACCACTGCCATAAAAACCCAAGAAAAATCTAAACCCGCTAGTATAATAAAAATGGCATTCATGAAGAGAAAACAAGCTAACAAAAACACTATCTACAACTTAAGGAACCAACAAACACAGAAAACAAACAGTAAATCAGAAAGCAAGGAACAAAAGACACCTAAGACAACCAAACAACCAATAAAATGCTAGGAATAAATCAACACCTTTCAATAACAACTCTTAATGTGAAAGGCTTAAATTCCCCAATTAAAAGACACAGACTGGCTGACTGGATCAAAAAGCAGGACCCAACTATACGCTGCCTACAAGAGACCCACCTCACCCATAAAGATTCACACAGACTAAGAGTGAAAGGATGGAAAAAGATTTACCATGCAAACAGAAAAGAAAAACGAGCTGGAGTAGCTATTCTTATATCTGACAAAATAGACTTTAAACTAAAAACCATAAAAAGAGACAATGAGGGACACTACTTAATGATAAAAGGACTGATCCATCAAGAAGACATAACAATCATAAATATGTACGCACCCAATGTTGGAGCAGCCAGATTTATAAAACAAACTCTATTAGACCTAAAGAAGGAAATAGACACTAATACCATAATAGCAGGGGACCTGAACACCCCACTGTCAATATTAGACAGATCGTCTAGGCAAAGAATCAGTAGAGAAACACAAGATCTAAACAAGACTCTAGACCAATTGGAATTAGCAGATATCTACAGAACATTCCACCCAACAACCTCAGAATATTCATTCTTCTCAGCAGCACATGGATCATTCTCCAGGATAGATCACATATTAGGTCACAAATCAAGTCTCAATAAATTCAAAAAAATTGGAATTATCCCATGTATTTTCTCAAACCACAATGGATTAAAACTAGAAATTAATAACAAACGAAACTCTGGAAACTATACAAACACATGGAAATTAAACAGCATTCTACTTAATGACAAACGGGTCCAAGAAGAAATCAAGCAGGAAATCAAAAAATTTCTTGAAACTAATGAAAACAATGATACATCATACCAAAACCTGTGGGATACTGCAAAAGCAGTATTGAGGGGGAAATTTATTGCACTAAACGCTCACTTCAGAAGAATGGAAAGATGGCAAGTGAACAACCTAACACTTCACCTTAAAGAACTAGAAAAACAAGAACAATCCAAACCTAAAGTTAGCAGACGGAAAGAAATCATTAAGATCAGAGCAGAACTGAATGAAATTGAAAACCAAAAAACAATTCAAAAGATCAACGAATCAAAAAGTTGGTTTTTTGAAAAGATAAATAAAATTGACAAACCATTAGCATGGCTAACAAAAAAAGAAGAGAGAAGACTCAAATAACAAAAATTAGAAATGAAAAAGGTGATATTACAACTAATTCATCTGAAATACAAGGAATCATTCGAGACTCCTATAAACAACTGTACGCCAACAAATTTGAAAATCTGGAGGAAATGGATAAATTTCTGGACACACACAAGCTCCCAAAACTGAACCGTGAAGACGTAGAAAATTTGAACAGACCAATAATAATAAAGGAGATTGAAGCTGTTATCAGAAGGCTCCCAACAAAGAAAAGCCCAGGACCAGATGGATTCACAGCAGAATTTTACCAAACATTCAAACAAGAATTGACACCGATTCTTTACAAACTATTCCAAAAGATTGAAACGGACGCAAATCTCCCAAACTCATTCTATGAAGCAAGCATCATCCTGGTACCAAAACCAGGTAAAGATATAACCAAAAAAGAAAACTACAGGCCAATATCCTTGATGAATATAGATGCAAAAATCCTCACTAAATTACTAGCAAACAGAATACAGCGACACATATGTAAAATTATTCATCACGATCAAGTGGGATTCATCCCACGGATGCAAGGTTGGTTCAACATATGCAAATCAATAAATGTGATACACCATATTAATAAACTCAAACACAAGGACCATATGATCATCTCTATAGATGCTGAAAAAGCATTTGATAAAGTTCAGCACTCATTCATGACAAAGACCCTCTATAAGTTAGGTATAGAGGGAAAGTATCTCAACATAATTAAAGTCATATATGACAAACCCACAGCCAATATCATCCTGAATGGGGAAAAGCTGAAAGCTTTTCCTTTAAGAACAGGAACTAGACAAGGATGCCCACTCTCACCACTCCTATTCAACATAGTGTTGGAAGTACTAGCCAGAGCAATCAGAGAAAAGGAAATAAAGGGCATCCAGATTGGAAAAGATGAAGTCAAACTGTCCCTGTTTGCAGATGACATGATCCTATATATCGAACAGCCTAAAATCTCTACAAAAAAACTGCTGGAATTGATAAATGATTTCAGCACAGTAGCAGGATACAAAATCAACACACAAAAATCAGTAGCATTTCTTTTCTTCAATAGTGAACATGCAGAAAGAGAAATCAAGAAAACCTGCCCATTTACAATAGCCACCAAAAAAATAAAATACTTAGGAATTGAGTTAACCAAGGAGGTGAAAAATCTCTGTAATGAGAACTACAAACCACTGCTGAGAGAAATTAGAGAGGATACAAGAAGATGGAAAGATATCCCATGCTCTTGGATTGGAAGAATCAACATTGTGAAAATGTCCATACTACCCAAAGTGATATACAAATTCAATGCAATCCCCATGAAAATTCCAAAGACATTTTTCTCAGAAATGGAAAAAACTATCCAGACATTTATATGGAACAATAAAAGACCACGCATAGCCAAAGCAATGCTGAGCAAAAAAAATAAAGCTGGAGGCATAACACTACCTGACTTTAAGCTATACTACAAAGCTATAATAACCAAAACAGTATGGCACTGGCATAAAAATAGACACACTGACCAATGGAATAGAATAGAGAATCCAGAAATCAACCCACACACTTACTGTCAGCTGATCTTTGACAAAGGCACCAAGCCTATTCAGTGGCGAAGGGACTGCCTCTTCAGCAAATGGTGTTGGGATAATTGGATATCCATATGCAGGAGAATGAAACTAGATCCATTCCTCTCACCGTATACTAAAATCAACTCAAAATGGATTAAGGATTTAAATATACACCCTGAAACAATAAAACTTCTTAAAGAAAACATAGGAGAAACACTTCAGGAAATAGGACTGGGCACAGACTTCATGAATACGACCCCAAAAGCACGGGCAACCAAAGGAAAAATAAACAAATGGGATTATATCAAACTAAAAAGCTTCTGCACAGCAAAAGAAACAATTAAAAGAGTTAAAAGACAACCAACAGAGTGGGAGAAAATATTTGCAAAATATATATCTGACAAAGGATTAATATCCAGAATATATAAGGAACTCAAACAACTGTACAAGAAGAAAACAAGCAACCCAATTAAAAAATGGGCAAAAGAGCTAAGTAGGCATTTCTCTAAGGAAGATATACAAATGGCCAACAGACATATGAAAAAATGCTCAACATCACTCAGCATCCAGGAAATGCAAATCAAAACCACATTGAGATACCATCTAACCCCAGTTAGGATGGCTAAAATCCAAAAGACTCTGAACGATAAATGCTGGCGAGGTTGCGGAGAAAAAGGAACTCTCATACATTGTTGGTGGGACTGCAAAATGGTGCAGCCTCTATGGAAAATGGTATGGAGGTTCCTCAAACAATTGCAGATAGATCTACCATATGACCCAGCTATCCCACTGTTGGGAATATACCCAGAGGAATGGAAATCATCAAGTCGAAGGTATACCTGTTTCCCAATGTTTATCGCAGCACTCTTTACAATAGCCAAGAGTTGGAAACAGCCCAAATGCCCATCATCGGATGAGTGGATACAGAAAATGTGGTACATCTACACAATGGAATACTACTCAGCTATAAAAACGAATGAAATACTGCCATTTGCAACAACATGGATGGACCTTGAGAGAATTATATTAAGTGAAACAAGTCAGGCACAGAAAGAGAAATACCACATGTTCTCACTTATTGGTGGGAGCTAAAAATTAATATATAAATTCACACACACACACACACACACACACACACACAAACCGGGGGGGGGGGAAGAAGATATAAAACCACAATTATTTGAAGTTGATACGACAAGCAAACAGAAAGGACATTGTTGGGGGGGAGGGGGGGAGGGAGAAGGGAGGGAGGTTTTGGTGATTGGGAGCAATAATCAGCCACAATGTATATCAACAAAATAAAATTAAAAAAAAAAAAAAAAGAAATCAAAGTCTCATATTCTTTAAAAGGATGCATTAAATAGCGTAAAATTGCCACGTGGAGGAGAAATAGACACTCTTAAAAAAAAAAACTACGCAATTGAATTGCTTTACATTTAATTGAATTAAGATTTGATGAAACCTGTCCTATTTAATACAAGAGTTTCCTGATTGAAATCTCTCCCCTCCACTGACCCCACATGCTGTTCCACACTAACGTCTTGGAAGTATCACATAGGTTGTTTTGCTCCTAAACTCAGTATAATGGTTTCTAATTGGTCCTCGCAGAGAATCAAACTTTGCATCCTGACCTCCAAGATCCTTGAGAGGAAAGGGATTTCTGGTTAGAGTAGCATGAAGAGGTCAGTAATTCTTCTGTATAATACTGGTCAACACTGTCTAAAACAACCATTTTGTGGTACTTAAAATTGACCTAGGGCAGCAAACAAATTGAAGCATTTATTCTCGAAAAGCTGCTAGACCTTCAGGTAAGAGCAGGTGACCTTCCTGCTGAGGGCAGCCCTCCCCGTCCCCAGATTCTTCCAGCAGCAAGGGGAGGTTTATGAGATGACACTGGCCTCACCGTCAGTGGCTCTACTGCCAGGAGGGGTGTGGACCATTGTGGCTGGAGGCAAAAATCTGTGGATTCGCAGGAAAAAATGGCATATTTTTAGCTAAATGGGAAATAATCCAATCACCCACTGGTGAATTGATAAACAAAATATGGTATATGCAGATAGTGTGACACTACTCAATAATATAAATGAATGAACTAATGATGCATGTGGCCATGCAGAAAAACCTAAAAAATATGCTGAGTGAGAGAAGTCAATCACAAGAGAACATATATTATTTGAGTCCATTTATGTGAAATATCCAGAAAAGGCAAAACTATAGAGACACAAAACAGGTCTGTTGGTTGCCTGGGGTGGAGATGAAGGACTGACTGCAAAAGGCACAAGGGAAAACTTTGGGGGTGATGGGAATGTTATAAACTGGATCATGAGAATACCTACACAGCTGTTTACATTTCCTAAAACTCTCCATGCTTTACACTTAAAATGGATGCATTTTATAGTATGTAAATTATACTTCATAAAGCTGTTTTTAAAATTCTCCAAAATCTTGCTCCATTGCACTCATCCAGATGGCTTCCTGAATCCACCCACATTCCATGTCCAGCAGAGCCTTGTCCACACTGATCTCCCCAGCATTAGGTCTGCTTCTCCCCACAGCAGCTGCACCTGCTCATCCCGTATGCAAGGCGGCCCAGCCAGCATGCTGTGGTCAGACCTGCTAACCTGATAACTACTACTTTGACTGCAAGAAGCCCACTGTTTGCCCCAGTGGGCTGAAGAGATTTTTATCTTTGTTTTACTTTTTCTTTACATTTCTCCTCTCATGAAAACTACAAGGAACGTGGTCCAAGTCTCACTTTCTTTACTAAGCCTTCCCTGACTATGCCAGTTCAATAGCGATGTATAGTTTACTGAGTAGTTATTATCTGATCATTTCATTCAATATTCTCTCAACAAATTTTATTGAAAGCTTACTATGTGCTGGATACTATTAAGGAGCCAGTACATTCTAACAATTACATGTGGTACTGTACCTGTGTAATTAAGACTATGCTAGTTTTGTTGCCTTTGTTATAGTGCAATTCACTCTTTGAAGACAGAGACGGTCATACCTTTTTTCATTATTACTAACACTACCCTGAATACAGTGTAGGCCAATTGGTAGATGTCAAAGAAATATTTGTGTAAGACTCATTCAGAGATGAAGTAATAAGAAACTGTACCAAACACCAAGACTTGACTGTTTGTCAGGTATATGCCAGGTACTGATGTGCTTTCCTTACATGATACTGTTTACGATTCTTGCAATATTTGAGATTTGCATTATTATTTCTCCCTTCAGATGAGAAAACTGAATTTGAAAAAAATCAAGCAACTTTCCTGAAGTCATTGATAATAAAGGGTGGAAACATGATTCAATTTCACGACGGTCTCATTCCAAAACTCTGTTCTTAATCAAGTGCTATCTCCATAGCACATTTCTACTATCTTTTTGCAATTATGTAAACACATTGATTTAAAGCCAACAACATACTAGACTATGTTTCAGTTTCTAAATGGTAAACACTTAATGGTTAAATACACATGTTGAAATTAACTGTTTGGAGACAATTCTCCATGGATCTCTCTTGTTTCTGCATGTCTTATGAGAATAGGCACCATGTCCTAGATAACCTTTCCAAAGCTATCGTATAACAAACAGCCTTGGAAAATAGGAAAACTGTTCCTTTCTGCAGCAGAGGGGATGTTTATTTACTGTCCAGTATAATGACAATAATTTTTCTCTCCAGAACAAATGTCTGTCAGATTCGTATATAGCCTATTGTAAAACATTGGAGTTTCCTAAGTTCGGAGTTCCTCAGCTGGGATGTAAATCCCACTGTGTGTATAGCATCCTCCTGAGTTGCCTCCGCATTGTCTCCCTGGGTGCTGGGGTGAAAGGGTAAACAGAGAAACCTGAAGCTCATGCTCTTTGTGCTGGGCCCTAAGAACAGGCCTTTGTTTTTGACCCGGGAGTCTCATGTCTCCTGCCAGCATCCACAAAATACCATGGCAGCCTAACTTGTTAGTTTGCAATCAGGGTAAAACCTCAGGCTCTTCACAGTTCTTGACATTAATGCCTCTCCTTTTCTCATGGTCCTTATTAGCCTTTAAACTAGGCATTGTTTCTTTACTTTCTGTACTTCCTACGAAAAAATTTTTTTTTGAAATGCTTGAAATATGGACCATATGTTTTAGTACCTTTTTTCTTCTTTCTCTGTATTATTTTCTTATTCCTTTCAGATTCTTATTTTTTCTCGGTTTTCTTTTACCTCTCTCTGCATTTTAGGTGTAGAAATTATATCCATTGTTCACACCTTAGAGTAAAATAAATGTGTTGTCTCTCTCGGGTATATTTGCATTTTAGGTCTTAATTTCACATGTATGGGAAGAAGACTTTGTCTCTAGGAACAGCAATTTAAGAACTTTTAGTAAGGGAGTGGAGAGAGATTTATCTGTATCAAGTAAGAGCCTAGGGGAGATTCTTTCTCTGCACTTCTGGAATTATAAAACATTCAGTGATTTTCAGCTCTGCCTACATGTCAGGAAAGTTCTGGATCTGCTCTACACGTTTCACTCTACATGTGTTACTTGGAAATATGTTTAAAGTTTCATCAGTTGGGGTAAGTAAAGCTAGTGGCTGTAACATAAACCTCTGAAATTCAGTAGTCTAGTAGAAACTTATTTCTTCTTCATGTCAAGACCTATGTGTGCTTGGCATGTGTCCTACCTCATGGTCATTCTGGGACCCAGGTTCACTGGCTCCTTCCATTCAGCTGGCAAAGGATGAGAGGCTCCATGGTGACAGCTCAGCCTCTTTTTAACCCCTTCCATCTGGAACTACACACATTCCTTCCACTCATTTTCTACTGGCTGGGACTCAGTCACACGACCACACCTACATGCAACCGGGCCTAGCAAATACAGCTTTACCCTGTGCCCGGGAGGAAAAGGAAGTAGGCTTCATTGAACATACAGAAATCTCTGCCTCAGAATTTGTACCCTGTTGTTCCATATTAGATCAGTAACCTTAGATATTTCTGACAAATGCTTATGAATAATTCACTTTGACACAGTGGAGAAATGGCATATGCTGGCTATGTTTGTGCTATCTTCAATTTGCATCATGGTTACTTTCTTTTTCATAGTAAAAATAATAATAACTTACATTTTTCACATTACATTAAGTATAAATTGCATGTTATGAACAATTGGTATAGTATGATACCATCTTTGTAAAATGGGAGTGTGTGCATAATGCAAGTCTGGAAGGAAAAATATCAATATGTTAGTAGTGGTTATCCCTTTGAAAATAGGAACATCTAATATTGTTTTCTATTTTCCTACATTTTCTGTAAAGTTTTAGAATAAGCAGATATAATTTTACAATCAGAAAAATAAACATTTCTATTTAAAATAATGGGAACCAACTCACATATGGAGTAGCTGTTAGTATAGGGTACTTCTACCAGATTTGCTGGTCTTGTGGGTTAAGTGAGGCAGCATTGTGTTCATGCCCATTTTGCAGATGAGAGAACTGGATTGTTAAAGTTCAGTGACTTGCTGAAGGGCATGTGGCCAGAAGTAGCTGATCTGGGACTCAGACCCAGATCAAATCCTTTCCAAGTATGTGTTTTTTCCCATAATATCGAGTTGGTTTCGGGAACCCAGAAGTGAGATATTGTGCTATTAAATGTTCGGGTTCCTAGTTTTCAAAGAAGAAGAACTTGCACAGAGCATTTTTAGGGATTCTTCTCCATTCCTGTTAGAAAGACACACCGTAAGGCTCACTGAGACCAGTTCAGTAAAACAACACAGAACCAAGAAAAACAGAGTGCTTGGTGCTCAGTGCTTTCAGACGTTTTCAGTTGAGATCTTTCTGACAGAGAAACTACAGTGTGAGTCACCTTAATTACCTCTTCTACTTGCATAGAATTTGTGTTCTAGGCCCTTGGTAGCTCTTTGCATGACAAGGATCAGAGAAGTTGCCAGGCCACCTCATCTGATCCACAAGGCTCTGCACTCTCCAATTTTAGTCCTATTTTGTTTTCACCTCTTTGGGTAAAAAAGAACAGCCTGTAATGTTGCTGTGAAGAAATTTCTGGAGCACGCTCTGCACAGTTACTGCCCAGGAAAGGCAAGTTGCCACCATTCTGGTGTGCTAATTAACCTCTTGTAATTGCAACAGCCAGCAGCGCCCCAGGCTGCCGGGTTGCGAGCGGTGGTCTATTTCAGGGGCATCTGGTGGGAACCAGCGAGGATGATTGCCGTGTGGATGATTCGAGGTGTGCGGCCAGGCTGGCAAGCTTGGTAAGACGCTCACACACATGCTGAAGGGCCGAGAGAAGGAAGGAAAACACGCCCTTCTAAGTACCAGTGTTGGAAGTGGGCTGCTACCCAGTCATTACATTACCCAAATGGCATTTCCAATTAGAAGCTAGTGACAGGTAAGGTTAGCACCAAATAAGCAAATCTGAAGACATCACAGCCTTTATTTCAGCTGCCCTGACTCCCGTCCCCTCCCGTTCTCTCTTCCTTTCACCTTCACCTGACACTGCTGCACTATGGCAGGGGGTGGCAGAGAGGATGTTATTTTAGGTGGCAGAATAACTCTGGTCATCAGAACCATTTCTCATGTTTTATCAGAGCTTCCTGAGAGTCTGGACATAATGTACAAATCGAGAAAACCAGAGCCTGGCTTCCACCTGTGCAAGTGCTGTGGCTGGGCAGATGATCGAAAGGGTGAATTCTCTGCATCAAAGGGTAAGCATCTGAGGGTCACAAAGAGCAAGAAGGACACATGTCAGCTTCTGCACAGACACAACGTCTCCGATCCTATTCCTGAAACATAGCTTGGAAATTGTTAAGGATACTCCAGAAAAAAAAAAAAAGTTTTCTGGCTAATTAATTGTCAAAAATTTAAAGACGTCACAATAGAAATTATTCTCCAAAGAGGAGATGAAGTATAACAGATACACACAAGCCAAGAAGATTTCAGTCCCTGTCACATCAGCCACTTTAAATATTATATAATTTGTTTTCCCTAATAATTTTCAAGTGTGTCATTAAGTCAGAATGCAAGGGAGAGAGGAGCCACGATCATTCTAATTTCTAGAAGAGAAATTTAAGGCAGATGTTCACACCAGATGTTGTGGAATGGTGGCAGTTTCCACACATATTTATATGAGATTGTGAAATTTTATTATTACAAAACCTCTGTTTACAGCATGAAAATGATATGACCTGCTTGAAAGAAAGAGCGTAAGTTGGAGAGAGTTGGACCTGCGCCAAGGTCAGAAAGAACTTGTGTGTAAGGAAATGGTAATGAAACATTGTCCCTAATCCTTATTTTGAAGAAGCATGAAGAAGACCATAGATGTCTTAGTCCAGTTCCCCCTGCCGGTAGTTAGCTGGCATTTGTAATGAGAGGGCACTCCTAGATGAGTTGCTCCTAAAAGGACAGAGCCAAGGAAGGGCAGAGGCTGAGTCCTTGGAAGACCAGAGGTCTGTGCCCCATGGCTGAGAGTACCCAAATCCTAGTCCTTAGATATTTTCCTGTGAGGTTTCCACCTGACCACTCTGGAAAACATCTCCAGGGAGGCAGTGAGAGGTTTGCAAAGTGCGCAAGACAGGAATCTAAAGACCTGATTTAAAAGCTGTGTGACTCTGGGTTACCCTGGCTAAGCCTCCTTTCTCTGCACTGTTCAATGAGTGTAGTGTAGGGTCAGGGATCAGAACACAATACCCCAAAATTCAGCACCTTGACATAAGCAGAAATGCCACTTTCTCACCTTCTTCTGCCTTTCTCCCCGATACCATGAAAAGAATTCTCTCTTCTCCCCCCTTCATGTGACAGGTGTTCAGCCTTTTACCCAGAGGAAAAGTCCAGGTATCCTTTTACCCAGAGGAAAAGAATAAAGATGCAGGGACACAGAGAAGAATCTGAGCAAACAGACCTTGCTAAGTTCCCCCAGTTTATTACTAATAGATCAGGCCCTTTTTGTTCAATTGTACTTCTGCACAGCAATCCATTTTTCATTGAACCTAAGCATAAAAACACAGTTTTTTCCATTTATTTGGGTCTTCATTTCTGAAGATGTATGTCACATAAAACTTTGATTAAATGAATTTGTTATGGTTTTCTCTTGTTAATCTGTCTTCTGTTATAGGGATGTCAGCTACCAACCTTGTAATGGGTGAGGAAAAGAAATTACTTTTTCTCCTCTACACATAGTAATCCCTCCTATGTTATCATTTTTTAAAAATTTATCTATTTATTATTTTTTTTACAGTCTAAAATATTGTTGCAGAGCAGTTGGGGTGGAGGGGTAGAGAGGAAAGGGGTGGGGTATAGGGCAGGAAGATGAGGACAGGGGAGGAGGGCATGGTCGAGGCCCATGACACCCCTCTCATTCTTGCAGAGGAGCCCAGGGGGCCTCTGGCTGTGGCTTCTTCATGGCTGGCCTGGATGCAGACATCAGGGGAATGTGGCTGAGGCCCTTGGCCCCCCCCACCCCTGCTCAGGAGCCTGGGGCACTTCCAGCAGCAGCTCAGTGGTTGTTGCCGGTCTGGATGTGAAAGTTGGGGGTCATGGCTGAGGTCCTCAGCCTCCCACTGCCCTGGCTCAGGAGCCCAGGATGCTTCCAGTGGCAGCCTCAGCAGCCTGGTGGTCATTACTGGGCTGTTTGTAGATGTTAGAAAGACGTGGCTGAGTCCCTTGACCCCACCCCACCCAAGCTCAGGAGCTAAGGGGGCTTCCAGCAGGGACTCAGTCATTGCTGGGCTGGATGCGGACATTGAGGGGAACATGGCTGAGGCCCTCAGCTCTCTTCCCATGCTGGCTTGGGAGTCCAGGGGGATTCTAGTCCTAGGTTTTATAGGTGTTCTTTGGTGGTGCTAGACCTTTACTGTTTCATATCAAAATATTGTCTCTAATCTTTGGGTGTTCTGTGTTTTCTTTCGGTTTTGTGTTGGATTATTAGCTGCCTCCACCACTTAAACTCTGCACTGGAACTAATTTGTTGTCCTTTGCTTACTTCTAAAATGGGGGACTTCCTGTGGGAACCAGCACTGAGCCCTGTGGTTGAGCTAAATTGCTGCTTTGCTGCTGATTCTCTGGGGAAGGCTTTTTGTGTAGCTCAGGTTTTAATTGTTGATTTTGTAAGCACTTTCAGGTCTTGTGAGGTCTGGTACACCTGGGTTATGTGGAAACTCTGGTCTGAGTCTGAGTCTTTTCAGCAAACTGTTACACCCTGCAGTTCTATATTCCTGACTGGTTTCCACTGAGTGGGCCTGTGCTGATTGGAGGGCAGATCAGCTGTCCGTGTTGTGCCTCAATGTTCCCTTCACCCACTGCCTGCACTCTAAATATTTCCCATGGGATGGCCCATGTGCTGGTCCCAATGACTCGCTAGTCTTTGAGAGGCTCCTTTTTTCAGTTGTTTGTGGCCCCTCATTCCTATGGGTCCAGAGGAACCCTGTTGGTGGCCTAGCTGGCCTGAGGGCCACCAAGGCCTTCTTCTCCCTTGCCGCCTCCAAGCAACTTCATCTGTAGGACACAGAAGTGGCTTTGCCAGCTCCTGCTCCATGCGCTCAACAAGACCAGTCTTGAAGTGGCCATGGCACAAAAGGGTTGAAGTGGTCCTTTATTTCTCTCATCGTGGCTTCTCTGGCCTTCATGCACTCTGCAGGTCTCTCCTCCTCTTCCCCCGAGCTCTAGCAACCCCAGCTTGGCTGTCATTGTTTTTTAATAGTTGTCAAGTGGTTGATTGTGGGAGAGAGTGACTCAGAGTACTGTCTATTCCACCATCTTGACTAGAAGTCTCTCTTATGTTATTATGAACCCTGAATTCCATCTGTATACATTAAATGAAACTTTGTAATACAGGAAATAGTCAGTAACATTAAAATGGAGAGAAATTCCAGGCTCTTTATCCGAGGAAAATAGTGCAGGCCCACATCTGTGAATATAACTGCCACTTGGATAATGATTATACTTTACAGAATAAGGAAGATTGAGTTTGTGGGTTAGAGAAAATGGATTTCTACCACATGCTCCTTAAAGAAGCATATTTAGGTACCAAAATGCAATGGATCGCCTCAGTGTTTGGCTGGTTTTATTACATAGCGGCCCATGTGGTGTTAATTGAGATCCTGGAGGTCTTAGAAGACCTAGTTTTATTCTTTCTGTTGATTCTTACGTTGTATAAGTTGTCATCACTAGATGTCACCCCTAAATACTAACAACGACAGAGAGCTTAGCGTAGGGAGCATTCATTCTTCTGCTATCAGCCTTTCACTCTCTAGGGAGACCAAGGCCCAGTACTGGGAGGGATGAAGAGGAAAAATGAACTTTGTGGAGCTTTCCTGGGTGTCAGCAAGATGTTGTGTAGAGAAGTAAGGCAGCAGCATGAAGATCTTGAAGATCTGAAGGAGAAAGAAGATGGGAGACCTGAAGGAATGGGGGAGAGGAGTTGTGGATTGAGATAAAAATTATATTTACCTCTTTTGCAGGAGACTTGAACTGAAGTAATCCATAAAATTAAGAGCCCCTATTTTTATTCTGTTTCTCAAATAATTAGTGTTTCTCATTATGCATTAAGGTTTCCAGGCGAGTTTTGCTTCTTTTACCTCTAATTGACCTCACTGATTTTTAAGTGAGACTTTTGTTCTTCTAACTTTTGCATTCAGGTAACTCATAGGTACCCAGTGGTCTTGACCCATGTGTCATTATACCTTTAGCTTTGATATGACTCTCTTTTCAAGGTGCCACTTCTTTTGTTTGTTTCCTCAGAAGTAGTTTACTATTTGAATGTTACTATTTCCATATCGGTTGGGAACATCTTCAGTGCTTTAAGATGTGCAGAGTTCTTCACGTTGAGATTGAACGTCAGCCTCCTTGCCTGCCCCAGTCTGCTTCCTTGTGATCCCCACTTACTTTCTCAGTTCAGGAGAATTTACTATTAGTTTTGTGATTCCTCCTAAAATACTTCACCAATTCCTCCTGTACATACAATATTTAGCTTCATTTGCTTTTCTCTGCTTCAATTCACCTCCCCTGAAAGGGTTCTTTTTTCAAACACCCAACTCTTTCCCAAGGGCAACAGACAGCTCTGGTAGTGGTAGTTTCTCAGAGACTGTTTCTGCCTATGTGGAATGTGGAATCAGGGCCGCCCCCAGGCTCATCTATGAATCACATAACTCCAAGCTGTTTGATGATAGCTAGCGTGCATTTAATGCTCCCTGTGCCTCTGACACCATTCTCAATATTTTACATGTATTCAAGCCATATGACAACCCTATGAAGTAAATATCATTACAGATATTGCCCCCATTTATAGGTGGGAAAACTGAGGCCCGAAGGGCTTAAGTAACTTCTCAAAGGTCATAGATGTTGGGATATGAATGCAAATGGTCTGGCTATATAACACTGGGAATTTTTACTGTTAACACTTTTATGTTAATACACTTTAATCTTCTACTTGTGTTCATTGTCCCTAAAGTACCTCTCAGCTTGCATATCACGTTGATCTGGCCTTCTGTACATGTATATTTTCTGCTACTTCATGAAAGCTTACTTTGACTTACTACAAAAATAGTACAAAAATAAATGCTTTGCAAACAGCAGAAGCTAGACAAGAAGTGAAGCAAAAGAGGTATTTATTTAATGGGAGACTACAGGTCTTAGAGAACAAACTAGACCCATATAAAAAGGAGAGGGTCTTGGTCTAAACCACTTTTCACAGTAGAACTAGAAAAAGTAAGTGTACTTTAGTGTTACCAGATCAGACAGGGTGACCAGGTAACAAAAAAATCTAAAAAGGAAGATACGCAATATGCCAGAGAGAATACTGAAATACATTGTACAGTTATGCATTGCTTAACAACAAGAATATGTTCTGAGAAATTCATCATTAGGCAATTTTGTCATTGTGCAAACATCATGGGGTGTCATTATACAAATGTGAATGGAATAGCCATTACAACCTTATGGGACTGCTATTGCATATAGGTCTGTCTTTGACTGAAATGTTGTTATGAAGCATGTGACTGCATGAGAGAACTTCAGGAAGTTTGTGAAAAAGTGGAATTAAAGGATAAAAATTAAAAATATAAAATTTTTCTCAACATAAGCTTCATCAAGTTCAAGACACTTTTGTAAAGCAATATACCAGCCATTTAGTCAATCCCTAAATAACTTAGAGTCCTGGAGATTTAATTGTGTCAATGCAGTCTTTTTTACATTATTAACTAGAGAAAAATGAGTGACCTTAAAGATTTTTTAAGATTAGGAAATAAAAAGTAGTTAGAAGGAGCTAAATCAGGACTGAAGGTTGATGCCTAATGATGTATGATCAAAAACCTTGCAGAATTGCCTTTGTTTGATAAGAATAGTGAGCAGGAGCATTGTCATGGTAGAGAAGGACTCTCTGGTGAAGCTTTGCTGGGTGTTTTTCTGCTAAAGCTTTGGCTAACTTTCTCCAAACACTCTCATAATAAGCAGATGTTATCATCCTTTGGCCCTCCAGAAAGTCACAAGAAAGTGCCTTACGAATCCCAAAATCTATTGCCATGACCTTTGCTCTTGAGCAGACTGCTTTTGCTTTGACAGGACCACTTCCACCTCTTGGTAGTCATGGCTTTGATTGTGCTTTATCTTCAGAATTGTACTGGTAAAGCAATGTTTCATCTCCTGTTGCAATCCTTTGAAGAAATGGTGCAGGGTCTTGATCCCACTTGTTTAAAATTTCCATTGAAAACTCTGCTCTTATTTGCAGCTGGTCTGGGTGCAACAGTTTGGCACCCACTGAGTAGGAAGTTTGCTCAACTTGAGTTTTTTAGACAGAATGGTATAAGCTGATCTAATTAACATGTCTGTGGTGTTGGCTATTGTTTCTGCTATTAATTGTAAGTCCTCTTCAATTAGGTTACCAACAAGATTACTTTTTTTCCTTGCAAATTGATGTGGGTGGTCTGCTGCTGCAGTCTTTGTCTTCAACATCATCTCGTCCCTTCTTAAAATGAGTTCTCCACTTGTAAACCATGGATTTCTTTGAGGCAGTGTCCCAAACCTTTTGGAAAGCATCAATGATTTCATTATTCTTTCCAAGTTCCACCATAGATTTGATGTTTGTTCTTGCTTCAATTTTAGCAGAATTCATGTTGTTCTGATAGTGGCTGTTTTCAAACCAATGTCTTATGCTTCTTAGTGACTCAAATTAGATCCTGTTCAGACATGTTATAACAAGTCAGCATGAGTTTACTTTGGTGTAAAACAATTTTGCAATCCATGATAGTTTTTTCATAATATGCATTTTCCATGAACTTTTTGAAGTCTCCTTGTATTTGTTCATTTATTTAATAAATACTCAGTGCCCAGAGAAAACCAGACTGGGGAAAAGCAGTGAGAAAATAGGCAAAAATTCCATCCCTCATGGAATTTACATTCTAGTACAAATACAGATAAGCTATGTAAGGGACAAAAAATAATATCTTTTCCTTATCCATTGCAAGGTTCACGGCTGATACCTCTATAACAAAAGACAGATTAACAAGTGAAAAACATACAAATTTATTTAATACAAGTTTTATGTGATATGAGAAACTTCAAAACTGAAGACTCAAAGAAATCAAGGGAACTGTGCATTTTTATGCTTACGTTTGACAAAGAACAGACAGTGCTGTAGAAATGTAATAGAAGACAAAAGGTATGATCTAATGGCAATATACTAGGGGAAACTTAGCAAGGCCTGTTGGCTCAGATTCTTCTGTGTTTCTGTGTGACATTCATTTCCTCTGGATAGTACAGTACGTCTGTCACATGAAGGTCTTCAGTTTAAAAGAGAAGAAGAAGGTCACAGAGTGACCTTGTTAGGTTTTATAACTTCCACTCTCACATTCCTGCTTCTGCTTTTTTCTCAGTTTCCAAAGTGCCATATCTTGGGATAGTGAGTCCTGCACCCCTTTACAAGGCAAGTCAATGTAACAAATCATATGCTAGATGGCAATAAATGCTAAGAGAAAAAAGAACTGGGAATGATAAAGAGGCTGTAATTTAAATAGCAGGTCAGGGAAATCTCCCTAAGAAAGTGACATCTGAGTAAAGACCAGGTAAAGTGGAAGAAACACATGAATATCTAGCAGAAGATGGCTTCAGGCAGGTGGGCTATCAAGTTCAAAAGCCTTGAAAGAGAACTATGCCATCATGTTTGAGAAACAACTGGGAGCCTGTGTAGCTAAGCAGAGACAGCAAGCAGGAAGGTTACAGAAGATGAATTCAAGAATGGTAACAGAGTGCTGGTACTGTAAAATCTCAGGCCATTATTAGAAATTTGATGGAAAACGACAGAAAAGAAAGTTTATTGGGAGTTGCTCCCTTAAAGCTGTAGATGGTATCAAATAAAAACAATGTGGGAACCATCCTGTAGAAAATGTGATAACTTTAAACAGATTGGGAAGATCAAAATGCAGCATTTGAAGAATTCTTTTTATTTATTTATTTATTTGTTTGTTTGTTTGTTTATATTTTTATTTTTAAATTTTATTTTATTTTGTCAATATACAATGTAGTTGATTATTGTGGCCAATTACCAAAACCTCCCTCCCTCCCAGCAATGTCCTTTATGTTCACTTGTTGTATCACTTCAAGGAATTATAATTGTTGTGTCTTCTTCCCTTCCACCCCCAGTTTATTTGTGAATTTATTTATTTATTTTGAGCTCCCACAAATAAGTGAGAACATGTGATATTTCTCTTTCTGTGCCTCACTTGTTTCACTTAATATAATTCTCTCTAGGTCCATCCATGTTGTTGCAAATGGCAGTATTTCATTCGTTTTTATAGCTGAGTAGTATTCCATTGTGTAGATGTACCACATTTTCCGTATCCACTCATCCGATGATGGGCATTTGGGCTGTTTCCAACTCTTGGCTATTGTAAAGAGTGCTGCGATAAACATTGGGAAACAGGTATACCTTCGACTTGATGATTTCCATTCCTCTGGGTATATTCCCAACAGTGGGATAGCTGGGTCGTATGGTAGATCTATCTGCAATTGTTTGAGGAACCTCCATACCATTTTCCATAGAGGCTGCACCATTTTGCAGTCCCACCAACAGTGTATGAGAGTTCCCTTTTCTCCACAACCTCTCCAGCACTTATCATTCTCAGTCTTTTGGATACTAGCCATCCTGACTGGAGTGAGATGGTATCTCAATGTGGTCTTGATTTGAACTTCCCAGATGCTGAGTGATGTTGAGCATCCCTTCATGCATCTGCTTGCTGTTTGTATATCTCCCTTTGAGAAATGCCTATTCAGCTCCTTTGCCCATTTTTTAATTGGGTTATTTGTTTTTTTGCTGTAAAGTTGTTAGAGTTCCTTGTATATTCTGGTTATTAATCCTTTGTCAGATGTATATTTTGCAAATACTTTCTCCCACTCTGTTGGTTGTCTTTTCATTCTGTTGATTGTTTCTTTTGCTGTGCAGAAGCTTTTTAGTTTGATATAATCCCATTTGTTTATTTTGCCTTTAGTTGCCTGTGCTTTGGGGGTCCTATTGATGAAGTCTGTACCCACTTCTACTTCCTGAAGTGTTTCTCCTATGTTTTCTTTAAGGAGTTCTATTGTTTCACGATATATATTAAATTCTTTACTGCATTTTGAGTTGATTTCTATATATGGTGAGAGGTATGGGTCTAGTTTCATTCTACTACATATGAATATCTAGTTTTCCCAGCACCACCTGCTGAAGATGCAGTCTATTCCCCAGTGTGCGGACTTGCTGCCTTTGTCAAAGATCAGATGGCTGTAGGTGTATGGGTTGATTTCTGTGTTCTCTCTTCTATTGCATTGATCTATGTGTCTGTTTTTATGCCAGTACCATGCTGTTTTTGTTATTATAGCTTTGTAATATAGTTTTAAGTCAGGAAGTGTTATGCCTCTAGCTTTTTCTTTTCTTTTTTTTCTTTTTTCTTTCTTTCTTTCTTTCTTTCTTTCTTTCTTTCTTTCTTTCTTTCTTTCTTTCTTTCTTTCTTTTTTTTTTCTTTTGCTCAGGATTGCTTTTGAAATGTGTGGTCATTTGTTATTCCATATAAATGTCTGGATAGTTTTTTCCATTTCTGAGAAAGATGTCATTGGAATTTTGATAGAGATTGCATGGAATCTGTAGATCACTGTGGTAATATGGACATTTTCACAGTGTTAATTCTTCCAATCCAAGAGCATGGGATATCTTTCCATCTTGTTATGTCCTCTTTAATTTCTCTCAACAGCGGTTTGTAGTTCTCTTCATAGAGATTGTTCACATCCTTGGTTAACTTTATTCCTAAGTATTTTATTTTTTTGGTGGCTATTGTAAATGGGCTAGCTTTCTTGATTTATTTTCTGCATGTCCACTGTTGGAGTATAGAAATGCTACTGATTTTTGTGTGTTGATTTTGTATCCTGCAACTTTGCTGAGATCATTTATCAACTCCAGGAGCTTTTTTGTAGAGGTTTTAGGCTTTTCAATATATAGGATCATATCAACCACAAACAGGGACAGTTTGACTTCACCTTTTCCAATCTGAATGAATTTTATTTCCTTCTCTTCTCTGATTGCTCTGGCTAGTACCTCCAACACCATGTTGAATAGGAGTGGTGAGAGTGGGCATTTTTGTCTATTTCCTGCTCTTAAGGGAAGAGATTTCAGCTTTTCCCCATTCAGAATGATATTGGCAATGGGCTTATCATATATGGCTTTAATTGTGTTGAGATACTTTCCATCTATACCTAACTTATAGAGAGTCTTTATCATGACAGAATGTTGAACTTTGACAAATGCTTTTTCAGAATCTATAGAGGTGATCATATGGTTTTTGTCCTTGTTTTTATTGATGTGGTGCAATCACATTTATCAATTTGCATATGTTGGACCAACCTTGCATTCCTGGGATGAATCCTACTTGATCGTGTTGTATAATTTTGTGTACGTGTTGCTGTATTCTGTTAGCTAGTATTGTATTGAGGATTTTTGCATCTATATTCATCAAGGATATTGGCCTGTAGTTTTCAATTTTTGATGCATCTTTGTCTGGTTTGGTATCAGAGTGATGTTTACCTCACAGAATGAGTTTGGGAGAATTGCCTCTCTTTCAGTCTTTTGGAACAGTTTGTAGAGATTTGGTATCAGTTCCTCTTTGAAAGTTTGGTAGAATTCTGCAGTGATCCCATCTGGTCCTGGGCTTTTCTTTGTTGGGAGCCTTCTGATAACAGCTTCAATCTCTTTCATCGTTATTGATCTGTTCAGATTTTCTATATCTTCTTACCTCAATTTTGGTAGTTTGTATGTGTCCAGAAATTTATCCTTTTCCTTCAGATTTTCAAATTTGTTGGCACATAGTTGTTTATAGTAGTCTCTAATGATTTCTTCTATTTCTGAGGTATCAGTTATAACATCACCTTTTTCATTTCTAATTTTTGTTATTTGGGTCTTCTCTCTTCCTTTCTTAGCCTTGCTGTTGATTTTTTTTATCTTTTCAAAAAATTAACTTTTTGTTTCATTGATCTTTTGTATCATTTTTTGCACTTCGATTGCATTTAGTTCTGCTCTGATCTTAATTTTTTCTTTCCATCTACTAACTTTGGGTTTGGATTGTTCTTGTTCTTGTAGATCTTTAAGGTGAGGTGTTAAGTTGTTTATTTGCCATCTTTCCATTCTTCTGCAGTAAGCATTCAATGTGAAAAATTTCCCCCTTAGTACTGCTTTTGCAGTATCCCACATGTTTTGGTATGATGTGTCATTATTTTCATTAGTTTCAAGAAATTTTTTGATTTCCTGTTTAATTTCTTCTTGGACCCATATGTCATTAAGTAGAGTGTTGTTTAATTTCCATTTGTTTGTATAATTTAAGAGTTTCATTTATTATTGGTTTCTAATTTTAATCTATTGTGATCAGAAAAAATACATGGAATAATTCCAGTTTTTTGAATTTGTTGAGACTTTATTTGTGACCTAACATGTGGTCTATCCCAGAGAATGTCCCATGTGTTGATGAGAAGAATGAATATTCTGAGGTTGCTGGGTGGAATGTTCTGTAGATATTTGCTAAATTCAATCAATCTAAAGTTTTGTTTAGATCTTTTGTTTCTCTATTGATTTTTTGCCTAGATGATCTGTCCAATGTTGAAAGTGAGAGAGGTCCCCCACTATTATGGTGTTAGTGTCTATCTCATTCTTTAGATCTAGTACAGTTTACTTTATAGATTTGGCTGCTTCAACATTGGGTTCATATATATTTATGATTGTTATGACTTCTTGATGGATAGATCCTTTTATCATTATATAGTGGCCTTCTTTATCTCTTTTTATGGTTTTTGCTTTAAAGTCTATTTTATCTGATATAAGAATAGCTACTCCAGCTCGTGTTTCATTTTCATTTGCATGGTATATTTTTTTCCATCCTTTCACTCTTTGTTTATGTGTGTCTTTACAGGTGAGGTGAGTTTCTTGAAGGCAGCATACTGTTGGGTCCACCTTTTTAATCCAGTTAGTCAGTCTGTGTCTTTTGAGTGGGGAATTTAATCTCTTTACATTTAGAGTTATTATTGAAAGGTGGTGATTTACTCCTAGCATTTTAGTGATTTTTTTTTTAGATGTCTTAAGTATCTTTTGTGCCTTTCTTTCTAATTTTCTGTTTGTCTTCTATATTTGTTGGTTTCTTGGGGTGGTAGATAAACTGTTTTTTCTTTATTGTTAGCACTTTTGTTTTGTTGGTAGGTTTTGTTATTTCTTGAGTATTCATGGCAGTGATGGTTGTTTTTGAGGTACCAAACCTAGTACTTCCTTGATAATTTCTTGTAAGGCTGGTCTTATGGTAGTGAAGTCCCACAGTTTTTGTTTGTCTGAGAAATATACTATTTGTCCTTCATTTTTGAAGGATAGCCTTGCTAGGTAAAGTATTCTTGGCTGGCAATTTTTGTCCTTTAGTATTTTGAATATATCATCCCACTCTTTTCTGGCTTTTAGAGTTTCTGATGAAAAGTCTGATGTTATTCTGATTGGGGCTCCCTTATAGGTGAGTTTCTGCAGAGCCTTGGCTGGGAAGGGAGCCCCACAGGCCAGTGCCTAGAAGGCTGGGCTGCCCTGGCCAGTGGGAGGAGCAGGTGGGTGGGGCTCACATTATTGCACCCATCGTGTGGCCAGCCATTGCTTCCAGCTTCTGCTGTTGTCTTACGTTAGCCTTCCACACTGCCCCCTGGAAATCTGCCACTACTGTGAGTTCTCCTTCAGACACGTACCCCCTGCTTTCTCTGGCACAGACGTTGATATCACACAGGTGTGTCCATAACACATGAGTATAGCTGTTGGTGACTTACCGATGGCTGCTGGTAAAGACACCTTGTCTCTTAGTTTTGTTGCTGTGAGCCATGGCCTTTTGGTTTTGGTACCTTGTTACTTTTGGCAGGGAGATATGTGTGTGCAGGGAGTAGTTTGTGAAGAGTCCCAAACTATGCTGCCTCCATGACTACCATCTCCCCAGAATCTCCTTGAAGAAGTTTTTAAAACAAACACAAATGTGGAAAAGTGAACATTCTAGTTTATGTGTCGAGATGTTTCACCAAGGTTTTGATCAGCCTGCACTGAGGATGGGCTGGAGCAGGTGTAAAGAGCAAGCGCTGCTTCTGCTTGGACTGTGACAGGCACTGGGGGCAGGGAGCCTGCATGCCTTGCTTATGCCCACTCCTTTCCCTGGCTTCACCCTGTTCTCACTTTAACCAAGTCCCAGGGTACAAGCCTCATGGACTTTTGAGAGTAAAAGACGCACTAGCAATCCAATTTAAGCCAAAGGAAAGAAAGGAGTCTTCCGAGTGGAATCAAGAGTCAAGAGTTCTTCACTTCTCCTACTTGGCCAGGCAGCATCGTGCCTATTGTTTGTGTCCTTGGTCTGTTCAGACGTCCTCCTGGGAGGGATTGCAGGTGAGCAATGAGGTCGAGAGAGGACCAGTAAGATTTCCCCCCACACTTTGTTCTTCTCTTCGTTTGTGTTTCCTGGGATCCTAGTGCTCTTTAGATCTGAGCCTGCAACATTACTCCAGGTATCACTCTTGCTGTTCCCCTCTAGGGAGCATCACAGCCAAGTATCAGAAAAAGATCTACGGGTTATCTGAGTGATGCTGTTTCTCCTCCCGTTGCTGTGTAAGCTGTGACTCCTTGACTTTGGCCAGAAAAGCCACTTACATTGATCATTGACCTTTAGATAATTATGCTTACTAGCAGGGCACTTCATATCCTAGAAGTCACCCCACCCCCTACTCACACACACAGTGTGTATATATATATATATATCAGCTTATTTTGTGGTTTTCTATGCTGTCCAGCCAGGCACACATCAGAATTGTACATTTTAGGGCAGATATAAGTGATCTCAATTTCTCTTTAAACTTCTGAGACATTAAAAACCCCTTCTTGTTTCAAATCAATTTTTTCTCCTCTCATATAACAGACCAAATGAATAGACTCATCTTCCTTATTCCCACATGTGATGTCTCATATATGACATTTCATGAGTCAACTTGGCTGGGCCACAGTGCCCGTGTATTTGATCAAACATTATTCTGGGTGTTTCTGTGAGGGTGTTTTTGGAAGAGATTAACATTTACACCAATGAACTTTGAGGGAAACAGACTGCCTTTCCTAATGTGGGTGGGTCTCATGCAGTCAGTTGAAGCTACGCATAGGACCAAATGCCAACCTCCTCAGGCAGGAGGAAATGATGCCTGAAGATGGCCTTTGGTCTTCACTGACATTGGCTCTCCCTAGTTTCTCACCTGATTGCTTTAAAACTCAAACTGCAACCCTTTCGTGAGTCTCCAGCCTGCTTAGTCTGTTTAGTCTGTTTGTGCTGCTGTAACAAAATGCTGTAAACCAAGTGGCTTATAAACAATAGAAAGTTATTTCTCACCGTCTGGAGACTGAGAAGTCCAAGATCAAGGCACCAACAGATTCTGTGTCTGTGAGAGTTTGCTCTCTGGTTCATAGAAGGCATCTCACTGTGTCCACACAGAGTGGAAGGGGCTAGCTCACTCTCTGGGTTGTTTTATAAGTACTAATTCCATTTATGAAGGTACAGCCCTCATGTCCTATCTCTTCCAAAATGCTCCACCTTCATATACTATGACGTTAGGAATTCACTTTCAATGTGGAATTTGGGGGAGACAAAAACATTTACATCACAGCATTTAGATCATGATATTTTGAATGTACTAAGCTTCTACAACTGAGTGAGCCAGTTCCTTAAAATAAATGTTTTTTGACATATATACACATCCTATTGGTCTGTCTCTCTGACTAGTATACTGCAAAAAAACCAAAATAAATAAATAAATAAATAAACTTCCAAATATATACAAAACGTCCTACACTCATTTTTATGTCTTCTCTATTTGCACCTTGCTTTCTCATGCTGGATCTTGATTGGAATGTGTCTCTTTCAGCAGCTCCAGAGGGAGGAATCTTTCACTCTAACCTCAGGACTTCTATTTTTCTATTTTCCCAAAGTTTCAGAAAAGCAACAGGACAAAAAATAATTAATTCTACGTACAAAAATTATGAAACCTTTAAGCCAAAGAATTGTAGCACTTTAAAGTTTAGCATTAATTTTCTTCTACTTTAATATATATCACATGAGAGGCTTTGTCTCCCAGAAACACATAGCAGAATATAGTATTATCTGGAAGAAAATAGTAAGACTTTGTGATCTTTGTCAGAATGCCAGTTAAGCACTGCCTTTAGTCCAAAGTCAACTTCCAAATTTAACACTCAGCCAGGAGAAATGTTCCATGAACAGGTTAATAGTGACATTCAAAGTTTTATTTCCTGATGTGGAGTGAGAAAAGAGGGGTTTCTTCCCCGGCTTCCAGATTGCCTCTTATTTTGGAGGCTGGTATCTAAAGCATTCTTGCCTTTGGAGAGAGTTTAGAAATTTGTTCAGGAGGCACCTCTAACTCCAATGCCTTATGTACAGCCCACCTTCCTTTGGGAATTTTTCCCATAAAGTCTCATTATTTCACTTAATACCCCACATTAGACCCTGTGAATCTGGTACTTTTGTTTTGAGTGAAGCGTGGATGTTATCCAGAATCTCAGCAAACAAAGGACTCTACATTTATAACAGATCACTGTCCAAGCAAAATGCATTCTTGCATCTTCCACTCTGCATTCTTGCATCTTCCACTCTGCATTCTTGCATCTTCCACTCTGCATTCTTGCATTCTCACCTTCTCTTTCTCTGTCCACCGCTACATGAACCCCACCTACCGTGGTTAGTGCTTCTGCATCCCAAGGTCAGTTCCTCTGGACAGCACGGCTTACCCTGTCCTCTTCTCCTCCCCAGACCCTTGTCTGTGCTCAGCTTTTGAATTCTATGGGCCTTGGAAATATTTACTTTTCTGATAACAATATAACCAATTCATTTGCCATTTCTATTTCTCTGGAATAAAAAGGTATTCCTACAAAGTCACCACTGAAACAAAAAAAAAAAAAAGAGGGAAAGAAAGCCTGGTACTGAACAGGGTGCTATTGACCACAGCACAGCACCACCAAGCCAAAGGCATGCCTTCCTTGCCTTGCCTATTTAGACGTGAGCACTCACTAGCCCAGAGAAGACCCTCTCTGGCCAGCAAGAGAAACCTCACTCCCTCTTGATGGAATGCAGCCTGCAGTTCATCAGTTATGCCTATCACGAAAGTCTGACCTGGTTCAGAAATGAAGCCAATTGCCCTGAAGGCAGTGAC
The DNA here is from genome assembly GCF_027409185.1 of Cynocephalus volans. Lineage (NCBI taxonomy): Eukaryota > Metazoa > Chordata > Mammalia > Dermoptera > Cynocephalidae > Cynocephalus > Cynocephalus volans. The sequence goes on along the minus strand of NC_084472.1, from coordinate 13,604,429 downwards.
CAGGATATTCCTCCAGGTCAACAGCTTTACTCTTCCCATAGTCAGCTTTTCCCAGGAGAAATATACGACCTTCCGTGAGCAATTTGAAAACAGATCCATCAACGACATCTTACTTAGAAGCCTAATTGCTCTGGTTCTGGTATGCTTGTCTTGACATTGCTGTGCTGTAGTTCTGGAGCCCACAGTATCCCAGAGGAAATTAGAGCATAATAGAAGAGGGGAGGTAACTCTACAAAAAGTATCTAGAAGTGGATTAAAACCGAGACTCAAAATTCCGGTGGATTTGCTTTTATTTCTTCTTCTCTTGAAAATAGAAATGTTTTGAGGTGAATAAATTTAACTCTGAGATAATATTTCTCCATGAAGCTTGTTCATTTGCTCATTTATACATTCAATATATGCAAATCATGGCAGTTAGCTCATTGCAAAAGACATGACCCCTGTACCCGTGAAACTTATAATTCTACCAAGCAAATGGCTAAGTGCCCTCTTTACAAGGGTACTTCAAAAAGTTTGTGGAAAAACAGAATTAAAAGATATGAGCGTACTGCAAAAAGTTCATGGAAAAACTCATGTTATCTTTCGATTCAATTTTTCCATGAACTTTTTGAAGTACTCTCGTATGTTGAAGATGGGGAAGCAAGATACAAGTAAGAACAAGATGATATAAATATGGTATGGACATGTATGCAAATCCACTCTTACTCTACACAGCTCTTATAGAGGGAAAATGAAAGGGGAGAAAGAAGAAGGAAATGATGGAGAGAAACAGGATAAGTATGACAGGAGGCAGGGTGATTGGAAATGAAGACAGCATTGAAACAGAAGTAGGATTTCCTGTGGGATAAGACCATGCCCTATATCACACCTCAGATCTGGCTAATATCCAGAAGGTGCTGGGATAATATTTGTTGACTAGAATTGTAAGTTCGTGAGCGCAGGGATCCTCTGTCTCCAATGACCATTATAACCTTCATGATAATGAACATAGTGTCTCTGTGGTATCATACAAACAGTGAGTCGTGGACATGCACCATATAAGTCCTCTAAAGTATTCCAATCTCATTCGCTTCAAACATGAATGCCTTACTATAATTCAGGGCAATATTGATTAAAATAGCAAAATTTCCATTTAGAAGATCTTATTTTTGTAAATTTCTGAATTCCATTTTGGTCATCCTATTTTCAATTTTTATTTTTTTAATTGTAGGACTAATACCTAGTTTGTTTTCTGGAAATTTTACAACCTTCTGACTTCAAATAATTGATATTTTCCCACACAGTGCAGTTCTGTGTAGGTGATTGTGTAAGAGGCACATAGGCTGTGTCTAAGCCGAACAGGGTACAGGAGTATGAGTTAGTTATTTGATAGTTTTGTTTGTATAACCCATAAAATTATTTATCAATTACTATAAACAATAAGAGATTTTCCCTGTTTCTATAGCGACGTAAGACCCTAGAGATGTTTTTCAGCAAATCTGTCTCCTAAATTAGTCCCTGTTGTGACTTAAGAAACTGCAGAAGATCCATTGTTCCAATTAGTTTACTAGGAAGCCGTTTAGTGCACTGATGGAAAAAGGTAACTGTAACAATGTAATACAGCATCCCCAGAACTGGCATTTAACCATGGTTTATTGAGTGACTGGTATGTGAAAGACACTGCACTAGATTTTTTGAGAAATGGCAGATGAATTAGACCAGGGTTCTATCCTTCTCAAGGAACCTACAGTTCAATATGAAAGCTTGAAAGGAAATTAATGTAGGAAGTGAATGCAGATGAAACACTGAGTAGGAAAAATTTAGGGGGGGAGAAGATAAGTGCATTCTGACACGAGTCCTACTGAACCTTTAGCAGAGAGGAAGAGTACTTTATTGATTTTTATTAACTCTGGGATCTTAGAAGTAATCTAATCTAATTGACAATCCCCATGCTTATATCGCCTCTAGCGGTGGCTTCAAATGCTGGTTTAGGAATGGAACACAGAGAGATCTTTATTTTTCGAGGTTCTCTCAAGTGATTTTGTTGGATTACTAAGTTGGGAACCACCATCATGGCATCTGGGCTAGGAGGTAAAACAGTCTGATATCAGATTCCCCACTGACAGAGAACTCACTATCTCACCAGGCAGAACATTGCACCCTTAGAAAATTCCACAGTATAGGGTGTTCTTTATGGTTCTGAATAAAACACCTCTCCATGAAATTTCAATTTATTGATCCTTGTTTTACACGTGAAGGCACACAATGCAAGTTCAATCCTTATTCCACTAGAGAGTTCTTCATTTATCATGAGCGGTCCCATAATGGTATTATTATACTTAAGTGAAGTGTTGAATAGCTTCTATTATTTTATTTTATTTTTTAAAATTTAATTTAATTTAATTTTGCTTCTCAGAATACATTGAACTTGATTTTCATGCCCCTTTACATGTTCCTCTCCACCCTGCCACCCCCACCCCCACATTGTATCTGTGCACTTGGCTTAAATAGTTCAAGGAATTTTTGTGATTATTCCATCTTCTTCCCCCCACCCTTTATTTGTTTTTGTGTTTATTTATTTATTAATTTTTAGCTCCCACAAATAAGTGAGAACATGTGGTATTTCTCTTTCTGTGCCTGACTTGTTTCACTTAATATAATTTTCTCTAAGTCCATCCATGTTGTTGCGAATGGTAGTATTTTTTTCTTTTTTATAGCAGAGTAGTATTCCATTGTGTAGATATACCAAAGTTTCCTTATCCACTCATCAGATGATGGACATTTGGGCTGGTTCCAGCTCTTGGCTAGTGTATATAGAGCTGCAATAAACATTGGAGTACAGATATCTCTTCGGCATGATGATTTCCATTTCTCTGGTTATATTCCCAGCAGTGGAATCTCTGGGCCATTTGGTAGATCTATCTGCAATTGTTTGAGGAACCTCCATACCATTTTCCATAGAGGCTGCACCATTTTGCAGTCCCACCAACAATGTATGAGAGTTCCTTTTTTCCCACAACCTCTCCAGCACTTATCGTTCTCAGTCTTTTGGATGTTAGTTATCTTAACTGGAGTGAGATGGTATCTCAGTGTGGTTTTGATTTGCATTTTCTGGATGTTGAGTGGTATTGAGCATTTTTTCATAAATCTGTGGCCATTTGTATATCTTCCTTTGAGAAATGCCTATTCAGCTCCTTTGCCCATTTTTTAATTGGGTTATTTGTTTTTTTGCTGTAAAGTTGTTAGAGTTCCTTGTATATTCTGGATATTAATCCTTTGTCAGATGTAGATTTTGCAAATATTTTCTCCCACTCTTTTGGTTGTTTTTTTACTCTTTTGATTGTTTCCTTGGCTGTTCAGAAGCTTTTTAGTTAGATATAATCCCATTTGTTTATTTTACCTTTAGTTGCCTGTGCTTTGGGGGTCCTATTCATGAATTCTGTACCCATTCCTACTTCCTGGAGTGATTCTCCTATGTTTTCTTTAAGGAGTTTTATTATTACAGGATGGATATTTAAATCTTTAATCCATTTTGAGCTGATTTTGGTATATGGTGAAAGATACAGTCCTAATTTCATTCTCCTACATATGAGTATCCAGTTTTCCCAGTACCACTTGTTGGAAAGGCAGTCTCTTCCCCAGTACGTAGCTTTGCTGCCTTTGTCAAGATCAGATGGCTGTAGGTGTGTGGATTGATTTCTCGGTTCTCTATTCTATTCCATTGGTCTGTGTGTCTATTTTTATGCTGGTACCTTGCTGTTTGAGTCATTATAGCTTTGTAATATAGTTTAAAGTCAGGTAGTGTTATACCTCCATGTTTATTTTTTTTTGCTCAGGATTGCTTTGTCTATGTGTGTTCTTTTGCTGTTCTATATAAATGTCTGGATAGCTTTTTCCATCTCAGAGAAAAATGTCATTGGAATTTTGATGGAGATTGCATTGAGTTTGTAGATCACTTTGGGTAATATGGACATTTTTACAATGTTAATTCTTCCAATCCAAGAGCATGGGATATCTTTCTGTCTTCCTGTGTCCTCTTTAAATTCCTGCAACAGTGGTTTGTAGTTCTCTTCGTAGAGATTTTTCACATCCTTGGTCACCTTTATTCTTAAATATTTTATTTTTTTCATGTCTATTGTAAATGGGCTAGCTTTCTTGATTTCTTTTTCTACATGTTCACATTGGAGAATAGAAATGCTACTGATTTTTGTGTGTTGATTTTGTAACCTGAAACTATGCTGAAATCATTTATCAACACTAGTAGTTTTTTTTTTTTTTTAAGAAGATTTAGGCTGTTCAATAGATAGGATCATATCATCTGCAAAAAGGGACAGCTTGACTTCATCCTTTCCAATCTGGATGTCCTTTATTTCCTTCTCTTCTCTGATTGCTCTGGCTAGTACTTCTAACACCATTTTGACTAGGAGCAGTGAGAGTGGGCATCCTTGTCTAGCTCGTGATTTTAAGAGAAGGCTTTCAGCTTTTCCCCATTCAGGATGATATTGGCAGTGGGATTATCATATATGGCTTTAATTATGTTGAGATACTTTCTGTCTATGCCTAATTTGTAAGAGTCTTTATCATGAAAGGATGTTAAATTTTGTCAAATGCGTTTTCAGAGTCAGTAGAGATGATCATGTGTTTTTTGTCTTTGCTTTTATTAATGTGGTGTATCACATTTATTGATTTGCATATGTTGAATCAACCTTGCATCCCTGGGATGAATCCCACTTGATCGTGGCGTATAATTTTGTGTACGTGTTGCTGTATTCTATTAGCTAGTATTTTATTGAGGACTTTTGCATCTATATTCATCAAGGATATTGGCCTGTAGTTTTCTATTTTTGATGCATCCTTGTCTGGTTTTGGTATCAGGGTGATATTTGCCTCATAGAATGAGTTTGGGAGAATGGCCTCTGTTTCAATCTCTGGGAACAGTTTGTAGAGAATTGGTATCAGTTCCTCTTTGAAGATTTGGTAGCACTCTGCAGTGAACCCATCTGGTCCTGGGCTTTTCTTTGTTGGGAGCATTTTGATAACAGTTTCAATCTCTTTTATTGTTATTGGTCTGTTCAGATTTTCTATATCTTCTTGTCTCAGTTTAGGTAGCTTGTATGCATCCAGAAATTTATCCATTTCCTCCAGATTTTCAAATTTGTTGGCTTATAGATGTTTACAGTAGTCTCTAATGATTCCTTGTATTTCTGAGGTGTCAGTTGTAATATCACCTTTTTCATTTCTAATTTTTGTTATTTGGGTCTTCTCTCTTCTTAATCATGCTAAAGGTTTGTCAATTTTATTAATCTTTTCAAAAAACCAACATTTTCTTTCATTGATCTTTTGTATTGTTTTTCCTTTTTCTATTTCATTTAGTTCTGCTCTGATCTTATTTATTTCTTTCTATTTACTAACTTTGGGTTTGGATTGTTCTTGTTGTTCTAGATCTTTAAGGTGAAGTGTTAGGTTATTTATTTGCCATCTTTCCCTTTGTCTCAAGGAACCATATAATGCCATAAATTTCCCCCTTAAAACTGTTTTTGCAATATCCCATAGGTTTTGGTATGACGCGTCATTATTTTCATTAGTTCCAAGAAATTTTTTTCTTATTTAATTTCTTCTTCCACCCACATATCATTAAATAGAATGTTATTTAATTTCTATGAGTTTGTATAGTTTTCAGAGTTTCGTTTATTATTGATGTCTAATTTTAGTTCATTGTGATCAGAAGAAATACATGGAATAATTCCAATTTCTTTGAATTTTTTAAAACTTGCTTTGTGACCTAATATGTGGTCTATTCTGGAGAATGTTCCATGTGCTGATGAAAAGAATGAATATTCTGAGGTTGTTGGGTGGAATGTTCTGTAGATATCTGCCAAATCCAATTGGTCTAAAGTATTGTTTAGATCTTGTGTTTCTCTGTTGATTTTTTGCCTAGATGATCTGTCCAATGATGAGAGTGGGGTGTTCAGGTCCACTGCTATGATGATATTAGTGTCTTTATCTTTCTTCAGATCTAATAGTGTTTGCTTTGTAAATCTGGCTGCTCCAATATTAGGTGCATATATATTTATGACTGTTATGTCTTCTTGATGGATAGATCCTTTTATCATTATATATTGGACATCTTTATCTCTTTTAATGGTTTTTGCTTTAAAGTCTATTTTGTCTGATATAAGAATGGCTACTCCAGCTCATTTTACATTTTTACTTGCATGATATATCTTTTTCCATCCTTTCACTCTTAGTCTATGTGTGTCTTTACAGGTCAAGTGAGTTTCTTGGAGACAGCATATTATTGGGTCCATCTTTTTAATCTAATCAGTCAGCCTGTGTCTTTTGAATGGGGAATTTAATCCCTTTACATTCAGAGTTATTATTGAAAGGTATTGATTTACTGCTAGCATTATACTGATTTTTGTTTAGGTGCCTTAAGTATCTTTTGTTCCTTTCTTTCAAATTTTCTGTTTGTCTTCTGTATTTGTTGGTTTCTTGGTGTGATAGATAAACTATTTTTTTTCTCTTTTGTTAGCATTTATGTTTTGCTGGTAGGTATTGTTCTGTCTCGTGTGTTCATAGTAGTGATGGTTGTTTTTGTGGTGTCAAACCCAGTACTTCCTTGAGAATTTCTCATAGAGCTGCTCATATGGTAGTGAACTCCATAGTTTTTGTTTGAGAATTATGCTATTTGTCCTTCATTTTGGAAGGATAGCCTTGCTGGGTAAAGTATTCTTGGCTGGCAATTTTTGTCCTTTAGGATTTTGAATATATCATCCCATTCTTTTCTGGCTTTTAGAGTTTCTGATGAAAAGTCTGCTGTTATTCTGATTGGGGCTCCCTTATAGGTGAGTTTCTGCTTCTCTCTTGATGCTTTTAAGATTCTCTCTTTGTCCTTGAATTTTGTCAGTTTGATTATCACATGTCTTGGAGAGGACATTTTTGGATTGAATGTGTTTGGTGATCTTTGGGGTTCCTGAATCTGGGGATCTGTGACTTTCCCTATACCTGGGAAGTTTTCTGGTATTATCTCACTAAGTATGTTTTCAATGCCATTTCCATTTTCCTCCCCTTCTGGAATACCCACAATTCAGATATTTGAGCGTTAAGGTTGTCAGTTGTCTCTCTTACATTTTCTTCAAATTTTTTGATACTTTTTTCTTTTTGCTGGTCTGCCTGTGATAATTCAAACAACCTATCTTTGAGGTCAGAAATTCTCTCTTCTGTTTGTTCTAGCCTGCTGGTTAAACTCTCTGTTGTGTTTTTTATTTAACTGAATGAATCCTTCATCTCCACAAGCTCAGCTACATTCTTTTTCAAGACATTAATTTCTTTGTACATTTCTTCTTTCAGATCCTGTATGTTTCTTCTCATTTCATTGTTTCACTGAGTTTTCTTGTATCTTATTTAATTTCCTTAGAATTGTTCTCTAAATTCCTTGTCAGTCATTTCAAAGAATTCCTGTTCTATAGGATCTAGTGCTTGCAAGTTATTAATTTCCTTTGGTGGAGATGTACTTTCTTGATTTTTCATATTTCTGGTTTCTTTCCTTCAATGTTTTGTCATTGTGGCCAGGGGTATCACAGTTTCCTCATTTCAACCTGATGTCTGGCTTGGATCCTGAAGGGGCTGCTGCTTCTGGACAGCAGAAACTAGCCTGGACCGGAAGTCCCACCTGACCTGCCTTCACCAGCTCATCTGGCTCAGGGCTTGGGAGCCTGGAGTCTCTCAGGTCACTCACGGCGATGGGATGGCCTGCACCAGAAGTCCCAGCCCAGCCCTGCCTGCCTTCTCCAGCTGGCAGGCTCGGGATGTGTGGGCCCAGAAGCTCTAAAGTCTCTCTACAAAATGTGGGGCATCTTGAACTGGGGTCCCGCTGCAGGTGGCTGCTGTCCATTCCAGCACAGATTTTGGGTGCTCTGTTGCTGCTCCTCAAAAACTGCAAATTGGTCACTCTGTGGGAGAGAGTGACACCAGGAACTGACTACTCTGCCATCTTGACCCCTCCCTCTGAATAGCTTCTAAAATAGAAAAGTAACTCAAACTCTAGGGGCACTTCATTATTACTCAGGCATCAACTCCAGTACTGAGATAATTCAACTTATTGTTCTGATGTCCAGTTTTAGAGTAAACAGAAGCATTCTGCTGCTCCTACCACCAGCACCACCACCAATACAATCACTACTACCATTATAGCCCTATCCCTCCCACTTCTACTAATAAAAGTAAAAAGCAATAAATAATAGTTATTGAGCTAATTGCTAGCCACCATGCTATGTAATCTATTGGTTTGCTCAGGCAGAAAGTCATTATTAATGCCTCACTCTATCATATACAAATGGCCACCAAAACCTGTGCATTGTTTCTAAAAAGCTCCCAAACTTTATCCACTCATTTACATCTCTTCTATCACTGCCCAACCTGAGTCCATCTAGACAACTACAGTGGTCTTTCATCAAGTTTGCCCACATTTATTCTTGCTTCCTTTCAATTAATTTGACACATAGCATCCAGATTATTTTTTAAAATAGACTTTATTTTTAGGTCACTTCTAGGTTCACAGCAAAATTGAAAGGAAGATACAGAGATTTCCCATGCAGCCCCTTCCAAGATACATGCACAGCCTCCCCCGTATCAACATCCTGCACCAGTGTTACATTTGTTACAGTTGAAGTACCTTACATTGACACATCATTATCACCCAAAGTTCATAGTTTACATTAGGGTTCACTCTTGGTGTTGTGTGTTCTATGGGTTTGGATGAACATATAGTGACACGTATTTCCAATTAAAGTATCATACAGAATAGTCTCATTAACATAGAAGTTCCCTGTGCTTTGCTGATTTATCCACTCTCCCCCAACTCCTACCAACCACTGATATTTTTTCTCTCCACAGTTTTGCCTTTTCCAGAATGTCATGTAGTTGGACTCATACAGTATGTAGCCTTTTCAGACTGGCTTCTTTTACTCAGTAGCATCAATTTAAGGTTTCAGCATGTCTTTTCATGGCTTGATAGCTCATTTCTTTTTAGCACTGAATCATATTCCATTTTCTGGATTTACCACAATTTATATATTCATTCACCTACTAAAGGACATCTTGGTTGCTTCCAAATTTTAGCGATTAAGAATAAATCTACTAAAAGAATCCTTGTGCAAATTTTTGTGTGCAATTTTTCAACTCATTTTCAACTCGAAGACTATGATTGCTGGATCATATGGTAAGAGCATGTTTAGTTTTTGAAGAAACTGTCAAAACTGTCTTCTAAAGTGGCTGTGCCACTTTCCTACCAACAGTGAATAAGAGTTTCTGTTGCTCTGCATCCTCACCAGCATGTGGTGTTGTCAGAGTTTTGGATTTGGCCATTCTAATAAGTCTGTAGTGGCATCTCATTTCAACTTGTGTTTCACCAAACGTCATATCTTGTGGAGCATCTATTCATATACTTATTTGTACCTGTTTATCTCCTTTGATGAGGTGTCCATTCAGGTCTTTTGCCCACTTTTTAATCAGATGGTTAGTTTTCTTATTGTTGAGTTTTTAGAGATTTTTTTGTATTTTGGATAACAGTCCTTCATCGGATATGTCTTTAACAAATATTTTCTCCTAGTCTGTGGTTTGTCTTCTCCTCTTGACTAAGTTTTGCAGAGCAGAAATTTTCTAATTTCAAGAAAGTCTAGCTTACAATATTTTTTTCCATCGATTAAGTCTTTGGTGTTGTATCTAAAAGTCATTGCTATACTTAAGGTCATCTAGATGTTCTCTTATGTTACCTTTCAGAATTTTATATTTTGAGTTTTGCATTTAGCACTTTGATCCATTTTGAGTTATTTTTTGCAAAGAAGATAAAGTCTAGAGTTTTTTTTTTTTTAGTTTTTTTGCATAAGGATGTCCAGATGTCTCAGTACCATTTGTTGAAAAGATTATCTATTCCCTTTGCTCTTTTGTCAGATATCAGTTGACTATATTTCTGTGTATCTATTTCTGGGCTTTCTATTCTGTTCCATTGATCTACTTGTCTTTTTTTTTTTTTTTTTTAACAATACCACTGTCCTAATGTAGCTTTTAATCAGGTAGTATCAGTCTTCCAACTTTGTTCTTCTCCTTCAATATTTTGTTGGCTATTCTTTTGCTTCTCCCTAAAAACTTTAGAACCAGTTTGTTGATGTCCACAAAATAACTTGCTGGGATTTTGGGGGGGATTGTGTTGAGCCTATAGGTCACATCAGGAAGAACTGATATCTTGACAATACTAAGTCTTCCTATTCATGAACATGGAATATTTCTCCATTTATTTAGTTCTTTGATTTCTTTTATCTGAGTTTGATAGTTTTTAAAATATAGATCTTGCACATATTTTGTTAGATTTATACCTAAATATTTCACTTTGGGGAGTAATAATATAAACAGTATTGTGTTTTTAATTTTAAATGCCACTTGTTTGTTGCTGGTATACAGAAAAGCAATTGACTTTTGTGTGTAAATTTTGTATCCTGTAACCTTGCTGTAATTGCTTATTAGTTCTAGGAATATTTTTCTTGATTCTTATGGATTTTCTACACAGACGATCATGTCATCAGCAAACAAAGAGAGCTTTATGTCTTTCTTTCCAATCTGCATGCATTTTATTTTATTTTATTGTTTTATTGCATTAGCTAGGACTTCCAGTGTGATATTGAAAAGGAGTGATAAGAAGGGACATTCTTGCCTTGTTCCTGATCTTAGCAGAAAAGCTTTTATTTCTCACCATTAAGTGTAATGTTAGTTGTAGATTTTTTTGTTGTAGATGTTCTTTATCATGTTGAGGAAGTTCCCCTCTATTTCTAGTTTTTGGAAAGTTTTTATCATAAATGGGCATTGGATTTTGCCCCATGCTTTTTCTGCAGCTATTGGTATAATCATGTGATTTTTCTTCTTTAACTTGTTGATGTGATGGATTATAGTAATTGATTTTTAGATGTGCAACCAGTCTTATATACTTGGGATAAATCTCCTTCATTGGGATGTATAATTTTTTGAATATATTGACCTGGGATAAATCCCCCTTGGTTAGGATGTGTAATTCTTTTAGTGTATTGTTGTATTTGAATTGCTAATATGTTGCTGAAGATTTTTGCTTCTTTGTTCATAAAAGATATTGGTCTATAGTTTTATTTCTTGTAATGTCTTTGTCTGGTTTTGGTATTAAGGTAATGCTGGCCACATAGAATAAGTGAAAAAGTATTCCCTCTACTTCTATCTTCTGGAAGAGATTGTAGAGAATTGGTATCATTTATTCTTAAATGGCAGGAAGAATTTACCAGTGAACCTATCTGGGTCTGGTTATTGATTATTGATTAAATTTCTTTACTACATATAAGCCTATTCAAGTTGTCTATTCAGATTTATTTTTATTTTAAAGAACGCAATCTTATCTTGTAACTGCTCTGCCTAACATCTTTTTCTTTTTTTTTCTATTTTTGGTGGCTGTCCAGTGTGGGGATCTGAATCTTTGGCCTTGGTGTTATCAACACCATGTTCTAACCAGCTAACATAACCAGCCAGCCTGTCTAACTTCTTTTAATGACTCTCCATTGTTTTTAGAATAAAGTCCATACCCTTAAGATGGATAGTAGCCTATATGATCTTGTCCTTCATTCTTCTACAGACTTGTCTCATTGTTGCTTTCTATATCACAATTATGTAGACCTTTTTTAGTTCTCTGAAGGTTTAATCCTCAGGGGGATTCATCCCTGGCCTTTCATCTGTTCATGGCACCCTTCTCCCAGATTTCTTTACCTAGGTAACAAAAAGGCACTGGCTCATTCTTCAGATCTCTGCTATACTTTCTGATGGCACATGGTGTTCCTCCCTTCACAGTACCTACCAAAACAGAATTAACTCTTTAAGATTATTATTGTCTCTTTACTGCTTATCTTCCCTACCGCACTACCATTCAATGAAGTCTTTATTTATCTTGTTCAGGCTTGTATCTTCCTACCCTTAAAGCAATGACCATCATCCATTAATCATATTTGCTGAAAGAATAATTCTCATACTGTCTCTATTGGAAGGTGATTACATTATCTTCCTTTATGAATAAGGAAACCAAGGCATAGTGAGAACAGGTAAATAGTTCAGTTACATTGCCAGTAAATTAGATGTACAGGCTTGAAACTCAAATCCATGAATCTGATCCACATGTTATCAAAAGCTATGCCTTAGCACAGCCCTTACCTAAGGTTCCTTGTAGATTCAGGATATATGTGACCTTCAGGGAAAGCTTGAAATCATTGACTTCTTTGTATATTATTTTAGATAGGTGAATTTTACAAAAATAAAAAATCCAGAATATTAGCTTCTTAAAATGCTCTGGTTCACAAATAAGTTTTAAAATCACTTTCATTTCAAACATCTTTAAGTGCCATCATTTGTTTTAAACCTATGGAGAAAGTGCTGGCAAATAGGAAAAACTCAATTTCACTAAGAAATACCATAATAATGGCTTTGAACTTTTTGAGAAGAGTAGTGCTAAAATCAATAATTTTGTTTAAAAAAATTAACCTTAAATGCTGTTATAAAAAAGAATGAATTTTTTTCTGAAAAATTTTTGTAGTGTTTTCAACTAACTGAACTAAAGAACTATTTAAATCATGTAAAGAACTCCAAGAAAACTGATGAGGATTTTTTTAAAAATCACTTTTTCACTACTCAAAAATTAGCTAGGACTTACATTTTATATAGAGAAATGCCAAAGAAAGCTACATCTCCTCAGCAGTTCAAATGCGTAAGTGTTTTAAACAATAGTGATGAGCAATTAAGTAATTGCATTAGAATGTTTGGATCCTGGTCCTTTTGTATAAGCTCCAGCAAAAGCCTACCTAGAAGGGAAACAGTTTGATGATTGCAGTCTTTAAACCACACTCCAGATCAAATTCCCCTAAAAGTTGAGAATGCCTTGTGAGAAAATAGATTCTTGGGTCCTGGGAACCTGGAGCCAGAGACACTTGAAAGCTGACTCTGATTTCTCCTCTCAGCTGAGGATATGACGTTGTTGATGGCTAAGTTAGATCAAGAACCATTAGAGACTTAATCATGAAGCAATGTTGAATTTTGTCCAATGCCTTTTCCGCAGCAATTGAGGTAATCATATGTTTTTTGTCCATGGTTTGGTTGATGTGGTGTATCTCATTTACTGACCCGTGTATGCTGAACTAAACTTGCATCGCTGTGATGAATCCCTCTTGATCATGATGTATAATTTTTTTGATGTGTTGCTGTAATATGATTGATAGCGTTTTGTTGAGGATTTGTGTATCTATGTTCATCAAGGATATTGGCATGTAGTTTTCTTTTTTGTTGTTGTATCTTTATCTGGTTTGGGTATCAGGGTGATACTGGCCTCATACAATGAGTTTGGGAAAATGGCTTCTGTTTAAATTTTTTTGAAAAGTTTGAAGAAAAGTGGTATTAATTCTCCTTTGAAGGTTTGATAGAATTCAGCTGTAAAGCCATCCAGTCCTGGACTTTTCTTTGTTGGAAGATTTCTGATTCATGCTTCAATCTCATTGCTTATTACTGGTCTGTTGACATTCTCTATTTCTTCTTGGTTCAGTCTTGGTAGTCTGTGTTCAGAAATTTATCCATTTACTACAGGTTTTTATATTTGTTGGTGTGAAATTGTTTATAATAATTTCTAATGATTCTTCATATTTCTGTGGTATTGGTTGTCATGTCTCCCTTTTCATTTCTGATTTTTGTTATTTGGGTCTTCTCTCCTTTTTTATTTATTTATTTATTTTTGTTAACCTAGCTAATGGTTTGCCTATTTTGTTTATCTTCTCAAAAAACCAACTTTTTGTTTCATTGATCTTTTGTATTGTTTTGGGGGTCTCTTTTTGATTTAATTTTGCTCTGATCTTGATTACTTCATTCAATCTACTACTTTTGGAATTGGATTGCTGTTGTTTTTCTAGTTCTTTGAGGTGTAGTGCTAGGTCATTTACTTGAAGTCTATACATTCTTTTGATGTAAGTGTTTACTGAAACAAACTTCTCTCTTAGAACTACTTTTGCAGTATCCCAAAGGACAAAAAAATGATTATCTCAATTGATGAAGATAAGGCATTCAACAAAATTCAACATCGCTTCATGATTAAGACTTTCAGCAAATTAGGTATAGAAGTAAATTATCTCAATACAATAAAAGCCATTTATGACAAACCAATTGCCAATATCACCCTGAATGGGGAAAAGCTGAAATATTTTCCCTTAAAAATAGGAACAAGACAAAGATGCCCACTCTCAACACTCCTATTTAACATAGTATTGGAAGTACTAGACAGAGTAATCAGGCAAGAGAAAGAAATAAAGGGCATCCAGATTGGAGAAGATGAAATCAAATGTCTTTGTTTGCAGATGACATGATCTTATATATAGAAAAACCTAAAGACTGTACCAAAAAACTCTTACAGCTGATTAACAGTTTCAGTAATGATGCAGGATACAAAATCAACACCCAGAAATCAGTAGTGTCTTTATACTCCAATAACAAACTAGCAGAAAATGAAATGAGGAAAGCAAGGCCATTTACAAAGGTCACCAAAAAAACCAAAATACCTACATATCAGTTTAACCAAAGAGGTGAAAGATCTCTACAATGAGAACTACAAAACACTACTGAAAGAAATTAAAGAGGACAGAGAAAGGTGGAAAGACATAACATGCTCTTGGATCAGAAGAATTAACATTGTGAAAATGTCCATTCTACCCAAAGCAATCTACAGATTCAATGCAATCCCCATCAAAATACCAATGACATTCTTCACAGAAATAGAAAAAGAAATCCAAATATTCATATGGAACAACAAAGACCCTGAATAGCCAAAGTAATCCTAAGCCAAAAAAAAAATAAATAAATAAAGCTGGAGGTGTAAAACTACCTGACTTCAAATTATATTACAAAGGTATTGTAACCAAAACAGTGTGGTACTGGCATAAAAACAGACACTCCGATCAATGGAACAGAATAGAAAACCCAGGAATCAACCAAATTTACAACCACCTGATCTTTGACAAAGGCAACAAGAACCCATATTGGGGAAAAGACTGCCTTTTCAATAAATGATGCTGGGAAAATTGGACATCCATACACAGAAAAATGAAACAGGACCTGTACTTCTCATCATATGCTAAAATCAACTCAAAATGGTTTAGACTTAAATATAAGACCTGAAACTATAAAATTACTAAAGGAAAATATAGGGGAAACAATCCAGGTGAGAGGACTAATCAAAGACTTAATGAATAGGACCCCAAAATCATAGGCAAAATAATAAAAAATAAATAAGTGGGATTAAATCAAACTAAAAAGCTTCTGCACAGTGAAGGAAACAATCAACAGAACAGAAAGACAATCTATGGAATGGTAGAAAATATTTGCAAACTATACATCTGACAAGGGATTAATATACAAAGAATATCCAAAATATACAAAGTACTCAAACAACTATATGGTAAAAAAGCAAAATAATCCAATCAATCCAATCAAAAAATGGGCAAAGGAGATGAATAGACATTCTTTATAAAGGAAGGCATACGAATGGCCAACAGGTACATGAAAAAATGCTCAGCATCACTAGTCATCACAGAAATGCAATCAAAACCACATTGAGATGTCATCTTACCCCAGTTAGACTGGCCACTATTAAAAAGACAGAGCATAACAAATGCTGGCAAGGATGTGGGGAAAGGGGAATTCTCTACACTGTTGGTGGAACTGTAAATTAGCACAGCTATTATGGAAACAGTATGGAGTTCCCTCAAACAACTACAGATAGAGCTACCATATGATCCAGCAATCCCACTACTGTGTATATATCCAAAGGAATGGAAATCATCATGTCAAAGGGATAGCTGTACTCCCATATTCATTGCAGCTCTATTTACAATAGCCAAAATATGGAACCAACCAAAGTGTCCATCCATGGAAGACTGGATAAAGAAAATGTAGTATACATAAATGATGGAATACCAGTCAGCCATAAAAAAGAATGAAATTCTGCCACTTGCAGCAACGTGGATGAGTCTGGAGAAAATTATGTTAAGTGAAATAAGCCAGACAAAAACATAAATACTGCATGTTCTCACCCCTAACTGGCAGCTAGGAAGGAAGGAAGAGAGACAGGGAGGGAGAGAGGGAAGGGGGGAAGAAGGAGAGAACGAAGGAAAGAAAGAAAAAAACCACAACAATACACTGAACTTTCAGAAGCTGAGAACAAACCTAAGGATACTAGAGATGGGGGGCAGGTAGTGAGAGAGGAGGTTTGGGAAATGATAGGTTGGGCAAAGGGTATAAAGAAATATCATGGTCTGTAAAAATGGATATGCTAACAATAAATTTTTAAAAATTTTTAAAAAGAACCTTTAGAGCCTTATATAAGTAAACATTCCCTCAAAAGGAAATGCATGTATTGGGAGTTTGGTTTTTAAGGATTTAGATATAAATGCTAGGTATAAAAGTTCTGTTGTACAACAAAAGTTTGGTATTTCCTTAGCCCAGGTAGACCCTTACCTGAACGGAGAATGTTCTCTAAAATTTGTTCCATTAGGTTAAAGTCATACTGAGACATGCTGTACTAGGTCCTGTGCTATGTAGCCTCCTCTTTTTAAAGTTCTGTAAACTTGGCTAAATAAACCTGACGTATAGAGAGATATGTGCATTGTCTCTTTCCACTTACACGTAGCCAATCTGAAAACCTGCAGAAGCCAAAGTTCAAAATGGGACCCTTGTCTCTATCTCCTTTCCATCTCTCCTGGCTGTCATTCAACAAGTACATACATAACTGGAGATAGAATTCAAAGTTGTACCTGATGCATTCCTAAGCTGATCCCGCTACCACATATCTTACCAGTGGTCTCCTCAGATTATTACAAAGGAGGCAAGATGACTTCTCGTGACAGGATTTTTCTCCAAGTCCCATTTTGAGACTATCTGAGGATACTTCAAAAAGTTCATGGAAAGATTTGTATTATCTTTTAATTCTATTTTTCCACAAACTTTTTGAAGTACTTTTGTATTTCTACCTCAATGAAGAAACCTTGGCTTTAATGCACTGTATGTTCAGCAGAGTGAAAGCTATTTACAAGTCTCACCGTGACTGAAGTCTTAGTAGAAATTATAATTATGCTTCTATTATTGTGGTTAACTTCAAAATTTTAAATGAAATATTTTCAGGGAAATAATTCCAAACTCGCAAAGTTTACAAAAATAAAAATAATACAAAGACGCACATATACCCTTTACCCAGATTCACTATTGTTCATTCACTTGTTTGCTTCATTTCCTCTTCTTTCTCTCTCTCTTCCTTTCTACCTATTATAAACACACACACACACACACACACACACACACACACACACACACACACACACACACACACAATTATTTTCCTGAACAATTTGAGAGTAAATTACATATGTTATGGTCCTTTACCCCTATATAGCGATTAGGAAGATTCACCTACATAACTACGGTACATAAACTTCATAACTTTAAATTGATATAATATTTTGATCTTATCTGTGTCCAGATTTTAATTTGCCAGTTTGCTCAATAATGTCTGTTGTAGCATAATTGTTACTTCCAATACAGGATCCAGTCTAGAGTCAGGTATTTTTTTTAGCTGTCATGATTCTTTAGCCTCCTTTAATCAGAAACATTTCCACAACCTGTTTTTGCTTTTATGACATTGACGTTTTTGACAAATACATTCTCAACCCCACCTTTTTATTTATAGAACATTCAGCAGTTGGCTTTTGCGGTATTTCCTCATAACAAGATTGAGATTATTCTTGGCCAGAATACTGCATAGATGGTCGATGCTTTTCAGGATATCACAGCTGGAGGCTCATGATGTTCACCTGCCCCTCACTGGTGTCATTAATCGGTCAAAATGTGGCCTGATTTCTCCACTGTATAATTGCCCCTTGTTTTTCTCCCTTGCAACTAATAAGTAGTCTGTGGAAAGACACTTTAAGACAATACAATCATCTTGCTCACCATCACAATTTCTCCCTAGATATGGCGTTCATTGTTAGTCCTGCCGTGATCAAATCACACCATGATACCTGCAAAGTTATAATTTTCCTACTCCAGCACTCCCCCCATGATTAGCATCAGTTGTAGCATTCTACTGGAAGCAAGAATTCCTTCTTATCTCTTCATTACTGATATGGACTCATGAAGTTTATAATTCAGTACTATGTATACCATCAAAGGAATCTGGAATTTGAAAATATAACTATTTTGATTCAATTCCTTCCATCATCAGTGGTTCCAAATCTTCAGAATCTGTTTCAATCAACTACCACTCCTCTCACTCCCTGAAGATTAACTTGCCTCCCAATTAATCAAGGAAGTTGGGAACAATCGCTGTGACAACCTCCCTTCTCGCCTTGCCACAAAAGTGTATTTATGTCCACATCTATTTACACGTGTTCTTTCCCACTTTTGTCAAGTCAGAAGATGAAGTAGACTTCCTCATGACTAAAGCCAAATGCTTTATCTGTGTTCTTTTTTCCCCTCCTCTTTTCTGTTTTATATTTTTTGACCTCTGTTGTACAGAATTTGGTTAATCTTATCCTTGTTTCATGAAATACTCTCTGCATTGGTCCATGCTTAGCCTCCTTTTATCTTTCTATCTATATATCTCTCTATTTCTGTCTATTTATTTTAATCAAGTTATGAGAGCCATCACCACAGGGATTTCTGTCAGTTTTCTCCCAGTCTTGGCATTTTCCTGTCATGTGTTCTGTGGCATTGATTTGGAGTGGGCACCAGCAGGAGCTGTTAGTTCTGCCTCCTACTGTAAACCACAACCGGAACTCTTTCTTCTAAGCGCTTGGCCGCCACCTCCTCCCAGCTCTACTATGAATTACCTCTTTCCTCCTTTATGTCATCAACCCCTCCCTCTCTAGTAGCTCTTTTCTCTTATCCTGCAACTGTATTCAAGTTCCTTCCATTTGAAAAAAAGAAAATCTTCTCTTCTTTATCCTTAAAGCAACTGTCTGTGTTTTTGTTTGCAGTCACCACACTTGAATGTGATCAAGAGATCTTCAACACAGTGAAATCTGACTTCTCTTCCCAAGACAGCCCCTTGAAATATCCTAACAAATCTCACCCTTACCTTTCATCCATACATCCAAAAGACACATTTTAGTCTATTTCCCTGGAACTTGGGGCTATCTTTAACATCACTGAACCCCAGTTCCTTCTCTAGAGCCCACTTTGCTTGGCTTCCTGACACTTCTTGAGTTCTCCTTCTGCAATTCCATCCATTTATTATCTGTGCCATTTCTCTTGTTTACTTCCGAAGAGTCGGAGGATTATGCCCTGGAGCTACTGTTCTTCTCTTGCTGCCTGATTTTCTTGCATCATTTATTTAATTTTTTTTTTTTTTTTTTACATTTCTGGATTTAATAACCACATGCTTAACAATAACACCCATATCTGTGCCTCCAAGCTTGAACTCTCCCTTGAGCATTAGTCTGAGAGAGTTACACCTGTATACACCGGAGATACCTGAAACTCAACATGTCCTAAACTGCAATTTTATTTTTCTTCTACCCTTATCCCCTCCAAAAAAATCCCTCAAAAAAACCAGAAAATAAATTTCTTTTTCTCTATTTCATATCTCTTGATCCACCCCCCTACTCGACCAAGTAATCTAAGAAATATTGCAATTCAGTGCTGTCTAATGGAAATTTCTGTGAAGATGAAAATATTCCAAATCTTTGCTGTTCAATATAGTAGCCACTAGCTACATGTGGCTGCTGAGCACTTCAAATGTGGATTTTGAATTTTAATTTTATTTTATTTAAATTAATTTAAATTATGTAATGTGGCTAATGACTACTATACTGGACAATGCTGTTCTAGACCATCATGACCCAAAATATATACATTCCATTTAATGCTGAAGGAAGGAAAGAAGAAAGAAAGTAAGGAAGGTATTTTGTAGTTAATAAGATTGGTTATTGCTGGGTTAATGCAAAATTAATGCTGTTTCTCTTTATGGAGGGGAGTGATCACTCCATATCCTCTGGGCTTTTGTAATGCTATGTGAGATGTAGAGCTTAAGGAAGAGGAGATGGTGAGGGCAGCATTTACCATGTTTGACTACAAAACACTCTTCCTCAGAATATATGTCTGTCAATACTGTAAGGGACTGAAAAGTTGGAAAACAATCCTAAAGTCTTTCCTTTTCTTCACCATTCACATACTCAATTACCAAGTCTTGACAACTCTACCTTCTAAATACTTTACTCATCTATTTTTTCATCTCATTCCTTACTACTTATATTAATTTGCTGGAGCTGCCATAGCAAAGTTCCACAGACTGGTTGTCTTGGACAACAGAAATTTTTCTCACAATTCTGGAGGCTAGAAGTATCTATTTAGTATTTAGATAGTATCAAGGAGGTACTATTAAAAGTGGTGTAATCTGCATACATCTTAACTACTGTGCACCAAATCCCTTTTCAACTTTATACCTTACTACTTTGAAATTTGATATATATATATACATATATATGTATATATATGTATATATATATATTGGTTTTTGTCTTGGTTATTCTATTGACCACGTATACAGTTAGAAGCAACCTCAGCTCAGTTCATAGACTGCTTTAATTTCTTTGCTCATTCATGAATGCTAATTGTACCAATATATGGTATGTTCACTTATGCTACTTAGTTCAGTGAACTTACTGTGTTTCTAGCACCAAGCATCCAAAAATGTGCAAGATAAAACTCCTGTCCTCAAGGAGCTAAAGTCTATAAGTGGATGCAGATATTTGAGAAAATGAGTTACAGTTTACCATGATGAATGCAGATAATGGACATTTTAGCAACTTATCTGATAAATCAGATGATTTAAAGAAAAATTTGGCATGTTCAATCATGAGAGTTTCTATCTCTCTTTTTCTTCTTAAAACTATTTATTTAGAACTTCTTCCCATTTAATTAGTCATTTACTTATTCTCCCATAAATCACTGGGGAAAAGCACCAAAGAATTCTGCCCTTTTGCTCAAATTTTCTGTATTAAATTCAGAGATGAACCCTTAGCTCTAGAAACAAGCACGCTGCTCACATTTCCACACCAGTACTTTCTCTTAGGCTTTGTGTTTTCTTGGTCTTTTATTTGGTAACTTACTTTTGGCTTAAACGATTTTCTCTGTAATTTTTTCCCCATGAAATAGTTGCATAAATATGTTTTTACTGGTACCATCTTTCTTTTTCAGTTTCTTAAACCCATCACCATCTACTGTTCTCTTATTCTTCTTATGTCTTTTCTTTCATTATCTGTACTTCGTCCAGTCAGAATTAACTTCCTTGGATGTGAGGGCAATATGGCTGTGACATCTGTCACCGCATTGATCGCCAAGGTTGATTTGGCTGATCTGACTGCCTACATGGAGTCCCCTTCCTTTGTCACTGCTCCATGTGCATCCCTCCCAAAGCTGCAAGCTCAGTCTAAAAGGAAGACCTTCCCCAATAGAGGAGAGGCCCGTTTCATACCTCAGTCAAGTATGAGTAGCTGCCCTCCCCTGCTGGGGCCACCAAACAGAATCAACTTCCTTGTTCATTGATTTTCATTATTTATGCTCCAACTCCAGCTGAAAATCTTTTCTTTCTTTCCATAAATTCTCTCCATTAAAAACATATAATACTAGAAATATTAGTTTTATTCTTCATCAGCATTGGCATTAATTCTTCCTTCATCTAATTATTTTAACATTTTCTGACATCTATAAAGGAAACAGAGCTATCATCATTTCTCATGGAATTCTTAACCTCGCAGGGATTTTCCCACCTTTCTGTTCTGTCATATTTTCTTTCTTCTGAGAAAGCAATTCTGCTGTTGAACAGTTTGGTCACTTTTTGTTTCACAACCTGTATTGGTTCCTGTGCCTAAATCTTAATCTGATTTACTGGCTCACTTACTGTTTTGGGTTTTGTTTTGTTTCTTTTTTTTCAAAGAAGTTTAGACTGTAGATTTAAATGAGGACACTTCGGAGTCTCTATTTCTAAATGTTTAACTTATTAAAATCAAGATCACTAACGTTCATTCTCTCTAATTCACGAAGCATTGCCACTCTTTCCAAGAGATTTTATCTTCCACATCTCTGATTTTTGGTGCAGTAAACCAAAAAAAAATACACCCTGATGTAAGGAAGTTTCCCTCTTTTGACTGTTGTGAAAGCTCAAAGAAGTGCATTTATCAGTATTATTTTTATATTGTTTGAAAATAAATTTAGTCTGCTTATCTTCTCTCAGAGATATGCTTGCATGTTTTGTGGTGTTTACAGTACAGATTCCTATTTTTATGTTCTCTGTTTCACATTTATGTATTTTCACAGCCTTTCACAGCCAGCCCTTTTCTCTTTCCTTCAGTGAATTCTCTAATCTCATTTTCCCTGTCTGATCACTATGGTGGTAAAACACTACTTCCCTTAGGACTAGAGACTGTTCTCTTGTAATTTCTCTGAACTCTTTTCTATCATATTTGTTTTCTTTTCCTTTGCAAACTTCAGACAAAACTTTCTCTTCTAAAGTCATTTTTACGGTGTGCTCTTCCTGTGTAAAACGGTATCCTCCCTGCTGAATTCAGGCAGGTTTGCATCTAGCCTTAAGTGCTTCATTTTTTTTCATCCTTTCTTCTTCCCATCTCCTCAGCTACTAAATAAGAACACCTATGTCTTTCCTGAAGGTTTTTCCTGCTGTAATTTACTTGCATTTGTTTGATCAGATGCAGTACCATAGCAGAAGTAAAAACCTAGAATTTGAGAAGAGGCAGAACTAAACTTGGGATCCATACTCACAGCGACATTGAGAAGTTCTGTGGTCTTGGGAAAGCCACATAACATCTCTAAGCCTCAGTTTCTTCACCTAGATAATGAAAAGTTTTCAAAAAAAACTCTCAGAGTTTTCTTTTAAAAAGGATTTTTCAGACAATATATGGCAAAATGCTTAACGTAATTTTTTGCATATAGTAAGCACTAAATAAATATTAGTAATGCAATTTCATCTACATCATCTGTCTTGGGTTGAATGTTCCCCCCAAAACTTAATCCCCGCTGTAACCATTGAAGGTGGGCCCTTGAAGAAGTGACTAAGTTTATGGTTTCTTGATGGTTATGGGCATGGTTCTAAGGGCTTTTTAAAAAAGAGGGCATGAGGAGCTATCTCTCTCTCTCTTTCTGCTCTGCCATTTTCTGCCATGTGAGGCCCCTGCATTTCTGTAAAGCCACCAGCAAAAAAGACCCTCACTATATGTGTTCCCTGGACTTTGGACTTTCCAGTCTCCGAGACTTTTAAGCAATAAATTGTGTTTTCTTACAAATTACCCACTTCCGTGTATTTTGTTATACACAACAGAAACATACTATTATATCATCTTCTTCCCTTTTATTCAGACCTTTCCAGATGTCTCTGCTTTACCTAGAAGCACTGTGACTTGTATTGCTACTCATTTGTGATTTTTAAAATTACAATTTTTATTTTATGGAAGGCAATGTAGTATGCCTTTTCTTCTTACCAGAATGCTTTTCCTGGTTAGATCTCACCCAGAAATGATTTCTTGAACTATGTTTTGACTGTACTGTGAACAAAGGTATTCTTCTTTTGTCTTAATTGAAGGTGGTCTAGCATGTGGTGAAGCCCACACTTCCAGTGTTGTAGTTCTCTTGTAAACTTCTAGTAACCTGAGTCAACATCAAACCTACATGCTGACCTTGCTGGAACTGCTCATTTGTCATGATGGAGTTGATGTGGTGTCCCAGGATTCCCTACAGCATCCACCTCAATCCTGAAGCTGTTGAGCAGAGTTTTTGAGGTTGGCCTGTCCTTGAAATCAACACTAACGTCTTCTTACAGTCCGTTTTCCTTCTGGCAGAGAGTCTAAAGTTCATTTAGTAATTGAGTATCTTAGGAAACGGATGAAAATCTAACAAAATCCCTCCTGCCACAGAGCTTATATTCTAGTTGATGGGGGGAAGGGGAGATAAACAAATAAATAAGATAAATTATACAGCATATGTGCCAGAAATATGCATGTTACTGCTATGTAAAAAAATGAGGAAGATAAGAGTGATTTGAGGTTCTAGGGCCTAGAATTTTAAAAAAGATTGTGAGAAAGTGACCTTTGACCAAGATTTGAAGGTCGTGAGGAGTGAGGCATGTGCAAATCTGTGGAAGGATGGCTCAGACAGAGGACAGAGCTCAGGTAAAGGCCAAGATGGAACAGGCTCATGCGTCGAAGCACTGGTAAGGAGGCCAGTGTGGACAGGAGTGCTTTGAGGGAGGGGAAGGTGACGAAAGATGAAGCCAGATAGGGACTGGGCTGTGCAGGCTGCTCTGAGGACTTTGGGCTTTACTCAGTGAGTTGAGACCACTAGAAAATTCTGAGAGGAAAAATGACATATTCTGACATAGGTTTTGAAAAGACTACTTTGGCTGTGGTATCGAAAATACAAAATCCATTTGTACTCTTCTTACAACCTACACTTGTTTAAAAAACCAAAAATGGGATCTTTGTGTCTATATCAATTTTTTTTGTATTTATTTATTTATTTATTTTAATTTTATTTTGTCGATATACATTGTGGCTGATTATTGCTCCCCATCACCAAAACCTCCCTCCCTTCTCCCTCCCCCCCTCCCCCCCAACAATGTCCTTTCTGTTTGCTTGTCGTATCAACTTCAAGTAATTGTGGTTGTTATATCTTCTTCCCCCCCGCCCCGGTTTTGTGTGTGTGTGTGTGTGTGTGGATTTATATATTAATTTTTAGCTCCCACCAATAAGTGAGTGTCTATATCAATTTTAGGAATTAGTCAATGCAATACAAAACAAAATGTAGAGAAAATAAGACCATTACAAACAACATAGGAATAGAAAGCAAAAAGTGATATAATAGGAATAGACCAAATTGTAACTTATTACAACTGCTCACAATAAGTAAATGGGTTCATGTTGAAAATATTTGTGTCACACTTGAAAAGATACATACACAGTCTTGAAAAGAGAAACAAACAAAAAATATTATACAATGGAAAATTTTATCAGGAAAAAGAAAAAGGAAGGAAGGAAGGAAGGAAGGAAGAAGGAAGGAAGGAAGGAAGGAAGGAAGGAAGGAAGGAAGGAAGGAAGGAAGGAAGGAAGGAGCGATAATAATCCATCAGTCAATAAATCCTTGAGTACTTAAGTTCTGGGCACTTGAAATACAGTAGTCAAAGCAGCTTTTCTATACTTTCATTGACATTTTCATGAGAAATAAGGATTGGAGGTTTCTAGGAGGGATAGCTAAACACCATTCAATTAATTTTTCGTTGCTCTGAAACAAGATAGGCAACATGATATAGTAAAAATCATGAGTTAGGGAGTATGACTGACCCGACTTCCAATCCAAACTCCACTGCTTATAGGCTTTGTGACCTTGGGGAGATTTCTTAAACTTTCTAAGACCCAGGATTTTCTTAGTAAGTTAGTGATAGATGGAGTGACTGTGGAGGATTTGGGGGTGGCAGGGGTGGGAATAAATGGAGTAACAGGCACAATGCCTAGCGCCTAATAGGTATTCAATACATACCTGGTGAAAGAAAAAATAACATTAAGAAATGAGAAAATGCTTTGCAATGATTTCCAGTTTTTCAAGTGATATCTAGTATTTCATGAAGTAAGGATTCAAATTCAGCTTCCACTTCTAGTTTCTGTTCTTTCTACTATACCACACCATATCCATGTTAGATAACAACATAGATAAATCAGCAAGAGACATATAATTTTTGTCTTTTCTACTCTTTCTCTTTTTTTTCTTTTTTAACTTCCAATTTTCCTTCTGTCCCAAATCATCAGAGATGGGTTTTTTCCCCCATTTTTTTTCTCTCCAGACTGTTTCTGTTGGCTGCTAGGTGACCCCTACTCTGTTTGACTCAAGAGGAGCAAACTCTGGGCTCAGCCCATTTGAGCTCACCTGCTATGCTTCCTTCCTTGTCTCTCATCAAAGATCCTTTCCTAGATCCCATTCTCCAAGTTTTATAACCATTGTGCTCTTCATTGTGTGGCATATTAAAAGCAAAAAATAAAAATAAAAGGAAAAAAAATTAAAAAGCAATACGAAGAAGAGAATCTAGAGGTTGTGCCACTACGAGTGTTTGAGTAAATAGTGTCATCTAAAATGTAACATATCTACTGTGCTTTATTATAGCATCTTATTTAATTCTTGTAACAATCTTGTATGGATGTTCCTTTCATTATATTTTTTACATAAATTTTCTTTCCTCAATGTAAAATCAAATTCTGTCCATTGTAAAATATTTAGAAGAAGCAAATAAAACAACCAACCCCCCCCCACTACATATAATAAAAATTATTCACATTTCATTGTAAAGAGATGAAAGCTCAAGAGTTTAATTTATCTGGGGTCCATGTTTGCCTACATGGTGCAGCTAGATCTCTATCCAGGTCTCCTTACATTTTATACTTATTTCTCTCCAACAGGCTGCCAATCTGAGATTAGCTCTAAAAGTCTATGGATTTGGGAGACCTGTTGGTCTGCCACCTTGAACTCCACACTATTATACTCTAGGATCACTACCCCAGTCTTTCTCACTTCCAATGATGCTGACCTGGACATACAGGTTGGTTTCAACTGTTGGCTATTGTACATAGTGCTGCAATAAACGTGGGAGTGCAGTTATTCCTTTGACATAATCGTTTCCTTTGGGTATATATCCAAAAGTGGGATTACTGGATAGTATGGTAGTTCTATCTGCAGTTGTTTGAGGAACCTCCATACTGTTTTCCATAATGGCTGCACTAATTTACAGTCCCACCAACAGTGTAGGAGTGTTCTCCTTTCTCCACATCCTCGCCAGTATTTGTTATTCTCTGCCTTTTCGTAATAGCCAGTCTAACTGAGGTGAAATGATATCTTAATGTAGTTTTGATTTGCATTTCCCTGATGCTGACTGATGTTGAGCATTTTTTCATGTGTCTGTTGGCCATTTGTATGTCTTCCTTTGAGAAATGTCTATTCAGCTCCTTTGCCCATTTTTTAATCAAGTTACTTGTTTTTCTACTGCTAAGTTGTTTGAGTTCCTTGTATATTCTGGATATTAATCCCTTATCAGATGCACGGTTTGCAAATATTTTCTCCTACTCTGTACGTTGTCTTTTCACTCTGTTAATTATTTCTTTTGCTCGGCAAAAGCTTTTTAGTTTCACATAATCCCATTTGTTTATTTTTTCTTTTGTTTCCTGAGCTTTTGGGGTCTTATTCATAAAGTCTTTGCCCAGTCCTCCTTCCTGAAGTGTTTCCCCTATGTTTTATTTTAGGAGTTTTATAGTTTCAGGACATATATTTAAGTTTTTAATCCAATTGGAGTTGATTTTGGTATGTGGCAAGAGGTACAGGTCTAATTTCATTCTTCTACTTATGTATATCTAGTTTTCCCGGCACCACTTATTGAAGAGGCAGTCTTTTCCCCATTGTATGTTCCTGGTGACTTTGTCAAAGGATCAGTGACTATAAGTACATGGGTTTATTTCTGGGTTCTGTATTCTCTTCTATTGGTCCAAGTATGTTTTAATGACAGTACCATTCTGTCTTGGTTACTATAGCTTTGTAGTATAATTTGAAGTCAGATAGTGTTATGCCTCTGGCTTTATTTTATTTTATTTTATTTTTTGCTCAGGATTGCTTTGGCTATTCAAGGCCTTTTGTTGTTCCACATGAATATTAAGGTTGTTTTTGCTATTTCTGTGAAGAATGTCATTTGTATTTTGTATTTGTATTCAATCTATAGATCTGAATTGAATCTGTAGATTGCTTTGTGTAGTGTGGACATTTTCACAATGTTAATTCTTCTGATCCAAGAGCATGAAATGTCTTTCCTTCTTTTTGTGTCTTCTTTAATTTCTTTCAGCAGTGATTTGTAGTTATCATAGAAATCTATCACCTCCTTGTTTAAATTGATTCCTAGGTTGTTTTTCTGTTTTGTTTTGTTTTGCTTTTATGGTTACTATTGTAAATGAGTTTGCTTTCTTGATTTCTTTTTCTTCTAGTTTGCTTTTGGAATATAAAAGCATTACTGATTTTTGTATGTTGATTTTGTGTCCTGCAACTTTATTAAAATTGTTTATCAGCTCCAAGAGTTTTTTGGTAGAGTCCTAACATTTTTCTATATGTAGAAGCATGTCATCTGCAAACAGGGACAGCTTGACTTCTTTTTTTCCAACCTGGATGCCCTTTATATCTTTCTCTTGCTTGACTGCTCTAGCTAGTATTTTCATTACTATGAACAGGAATGGTGAGAGTGGGCATCTTTATCATGTTCCTGTTCTTAAGGGAAAGGCTTTCAGCTTTTCCCCATTCAGGATGATATTGGCAGTGGGTTTGTAATATATGGCTTTTATTATGAATTTAAATGTTAAAGTATGGAAAAGATGTGTTTAGGTGGGGAGGGAGAGAGTAGTTAGTGGGAAATGGTGAAGGGCACAGAAAATGATTACAGTGTATAATGTTGAATACACTAATTAATCCTGATTTGAGCATCACATATTGCACAGAGGTATTGATATACAACACTTTATATCTCAGATATGCTCGATCAATTAAGTTCTAATTTTTTAAAAATTAAAAATTAAATAAAGCCAAAAATAAGAAAAAAGAAAATATGTGGTTAGGAATATATTCTAAAATGTTGCTTCCAAAAATTATAGAATTCCACAAAGGAAATACAAGGAGTCCTCTCAAAAGAAAGCATGTTAGGGTAAGAATATTGAAGTACATCATCTCTCTCCCTTCAACCTATTTTCAAGCAACTCGCATCACATCAGGAATATAAACCAGTTCAGAGTTTTCCAAAACATCATATAAGTATTCCCCCAAATCGACTGCAGATCTTGAATTCATCGTGTCCGTAAAGTGAGCAAGTCCAACAACAATTTTCAGGCTTGAATAGACCTTACAAATAGTCAATTATAGTTCAGCTTTAAAGATGCCAGGCAATAGCAATGATATGCTGTTGTTACTTGAAACTCTGTGTTAGGAAGGTCAATATTCCAGCTGCCATCTATATCTATATGAATCTTTGAAACTCCTAAACACCTGTTTCACATCTTCTATTATTTTTGCAAGTTTTTTTTTTTTCAATTTCCAAAATATGTTCTTTTAATTGAAAAAATTTACCAGGTACCACCATCAGTAACAACAGTACAAAATACAAGTAAATGATGTCATTTTTATAATCCACTTTTAAATATTTGCCTTCCTAAAGAAAAATGACCAGAAAAAAATAAATGAATAAAACTAATGGTGTCTATAAATTACAGACAGTCTTACTGGAAAATATTAAGGATCACCAGATTCCATGAAAAAGGATCTGTGGATATTTATGCATTATTGATTTGACTTTGATTCTTTATCTGAGCACATTAAAATATGTTGAAACCTCTTTTTATTTCCCTTCTCCTATTCTTTCTACTACTTTTCCTTTTATTTTCAATTTTTTCCTTAATTTATTTCTTTCATTTTGCTTGTCTCAAACACTTTTTCATCTTTGTTTCCCTTTCATACTTTCTCTCTGTTTTCCTTTTTTTTTTTTCCCCCTCACTGTGTGCTGGGAATGATCTTTACTCACAGACAGATTTAGTTTTTTGGAGTTTCTTTCGGCTAGCAATTGAGTCATTTGAGTCTAGATTTCTTTGCATTTCTTGGAGCAAGTTGAAAGTTGGAATCACTATTCTGTCTTTATTGCAATCTCTAATAACAAGAAGTCAATGATGTTTCAGTTCTGCCAATATCAACACATTTCCTCAATTGTTACAGAAAAATAATATGTAAAAAATATGTGTTCCTGACTGTCTACTCTTTTAGCTTTCCTTAACTTTTAAAATTATTTTATGTATGCATGTATGTATTAAACAGACTTATTTTTAGAGCAGTTTTAGGTTTACAGTCTAGTTGAGTGGAAAATAGAGATTACTATACTCCCTCATCCTACCACATAACACAGTTTATTATTAATATCTTGCATTAGAATGGCATATGTTACAATTGATGAGCCAATAATGATACATTATTATTAACTGAAGTCCATAGTTTACTTTAGCAATCACTCTTTGTGTTGCATATTCTACAGGTTTTGGCAAATGTATAATGATATCTACCCACCAATACAACATCGTACAGAACATGATACCACTTCAAAAAGTTGATGGAAAAATTGAATTAAAAGATAATATGCATCCTTCCCTGAACTCTTTAAAACCAACTGTAGTTTCACTGCCCTAAAAATCCCCCCACTCCACCTATTCGTCTCTCCATCCGTCTCTCTGAAACTGTGACAATCACTGATTTTTTTTACTTCTATAGTTTTGTCTTTTCCGAAATATCATTCAGTTAGAATCATACATGAAAAGGAATGTAGCCATTTCAGACTGACTTCTTTCACTTAGCAACATGCATAAGTATACTCCATGTTTTTTCATGACTTGATCACTTGTTTCTTTGTATCACTGAATAATACTGCATTGCATGGATATACCACAGTTTATCCATTCACCTGTTCAGGGACATCTTGGTCACTTCCAAGTTTTAGAAATTATGAATAAAACTTCTAACAGGTTTGTGTGTGGACATAAGTTTTCAACTCATTCGGGTAAATACAATTTGATGGATCAGATGGTATGTGTATATTTAATTTTATAAGAAACTACCAAACTGTCTTAATTTAGTACAAAGCCACCAAACTGTACCATTTTGCATTCCAACCAGCAATAAGTGAGAGTTACTGTAGCTCCACTTCATCACCAGCATTTGGTGTCTTCAGTATTTTCAATTTTAGCCATTCTAATCGGTGTATAGTAGCATCTCATTTTTGTTTTACTTCCCTGCTAATTTAATGGAGAAAATACTTGAACTGAATAAATTAGTATCTATGGTTGGAAGATTATCTATTAGGAACAGACATGTGATGGAAAGGTTTTTTGGGTGGTAAGCTCTCTTAGGATCTCTCAAATCATGAAAGAATAGTTCCCAGATACTAAAAGCCAGTTGTGGTTTTGACTATGACATAATTTAAGATCCTAGATATCTAGGGACAACAAATGGAGGGTTTTAAGATAACTGAATATACTTCAAATGTGTACATGATAAAAGTGAAGGCGACCCATGCTCACACTACTGATCACCAGGGTCTACTTTACTGGAGCTAAAAAAACAAGTACTAGTGTTTCCTGGGTCCATCTTCAACCTCAGAGCCACCTTCAGGACTGGGACAATCTTCCTCCACGCCCATACTCCCCAAAGTAAATTTATTTACTTATTTTTTAGTTTAAATCCCCCCAGCTTTATTAATGTATAATTGACATATAAAAATTGTACATATTTACAGTGTACAGTGTGATGTTTTGATGTATGCATACATTAGGAAATGACTAAATCAAGCTAATTAACATATTCACCTCACACCCTTCTTTTTGTGTGTGCATGGTAAGTACACTAAAGATATACCGTTTCAGCAATTTTCAACTATACAATACTCTGTTAATAACTGTAGTCATCGTGCTGTGCAGTGATCTCCAGAATAAGAATTAGCTCTTTTATCTTGTTTTTTTTCCACTCTGAGTCATAAGTATCAATTTTTGGTGGTTTCATACTGATATTTTACGTTACCTTGAAGCAAAATAAAAGTCTACCTCTATGATACTAAATTTTTTTGTTTTGTTTTAAAGAGTTTTTTCAAGAGTTTGAGAAGAAATAGATAATTCTTTTGAGAACAGGACTTATGTTATCTTCACCCTTGAGATTTTTTCAGTAAATGTAGGCAGATGTTGAGATGTCAAAAATGAATAAATACTAGGAGTGAACGCTAGTCAGAATGACTTTCAAAGGTAAATAGTTAAATTTACATTGTAGTTGATATAACCCAAATATTACAGTTATAGTACTTAACTTTTTCACTTAAAGTCATTCTTTAAATTCTAAGTGAATACTGCTTTCATGCTCTATGTAAGGATCTCTTGGAGGGTCTCTTTATCCAGCAAGAAACCATAGTAATTTTAAATTATGATTGATTTAAAAAATTTAAATTTTAGGAATATGTTCGATGAAGATATAAAGTTCCCAAAAGCTAGTAAAATTTTAGCTGAGTAAATAAAACAGAGAAAGTGTTTACTTTAAAGTACTCTGGTCTAACTCTGCAGGTGTGTCTCCCACCACAGGAAAAGAAAAAAGGGCAAAGGATAGGAAAACATACAATAAAAACAAATTAAAATATAACACCTATGGTTATAAAACAGTTTAGTACATGTGCTGTTATGCTTTCAAACAAAAGAAAAACACATTTTAGACCATTTAAAAATTACTGTAATCTTAGGAAGAAAGACTTTCTAAAAGGCTCTGTGTTATACCACATCCCCATCTATACAGAATTGAATAAAATTTTGTGAAGACATTAACAGACAAATCAGGGCAAAGGCTGGTGCAGGCCAAAGACTCGTATATTCTGAGCAGTAGAACAACTTCAACTCTTAGGACAATGGAGGTAAAAATAGATGATCTTAGCATCCTGAGAATTAATTGAATCAAACAATTCATTCCTACTTTCACTCTTTCTCCTCTAGGAGACGTTCTAATTGTGTCTCAAAATAGTTTCCCTCTGCAGTCATCTCTCTGTCCTGTTACTGCCATTTCCTTCAGAAATCAATGCTAACCCTTCCCCTGCTCTACATGCCAACTAGAGAATCTCTAGTCTAGGACATTTTGTAAACCATAGCAGAGAAGCTTTTCACAAATGGAGCTTATACAAGAATATAATTCATTTCTTCATTCCACTAATACATCCTGAATGTCTACCTACGTACAAGGGCCTATTCAGAAAATACACAGGTGAACACGACAGTTTTGGCTTTCCTGTGTAAGTTGCAGTATAAATAGATGCAGAGGACATCACAGAAAAGACATACGGGAGGAAAGAGAGCCCAAGAAAAGGGAGAGAGCTGGGCCGAGCCCGTGGCGCACTCGGTAGAGTGCTGCGCTGGGAGCGCGGCGACGCTCCCGCCGCGGGTTCGGATCCTATATAGAAATGACCAGTGCGCTCACTGGCTGTGTGCCGGTCACGAAAAAAAAAACGACAAGAAAAGGGAGGGAGCTCACAAACAGTACATTCCACTGGCCCAGACAGATGTTCTGAAGTTCGAGGAATATGGCCTGTCATTCTATATCATCCATATCTTGGGGAAATTTTTGAGTTAACAACTATCTGAGATTTCTTTGGGCTGTTGTGTATATCACTTAGGGACAAGCCGTGGTGAATCTTCTGTAGCTGGCAGAAGAAGGGCGAGGATTTCCTGCCTAAGGTGGGCACTGGAATAACAACGTGGCATGCGGCAAAGGCCACACTGCATTGATTCAGTGTTCATGTGGAGAGGGAAGTAGTGAGATTGATACCCCTGACCCTGCTCCAGAAGAGAGCTACAGATCTGTCTGCCGGGTGAAAGATCATGAGAAAATTTCACTGTTTGGATTCCTGGGGCTGCCATTTATGGGTTGGACCTTAGAAGCAGTATGTATTTGCACCTCCATTTAAGTTATTTGCAAGTAAGTGGCAGACCTGCTTTAACTTCAAAGTCATTCTCCTAGACCCCCTGCTGGAACTCAACACGCTGGAGCTTTGGCTGCCAGTGTGGGACAGGTGAGTAAGAAGTCGTTCAGACTGCAGGTGAGTGGGAAGATTCATGGGCGCCAGCATTAAACCAAGTTGAATAAATTGGGCTGAGACTAGATAATGGGGACTTTGAAAGGCAAGGGGAATATTTTAGATAGGAACCTGTGATAGTTAATTTTATGTGTTAACTTGACAGGGTCATGAGGTGCCCAGATATTTGTTCATACATTATTCTGAGTTTTTCTGTGAGAGTGTTTTGGATAAAATTAACATTCAAATTGGTAGTCTGAGCAAGCCAGATTGCCCTTCCTATGTCAGCGGGCCTCTTTCAATCAATTGAAGGCCTTCATAGAACCGAAAGGCTGACCTTCTCATGGGTAAGGGAGGATTTCTCCTACCTAACTGTCTTCCAGAGGGAAATCAGCTTTTTTCTATCTTTGTGCCTGGGGTGAAGCATTGGCTCTTCCTGGGCCTCAAGCCTGCAGGCCTTTGGACTGGAACTACACTATCAGCTCTGCTGGTTCCTAGGGCTTTAGACTCAGACTGGAGTCAAACCATCAGCACTCCCAGGTCTCCAGCTCACTTGCTCACCCTGCAGACCTTGGGAATTGCCAGCCTCCATAATTGTGAGAGACCATTTCTTATAATATCCATATCTATATTTATTTGTCACTGGCTCTGTTTCTCAAGAGAACTCTCTGGCTAATACAGAGCTTAAAATTACTTTCTTCTTTCTAAAGGAAGGAGAAGTAGAGGGTCTTCATTTATATGTGAATTTTCAGGCTGCACTTTGGCACCCCAAAGAAAAGGAAAAAAAAAAAAAACTAACCAAACTGGTAGAGAATGATTTGTCTTATACAGAGAACATATCTCTAAAAAATATCTTATTTTCTGTAATACTTGATGACATTATTACATTTTCTAACATTTTTTAAAACAGTGCATTCTTATTTTCAATTGTTCAGCAAATATTCAAATGATTGGGTTTTATTCTAAGTTTCATAGAGAAGCTGTAGAGTTAATGTCTCCAGTTACCTTTGTGACCATGTGCTCTCCATTATAAAAACCTACCTCCTATTTCAGTTACAGTTGAGGTGTTTAAAAAGCATAAGTGATGATGTGTCTCTTTTGCATCATAACTGGTGTAGGTGGCCCATTAGCGCTTTAATCATAATTTGTTGTGCATTCCAGATGCACTGCCTGAGGTAATTATAGAATTTAAGGAACAGCCCCATGAGTCTGCACTTGGGCTTCCTTTAAAAAAAATTCTATAAGCTCTTATAAAGTCCTCGACTTCCTATACAGCTCATTTAGGAGGTTCCAGAAGGCGCTAGTTTTGATTAACAGTCTCTAACCATATTCTTTTTTAAACCATCCCCCCTTTATGAAGTTACATTTCTTTTTAGTGCCAGTTGTTACAGTACAGTGGTTGCATAGCAACAGTACTGGTAGAAACGTTATCTTTTTTCCCTACACACAAGCTGAATTTCTCAGTACTAATCCAAATCTCCTTTGCTTTAAGAGTGTAAAAACTTTCATTAATTCATTGGGTGAACAGAATGAATGAGGTAGCAGGAATAGTTTTCAGAACAGAGAGGCACTGAGGCCAGTTATGCAGGAAGCAAATTGGTCAACAGAGGAGATAAAACAGTGTAGTAATTTGGGGGATAGTTTTGAGGGGCTTTGTCCATTTTGTGTTGCCATAACAAAATACCTGAGACTGGGTAACTGTATAAAGATCAGAGGTTTATTTGGCTTACTATTCTGGGACAGTGGCATCTGGCATGGGCCTCAGGCTGCTTCTACTCATGGTGGAAATTGGCAGGCAGCCCGTGCATACAGGTAGATCACATGGCGACAGGAAGCGAGAGAGAGAGAGAGCGGGGAGGTGGCAGGGTCTTTTAAACAACAAGCTCTCGCGAGAACTAATAGAGCGAGAACTCACTCATTAATCCCCCCTCCCCCAGGGAGAGCATTAATCCATTCATAAGGGATCCGCCCGCATGACTCAATCATTTCCAACACTGCCACATTAGGGATTAAATTTCCACATGAGTTTTGGAGGGGACAACACATCCAAACTTCATCAGGGGGGCAGTTAAATAAGGGAATGCTATTATGTGAATTGTGGGGGGGGAAAATGACAGGTTTCTGGGCTTTGTGGGTGGTGAAATTAAAAGATCAGAGCAGTGGTGATTAGCAGGGTGGCAGGGAACTGTTTTGTGCCTAGCACACACAATTTCTCTGTCTGCAGATTTTTAAAAATAAAACTTTAAGATGTGCAGAAGCCTTGAGTTTGCACCTCCCAAATAAAACATCAGCTTTATTTTCTAGAGAACTTGAGATAAGACACCTACAACATGCAAATACTGTGCAGGCAGTGCAAGAAACAAAACGATGCATCAGACTGATGGAGTCTTGGTCTAAAGTGATATTTTTGTTTGTGCCAATTTAAAAACCTTTTCCTCCAAGATTATAACTGAAGGTTCTCCATGAGACAGGCTTTTCTTCCCTCTTCTCTCTCTGTGCCTCCTCTCTTCCTCCTGCTGTTCTCCCCACTGACTTCCAAGCTATTATCGGTTACAACTAAACCACTAAACAAAAAATTTTTTCACTATTTCACTCTTCCATAGCAACTTACACATGATTATCTTTTATATACATTGTTACATTCAATCATCACAGCAACCCCCAGTTAGACAACTTTAATATTGCTCTTAAATTCTAAGAACGTATGAGTTTACCTAAGAATAGTCAGCAAATAACAGAGCCTTACTGGAACATCATTTTTGCCTTCAATCCAGGGCTCTTTCTTCTAGGCCATACTGCCTTTTATGAGAAGGAATCATATCTATTCGACTAAAATTGTAAAAGTTTGGGCGGTAGTCCAAAAACGAGTACATATTTTTTAACATTGTCTATAGTTGTCTAGAAAGGAGGCACCAAATTTGTTAAATTTACTCCATATTATCACCAACCATCAAATGCTTAGGCGTTCAGCAGAAGATAAAAACATGCAGTCTCCAGAGTTGTAATCACACAGGTGTCATCACACTTCTGATCTTTCATATAAGTATGATTGTTTGGCAGTTTCAATAATAGTGCAACAAACTGCGTGGAGCTGTTGTTTTGCTGCTGATTTCGTATTATGACCTTTATTTTGAAACAAATCCTGTATATAACCTTCATTTTTATCCATTGATGGTTTTTATATAATGTTACAATCAAGGTTTGCAGTAAGTAGGAAAAATCATTATTTTATGTTATATTCTTAACACTAAGACTGCATTACAGAGCATGGCACACAATGAATCATAAGATGAGCAAATTCTATGCATTTGATGATAATTTATTGTATGTACTAAGGAAAAAAGAATACTATTTTCTGGGTGGCATTTTGTCTGGAAATATATATATATATATACACACACATACACACACACGTGTGCACGTACTCCATATATATAAACATTTTATAGGAAATAGAAAAGTCTTGTCTTTCAGACAATAAAATAGCTTTTCTTCCTCAAATGAAGAGACTTGGGGCTTTCTTTGTATTCATACCATTTTGCAGTGGGGATAGAGGCAGCTTGTGATGTAGTGAACAAGAACTCCAGACAGAAATGATGGACACTATCTTGCTTCTATCATAGTTACTCATCAGAGTAATGTTATTTGTATTTTCAGTGAAGTCTTTCACAATGGACTTGTTAGCTAATCCAGCAGTAACAGTATAAATGAATAAGTAAACAAAACCATGTGTTGTTAATTCTGGTGTCCCAGTGTATTCATTAAAAAATGCGATAAGATTACAATTTAATTTATCTCCTTTGCTAGATACTATAAATGATTCAAGAAAATGGATGTATATTTAAGAAAATCAAACTATATCCTATTAATTGGTAGGAGCTATGATCTCTGAGCTCTGACCTCTTGTATCCTCCCTCTGAGATATTCATCTTTTTCCCTTAACCTTTTTGACCATCTCTAAAGAATGACTATTTTGAGCAGTTGCTTTTCACTCATAGCAAATTGGGATCCCAGAGGTATTATTACAATCTGAACACTCTTAGTCCATTTTAATCAGAGTTGGTGTTCTTTTGACTATTAAATTTACTTTTAAAATTTTGTGAGTGGCCTGCATATCAGATTGTACTCATATTTCACCTCAAGCACCATATCCAGAGTTGTTTTTGAGGGATGCTTCCTTCTAGACATAATTACTACTATTTTGGTAATAGACTTCTATAAGACTTCTTTGTTAGCCTTTATTTTCCTACAGCCCATTTTGTCCAACTGAGAAGACCTGCCAGGTAAAACTTAATACTTTCAGAGTTATTCTTAAAGGGTCTTACAACCACATTCTTGATTTTTATTTTAGTCCTCAGGCCTTGTTTTACATTGAGAAAATTTTACTAACTAGGAAGACTGGAGATGAAAAACATATCTATTTTCCAACCCTCTATATTTCTAAAATATACCTGCACAATGACTAGTTATCCTGTTAGTTTTTCTCCTTTTTTCAGGTCTATGTCAGACTCAG
Organism: Cynocephalus volans; assembly: GCF_027409185.1. Taxonomy (NCBI): domain Eukaryota; kingdom Metazoa; phylum Chordata; class Mammalia; order Dermoptera; family Cynocephalidae; genus Cynocephalus; species Cynocephalus volans. The sequence continues at coordinate 13,566,192 of NC_084472.1, read as the reverse complement.
CTAAGAGCAATCAGTTGACACTTTCAATATTCTGCCTGGAGATCATCTCAGCCAGTTTCAAAAAGTTACAGTATATATTTTCTTCCTTCCGAGTCTACAAAGACTTGCTTCTAAGTCTTGCAGATCACCAGGGAAGCCCTCACTTTGGATGTGTTCATTCATGGATCCTTAGTCAGCTATGGGACAGGTAGTCTGTTGTGATGATGCTGAATGGACTACCTCTCATGTTTGAGGGTCAGCTGACCCTAGGCTTGTCTAGGATGTCCTCCGCTAGGACAACTGGCCTTTCCTCCACATGGATTCTCATTCCCCAGCAGGCAAGCTTTGTTACAAAACAGTGGCAAGTTTCTAAGAGAAAAAGTGGAATCACATAAGAGTTCTTGAAGCTTAGGCTCAAAACAGGCTCTCTGTCACTTCTGCATTCTGTTGGCCAAAGCAAGTCAAGAGGCGAGCCTATTTTCAAGCATAGGAAAAGGGATTCCACTTCTTAATGGGAGTTTTCCAAGGTCACATTGAAAAGGGCATGCATACAGGCAGGAGCGAAGAATTGCAATAATTCTTACGATGAATCTGCTACTAAACCATTATCTTTTTGAATATTGCTTCTGCCCTATTCTTATCTTTCCTTTTGCAGCTCTGACTAATGAATATTATTTTCATGTCTTGTAACTTCTTTTTCCTATTTTCATCTATTATTCTCTAGATAAAGAGATTAAAACATTCTAGATAATTTCTTGACATATTTCAAGTTTATCTAGTAAAGCATTCTAGATAATTTCTTGACATATTTCAAGATTACCATTTATATCTTCAGCTGTGTCTAATGTGCTGTTCAAACTGTCCATTGAAATTTTAATTTTGTTTATTATGCTTTTAATTTCTAAGAGTTATATTCTTTCTTAAATAAGCACATGATTCTCAATCATTTCTTCTCTGCATGTTTTTGTACTTTTTAATTATATATAATAAGAATAGTAATTTTTCCTTCTTCTCTCTGTTGATGCTGTTAGTTATTAACTCATTGCTTCATTGCTTTTTTTTTTTTTTACTTATTGCTTGTTTCCTTGTGTACTTGAGTTTTTATTGTGAGATGCTCAGTTTCCATTAAAAATGTTTGAAAGATTTATTTGAGTATAGGATGATGACTCACTTATACTTGCTTCTTTCTGTCAGATGCCTAGGAGAGGATTAGGAGCAACTTTGAACTTAACTCATTACTTTAGGTTTCTTCGTTGCAAGCATAATTAGGTCTGAGGGTCTTCTTAAGGTTAACAACTCTCAAGAATATTTCACCCTGTTACTCTGCTCAGGGCAAAGGCAAATTTCCTTCCAGCTTCATAAGAGTTAGGGGATGGAGCATGTTTACTGCTGGATCACTTTTTTAAAAAAATTATTAAGCATATTTTACATATTATATATTTCACCCATTTCAAGGGCATTGCTCTTTCAGTTAGCAATATGTTTTTGAGGTTCAGTCATGTTGCAGCATGTATCAGTAGTTTTTTTTTCTTTTTATTATTGAATACTGTTCCATTATGTTGTCTATGTAGTAGTTGATGAAAATATAGATTATTTCTGTTTGGAGGCCATCATGATTAATGTTGCTAAGAACATTTGCATTTAAGTCTTTGTGTGGATATATGTTTTCATTACTCTAGGTTGGATACTTAAAAGTAAAATTGCTGTTTCCTATGGTGAATTTGTTCAACTTTTTAAAAGTTTTCAAACTATTTTCAAAGTGGCTGGCCATTTTACATTCCCATCACTAATGTGTCAAGGTCCCTGTTTATCTATGTCCTCACCACCCTATGCTATTGTCTTTTATTTTTTCTTTTTTGAATAGCTGTTCTAATGGCTTTAATTTGCATTTCCCTAGTGATTAATGATGTTGTACATCTTTTCACTGTTTATTAGTCATTCATATATATTTCTTGGTGAAATGTCTATTCAAATATTTTGCCCATTTTGGGGGGGGTTAAATTTTTATTGGATCATAATTGATTAACATATTTTGGGGGTTTGACATTGACATATGTTGATCAAATCAATATTACTAGTATGTATATTGTTACAAACTGTACTTATTCTTTATGCCCCTTGTCCAATCTCTCCCTATCCTCCTCTTATTCCCCCACTCCCACCACTGATAATGCTAGATTTCTTCTCTCCCTCTGAAAGAGTAATGGTTACTCTACTGATTTGTTGCCTGGATGATCTGTCCAATGCTGAGAGGTGTGTTCAGGTCCCTCACTATTATCATAGAGCAGATGCTTCTTCTGTCACTCTGGAATGGGCTTTGTGGAGAGAGACATCCTCTTCTTTTCTTTGGTCTCTGCTGGTGACTCTCCTTGTGTCAATGCACTCCAATGGCTGGAGGGCCCTCTGCATGTTGGTTGTGGCATCTAGCTGCTTTGGTGGCAGCTGTGGTTATTGTGGTGGCTGTGGTGGGCCACTCACATGAAGGTAATGTTTTTGGCATGCTCCATACCTAGTTGCTGGTAGTGGTGGATGTGCGCCTGGTTGTGGGAGGGGGTCCAGTACCCAGCTTCATGCCTCAGGACACTGGGCAGGCCCCATGGTGGTGGCCTTGCCCATGTTTTATTGGATAGCTTCCGTATTATCAAGATATACGGAAGCTATATATATATAGATTTCTTTATATATTTTGGATACGAGTCCTGTGTAAGAAATATGTGTTACAAGTAGTTTTTCCTAGTCTTTTGTTTGCCTTTTCATTTTCTTAATGGTGCATTTTGAAGAACAAAACTTCTTATTTTTGATAAAATCTAACTTATTATTTTTATGTCCTATAGAACGTGCTTTCAGTGTGATATAAAAGAAATATTTGCCTAACCCAAGGTGTCTAAGATTTTCTTCTATGTTATCCTCTAAAATAACAATATTTTCCTATTGTTTTTGTTTTTATATTTAAGTCTATACTCCATTTTGAATTCTTTTTTGTGTTTGATATAATGATCTAAGTTCAGCTTCTTGCATATGGCTTTTAAATTGCCCAACTATCATTTGCTTAAAAGGTTATCAATTCCCCAGTAAGCTGAATTAGCACCTTTGTCAAAAATCATATGACCATAAACATAAGGATTGATTTATGGACTGTCCATTCTGTTCCATTTATAAATTTCTATTTTTGTCAATATAACACACCATCTTAGTAATTGTAGTTTATAGTGCATTTGAAACTCAGAATGAAAGTTCTCAAACTTTGATCTTTTTCAAAATAGTTTTGTCTATTCTCAGTCCTTCATAATTCCTTATAAATCTGTGGATCATCTTATAAATTTCTGCAAAAAATGTCTGATGGAATTTTGACAGGGATTGCATTAAATCTGTAGACCAATTGGAGAAGAATTGTCATCTTGACAATGTTGCATCTTTCAATTCATGAACATGGAATGTCTCTCCATTTATGTGGATCTTTTAAAATTTTCCTCACCAATGCTTTGGACATTTTAGTGTCCAAGGATTATACTTCTTTTGTTAAATTGTTTGCTAGGTATTTTATTCTTTGTGATGCTAATATTAATGGAATATTTTTAAAAATTTAATGTTCATATTTTTCATTGCCAGTGTATAGAAATAAAGTTTATATCTGTATGTTGGTCTCATATCCTGTAACCTCACTGAACTCATTTTTTTAGTTCCAGTAGTTTTTAGTGGACACCTTAATCACAGCATGTCTGATAATCACAACAGTTTTAGTTCTTCCTTTCAAATCCAGACCAATTTTCTCTTTTTTGCTTGATTACACTGGCTAAATTCTCCCATGCAATATTAAAAAGAAGTAGTGAGAGTGGGCATACTTGCCTTCTTTTCAAGCAAGGGGGGAAAGTCTTTCGTCTTTCATCATTAAGTATGATGATAGCTTTAAAGTTCTTTCAATGCCCTTCATCAGAGTGTGCTGAGAGATGAAGAGATGTTAAATATTTTCAAATGCTTTTATGCATCTATGGAGATGATTATTTGACAGTTGTTTTGGCTTCATTAACATGACATGTAACTTTTATTGATTTTCAAATATTAAGCAAAACTTGCATTTCTAGGATAAATCCCAATTGCATATAATTTGTTTTTATATTGTTGGCCTGAGTTTGCTAATATTTTGGTGTGGTTTTTTGTGTTTATATTCATAACCAGTATTGGCCTGTGGTTTTATTTTCTTCTGATACTATTGTATAACTTTGCTATCAGGGTGAAACTCACGTCATGGAAGGAGCTGGGTTGTATTTCTTCCTCTTCTACTTCTAGAAGAGTTTGTGAAGTATTGGTATTATTTATTTTTTAAATGTTTGGTGAAATTCATCAGTGAAGTCATCTGAGCCTACGCTTTCCTTTATGGAAAGATTTTTAATCACTAATTCAATTTTTTTTACTTGTAGTTCTCTTAAGATCTTTATGTCTTTTTGAGTCACTTTGGTTTATGTGCATTTATAAATTTGCCAATTTTATATAAGTGGTCAAATTTGCGAGCATAAAATTATCCTATAATATTCCCTTTTAATCCTTTTAATTTCTGAGGGCTCAATGGTGATATCCCCTCTTTCATTCCTAATTTTGGTAAATTGCATCTGCTCATTTTCCCTTCTTATTTAATTTAGATAAAGGTTTGTCAATTTTGTTAATCTTGTTAAAGAACCAACTTTGGTTTCATGAATTTTCTCTATTTTTTGATGTTATTTTTCTTTGCATTCTATTTCATCCTCTATATTCTTTACCATTTTCTTCTTCTCCTTTCCTTAGGTTGAGTTTGTCCTTATTCTTAAGGTGAAAATTTCGCAGGTGAAATTTTTAAGCTTAGGTTGTTGATTTGAGATATTTGCTTTCTCTAAATGGGCATACATGATTGTAGACTTTCCTCTATAAACTGCTTTAACTGCATCCATAAATTTTTATGTTTTCACATTTATACAGCTCAAAGTATTTTTTAGTTTCTCTTGTTTTGTCTTTGACCTATGGGTGAGTTAAAAATTTATTGTTTAATTTTTAAATATTTGTGGAGTTTCCAAGTTTCTTTCTGTTGTTGAAATCCAATTAATTTTATTGTGATCAGAGGACATATTTTATGTGAATTTAATTCTTTAAAATTTATTCAGTTTTCTGTTTTTTTTTTTACGTTCTAATATATGCTTCATCCTGAAGAATGTTCCATATATGCTTGAACAGAATTTGCATTCTGCTGCTTTTAGTTTGAATGGTCTGTAGTTATCTGGGGGTCATATTGATTTATAGCACTGTTGAAGTATTTTATAAACTTGGTGATATTCTGTTTGTTGGTGTGCCCATTATTAAGACTGAAGTACAGAAGTCTCCAACTACCATTTTGAGTTCTGTGTTTCTCGCTTCAATTCTGTCAGTTTTTCTTCATGTATTTGGGGATCCTGTTGTTTGGTGCATATATACTTATAATTGTTATATTTTCCTGCTGAATTTACCCTTCTTTTATTTCAAAATGTTCCTTTTTGTCTTTAGCACCATTTAAAATTTTTAAAGTCTATTTTGTCTGATAGTAGTATAGCAATTTCAGTTCTATTTAGATTACTGTTCACATGACCTATTTTTCCTATCCTTTTACTTCAAACTTAATGTGCCTTGGAATCTAAAACGTGTCTCTTATAGGTGAATGCTGTCTTTTTACCTGGTCTTATAGCCTCTGCCTTTTAATTGGAGTGTTTAATACTTTGAATGTTAATGTAACCATTGATACAGTAGGATTTACATCTGCTATTTTACTTGTGTTGTTTGTGTCTTATGTCACATGTGCTTTCTAGATTACCATTTAAAATCCTTTAATTTGGATCAGAGGCACTGAGCCAGAGAAGCCCAAGATCCATGGTGCCAGTGTGTGACCCAGCAGGTAGGCCTTGCTGCCACTGCCCAACTCCATCCCTAGCCCAGCTGAGTGTGTGCCAATCAGAAAGGCCCCCAACCAGAGAGGCCCAAGGTGCATGGAGACTATGTGCCCTGTGGTGCCAGCACGCAAACCTGCAAGTAGGCCTAGCTGCCACTGCCTGACTCCATCCTCAGCCTGGCTGATTCCATGTCAATCAGAGAGGCACCAGCTGGAGAAGCCCAAGATCCACAGAGACCAGGTGCCTTGCAGTGCCAGCGTGCAACCCAGAAGGGAGGCCTCAGCACTGCTGCCTGACTCCATCCCCAGCCCAGCCTAGTGCATGCCAATCAGAGAGGCAGCCAGCCAGAGAAGCCCAAGATCAATGGAGACCATATGCCCTGTGGTGCCAACATGCAACCCAGCAGGAGGCCTTGCTGCCACTGCCCGACTCCATCCCACAGCCTAGTCGAGTGCATGCCGATCAGAGTCGTGCCCAGCTGGAAAAGCCCAAGATCAATGGAGACCATGCACCTTGCAGTGCCAGCATGCAACCCAGCAGGTAGGCATCACTGCCACTGCCTGGCTCCATCCCCAACCCTGCTGAGTGCGCACTGACCAGAGAGATGCCTCCCTGGAAAGGCCCAAGACCTGAGGTGACCATGCACCAAGGCACTAGTGGGCAACCGAACAGACACTGAGGCAGTTGTACCAAATTGGCAGCCCCAGCAGCATCCTAGCCAGACAATAGGGTCAAACCAGTGGACTGTGAAATCCCCTGCCACAATGACTAAACATCAAAGGAAAGATACCAGAATATGAAAAATCAAGAAAGTACACCACCAAAGAGTAATAACTCTCAAGCTCTAGATCCTATAAAACAAGAAGCCCTTGAAATGTCTGACAAGGAATTTCAAGTGATAATTCTAAGGAAACTAAATGAGATACAAAAAAACTCAGCTAGAGAACACAATGAAATGAGGAAAAGTATACAGGACCTGAAAGAAGAAATGTACAAGGAAATCAATGCCCTGGAAAAAAAGTAGTAGAGCTTGCTGAGCGAAAGAATTCATTCAATGAAATAAAAAACACAATGGAGAGTTTAACCAGCAGGCTTGCAGAAGCAGAAGAGAGAACTTCTGACCTTGAAGATGGGCTGTTTGAAATAACACAGGCAAACAAAAAATAAGAAAAAAAAAATAGAAACATTGAAGAAAATCTAAGAGAGATATCAGACAAACTTAAGTGCTCAAATATCTAAGTTATGGGTATTCCAGAAGGGGAGGAAAAAGGATATTGCATTGAAAACAAGGCTATCCTTCTAAAATGAAGAGCAAATAGTATATTTCTCAGAAAACAAAAACTGCAGGGGTTCCCTACCACACAACCACCCTTACAAGAAATTCTCAAGGGAGTACTGGGTTTGGTCCCTGAAAAATAACCACCACTGCATAAAAACTCAAGCAAAATCAAAACCCACTAGTAAAATAAAATGCGAACAATGAAGAGAAAAAAAGGTTTATCTACAACCTAAGAAACCAACAAATACAGAAAACAAACAGTAAATCAGAAAGAAAGGAACAAAAGACACCTAAGACAACCAAACAAAAATCAATAAAACGCTAGGAGTAAATCAACACTTTCCAATGACAACTCTTAATGTAAAAGGCTTAAATTCCCCAATCAAAAGACACAGACTGGCTGACTGGATCAAAAAGGAGGACCCAACTATATGCTGCCTACAAGAGACCCACCTCACCCATAAAGATTCACATAGACTAAGAGTGAAAGGATGGAAAAAGATTTACCATGCAAACAGAAAAGAAAAACAAGCTGGAGTAGCTATTCTTATATCTGACAAAATAGACTTTAAACTAAAAACCATAAAAAGAGACAATGAGGGACACTACTTAATGATAAAAGGACTGATCCATCAAGAAGACATAATAATCATAAATATGTACGCACCCAATGTTGGAGCAGCCAGATTTATAAAACAAACTCTATTAGACCTAAAGAAGGAAATAGACACTAACACCATAATAGCAGGGGACCTGAACACCCCACTGTCAATATTAGACAGATCACCTAGGCAAAGAATCAGTAGAGAAACACAAGATCTAAACAATACTCTAGACCAATTGGAATTGGCAGATATCTACAGAATATGCCATCCAACAACCTCAGAATATTCATTCTTCTCATCAGCACATGGTTCATTCTCCAGGATAGATCATATATTAGGTCACAAATCAAGTCTCAATATAATTCAAAAAAATTGGAATTCTCCCATGTATTTTCTTAGACCACAATGGATTAAAACTAGAAATTAATAACAAACGAAACTCTGGAAACTATACAAACACAAGGAAATTAAACAGCATTCTACTTAATGACATATGGGTCCAAGAAGAAATCAAGCAGGAAATCAAAAAATTTATTGAAACTAATGAAAACAATGATACATCATACAAAAACCTGTGGGATACTGCAAAAGCAGTATTAAGGGGGAAATTTATTGCATTAAATGCTCACTTCAGAAGAATGGAAAGATGGCAAGTGAACAACCTAACACTTCACCTTAAAGAACTAGAAAAACAAGAACAATCCAAACCTAAAGTTAGCAGACAGAAAGAAATCATTAAGATCAGAGCAGAACTAAAAAAAAAAAAAGGATCAGAGCAGAACTGAATGAAATTGAAAACCAAAAAACAATTCAAAAGATCAACGAATCAAAAAGTTGGTTTTTTGAAAAGATAAATAAAATTGACGAGCCATTAGCGTGGCTAACAAAAAAAAGAAGAGAGAAGACTCAAATAACAAAAATTAGAAATGAAAAAGGCGATATTACAACTGATTCATCTGAAATACAAGGAATCATTCGAGACTCCTATAAACAACTATACGCCAACAAATTTGAAAATCTGGAGGAAATGGATAAATTTCTGGACACACACAAGCTCCCAATACTGAACCATGAAGACATAGAAAATTTGAGCAGACCAATAACAATAAAGGAGATTGAAGCTGTTATCAGAAGGCTCCCAACAAAGAAAAGCCCAGGACCAGATGGATTCACAGCAGAATTTTACCAAACATTCAAAGAGGAATTGACACCGATTCTTTACAAACTATTCCAAAAGATTGAAACGGACACAAATCTCCCAAACTCATTCTATGAAGCAAACATCATCCTGATACCAAAACCAGGTAAAGATATAACCCAAAAAGAAAACTACAGGCCGATATCCTTGATGAATATAGATGCAAAAATCCTCACTAAAATACTAGCAAACAGAATACAGTAACACATACGAAAAATTATTCACCATGATCAAGTGGGATTCATCCCAGGGATGCAAGGTTGGTTCAACATATGTAAATCAATAAATGTGATACACAATATTAATAAAGTCAAACACAAGGACCATATGATCATCTCTATAGATGCTGAAAAAGCATTTGATAAAGTTCAGCACTCATTCATGACAAAGACCCTCTATAAGTTAGGTATAGAGGGAAAGTATCTCAATATAATTAAAGCCATATATGACAAACCCACTGCCAATATCATCCCGAATGGGGAAAAGCTGAAAGCTTTTCCTTTAAGAACAGGAAGTAGACAAGGATGCCCACTCTCACCACTCCTATTCAACATAGTGTTGGAAGTACTAGCCAGAGCAATCAGAGAAGAGAAGGAAATAAAGGGCATCCAGATTGGAAAAGATGAAGTCAAACTGTCCCCACATGATCCTATATATCGAACAGCCTAAAACCTCTACAAAAAAACTCTTGGAATTGATAAATGATTTCAGCACAGTAGCAGGATACAAAATCAACACACAAAATTCAGTAGCATTTCTTTTCTCCAATAGTGAACATGCAGAACGAGAAATCAAGAAAGCCTGCCCATTTACAATAGCCACCAAAAAAATAAAATACTTAGGAATTGAGTTAACCAAGGAGGTGAAAAATCTCTATAATGAGAACTACAAACCACTGCTGAGAGAAATTAGAGAGGATACAAGAAGATGGAAAGATATCCCATGCTCTTGGATTGGAAGAACCAACATAGTGAAAATGTCCATACTACCCAAAGTGATATACAAATTCAATGCAATCCTCATCAAAATTCCAAAGACATTTTTCTCAGAAATGGAAAAAACTATCCAGACATTTATATGGAATAATAAAAGACCACGCATAGCCAAAGCAATGCTGAGCAAAAAAAAATAAAGCTGGAGGCATAACGCTAACCTGACTTTAAGCTATACTACAAAGCTATAATAACCAAAACAGTATGGTACTGGCATAAAAACAGACACACTGACCAATGGAATAGAATAGAGAATCCAGAAATCTACCCACACACTTACTTCCATCTGATCTTTGACAAAGGCACCAAGCCTATTCACTGGGGAAGGGACTGCCTCTTCAGCAAATGGTGCTGGGATAACTGGATATCCATATGCAGGAGAATGAAACTAGATCCAAACCTCTCACCATATACTAAAATCAACTCAAAATGGATTAAGGATTTAAATATACACCCTGAAACAATAAAACTTCTTAAAGAAAAAATAGGAGAAACACTTCAGGAAATAGGACTGGGCACAGACTTCATGAATACGACCCCAAAAGCACGGGCAACCAAAGGAAAAATAAACAAATGGGATTACATCAAACTAAAAAGCTTCTGCACAGCAAAGGAAACAATTAACAGAGTTAAAAGACAACCAACAGAGTGGGAGAAAATATTTGCAAAATATACATCTGACAAAGGATTAATATCCAGAATATATAAGGAACTCAAACAACTTTACAAGAAAAAAACAAGCAACCCAATTAAAAAATGGGCAAAAGAGGTAAGTAGGCATTTCTCTAAGGAAGACATACAAATGGCCAACAGACATATGAAAAAATGCTCAACATCACTCAGCATCCGGGAAATGAAAATCAAAACCACACTGAGATACCATCTCACCCCAGTTAGGATGGCTAAAATCCAAAAGACTCTGAACGATAAATGCTGGCGAGGTTGCGGAGAAAAAGGAACTCTCATACATTGTTGGTGGGACTGCAAAATGGTGCAGCCTCTATGGAAAATGGTATGGAGGTTCCTCAAACAATTGCAGATAGATCTACCATACGACTCAGCTATCCCACTGCTGGGAATATACCCAGAGGAATGGAAATCATCAAGTCGAAGGTATTCCTGTTCCCCAATGTTCATTGCAGCACTGTTTACAATAGTCAAGAGTTGGAACCAGCCCAAATGTCCATCATCAGATGACTGGATACGGAAAATGTGGTACATGTACACAATGGAATACTACTCAGCTATAAAAACGAATGAAATACTGCCATTTGCAACAACGTGGATGGACCTTGAGAGAATTATATTAAGTGAAACAAGTCAGGCACAGAAAGAGAAATACCACATGTTCTCACTTATTGGTAGGAGATAAAAATTAATATATAAATTCACACACACACACACACACACACACACGCACACACAAAAAAAACCTGGAGGGGGGAAGAAGATATAACAACCACAATTATTTGAAGTTGATACGACAAGCAAACAGAGGGGACATTGTTGGGGGGGAGGGGGGAGGGAGGGGGGAGGGAGAAGGGAGGGAGGTTTTGGTGATGGGGAGCAATAATCAGCCACTGTGTATATGGACAAAATAAAATTTTTTAAAAAAAATTTTTTTAAATTAATTAATTTTAAAAAAAAAATTGCCCTGGTTGGTGATTTGTTTTGGCAATGAGAAAAAAAAAAAAAAAAATTTATTAATATAATTAGTGTCAGAAATATATGTGGAAATATATTTCATAAGATCAAAACAAAACAAAGTGATGCAAAATATCTTTTATAAAAAGAGAATCATATTAAACATGTTCATAAAAAGAATTGCAATAAAAGTTTACTCTGTGCAGGAAAGAAAAGTGGACTTAAAATGAGTGCACCCGAAATTTCTTTATCAGCTATTAACATAATATTTCTCTCTGATATCTCATAACCATCCTGTAATTATTAGTCTAAATTCACTAGGCAGGAATAATGAATAAGTCATGTTCTCTGACATTAAGTTCAATGAAATCCTTACCCAGTCGATTTGTAGTGTGTTCGCTTTTAAAATGGCAGAGCAAATGCATGTTAATTACCACAATAAAAATCTAAGTGATTAGGGAAGTTTTTATTCAGAGCCAAGTTTAAAAGTAGGTCTGGAAAAATCATAATGCGAGGACATAATGACGTTTATTCAGTAGAGGGACATTAAATAAACATTCCATTTACTACGGAAAGAAAGCTGCTGGACAAAGGAGAATCTGTAAATGAAGACCATTCTTTGGACTGGCAGGAACTTGTACTGGCAGTACTAATGCTGCCTTCTACTCTGCTTATCTAGATTTTTTAAAAAACATTTTACCTTGCCTCCATGTCATAACTTTTTTCTTTTTTAATTGAAACGCAATTGATTGTACATGTCTGGGGGTACAGAGTTGCATATGAATACCTATGTGCAATATGTGATGCTCAAATTGGGACAATTCGTATATTCAATATTATATGATAGCATCGTTTCTCGTAGCCTTTTATCGATTCTTCCCTTAACCTCCCTCCCTTCCATCCTTTCCCACTTCTGGTAACTTCAGTTCTGTTCTCCATGGAGTAACTTTCTGAAAAGCCATACAAAGCTTGATGAAAGTCAAGTGTAAGAAATTATACTTTTCTATTCTCCACTTTTGAATGTACTTCAGTGAATATTTCAGCATTCGTCAAAACCCAACGTCCAAAAATAGAGAAAAAAAAAATCACTCAATTTTCTATTCATGGATGCTACAGAAAGAAGTGTGTAGGAGTAGTAGCCTCAGTAAAATCAGCCACACATGGAAAGAAATGGCATTGAGGGTATTTAACTCTGGAAGAAATTTACAATGCGTATGGTAGAAATGGCACATAAGTGCATGTATGTATGTGTGTATAAATGTGTGTATGTGTGTGTGTATTCACCCCAATACACGTATATGTTCTGTCTCATTTGTACAAAGGAAATTCTTCCAATTATAGAAATCAAACAGAAGGTCAGTCTGCTTATCAATATGAAAAAGTAGTGAGAGTGCCCCACCTTCTTCGTTGGGGATCAAATCCACAAGAACAGTATAATTAGGAAAAAAATAGCAGCTAATGTGCTTCAGTCCCTGCTAATTTCCTGGCTCCTAACTGCTGCCTGACAACTCTATCTGCTGCTGGGCCTGACCTCTGACTCCAGCAAGCTCTCCAGCCTCACTAGACTGTCTGCCTGTTTCAAAGCAGCCTTTTGCCCTGTCCTCTCTTATTTATATATGGCCTGATTCCTTTGCCCATTTGGTCTTCTTTCCTTGGCCTTTTATCCCTGTGTGTCTAGGCTGTGGCATTTTTATTGGAACAGAGGACCCATTTTGTGTCTCTTTATGCCTTGATTATGTATGTCAACAAATAATACATTTATTGAACAATCGCAATCCTACTCACTGAGGCACAAAAAACTTTGAGATTAAAATATTCTGTGACAATTAACATATTTTCATTTGTTTAATATAAGAAAATGTAATTATAAAATACATAACAATACCAGCCACCATGTATTGAAGCTTTATGATATGCCGAATACGCTGGGTGCTTTATGTGCTTTCTCCCCTTTCATCTTTGCAGAACCACAACAGCTAGATACTGTTATCATTTTTATGCAATTTGCAGGAAACCAAGGATTACACAGAGTGTATAGCTATTAAGTAATAGGAAAGGGATTCCAGCGAAGGTTGCTCTACTGTCTCCATGAAACTTACGGATCTAAAAAACAACTACAGATATATTTATTTTTTTTATTGAATCATAATTGATTATACATATTGTGGGGGTTCAACGTTAACTATGTTGATCAAATCAATATTATTAGCATATACATTATTACAAATGGTACTTATTCTTATGCCCCTTATCCAATCTCTTCCCATCCCCCTCCCCCCCCCATAGCTCTAGTTTTCTTCCCTCCCGAAAGATTAATGGTTACTACAGAGATATTTCAATGGAGAGGGCAGAAGGTAAAAACCTCCAATCTTCCGGCCAAGAGTGAGCTTTGTGAACATGGCTAGTAAAATATCACCCTTTATATTTAACTATGCTGCTTGCTCCTTTCTGATGGTACAAGAGATCAACAATCTATGAATTGCACACTAGTGAAGGAAGAAAAAGCATCCTTTCCTCTTCCCTCTCCTGCACCATCTATGTGTGTGTGTCCTCCCTTGTTCCTTGATAAGCTCTAATTCACTCTTCAAGGAAGTTCCTCTTGATCCGCATCTTCTTTATGTTCGACTCCCAAGTACACACATGGCCAGTTGGGGCCTCTGCCCTGTGCTCCCGCTGCACTGATTCCATCTTTCTATCACTTACTGTACTTAACTCCTTGCCCCCCACCCCCACCCCACTTCATTATTTGGTGAGCATCTTGCAAAATATTTTTGCAAGCATTTTGTCATTTTCATGTTTCTATCCTCAGTGCCTACCATGCAACAGCAATACAATAGATTTGTGGACTTGTGGGCATTTCATATAAATTGAGTCATATAATATGTGATCCTTTGTGACTGGCTTCGTTCACTCAGCATGTTTTCAAGCTCATCCACACTGTAGCAGATACCAGTAATTTATTTCTTTTATTGGTCATATAACATTCCACTGTATGGGCATACAACATTTTGTTCATTCATTAGTTGATGAACATGTAAGTTGTTTCTACTTTTTGGCTATTATAAATAATGCTAGTATAAATATTCGTGTACATGTTTTTGTGTGAACATATGTTTTCATTTTTCTTGGATATGCATTTAGGACTGGAATGGTAACTCTGGGTTTAACTCATTGGGGCATCACTAAACAGTCCCACAGCAGCTGAACCATATTACATTCCCACCAGCAACATATGAAGGTTCCAATTTCTCCACATCCTAGCTAACACTTATTTTTATCTGACTTTTTTACTCTAGCCCTCATGGTGGTTATGAATTGTTATCTCATTGTGGTTTTGATTTGCACTTCCCTGCAGGCTAATGATGTTTTCATATGCTTATTGACCATTTGCATATCTTCTTTGGAGGAGTAGCTATTCCAATCCTTTGCTCATTTTTTTAACTGGGTTATTTGCCTTTTTATTATGTGATATAAGGGTTTTTTATGTGTTGCAGATACAAGTCACTTACCAGAGATGCAAATTGTAAATGTTTTCCCTCACTCTGTGTTTTGTCTTTTCATTTTCTTGATGGTGTCCTTTGAAGCACAAAAATTTTTAATTATGAGGAAGTCCAATTTACCCATTTTTTCTTTTGTTGCTTGTGCTTTGATATTACTTTGCCTAATTCAAGATCATGAAGATTTACTCTTATATGTAAGATTTCCTTCTAAACTTTAATCCCGTTTGAGTCAATTCTTGTTTATAGTGTTAGGTAGGAGTTCAATTTTATTCTTTCACATGTGGATATCCAGTTCTTCCAGAACCATTTGTTGAAAAGAACTAAATTTCAATTGAATTCAATTTAATTCTGTTGTCCTGGCACCCTGCACCAATACAATTTTGATAAAGTCAGAATATATTAATTAAATTCCATTAAAAGAGTATTCTTGACCTGAGCAGTGACATTAAGTCTGTAATTCCTTTCTCTTTTTTCTGTTTTTACCACTATGACTGTAGAACCTTCAAAATCAGAATATGAATTGATTTATTGTCAGTAAATATATCTGGAATAAAGATATAAATAAAGAACCAAAAACTTTACTGGCCTTTTAAATCTTCTCTTGAATTCAAAATGCAGGCAGTCTCTCATTTAGCATCTTGTTATGTCTGATGCATAAACACGTAAGTGTTTGATTCCATAATATCATCTCTATAATTTAGTTCCATTATGTCCACATCAACTGAATACAGAATAAATGTGATGAATGACTTCCCAGATATTCCGCTTTAACAGATGGGACTCATTTCCTCACAGTCACTCAGTCCACAGTGACTCAATGAAGTTCCTATATTGTTATTCATGTGTCACAAATGGGACACATCTATTTGCAGAGAGGTTTGCCGACAACTATGAGAAATATCATGAACTGTAGTCGAATGTATCAAATTGTTTTCATCAGGATCTTTCAACCACTTTATGTACAACCCTTCCCCAAATAAACATATTTGTTGTTTTTGAAATTACTGTTAAACTGACTGAATAACTCTTTTTTTTTTGCATCACTGCAAAATGAAGTGTTAGAATATAAATTGAAAACTGTATTCCATGAGGATTTTTACTCATTGGATCAATAAGCAAAGAAAGAATCTCTAAAAACAAGCCAATTAAAACTTCATTCAATTCTTAGAAAAAAACATAGCGGGAAAGCTTTATGATATTGGATTTGGCAATGATTTCTTGGATATGACACCAAAAGCACAGGCAGCAAAACAAAAAATACGTAAATTGGACTTCATCAAAATTCAAAATTTTTCTTCACCAGAGGACACTATGAACAGAGTGAAGAGGCAACCTATGGAATGGGAGAAAATGTTTGTAAATCCTATATCTGATTAGATATTAATATCCATAATATATAACAAACTCCTGCAACTCAAATGCAACAAGCAACCCAATTAAAAATGGACAAAATGATTACATTGTGTAATGTTGAAAATACTAATTATCCTGATTTGAGCATATCATATCACACACAGGTATTGATATTCAGTGCTGTACCCACAGAAATGTACAATCAATTATTTTTCAATAAAAAAAATAGACAAAGTATTTGAATAGACATTTCTCCAAGGAAGATATACAAATGGGCTATAAGCACATGAAAAGATGCTCATTATCATTACTAATCATTAGGGAAATGCAAATCAAAACCACAAAAGGATGTCACTTCATACCCATTAGGATGGCTGTCATTAAAAACAAAAAACAGAGCTGGATGTTTAGTTCAGTTGGTTAGAGCATGGTGTTATAACACCAAGGTCAAGCATTCAGATCTTTCTTTTTGTTTGTTTTGTTTTGTTTTTTTTGTTTTGTTTTGTTTTGTTTTTTGTCTTTTTCATGACCGGCACTCAGCCAGTGAGTGCACTGGCCATCCCTATATAGGATCCGAACCCGCGGCGGGAGCGTCGCCGCGCTCCCAGCACCGCACTCTCCCGAGTGCACCACGGGCTCGGCCCGCATTCAGATCTTCATAGTATTAAAAATAAAAATAAAATAAATATATAAAGACAAAAAACAAACAGAAAATGTCATGTGTTGGCAAGGATGTGGAGAAATTGGAACCCTTGTGTGTTGCTGGTGGAAATGTAGAATGTTACAGCTACTGTTTGATCCGGGAATTCCATTTCTGGGTATACACCCCAAAGAACTGAAAGCAGAGACTTGAGCAGATATTTCTGTACCTATGTTCACAGAAGCATTATTTACAATAGCCAAAAGGTGGAAGCAACCCAAGGGTCCATCAAAAGATGAGTGGATAAACAAAATGTAGAATATGTACATGATAGAATATTACTCAGCCTTAAAAAGAAATGAAATTCTGACATATGCTACAATGTGGGTTAACCTTAAAGACGTTATGCTAAGAGAAATAAGCCAGACATAAAAGGACAAATATTATATGATTGCACTTATGAGAGGTATCTGGAATAGTCGAAAGTAGAATGGTGGCTGACAGGGACTGTGGGTAGGAGGGAACAGGGAGGAATTGTTTAATGGGTACAGAGTTTCATTTTGGGATGATGAAAAAGTTCTGGAGATGTGTAGTACAGGGATAACAATGTGACTGCACTTAATGCTATTAACTGTGAACTTAAAAATGGTTAAAATGACAAGTCTGTTTTGTATCTTACCAAAATAAAAATAATAATTCAGCCTTTCAAATCCACATGCTAATCCATTCTGGGTAGCTGAAGACCTTCAAATTATTTATGAAATTAATGCAAGTGAGTTAATAAAGTGTATTACAGAAAATAGATGAATCAAAAATGAATCAAGAAGTATTTGTTTTTTACTCAACAATGAAGTTCAACTGAATTATTTTGTGTTATGATAGGTCATTAATGTGAAGTTAATGCTCAAATGATGTCTTTTTAAATATGTTGTTTTTCAAATTATATATTGCATGTATAACGTAGAAAATTTGAAAAATACATGAATGTAATAATGTAAAAAAGGAATAAAATCATTACCTACATAGAACCATTGTTGATATTTTGGGATTGAGATCATTTAGTCTAAGTATATACATTTATTAAAGAAAATTTTGACAGAAGATATTTTAAATCATTCATAATGTCCCCATTCATGGAAAACCATACAGATTCCCTCCCTCACCTATCATCCACTACCTACCTATGATATATATAACTTTTAAACTACCTATTCTGGTACTTCCGATTTGGGAATTTTTTTTCTTTGTATCATTTACAATTACAATTACTAAACTTAATGTGGTTTATTCGTTCCTTTATTGTTGGATGTTTAGGTTGTTTCATATATTATGCTATAATAAATAATCCTGTGATGAATGTGCTTATACATAAATCTCTATGTACATTTATTTAACAAATACCCATTTGGTACTTCCTATGCATATATTTTAAGTGCTTAACAATCTCAACTCATTTCAGACTCATAACAACACTTTGAGGCAGGTCCTCTTATGATCCGCATTGTACAGTTGAAGAAACTGAGGAATGAAGATGTCACATTATTTCCCTGAGACCGTGTAGCAGTTAGATTTAAATCCTATCAACGAGCACAGGCATTCTTCCTGTTAGCCATGGTACTAGGCCACCTTGTTGCTTATTTGCATAAATTCCCAGAGGCTGAGTTATTGAACTAAAGAATGTAAAAAATTTTAGCTTTTCTTTATAGCTGTTATCCAGTTTATTTCCAGAAGATTTGAATCAATTGACCAAAATTTGAATCAATCTCACCAAAAGAATTCGTAGTATTTTTGTTTGTTTTTGTTTTTGTATTGGAACACAGCTGATTGTACATATCTGTGGGGTACAGCATTGAATATCAATACCTATGTGCAATAAGTGTTGCTCAAAACAGGATAATTAGTATATTCAACATTATACAATGTAGTGGATTTTCATGGCCCTTTCCAAATTCCTCCCTTACCTTCCTCCTCCTTCCCCTTTCCTACCTACTGGTAACCTAAGTTCTGTACTTTTCTTTTGAAAGTTCAATGTATTATGGTGATTGTTGTATCTTTATTTTTTCTAGCTCCCACTTATAAGTGGGGGCATGCAGTATTTTTATTTCTGTGCCTGGCTTATTTCATGTAACATAATTTTTCTTTAATTACATGTATGTTGCTACAAATGGCAATGTTTCATTCTTTTTTATAGTAGAGTAGTATTCCGTTGTGTAAATATACCACATTTTCCTTATCCAGTCATCCAGTGATGGACATTTAGGTTGGTTCCAACTCTTGGCTATTGGAAATAGAGCTGCAATAAACTTGGGAGGGCAGGTATCTCTTCAACATGTTGATTTCCATTCGTTTGGGCAGTGGAATTGCTGGGTCGTATGGCAGTTCTATCTGTAGTTGTTTGAGAAACCTCCATACCATTTTCCATAACAGCTGCACCAATTTACAGTCCCACCAACAGTGTAGGAGTGTTCCACTATCTCCGCATCCTTGCCAGCATTTGTGACTCTCTGCTTTTTGATATTAACCAGTCTCACTGGGGTGAGATGATATATCAAAGTGGTTTTGATTTTCATTTCCCTGATGCTGACTAATGTTGAGCATTTTTTCATGTGTCTGTTGGCCATTCATATATTATCCTTTGAGAAATATCTATCCAGCTTCTTTGCCCTTTTTTTTTTCTTTAGCTAGAGAAAAGATAATTATTTTTTATTTTATATAATGTTTCCCCAAACTGTGATATAAACATATATCACAAATGTAACAGATTATATTTCTAATTCTTCCAAAACTAAGATAAAATTTCTGTCATTTACTTGGAGTGTCATATATCAGCTTACTTTATGTGTTGCTTTCTTTTGCTGGACAATAATGCATTTTTAAATAAGTTTTCAAAGGTCACACCTAAGTTGAAAATTTAAATGATGTTATGGCATCTTATGGTACTACAGATTTATTAACAATTGAGCTAACTTAGTTCTCATTACCAAGCGTAATTTGTATATGCTGTTTGATTTTGAAGACTACATTAATCATTGATTGCATAAATATCACAAAGAATCCTTGCATAGGAATAGATTTTAATTTTTGAAACAAATAGTGCACACACTGAATGGAGTAGATTTGGTTTTTCTCATGATCATTTTCTTCTAATTTTAAATAACTGCTAATGAAAAACAATGTTTTATTGCCTTTTGTTTTCCAGTTGTAATTTACTTGCATTTATGTATTTTCTGATAACAAATACCATACAATATACATGTACCCTGACAGTCAACATCAATATGGTGATCATAAAATACTGATTTGTAATCTGCAGCACCATCGTAGTCTAGGAACACCATTTCCCCCACGTGAAACCAGGATTTCTTCTATAAATGGCTGATTCTGGATCTGTAATAGGAAATATATGAGACAAAGAAAACTATCAAAATCTATTAAGATTATGTCAAAATGACTCAGAAACCAACTTGAAGAGGCTCCCACTGGCCAAGGATAGAACATTTGGAGCATTAATAATAATAATTCTTTGCCCATTTTTTAACTGGGTTCATTTTTTACTGTTAAGTTGTTTGAGTTCTTTGTGTATTCTGGATATTAATCCTTTGTCAGATGCATTGTTTGTGAGTATTTTCTCCTGCTCTGTAGGTTGTCTTTTCACTCTGTCGTTTCTTTTACTGTGCAAAACTTCTTAGTTTGATATAATCCCATGTGTTTATTTTTCCTTTTGTCATCTGTGCTTTTGGGGTTTTGTTCATAAAGTCTTTGCCCAGTCCTGCTTTCTGAAGTGTTTCCCCTATGTTTTCTTTTAGGAATATTATAGTTTCAGGACATATATTTAATTCTTTAATCCATTATGGCAAGAGGTACAGGTCTAGTTTCATTTTTCTACATATGGATTTCCAGTTTTCCCAGTACTGTTTATCAAACAGGCTGTCTTTTCCCCATTGTATATTCTTGATGCATTTGTCAATGATCTGTTGACTGTACATGGGTTTATTTCTAGGTTCTGTATTCTGATTTTATGTCAGGACCATGCTGTTTGGGTTAGTATAACTTGAAGTTAGGTAGTGTTATGCCTCTGGCTTTTTTTTTTTTTTTCCCCATATAAACATTAGGATTGTTTTTTTCTATTTCTGTGAAGACTGTCATTGGTATTTTGATGGGGATTGCACTGAATCTGTAGATTGCTTTAGGCAATATGGGCAATTTCACAATGTTAATCTTCCAATCCAAGATCATGGAAGGTCTTTCTGTCTTCTTGTGTCCTCTTTAATTTTTTCATCAGTTATTTGTAATTCTCATTCTAAAGGTCTTTCACCTACTTGGTTTACTTTATTTCTAGGTTTTTTTTTTTTTTTTTTAGTGACTATTGTAAATGGGCTAGCTTTCTTGATTTCTTTTCCACTGGTTTGTTCTTGAAGTATAAAAATGTTACTGATTTTTGTGTGTTAATTTTGTATCCTGCAACTTTAGTGAAATCATTTATCAACTCTAAGTGTTTTTTTGTAATCTTTAGGTTTTTCTATATATAAGATGTTGCCATTTGCAAACAGGGACAACTTGACTTCTTCTTTTCCAGTCTGAATGCCCTTTATTTCTTTCTCTTGCCAGATTGTTCTGGCTAGTATTTCCAATACTATGTTAAATAGGAGTGGTGAGGGTGGGCATCCTTGTCTTGTTCCCATTCTTAAGGGAAAAGCTTTCAACTTTTCCCCATTCAGGATGATGTTGGTGGTTCACCAAAAGTATCTGGAGATGTCACTTTTCCTTGCCAACTATGGATGCTTTTTCAAGTATAAATCTGTAATAGAACATTCTTCCTTGTTTTAAATTCATTTCTTAAATTTTTAAATGTTATAGACATTTCTTTGCATATATTTAATAGTATCTTGAAGTTATTTTATGAAATTTTCTTTGCCTATTCTATTCTTGCTAGTTTTAAGAGATTCTGATATATTGAATATATTAATTATTTTTCTCTTAAGAAAAATGCAAATCATTTTCCTCAGTAGGAACAATTTTATCATTCCAGCTACATATTGCTAAATTGCTTTACATAATAACACTGCAGATTTATACACAACAGTGTGCAAAATATGAAAAAGCAACCCAAGCTGCTGCCCAAGGCCATTATCCCTCCTAGTCTGGATAATCAAACACCCTCCCAATTCGTCTTTCAACCCCCAGTCTTGCTCTTCCTTTCCCTGTCTAACCCTTCTAAAAAGAGTGAGCTTTTAGAATTAAAATTTTAGATGTAATTAAATTTTTTCATAGTTCTCAGTGTTGAAAAAATTTAACCTAAAATTCTTAGCAAAACCCTTTCATGACTTTTCCCCCTACTTCTCTAGACTCATCGTTTATCAACTTCCCTTGCTACCCCCAGTTCTGCCTCTTCCACCCTCCAGGTGGAAGACCTCAGCTCTACTGAACCAGGTGTGTTTCCAATTCTGCCAGGCTGCTTCTGACTCTGGGCTTTGACTTGTCTGCTCCATCTGCCTCATGCAGCCTTCTCAGCCTGGCAGAATGACATCTCTTCATCTTCAGGAACTTGCCTCTTTCATGAACTTAGGCTTCTCTCTCTCCCTTCATTCATAGAGAAATGATGACTATTCTTTTTGTGCTTCCACTGGGCTCCATATTTACTTCCATTGCAGACTTTATAGCATTTATTTAGTCTAGAACATCTGTTAAGTCTCCAAGAGATGGACCAATTCCTCTATGCTTCTTAATAATCAATGTCACATGGACAAATCATTGATGCTTTCTGTCTCCAATCATCTAGCTAGGTTTGCTATTTATTAATTTTGTGGTCCTGTGTAAACCCTTTAGCCACTCTGAGCTGAAGGTTTTTGTTTCTTTCTTTTAGTTTTTTTAATTGAAATGTATTAATTGAACATATTTATGGGGTTCAGAGTTATAGTTCAATACATGTATTCAAAGTGTAGGGATCTAATCAGGGTGGTTAGCAAATTTATCATCGCAAAAATTTATCATTTCTTTGTAATGGAAACATTTAAGCTTCTCTATTCTAGCCATTTGAGAACATACAATAAATTACTGTTAATTATAGCAGAACTTTTCTAATCTGCTAAAAGAAGAAAAGTGTATAAAAGTGAAATCACTTCACAGGATTGTTTCAAATATTTTTTATACTATTTATGGTATCATTTTATAGTTATCCAATACACATTTAATACAGCTCACATTCTACAGGGGAGTCTAAATGCTTAGAGTGTTCTGTGATCTACTTTTCTGAAATAAAAAACTACAGTACTCTTCAATTTATGATGAGCTCACGTTCTACTAAACCCATCATTAATTTGAAAATTTCATAACTCAAAAATGCATCTAATACAACTAACCTCCTGAACACCATAGCTTAGCCTAGCCTACTTGAAAGTGCTCAGAATACTTCCATTAGCTTACATTGGGCAAAATCACCCGGCAACACAGTGCGCTGTAGAGTATCGGTTGTTTACTCTCGTGATCGCATGGCTCTAAGGCTGCTGTTGCCCAGCATCTGGAGAGCATATGGTTCAGCATATTTCTACCATGAGAAAAAATCAAAATTCAGAATTCTAAGTACAGTGTCTACTGAATGCCTATCGCTTTTGCACCATCATAAAGTCAAAAAATCATGTCAAAGCATCATAAGTTGGGGACCATCTGTATGTATTTTTGTCCGCTTCCATAATATTTGTCTCTTTTTAGTGAATATGAAAGAAACAAACGCTCTTTCTCTTATTCAAAACATATGGTCTTAATCTAAAGAGTTAGTATTAAATACTTGTATGAAAATAATTGTTTCTCGTCTAACTTTTGGGTATTATCAAATTGGGCAGAGGTGTTGAGTTGATTAACCCTGGCTTTTTGTAAAAGAACAATACATTGCATTTTACAGTCCTGAAAATTAAATGTGGTTTCCTTAAACCTGACTTTGTCACCAACGTTATGGGACTCACTCCAGACTCTTTAATAATATATAATAATACCCATCATTACTTTGAACGTCCACAAAATATGGGTACAAAACATCCTCCTCTATTTTGCTACTTTCTGACTGGAAAATATTTCAGACCTTAAGATCTACTCTTCCTTGGAGGTCCTCACTAGGGATCCTGTACATCCTAGCACATGGTACCATCTAGCCCTGTTTGAATCTTCAGGTTCTGAATATGTCAGTTACACCTACTGATGGTCATTTAGGAAAACTGAAGAAATTTTCCTACTTGCAGTTTGTATGTGTGTGCTTGTGCACCTAGCAAAAATCTTTCACTGCTATTACTTATTCAAAATACTAAAAATACTTTCATGGAGGTTGAGTAAAAGTTATTGCTGAGGTAATATTCTAGCTAGAAGATTCACAGCACTAACAGTATTGAGTAGGAAAAAGATGCTAATTGAATTAGCCAAATCAACTTCACGTTACACCAAATAAGAGCTCCAGTCATTATGGTAAAAGGGTACCAGCTCAGGTTATGCTAAAAGCCCAAAACTCCTTATAAAATATTTTCATTATTGACTTTCTCATCAAAATTCTTCCTTCTGGGCATGATGGAGAATTAGCAAATTTTCTCATATTCACCCACTAGTAAAATGCCCTGATGCTCTTCCACATACTATGCTGACATTAAAAACATATTAGCTACTCTAGACTTCTCCATCCAGCCATTAAAGCAAAAAGTTTTCAGGCTGACACTCTCAGCAGTGTTCCCTGCCACATTGCCAACTATTGTTGTTAAACTGAATACATAGGTTCTTTCATTTATATAGGCAGCTCTAGACTCCATAGCAAATGGAGGGAAGCCAGAGAAAGAACAGTTCAACAAATATCCTGGAGCTTTTCAAAAATGCTATAGCCTTTGTTTCCAGAAGCAGAAAACCAACAATTAGTACAGGGTCCTGGTAGAATAGTACTAAGGGAATCAGAAGAGAGGAAGGAAAATTTCCTCTTCACATTATAATGTTTATTGTGTTTTTCCTGAATCCCAAACCACTTGAGGGAAGGAAGACACGGATGATATTTTGCTTGAGCCATTTCTCTCCCCACTTCTTCATCTGGATAATTCTACCCATCCTTTAAGTCACCTCCTTGGAGAGGCCTTTGCTGACTTCCACATTATGTTGAGATCCCCGACTTACACTCCTTCATTTACAGTAACTTCCATTGTAATAACTCTGTGAACTGTCTAAGTTCCATCCCAACGCAACAGGATGGGAAATCGCTGTGTATTCTGTGGCACCCCAGGGCCTGACACAGAGTAGGCAGTCAAGAAACAATTCATTTGATAAATAGATAAGTGATGGGTACGCTCATATATCTTATCCTCTAAACCACATCATGAGTCCTGTGAGGGCACAGGTAGCATCTTCTACTTAGCATAACATTTAACCTACCAGAACTTCATATGTATTGTGAATGTGCTTCTTTATGAGTTTTCAAACTCATAATTTTCATCCAAGCTATTGGTACGTAGAAATCATTTAAGTTCCTATAATTAATGGTGAGTCCACACAATCAGGGTGTTGAATTCTCACTGTGGACTCTCCTTTTTACAATGTATTTGGAATCTGCAAGATTTTTTAGACTGTAATATGACGTGAATTTTAAATGTAACAAAATGCACTGAAATGAAAGGTCTTGTTTAAAATGCTTTCTTCTGGAGATTTGGCTGTTTTTGATTTAATATCTCTATCGTGACATTTTGGAATTGCACTCTTTATCAGGGTTTCTCAACCTCAGTACTATTGACATTTTGGGCCAGATGACTTTTTACTACAGGGGATGTCCTATGCATTCTAAGATGTTGAACAGTATTTTTGGTGGGCTAGTCCTATTAGAATCAAGCAAATATGTCTCTAGTCACTGTTAAATGTTCCCTGGAGATCAAAGTTGCTGCTGGCTGAGAAATGGTACTTTAAGTCTGCATGATGCATGGTTGTTTCCCATATTTAAGGTTGACTTCCAGAGAAGCTAATTCTAAAATTAATATTTAAAGGAACATTTTTTTTTTCCCAGATAGAATTTGCCTTTTTTTCTTGCAACTAAATACATAAGTTTATCAGTGATTTTACGAATTTAACTTTAAAACATTCTCCAGGATATAAACCTGGTTTTGATTACATGATATCACTGTGAACATCTCTCCAATTCCCAATACTTTAAAGGCTCTATGATTTCTGGAAGCAAAGGTATTCTTTTGAATACAGTTTACCCTGGTGATTTTCACTGCTTCCCAGGAAAGGTATAAGAATTACTGAAGTTATTTTGGGGCCAAATAACTCCTAAAGGCATTCTTCTTCTGTCTCAGTAATTCACATTTATCACTGATTTCAGAATACCTTTCACATTAGCTTCATTCTGTTAGAATTTAGAAGCACAAGGACAAAGTTATACAGGCAAAGGTGAGAAAAAGTTAAAAGGACTGTCATTTAAATTGCCTTCCTTTACCTACTGCTTGAGAAAAACTCTCCTTTTTTTAGTACAATTTTGGTATTATATACCATTTACATTTTAGTCAGGGATTGAAATAACAGAATGCAGAGATCCCAGAATTGAGTGTGAGCCAGTTTTTGAAATGCCTTGGAGTAATTTTCATAATACCCTAGAACACAGCTTTTTGGATGTATGTGAGGCCTAGGATGACAGGAACCAGATAGAGATGTTTGCCTTTCTTTCACACTTTGCAAACTGATTTCTTTTCCTAAAGGAAACCCCTAAGAAGGTATCATCCTGGTAGTAACTACAGCCAGGTGCAGCACCCAATTCCCCAACTCTCTTTCTCTGCAGAAGCACTGCCAATTCTCTTTCTCTGCAGAATGGGGACTTGGGAAGTGCATAGCATGGTGTGATGATGGGTAGCACCAGCCAGTCAGTCCTCAGGGCAGGGTGACAGCCACAAAGCAAGCTGCATTTATTCCTGTTGGAATTAATCCAGACCTCCAGGGCTAACTTGCTTCTGTTCTAACATTCTTCACTAGGCGTCGGCAGCTGCAGAAGCAGAGGGTCAACCTTGTGTTTCTACTGCACTAGTGGAGATAAATGCCAAGGAGAACATAAATGAACACTGGAAACTCCCCTTCTCAAGGTATCTCCCACAGGCCTTACGCCAATTTTATTCATTTGGCAAGTAAGCAGCTCTTGAAAAAGATTCTAATTCTGTCAAATAGAAGGATTAGAACTACTTACAGATCACCTAGCTAAATTCCCCATTGTGAGACTAAGAGCAGTTGAGTAACTAGGTCGAGTCTACATTGTTGCTTTGCCCCCCAGAGATTTGTCACCCCTCTTCCCCTGGGTGACAGAGCTGCAAAGGATTAATCAAAGCCCATGACTTCTGAGCAGTGAGAGGCCCTGAAGTGATTAATGCCCCTGGAACCCTCAAGAGAGAGGCATTCCTTCTATTTGGGAAATTAACCACGAACTGGAGTTCCCTTCCTGTATTTATTCTCCAGTCCAGGAAGTTACAGCAAGAGACATAAGTGGGGTTATAGTTTAACAATATAGGCTGGTAACTTTCAGTGAAACAAGTCAGATGCCATTCTATTAGGCAATTAAGTGATCCACCAACACGAGCTTGATCTTAGCAAACAATCTCTTCTTACTGCAATTTCCCAACATCTTTACATATCAATCAGTAACTTGTCTGTCTTTGAACCAGCAGCCTTGCTGTGTTACAACTCTTTATCTTACAACAGAGACTCAATAGCCTGGGGAAAATTTCCTGGTTTTTGTAAGGTCAATATTTGAAACTGCAAGGCTTTGGAAAACCAGGCCCTGTGAAGTACATATGCTTTATGCATATTCTACGCTACATGACTTAACGCTTGCAGAACTTGGATCATTTGACTCTATAAATGAAAAAAAAAGTATGCTATACATTGCCTATGCTTTAGTGTGATTTTGGATGACATGGGGTAGAAAGGATGTCTCAGTCAGCTTGAGCTGTTGTAATAAAACGCCATACACTGCATGGATTATAAAACAGGAATTTATTTCTCACAGTTCTGTAAACTGAAAGTCCAAGGTCAAGGTGCCAGAGGGTTGGTGTCCAGTAAAGACTCTTTCCTCAGATGATAGACAGCCACCTTCTGCTTGTGTCCTCATATGGCCTTTCTTTGGTTCATGCAGGTGGAGAGAAAGAGAAAAACCTGCTCTCTGCTATTTCTTCTTACAAGGGCATTAATCCCATCATGGGATCTCCACTCTCATAACCTCATCTAAACCTAATCACTGCCCAAGGCCCTCTCCAAATACCATCACATTGGGTGTTAGGCCTTCCACATATGAATTTGGGGGGCATGCAGTTCAGTCCATAACAGAAGGAGAAGAACAGTTCTGGGCATGGGCCTCTTTGAAAATAGAAGACCTGGGATGAAGGATCTTTGGATTATTACAAAGTAGTATGAAAACACTAGCCGGGTCAGGGGCTGCCAAGGGGCAGAATCAGCACAGGGAGCTTGTGTTGGCAAAATTCATAATTGGATGTGGGACCTGTCAGAAACCACTGCTGCACCTAACAGGGAACATCCTGCTGTGTGAGCAGCTGATACCTATCTATGCTGGTACCTTCAGGTGGTCACAACTTTTCAGTGGCATTTAAATAGCAACTGTCTTCTTTCTCCATTTTCCCCCCTCTCCTAATATTGGTTATTTTTAATTAAAATAAATACTGGCTCCCTCTTAATATAATGACAATATCTCCATCTTAATTTGGCCACCTTTCTCTCAGCTCAATTTATACATGGAATGCTTGCTTCTCAGAGCTGCACAGAATTATCCCTGGAGGATGGCAACCTGTACCCTGTGCTTTGGGGGAAGTTGTACCAACCACAAAGGAACCCAATGAGGCAGCTGGTGGCTACAGTGCAATTAGCATCAGCTAGGAGTTCCCCTGAGCTCCTCCCCTCCCTTTAAATCTTCTCTAGCTCCTATCAGCAGCTCGTTTGGGTATATCTTCGTTCCTTTTCTGCCCTTCAGCTGCGGATGACGTTAGCACACTCTCATTCCCATTGTTTGAAGCTGCCCAAAGACTTTACCCATGGATTGAGGTTGGATTTGGGAGAAACATAATGGTTTTAAAAGTCATGGTTATCAGGTGTAAATGCTGGGAACCTTGTAAGACTAGGCCTCAGATACACCTGTTGCTATTTGTAGAAAATGTCATTGATAAACATCCCACAGATGTATGCTTTTCCTTTTGTAGCTTTTAAAGTATCATGTATAATTCAGGTAAATTAGGTACCAGTTTATTCTGTTAGAGCATAAGAATTAAGAAAAAAAGTGCCATTGGTTTTAAATTGTCTTGACTCTAATTCAATATACTTTGCTATAAACACTGACTTACCAATTTGTTCTTTTTGGGTTACTGTTAAGGTCTATTCAGTGACTCACCATGAAATCCCCTCAAAATAATGCAATTTTGGCTTCTTTTCTGTTTCCTCTTTTAGTTAAATAGCCACCTTGGTCACTGTAAGTCTCTGCTAATTATACTCAAGAGCGTCTTTTCTTCAGTCAGTCATGACTTTTCCCAGTTTGGCGACTGGCCGCTCTCATTCCGGGCTGCTCCTCTTGCATAGCAAAAGTCAGCTTACGCAAGGCGTCATTACTGCTCCCACAATTACAGATTGCCTGGGGTCAAACTCTTACTTGTGGGGTCCAAACAAATTGTTACAATGAGAACAAACACTCAACCAGTGAAGCACAGAGAACATTGGGCAGGAAATCAAATAAGATGCTTCCTGGAAACCGATCAGCATGGGCTCTGCCAAATAACAGACTGACACAACATACAAAGAGAGTAATTTTAAAGCATGTTTTAAAAAATATAGTAATACTGGCTATGAAGATGGCAGGTTTTATTCATTCAATCGATATTTACTGAATGTCCATTATATGCCAGGCACTGAGTAAGTGCTAAGAATAAAACAGTAATGAAACTAAAAAACAAAACAAAACAAAAACCCCCCAAAGCAGAGGATACTTATCATTGTCAAGTATTTGTAGCATGTTTTCTGTACTCACCACAGTACTATTTGTGTTGAAATATACTCCAGAGAACTCCAAGGCAAAGTAACAAGGCGGAGAAAAGCATAGGCTGCATGATTTCCAGCTCTGTCATTTGCTATCTGCAAATTTTGAGGCCTCATTTTTCTTATCTGCAAAATAAGATATTAATTATGTGTACCTCATACAGTTATGTCATAATTACGCTAATTAATAGAGGTAAGCATTTAAAATAGTGGTTGGCATGTAGTAAGCATTTAATAAAGTCGGGTAAAGTCTAATCCAGGGATATGCTGTGATGAAAAGGATTATGAAGCAGCGTGTGAGTTTAACAGGAACATTTTCATGTTTGATTATTAATGCCTGCAATGATTATAGGCCTGGAGAGTGGTGCAGTGCATGCTGCTTATGTATCTTCTCTGCTCCGTCCCTAACTTTACAGATAAAGACGCTGAGACACAGAAAGATTAAGACATACAACTACAGTGATATACCTAATTAGGAACAAAGTTAGAATTATAATTTTTGCCTCTATGCTAATTTTCTTGCCCCGTAGATGATTATGTACAAAGAAATGATTTTTAGAAAAGGCTATACATATAGTTTCTTAAAGGAAGAGAATATCTCTACCAAATATCTATAAGACAGCAATATCCAGAGGAACTAAGTAGAGAATAGTTTTTCTGACTTTCTGACTTTCTGGATTTCTACATTTTAGAGATGAGTTCCAGGGTTTAACTGTTGAGTTAGTTCTTTACCAATTGTATTATCTTTTACTTTACTGTGGCTTTTAAACATAACTGTTTAAATTCAACCTAAGGTCATTTTCATCTGCTTTTCCATGATACCATGAAATGTTTCTTAAATGACATGCATGAGAACTTCTGTAGTCATAACAATGTGCACAGCTGGTTGGTTCTAATGTTTAGCAAACTACACAGTCTTTTTTTCTTGCAAATCACAAGGTATTTAGTAATAGATCTAAGTAGGAAATTAAATGAGCTCATTAAACCTAGTCACTGAATCTTTGTCTACTCCTGTGTTCACAAAAGAAATAGTTTCTTCTTTCTTTGTAACTGGGGAAATTAAGACCCAGAAAAGTGAATTTTCTGTGAAATGAACCACAAGAAGTAGAAATAATCCCACGAGACTAGCTTCTCTTCCACGGTATAAACTGTGCAGCCTCTTATCAGTTGCCCTACATTTTACGCTAGGCAGAGAACAGGGGGAATCCACGGGAAAACATTTCTAAGGCAGGAGTGTTATGTCTCTTTGTTTACAGACAAAGAAAAATAATAAAAAATAGTGCTGTCAATATGTGGAGCTCAAGCTTTTTTAGCTTGAAGTATGATAATGAAGCTGACTGTCAGGCACACAGTGGGTGTCAATAAATTGTTATTAAATTCAAAGGAATGAGCGCTGTTGTATTTAAAAGATGAACACGCAAACAAACATTTTTACTCCATTAAGAAGTAGTGAACAGCAACACACCTAACTCTCAGAAGCACGGGATTTATGAACTCATTTGAGGATGGATATTTGATGAATACACACACCACACACACACTACCAAATAGATGGGTGTTCTGCATCATTGCCGAAATTCTGTATAAAACAAAATCTTAGTGAATGATAAAGAATGTGAGAATTTCAATAATTAAATTTAAAAGTGGATGTATTAAATAGATTCTCTGCTGATCAAACTTCACAAAGCATAGAAGTGTAAACACGCAGACAACAAAAATAAAATCCCCAAAGCTATCCATAGCTAGTGTGACTGTTGTTTTTGTCTTTCTTGCTTATGTTTCCTTCCCAAACGTGCTCCCCAGTTTACTTTTAGGGAATTATCTTTCGCTGTATTCTGTGTAGTTTTGAGGGGAGGCCAATCCACTCCCCAGGTTGGAAATGAGGGCACCACCAGGAGTGGCTTGTGACACAGCTGAGCCAGTCAGATGTGGAACCATCTCTCCTGGGATGCCGAGTCTCCAGCAAGTGATGCATTCATTCTGCTGTGGCGGCACCCATGGTGGCAACGCTAACTTGTCCTGATAGCTGGTTTCAAAGTGTTGCTGTGTTTCCTGCCTCTTGATTCTCCTCCTTTACTCATTTCCAGGCCAAATCTGCCAGCTTCCTTAATTTTATTAACATCTTTATTGAGGATGATGAACATACAATACAATGCACTATTTGAACTCTGCAGTTTGATAAGGTTTGACAGGTAGACACCCATGAAACCAGCACTACAATCAATATCAATCTGCAGCCAAAGTTTCCTTGTACCCCTTGGTTATCTCTACCTCCTAGTCTTCTCTGTCTTCTGGTCCCAGACAACCACTGCTCTGCGCTCAGTCACTTTTGATTAGTTTGCATGTTCTGAAAGCTTATATGAATATAATCATTCAAAATGAAGTTTTCATCTGTCTTCTTTCACCCAACATAAATATATTGAGATCCATCCATGTTGTGGCATGTATCAAAACTTGTATGATATGTGTATCAATTTCTTTTTCATGTCTGAGTAGTATGCAATGTGTATAGATAGAGGAGTTTACCCATTCATCTGTTGATAAAGATTCAGATTATTTCAAGTTTTAGGATATTATAAATGAAGTTACTATGAACATTCATTTACTATATTTTGTATGGACACATGTTTTTATTTCTCTTGGGTAAATACCTATGAATGAAATGCCTACATCATGTGGTGTGTGTATGTTTAAAGCTTTTTAAAGCAGCCTACCTGTTTTCCGAAATGGTTGCACCATTTACATCCCGCCAGAGGTATGTGAGAGTTCCAGGTCCTCCACATCTTTGCTCCTACTTGGTATGGTCCAT
This sequence comes from Cynocephalus volans, assembly GCF_027409185.1. Classification (NCBI taxonomy): domain Eukaryota; kingdom Metazoa; phylum Chordata; class Mammalia; order Dermoptera; family Cynocephalidae; genus Cynocephalus; species Cynocephalus volans. Next base: position 13,533,276 of record NC_084472.1, on the reverse strand, counting down.
CCTACTAATTTTAGCCAGTCTACTAAGTGTATAGTGCTATCTCATTGTGGTTTTAATTTGAATTTATCTAATGACTAATTTTGAGTATTTTATGTGCTTATTTTAAATCCATATATTATCACTGATGAGGTGCTTGCTCAAATCATTTGTCCAATTATTTATTGGATTGTGGAGTTTTTTTATTATTGCATTTTGAGAACTTTGTATATATTCTAGATATGCCTTTTGTCGTTTTTTGTTTTTTTAAATGAGGTATACAATTTATAAATATTTTCTTACAGACTATGGATGTCTTTTCATTCTCTTAATTGCGTCTTTCTAAAGTAAAAGTTTTTACTTTTGATGAACTTCAATTTAGCTAATATTCTTCAAATGAATTGTGCTTGTGGTGTCATAGCTAAAAAAATTATTGCTATAACCCAAAGTCTTGTTTTATTTCTTTTATAAGTTATATAGTTTGAGGTTTTCCATTTGGACCTATTGGTGAGTTTTTGTGTTTTTCTTTTCAGTTTTATCAATTTTTGCTTTATGTATTTTAAAACTGTCATTAGCTGTATAAACATTGAGGATTAGTATGTATTCTTTGAGTTAACTCCTCCATCATTATGCCATAGCTTGCTTTATCCCTTGTAATACTTCTTCTAAAATCCACTTTGATATTAATATAGTTATTTCTTTTGACTACCATTGGCATATTATATATTTTTCATCTTTTTACTTTAAACCTTTGCATGTTTTTGTATTTAAATTGTCTTGCCACTTTTATCCAGTCTTATTAAAATACCTTCTTTTAATTGGGGTATGAAGGCCATTTACATTTAATATAATTAGGATTAAATCCATCATCTTGCTATTTGTTTACTATTTATAACATCTGTTATATGTTCTCTTTTCCTCTTTTATTCTGTTTTACTTTCTTTATTGGATTATTAATTATGACTTTTTTTTGTTAATTTAGTGGTTGTTTTAGGGCTTAATAGTATGCATATTTACTTGATCAAATTCTACCTTAAAGTGATACTTCATCATTTAACATAAGTACCTTATTTATATTTCCATTTCTTCCCTCTTGTCTTCTGTGCTATTGTTATTATACATTTTACTTTTTCATTTGTTATAACCCCATACTATTTTGTTGACATTTTTGTGTAAATTGTCATTAACACTCAAAAATATTTAAATAAAAAAGAAATCCCATATATTTGCCTATAAGGTTATAATTCCCCCTGCACATCATTCTTTTCCATATATCCATATTTCATGCTGGAATCATTTTCCTTCTGCCTGAGTAACTTCTTTAACATTTTTTGGAGTATGGGTCTGCTCATGAAGAAATCTTTCTGCTTTCGTACATTTGAAAAAGTCTTTATTTCACCTTCATTTTGAAAGATAACTGCACTGGGTACAGAATTCTACGTTGACAGCTCTTCCCTTTCAGTCTTATAAATGTACTGCTCTTCTCACTTCCATTTTTACTAACAAGAAACAATACTCTTCTGCACCTCTTTATCACTGGTTTTGAATATTTTGATTATGATGTGCTTATTGTAGTTTTCTTCATGTTTCTTGTAATTGGGGTTCTTTGAGCTTCTTGGATCTGTGGTTTTATTTCTTTCATCAAATTTGGAAATTTTCAGCAATTATTTCTTCAAATATTTTTCTTTCTCTTCTCCTTTGGGAACTCCAGTGGTGTGTTTCTTAGGAGTGTGAAGCTGTCTCACAACATGCTGATGCTCTTTCCCTTCCTCCACCCCCCACTTCTTACTGTATCTCATTTTGGAAGATTTCTCTCTCTATGTCTTCAAGTTTACTGACATTTTCCTCTGTAATGTCTAATCTGCCTTTAATCATTTCAACTTTACTTTTATCTCACATGTTCAGTTAAGTTTTCTACCTAGAGTTCAATTTGGAATTTTTAAAAATGTCTTCCATGTTTTGCTTAACTGTTTGAATATATCGACTATATTATAATTAACATAATAAGTACTTTAATATCCTTTTTTAATGACTCTAACATCCATGTCAGTTCTTAGTTATTTTTTATTTTCCTTTCTCCACATTATTGGTAATACTTTCCTGGGTATTTTGTTTGGTTTTGTTTGTTTGCTATGTGGGGGAGGTTATTTGTTTGTTCATTCATTTGTTCATTTTTGCATGACTTGTAGTATTTTGTTGAATGCCAGTCTATGAATTTTATCATGCTGAGTTTTGGACATTTATCCTTCCATACAAATGTTTTCAAGCTTCATCCCAAGAGGTAGCTAAGTTGTTTGGAAAGTTTGAGCAGATGTCAGCTAACTTTTTCTATAAAGAGCCAAATAGTATATATCTTAGGCTTTGTGGGCCATATGTGATCTCTGCTGAATATACTTCTTTTTATTTTATTTTCTTTCAACTCTTTAAAAATGTAAAACTGAAAAAGAAGTTCTTAGCTTGCAGGCCCTACAAAATTAGACCACAAGAGGGATGCAGCCCACAGGCCATTGTGTACTTGAATCTTACATTTAGATTCCTACTTTTATGAGTTGTAGGGCAGGTGCTGAGCAGAGCTCAGTCTAGGGCTTGTTATTCATCACTAAGGAGGCAAAACCCTTTTGAGGTTTCCACTAATGAAGTTTTATTCAGTCAGAAGAGCCACTATTTCTGGCACATGTAGTATTATCTCTAATCCTTTCTGATAGTTCCTCCCTGGCCTTGGATGGGCTCCTCACATGTGTGCCCTTATCAGCACTCAGTGAATACTCAGGGGGACGCCGTGCAGATCTCTGAGGTTCTCTCTCTCTGGAATATCTTTTCTCTCCTGCACTTTGTCCTGTAAATTCTGGCTGTCTTGTTCTCTCTGGACTCTGAGAATTATCTCCTCAATCTGGAGCATCGGCCTGGGCTCCCTCTTCCTTGCACTGTGGCCTCAAAAACCTCTGCAGACTGTAAGCTGGGACAATCTTATAACCCCAATCATGTTTCCTCCCTCTCAGGAATGTACTGTATTGCCTGATGCCTAGGGTCTTGAAAATCATGGTTGAGTATATTTTGTCTGTTTCATGAGTATTTCTAGCAGGAAGGTAAATCTGGTCCTTGTTACCCTATGTTGGTTGGAAACAGAAGCCCCTCCAGTTTCCTTTTGATTCTTTCATTCCTCTGCCTACTCTGTAACGCTGAATGGTTCTTCCAATAAATTTCCTATACTAAATTGAATAAAGAAATGTCCATTGCTTGCAAATAAGGCCTAAGCAGATACAATATATCAGCAGTGTCTGATTAGGATAATTTGGTTTTACTCTATGCGAAAATGAAAAGCAGTGTTTTGATCTCCTGCTGGCCTGAAGAATTGAGGGTTTTGTTTTAGTTTTGAATTTTTCTTTTTCTTTTTGGTTGTGAGAATGTAACTATGGCTTTTTAAAGATTTTCATATACACTTATTATGTGTAGAACATTTAAGATTTACACATAATTTATGCAAATTTGTATGTACAAAGACACTTATCCACTATTTCTAAACATGCAACAAATATTGTATCTCCTCAGTGAAGAGATAAAAATGTTAGTGTCTTGCTGGGTTTTCCTGTAATAAATTCAGTATTTCACAGACATTAAAAAAGCTGCTGAAGACTGAAGGTCATGATTTCTGCACTGTCAGAGGCCAGAGTCATCTAAAGAACCAACCTCCATGCTGTATAACAGACAACTCATCTTTTTAGAGATGGAAACCGGCATCACTTTTCCTTTTTCATTATATTTCTACATTCAGAAGCAAACCAGTTAAACATAATAAAAGCTTTAAGTTAGGATTTAAAAGGGGAAGAGAAATTATAATAGCAAGTTAAACCCTGCAATTGTTGAAGGCATCTGTCAGATGATGAAAATAATTTTCTGGAGCTGGAGGCATTTAAAGAAGAGTACCAGATCTGTAACTGTGCTTACATGAAGCCATGATAACCTTGACCTGCAGTTGAAGAACAGAACAAAACAGTGACGGAAGATTAGAAACCTCTATTTAAAATAATTCTCAAGCACATAGTTAACCAGCTGCACCACTTCCTCCATTGGTGGCACCAGGCTGCTCCTGGGTATCATGCTGATGTGCAGGACTCTTGTTCACTGTCCTGCACATCCTGCGACAGCCTCTTGTTCCAGGGACAGCCAAGCTCTTGGAGCATTTCTTGGTGCAAGGGTTGGAACTAATGAAGGCCCTGCTGGGGCAGTTCACTTCCCACTGACAGTTCTATGCTATTACCAGACTGAGAGATGCCTGGACCTCCTGACTGAGCTGCCACTAGCTGTGCACTCCTTCTGCTTTGGGGACAGAGCTCTGGGAGGGATCTGCTTCCGCTTCATAGACCCTGTGGACCCCTGCATCAGGGCACTGTGTTGCTGGACCTCCTGCTGCTTTAGGCAGTGTCCAACTAAAATTAAGAATGTGGCCAGGCCCACTAGGAAAAAAACAAGTGCTGTCAATGGGGGTCTAGAAGAGAAGTAATGTGTATCTTTACACCATGCAGCCATCATAACATGGACATAGTGAAACTCAGAGACCCTGCCCTTGCCCCAGATCCTTCTTGTAATACAGACAGCCAGCACTAGAGTCCTGCATTTATTGCCTACCTGACCAGGTTTCTCTGCTTTCTCTCCAAGTGTGACTCCTCCTTATTTTTTTTTATTATTATTAGCATACTCATCACTACAAATTGTAATTTTTCTTTATGCCCTTTACCCAACATATCACTCCCCAAGACTCCTCCTTATTGAGTGCGCACATGTACACATCATGAGCCATCATTTCATGCAGCAATACAGAAAATCTTTTATTTTTACCAGACTAAAAAAATAAGAAAAGGTTTTATCAGGAAAAGAAATTAAAATTCCTCATAATTCCACCATGTAAAGAAAATCAGAGTTTGAACAATTCTGTACTGTTTTCTCCATATGTGTGTATATATGTATACATCTCCATATATAGTTTTTTACAAATATAATTAACTTTTTTTCTTAACTTAATACACTGTGGACATGATAGCATCAAAAAAAAAAATCTATCTCTACATTGTCACATTTGACAGCTGCCTCGTTTTCAATTTTCTAGCCCACAAGTTAGCAAACTTCTTCAGTAAAGGGCCAGATAGCAAATATTTGAGGCTTTCTGGACCACATTTGGTCTCTGTTGCCAACACCTCACCTCCCTTCTCCTCCTGCTCTTTCCTTCTTTTTCTTACACTACTTTAAAAATGTAAAAGCCATTCTCAGCTCATAGGCCCTTGTCTAGATATGTTATAAATTATAGGCTAAATAAGAGGATGTTTTCTCCTATTTGCTTCTATAAACATCACCGTAATGTCAAGGTAACACTGGTCACCATTATAGTTGATAGAATATCTTAATTTCTTCAACCTTCTGCTTTCCACTTTCTGCATCATCTTACTGCTGATTAGAATTTCCTCGTTAGGTGAGAAGGCCTGTTTTCCTGCTCTCTCTAACCATTGTGTTAACATGATACAAAAAGGTTGCAACAGATTCTTTTAATTATTAATTCAACACACATTTACTTTGAGCCCATTAAGTGCACTCCAATATACTAGTAGTAAATTTGATCAGTAAGGTTTTAGCAGAATGAGCCAACAGTTCAGACCAGGGAATATTAGCAACATCATTTAGGCTGTCCTTATATTGCATTTTGTAGAACAGCTTTGACTTGGAGTGGATCTTAAGTTTTCTACAGTATAGAACTTTTTGTGGAAACGGTGTCCAAAAATATTAGTGAAATAAAGTGAAATTTAATGTATCAATCTTCTAAATAACTTCTCTGCCCTTGAGGTAACTGCATGTTGCTTACCAAGAAAATATTTCAATTGCTCCCTTTAACTGAATTTGAATGGCCACCCTGTAGAACCTGGCGCATGGGACTAATTTTGATCAACAGTGCCGTGCTATTGGAAGAAAATGTTAAGAAGTTAGACTTGCTGAATGGTTACAGATGCTGACAGAGTAGTTTCAAAAATATATTTTTTTATCTATGTGTGTGTGTGTGTATGTGTGTGTGTGTGTGTGTGTGTGTGTGTGTGTGTACAGATATGTATATATACTGAATAAACAGCAACAGAGCTAAGGGTGCTTAAATCCGAATATAGTGACATCAACGATATAGCAAAGTAAAAGGTAAAAACAATTGAAAATGGCAGATGGAATGTTTATTATCCATTTGATTAAGGGATTATGTCGTAGAGAATAACTTGGTGGTGGAAGATGGGTATGGAGTTCATTTTAATGTGGGAATGGACCAAGAGAGAAAGATCTGTCTGGAAAGCAAGTCTCGCTGACAGAGGCTGCCTGCTGAATTTGTGTGTATCCTGCATCTAAAGGCATGTTTGCTAAACTTTTATACACAACTTAGGGTTAATACATTTATTTTGGGGGAGTTAAATTTTAAAAACTAGAAAATTTTTATCTAGGTTCCAAGGCCTTTAGGAACAAACTCTAACCTGTAAAGAAATTGACTATGAAGTTTGAGAATATAACAGATATGGTCTCCTATGTCCTTAATTAACACCTAGAGATCTGAAATATCTGGGAACTATTTAAATGACCACTCTCTGTCAGGCACTGTTCTGGTTGCTGTGGATATATTCATGGGAAGAAAAAAAAAAAAAAAAAATCAACAGAACCCCCTGGAAACTACAAACTGAAAACAAGTAAATAATTAAAATATAGTGAGAAAGTCTATGGATAAAAATATGGCCCTCCATAAAAGGGGGAGTATAAATGCTTAAGTCTCATTGTCAAGGTAATACCTAAGGCTTTACTGTCAAAGTAATATTTGTACTGAGACCTAAAGGAAATAAGGGTTTGGATCTTGCAAATATGGTGGGAGGGGAGACTCAGGCAAAGACCGTGAGACCAGAGCAATCCGGGGGTGTGAGGGGCAGCGTGAAGACTGGAGCACACAGTACAAGGGAGGAACAACAGGAGTTGAGATCCGAGAGCATCGGGCCAGGCTGGCAGGCACGTGGGCCACATAAGAGTTTGGCTCCCTATGAGTGGGCTGGGAAGTCATTGAAAGGGCATAACCAGAGAAAGGGCATGATTCCACTATGAAGTCCCATCTGAGGGTGTGTGGAGAAGACAGGCCAGGGTGGAATCAGGGAGAGCAGTTAGAGCCTTTTGAAAAACCCAGGAAAGGGGTAATAGTGGCATGGCCCCTGGTACTTTGCCTGGAGGTGGTGAGAGGTGCTGGCAGGAAGGCTGGGGACCCCACTTGCTACTGCAACCACAGGACCTGCCGGAATGCCTTGCACTAAATAAATTGTTGAATAAATTAATATACATGATAGTATAAGAAAGCCATACTCAAAAGGACCCACACCACTGTACTCTATAGCATATTCATGTTTTGGGAAAGGAAATTGGATCAAATCTTTCACATTAATGCCATTCATTGGACGTTCACTGCACTGGGCTTCTTAAAAATTTAATTTTGAAATGTTCATCTACAATTTCACAAGCATTCTAAGCATAAGGAATGTGTGCCAAGTTTTATGTTTGTATGGATTTAAGTAATACAACAAAAATTATTAAAATCAATATTATAGTTTACTTTTAGATTTTTCTCCTTTTAAAAACGTCTACATAATTTTGAAGTGTTAAGAATGTTCTTCTAGTCATTTCATGGTGTTCGAAGTCTGCAAAGTCAACCCAAATGAAAATAAGAAATGAGAAGCTCATTCATTCAGGAAATGATTGAGCATTTACCAGGTGAAGAATGCTGCTCTAACACTGTGGATCCTCTCCTCAGAGAGCTGGCGATCAAGATAAGGAAGCAAGACATCTACTTCAACAGCCATAGTTCCACGTGGAAACTGATGGAAGCCAGTAGACCAGGGTGGATACCTTAGGAGCTGGAGGGGTGGGTTGATCCAGAGAAGATCCTGGTGACTTCGTGAGGATGAGGGCGCCATGAGCAAAAGCATTAAGGCTCGACACACACCATCTATAAAAGTTTATATAGAAAATAGAAAGTAACTCAATCTGCCTGAAATATAGATCACATTAGAGAGGAATTGAGTTAAATAGGCTGAACATGAAGATCAGCACAAAAGTCAATAAAAATATCAGAAAACTGACTCTGTGACTCCTATCATTTCTCTAGTGGTGGGTGCCATTAACCTCTGTTCACCCCAGGGATCTCTCAGGAAACCCCTCCTGTGTGGGGAAGGGAGAGTGTCCACATGGGTGATCAGATGGGACCCCGAATTCTGAAAACCCATGCGAATCAGTCAGTGGGTGGATGTCGAATGCAAACCACGTGAACCTTTCACCAGGTGGGATGGAAACATGTGGCGAGGCCCAGGTGGACGTGCTCATTCCCCGTGTACTCATCTGGCAGTGGCTAGGTCCACTCACCCTTCCCATCCTGGAAAACAGGCCTTTCTATGGAAGGCATCTTCCTTGGAATGGCACCTGGGGGTCAGTAACTTCTCTGTGCCCTCTTGAATCCTCTGAATCCTTGGAATCTAAGGAAAAGCTTTTACCTTGTGGATTTCCAGATATACATACACTTTCTTTCTGTGAAGTTTTTTTCTCTACCTTTACAAGCTTTGTGGACCTATTATGTTCACATCCCAAATCACTGGTAATTTTATAAAAGTGTTTTCTTCTTTTTAAGTCAGGCTGGGATCAATTTTTGAAACCTCCCTGGAAGTGAGACAAAATATTTGCACTCCGTTCTTCTGGTAAAGCAAAGAAAGGCAGACAAACAAAACAGTTCAGTTTCCATGTTAAAAAAAAAAACAAAAAAAAAAACCCCTGCAAACCTTTATCCTGCCATATTTATAAGAACAAACAATTTGAAATACCTGAAAATCCATTAATAAAGAACGGCAGGGATTAGTTAGATAAGCGATGGTATATTTAGTCAATTGAATTTGTGCTGTATGGTAAATGAAGGCAGAAGAGAGGTGACCTTGAAGGGAAGGAACTTAATTAAGTTGGAAATTTCTTGGGGGTGGGAAACAGAAATCTTCTCTATCTTGATCTAGATAGGGCATGCAGATATATATAAAATCTTCAAGCTGTACATTAAGGTTTGTGAACTTTACTCAATGTAAACTATACCACAGTGAAAATTGCAGCTGACAGAATCATGAAAAATAATAAAAAATGTCGATTTATATTCATTCACTTGGAAAGTAGCCTATAATGTATTATTTAGAGAATAAATGAGGTTGACACACACATGCTTGCATCCAAGAGAGTAATTAGATATTCATAGAAAATGGTCTGAAAGGATACAACCAAACAATATCAATATTTATCTCTTGATAGAAAGATTTAGGGTGACCTTTTAAAATATGGTATCTTTTTATAGTATCTAAATTTTTATAATAAACACGTTTTACTTTTAATATTAACCAATATAAATTTATTTTGTTTTGGAAAACAATGCTGAAAACTATGACTCCAAAATAAGATTTTTGGAAGTTGAAGGCTATGATATTTTGGGTTCCTTCTGTAAATATGAAAGAGTCATTGATTACTGCCAGTTAAGGAACCCCATAAATGTTCCCCAAGAGCTGTGTGCTTACTTGTGTTATAGAATTTACTGCACCATGTAGAGGGGATCCATTTACTTGACTTCTTCCTCTAACACACTGTCAGGGACAATGTCATATTCACTTTGACACATATAAGGCATTTAATAAATAATGATCAAATAAATAAGCAAGTGATGGTAAGGAGTTTGAGGATGATTAATTTGGAAGCAGATATGCGATGGATTAGAGGCAGTATAAAAACTCAGAATATAAAGTAGTGACAAGAGCTGAGAAAAGGAATACTTGTGATGTATGTTATAGGAGAAAAATTAATAGTAATTGGAAGGATTTTCTATACGGATTAAGTGAGCAGTCAAAATCAAAAGTGAATTTCAAATCATGAACCTAAATAGTGAAATAATGTTGCCATTAACAAAAATAAGGAACCCCGGAGGAGAAGTGAGTTTAGGGGGCAAGATTCTGAATATAATTTAGGACATGCTGCCTTTGAGGAGCAGAGAAGCCATCAGGTAAAGATGCTGCAGTTGGTGCAGAACCAACTTGGGATAATGTATCAAGATGGTTGGTTTTATGTTGAGCCATATGTATATGTGTATATATGTATGTATATACATATGGAGCACCTCCACACAGTGTAAATAAGCTTTTGTTTGGGGGTAAACATATTTAGTCTCCACTGGGGATTGGATGTGTGAAGTCTTGTTGAGACACAGTCAGTAATTACAAAATTGAGGCTGAGGCATTTAATTCCCTTCCAAAATTTCCCAAAGCAGCAGAAACGCATTACTGTTAAGAACTTGAAGTTGACAAGCAAACAGAAAGGACAGTTGGGGGGGAGGGAGGAGAGGGAGGAGGGAGGGAGGTTTTGGTAAGGGGTAACAATAATCAACCACAATGTATATCGACAAAATAAAATTAAAAAAAAAAAAGAAGTATAGAAGTGTAGGCAGATGTGGGGAGTGAGAGTGGGTGTTTGAGGCCATTGTTATTTCTGTGAGCTACTGACTGAAGAGGATAGAATTTAAAAAGCAACTAGAAACATCCCAGCTGAGCCTAGAACACAAGCTCCCACCTCTTCATCTCTCACCTTCTTTGAGCACCTCCAATTTCCAATGCAACCAGCATCTCTGTCCCTAGATGACCTATGGAGGAGGAGATAATCTTCAGAACTATGCTGGGAACTTTCTTCTTGCCTCCCGTTACTCCAACTAGGTCACCTCCCACCTTTCCATTGTACTTGCGAACCAAAAAGTCCTCATGAATAAGAAGGTGAAATGCGTGAGGAACCCAGAGCCCTGTGGTATGACCTGAATTCACAGCCCCACCATAGCATCGTAGTCCTCATCTTTTTGGGTATCCCAGGGTGGAGTGTGAGAGAGGGCACTGGACCATTAAGGCTGGTTTCAACTACAGAAAGAGATTTTCTTCATTCTTAATTTCAAAATAGAATCAACATATCAGACAGAGTTTGCTGAGCTGGCACCTTTTGGTTGTTCTGAGGTGACCTTATGTTCCTGATTCTCTTCCTCCCCATCTTATGATTTAATAATAAGGCAGACTTTCATTTTTCGAGCAATTAGTTGTACCAGACACTATATGTAATGTGTCTTATTTAATACATTAAACAATCCTATAAAGTAGATATAACTATCTCCTTCTGATTAATTTTTTAAAAGACCTAAAATTTAATATTCTTTATGAAAAATCTCTCAGAAAACTAGTCATAGTAGATGTTTTTAATTTGAGAAAGAATATCTTTTTGGATGTGTAGAGACATCAAAATTTTCCCTTGAGATTGGTAAAAACAAGATGCCTGCTATGTCCAGTTCTCTCCAACATTGCATTGGAGGTCCTGGACAGGGCAGTAAGACAAGAAAGAATAACAAAGTTTTAAGGATTGAAAGGAAGAAATAAAAATGTTATTTGATTGATATTTAGAGAATGCAAAAGAATATAGAGATAAATTATTAAGTACTTAGGAATATATGTCCTGAAAGATATGCAAGGCTACAAAGAAAACTATAAAATTGTAATGAAAGAAATATCTAAAGAAATGGGGGGAGGGATACACACATGTGCATGGATTGGTAGATACAATATTGTAATTGTTGTCATATATTCCCTAATTGATTTATAGATTCAATGCAATTTCTATCAAAATCTTAACAGTTTCGTTGTTGTTGTTTTTAAATCTGAACTATTCTATTCTATTTTGTTTTGCTTTTGGTGGAACTCAGAGAGCTAATTCTAATCAACCTAAATGTCCAGCAACAGATGACTAGATTAAAAGAACCTGTAGTATACATACACAATGGAATATTACTCAGCTATCTTAAAAAATGATATCCTATCAGGATATCATCCTCCTAACAGGAAGCCATCATGTTAAGTGAAATAAGTCAGGCACAAAAAAACCCCAAATATAGCATGATATCACTCATATGTGGAATCTAAAAAAAAGTGGTTCCATAGAAGTGGAGAGTAGAATAATAGTTACCAGAGGCAGTGGGGGAAGAAAGAGGAAAAATCATGGACTAATGAGTACAAACCCATTTGTCTACCCTAACTGAATCATTGTGCAATATATGTATGTATTGAAACAGCGTACTGTACCCCACAAATACATACAAGTAAATATAAAAAAAAATACAATGACAGAAAATAGCAAAGAAACTTTGGGAAAGTTGAGGAGAGGGGACCTGCTATGCTAAATGCCAAGATTTAGCATAAAGCTGCAGAAATTAAAGTGTGGTCCTGGCACAAAGACAGATACACTGAGTGCAGCAGGATAGAAATAGATTCAGGTGTCTGTGGACACTAGATTCATGACTAAAGGAGCACTGCAGAGCAGGGAGAGCTAGTCTTTTTGAAAGATGATGCTGGAACAGTTGGCTATTCATACTAAAAAAAAAAAAAAAAAAAAGAAACTAAGCCCTACCTCATGTCATGCATGCAGAGTAAGTCAATTCATGTTGACAGTAAACCTAAAGGTGAAAATCAAAATGATAAAGCTGTTAGACTGCAACATAGAATGTCTTCATAATCTACAGGTAGTATGTGTGTTTTCATAATCTACAGGTAGCAAATATTTTTTAAAATAAGGCTCAGAAAGCATTAATCAGCAAAAGAAAAATTGGTGAATTTTACTGCATTGTTTTAGAATTATTGAAATATAACCTTAAGAGAGGGAAAAGGAAAGCCACAGATTGTGAAAATATATTTTTAACACATCACCAACAAAGGGCTTGTGGGAATACAAGCCCACACTACCAGAATGTGGAAATACTTTCAAAATCCATAACAAAAGAAAAACAATCTTTTTTTTTTTTTAAACCCTCTATTTGAACAGGCACAGATTTGAAACTACAGTGACATCCATCAGGCTGACAAAAATTCAAATATCTGACAATACCAAATGTTGGCATAGAAGTGAAGCAACTGGAATTCTCATACACAACTGCTGGGAATTTAGGTTTGTAAAACCATATTAAATAAAAGTTTGACAGCACTGACTAAAGCTACAGAGGAACTTACCCTTTTTCACTCCTGGTTTTAGAATACAAAGAAATGTGTGCTTATGTGTAGTAGGATGTATCGAAAGAATAGCCATAGTAAAGTGTTCAAAAATAGGTCCAAAGAGGAAACAATCCAATGTGGTCAATAATACAATGCAATATATTCAAACTATGGGACATTATATAAGCATACTTCAAAAAATTGCAGAAAAATAGAATTAAAAGATAATATAAATCTTACCATGAACTTTTTGAAGTACCTCATACAGCAATGAAAATGAACTCCAGAAACACACAACAGTGTGGGTGACTTTTAAAGACAAGACGTTGAGTACAGAAATCAACAAAATGGGTAATGCATGTCTTAGTCTGTTCAGGCTGCTATAACAAAATACCACAGACTGGGGGCTAAAACGACAGGATTTTATTTCTCATGGTTCTGGAGTCTAGAAGTCCAAGATCACAGTGTTGGCAGATTCAGTGTGTGGTGCAGGCCCTCTTCCTGGTTTGCAGACAGCTCTCTTCTCACTGAGCCCTCACGTGGTGGAAGGAGTGGAGGAACTCTCTGAGGCCTCTTTTATAAGGGCACTAATCCCATTCGTGAGAGCTCTCTCCTCAAGACCTAATCACCTCCCAAAGGCCCCACCTCCTAATGCCATCACCTTGGGGCTTAGGATTTCAACATACGAATTTTGAAGTGACACAAACATTCAGCCTATAGCAGTGCATTATTCCATTTACATAAACTTCCCAAAAAGATAAAAGTAAGCTATATTATTTAGAGATGCTTAGGTAATAAAATTGTGATAAAAAGTAATACCTTTAAATTCAGAAGTGTTCTCACTGGAGAGCAGGGGGGTGATGACTGGGAAGGGTCACCTGGGGGCTGGTTATACTTTATGTCTGACTCACAGGGTATCACACAGGCTATTGTTTTATAATCGTTTATTAAGCTGGACATTGTTTTCCATGTACCTTTCTGCTTGTTTCTTATGTGTCTTAACAATAAAATGAACTGAGGCTCAGAAAGGTAGAAAAGCCAGTGGAAGTGTGAAAGCTAGAAAATGACGAAGCTGAGATTTGGTCACAGTATCATCCCAATGTATCATTGGTTCTTAAATTTTGGTTCATGGATCATATATGGAAAAAACAATGGTGCTTGTCAAAAATGCACATGGGAGATTTTCACACAATACTGACTAATTGGAATTTTTGTGTGCCAGATCCTTGAGTCTGCATTTTATCAAGTACTTCTGAGGTGATTCTGAAACACAGCAACATGTGGAAAGGAACGCCCTGAACCATACCTTACTGTCCTCAAGAGAGGATGACTTAATTCATCCATCCCCGCTGAAGGTCTCACATCTTTCTCTTTATTCCAGAAAGAAAAGTTATTTTGACTGTTTAAAAAAAGTGACTGAGCCTGCTAGAGCCAGAAACAAGTATTGGGATCAAGTAAAAATTGTACCTCTTAGTCTGAGGTAAAAATGAAACAAGATAAGTGAGAGGACAGACGTAAGAAGCTCGGCCAGTGTCCAGAGACAGGGTATCAACTGTGTGGATCCACCCGGGGCTCTTTTATCAGCTCCCACAGTACGCAGTGTTTCCAAGTCAGCATGTCCAATCAGAGGAAGCTAATTTCTTATTAATTTTGTGTTTATTTTTATATGTCCCCTTGGTATTTAATAAAGTCTCCTTGAGTCTTCCAGTTTATCTCAGCTTTTCTAAAGATAACTACAAACTAAAGCAGGAAGGTTCTCAAATGTTCTCTTCCTCCATCCCTCCCACGGAAAAGGACTCTGACTTGGTCCACTGGGTGTTTTCCCCTCTCTGCCCGTCAGTATTGGTGCTGCCCTAGCAGACAGATTGTGAGTGTGTGTGTGTGTGTGTGTGTGTGTGTGCGTGTGTGCGTGCGTGCGTGCGCGCGCGCGCGCGCGCATCTGGAGGAAAGACTATGGAAGGGAAGATGAATGAAAGAATGGGATAGACCTGGAAGTGAATCATTTGTGAAAGGGGTGGAAGCAGGTGAAATGCGTACATATATGGATGAGAGATCAAAGAAGAGCTTGAGAAAAGCAAGCGAAGCATTCAAGGTGCTTTGAATCTGCTTCTTGGATGAGTATCTGTGATCACACTACCCCGTGTTCAGACCACAGGGGTACAGCTTTATAAGCACTATAGACAGTGCAGCAAAATGGAGCCAGAGCTCCAGGGTATCAGTGCCCCCTAGAGGGCAGTGGGGCATTCTGGTGGGACGGATAATTAAGAGAACATGACACGGGTACAGAGTTGTGACCACTGGCTTAGCCGCCCTCTGCTCTCTGGCATCTAAAGGTGCTGCAGCCCCAGCTCAGCCCAGTGGTTCTACAGTTGCAGAAATGCTTGGTGCGACTTTCCTTTCTGAGTCTTTCAACTCTTTGGCTTTGTGTTTGAAAGCAGACAAACAAGATAACATTTCTGCTGTATGGAAGCACTGCTTTCACTAAACCACCTGAGAGGAAGCACCCTTTCACAGTGACCAGATTATGTCTTATTTTATATATGTCTTATTTAATATAGTAGCATAGGCTGAATATTGTCCTCACAGCAAAAGAACAGAACAATCTCTTCTTTATTTCTAGAACATTGGTACAAAGATAAATAAACATTTCAGAGGTTGAATTTTATATTTTTAGATGTAGCTTATGTATTCGTTCAAAAGGAACGATATTTTACATGTATAGGCTTTTTCCAAGAAGCAAAGCCAACAGTATTATACTCTCCAATCTGAAAATAGTTCAAGATTTATAATGACACCTAACATTTGCACGGCACTTTATATCTTACAAAACCTTTCAAGAATATTTTCATATATGATCCCCATCTCAACCGCCCACATTACATTAAGGAAAACCCACGTGCCAGACCTGAAGTTACTTGGCTAAAGTTACTTGTCTCCTAGATGCGACATTTGAGTGAAAACCAGGTCTTCAGACTCTAGGTCTTCAGTGCTTATCTCTGTCACAGGTGCTGTGCATACACGTGCACACAGCTATTCTTCAGGCACATGGCACTGAAGTTCTCTTCAATGCCTGCCACATACCTTAGCATTTGATTGGTTGAAATGGTAACCAACCTAGAAACATGAAAATGTCAGCTAGGATTGGGAGACTTTAAAATAACCAGGAAAAATGATAGGACATTTTTGACTTCTTAAAACACAATTGCTGTCTCAAATATGATGGATGACCACCCATCATCTTTTCTTCAATTTGATAGAAGGGCATCCTAAGAAAGGACCATTATCTTTTGTGTTTTTTACATCACCTACTGCTGCTGGTCATGAGTGGGATTGGCAGACTGAGGGCTCTGGTCTATTCCCACCCCAAGGTATATCTCCTTAGCAAATGGAGGAAATAGCGTCTATCCTTCATATTCATAAGAATATCGTGTAGGACAAATTAGATGAATTAGCACACACATTTTTCCATTGTAGCATATTGTACAAATATGAGGCATTATTATTCAGCACAAAATGCATTCTGGGTCACCAGATGTGACCCATTATGCTTCATAATAAATATCTTAAGTATAAGAATTCTTTTAAAATATTAAAAAAAAATAGTTCATGGGAAGAACAGGCTATCTTCAGATAACATAAAATTCCCTTTATAATTCAATTGAGAAAACTGAGTCAGTGGGTCTTGACGGGTTTCAAAGAAAGAATATAAAATTGAGATCTGTGACTGGTGTACTAATTCACTTTGAATGAAAATAGAAAGCTGAATTTTTTTATAAAAGCAAAATTAAATGAAATCCCACCTTTATAAATATATACATAATTACATACATAATATATAAACATATATTACATATAATATAATATATATAAATATACATATACATTGATTTTACTAAAACATATGCTTTTAAGTGCCCATCAACTTTCTGGAATTGAATGATGACATTCAGTAACAAACAACACAATTTTATTTGTTTTTCAAAAACAAAGGGTTTTTTCAGTGGCAACAGTATGGAAGCTGCAGTTGACACAGTCATGACGGCGGTGTCACTTCTGAGATGTGTAAAGGGCTGTGATCCTTGAGTGAATCCCATCATAATTGACTCGCCTCACCGGCAGATCTGTAAGAAAGAGTGGTAATGAAAAGACTGAGTTAACTCCAAAGAGTGTAATACTGAATAGCCATAAAGTACTCATGGATATTTTTTCTTGAAAGAATAAAATACTACAGTGATTACAGAAAATTATTAGCTAAAAAAAAAAAAAAAAAGAAAAGAGTGTTGAAATTGATTTTGTTTCCTGCATAGTTCCAGAAATAAGGGGATACCTCTATACTGAAGACAACCTATTAATTGAAAGTAAAGTTAACTGATTTACAGATAAGACCGCATAGTGATAAGGTAGATATAGCATGTGTTGGCTTCTTTGTGACCACAAACAATCGCACATGGTTCCTGATTTTGGCCACCATGTGCGACAAGGCCAGGATATATAATGGCTGTAGGAAGTTATGGTACATTCAGGAAAAACACTCACCCTGGAATGATTTCACACTGGTCAGAGTCTCCAGTGGCCTGTTACAGGATTCTGTATCATTCTGTTGAAAAGTAAAACCAATGACTCTGATGCAGATAGAACTCCTTATCAAATGCACAGTTTATACAAAGCTGAAAACAATAGTAAATAAATCAAGTGGCAGATCAATACACGGAATAAAGTTGACATTTTAGAATTATGATCTAAAATAAACAATAAAATTTGGCAGTAATAGAAATAAAGTCCTCCGTTAATGGTGTACAAATTACTGACATAAAATAGGATAGAACAGCTGGGTTTAACTGCCGCTGTAGAGGAGAAATGCTTTTCTTTTTGCTTTATATTTTATATGGAGACACCTCTAATATGGTGACATTCCTGGTGTCTTATCTCATGACTTACTTGACAAGTGGGTAACAGTCATTCATTCATGAACTGGGTGGAGCTAATCTTCTATAAATGTGTAAGTGCTAAAAAGTCATTTTTACTTCTCCACTTAGGACATTGCAAGAAAACAAGTAAGGATATGTGCATCTATTCTACAAAGCTAATTTTTTTATGACTACTGTGTCCCAATGCCCAGGTTCATGGGAGCCAGGTATAAGCAGCAGCAAGCCCATTGTGCCCCACACTTAAGCCATATGCTCCAACATAGCTTGTATCTTTAATTTCCATTCATGTGACTTTTGTGTTTTTCTCTCAATTTTTCCAAAGTCATGAGCAAAAAAGTATTATTTATGGTGTTCTCTCAAACTCAGGTAAATGCTTAATGTGAAACAACTTAAAAGTATCAATACTTAGCCAAGAATATAGAGGATTTAAAGGTAGGGAGTAATAGTGACTTTCAAGTATGTGAGGGAATATCTTTTAGAACAGGGAATGCTCTACGTAGCCTCAGAGGGAAACAGATTCTTACTAAATATAGAAAAAAATTATAGCAAATAAAGGAGAAGCAAAAGAATTTATCCATTCATTTATGTATTCATTCATTCATGAATCTCCTATGTGCCAAGCATGTATATCATACTGCAATGTACTGAAGACAAAGCCATGACGGTGACCAGCATGATCCCTTCCCTGAAGGCATTTGCTTTTCAACGGGAATAACAAAGAGGTAACTGCAGCACAGTGCAGTGAGCACTGTTGCAGAGCAAGTGCAGGATGCTACTGGACACATATGATAGGGTACCTGAGCCAGTTTAGGACACATGAGAGGGATTTTCAGAGGAAGTAGTATTAAGTTGGCAACTAAACATAAGATCATTGACCTAAGTGCAGGAAGGAGAAGTAGAACAGTGTTCCAGGAAGTAAGAACGGGACACAGCAAAGCTTTGAAAGGGAGCAAAGCTTCAGGGAGCTTGGACTATATCCCAAAGATAATGGGAAATCAATGAAAGTAGAAGTGTACCAAATCAAACTTGTAATTTTGAGATTACAGTAACTGTCCAATGAAAAATGGAGGCTGGCATGAGGGGAGGGGTGATAAAGACTGAAGGCATGGGGACAGAAAGAAGTGGAGAGATGTCAGTGACTTGTGAGATGGTGAGCGCCCCATCGCTTGAAAGGTTTAGGAAGACACTGAATGACTATGCAATTGTCAAGGGTGCTATACATGAGCTTCATATATTGATTGAACACACAGTGATCTCGGAGGACATTGCTGCCTCTAGATCCTTTTGCTGCACTCATTAGCCAAGATGACTAGAACTGGGTGAAGGTCATTACTCATTGAGGTGGGAAGTGTTAGCTAATGTTAAGCCAAACAAACTAGGTTGGCTCCACCTAACTGCCCAAATCTGCGGTGAATTTCTGATCTGGAGGTGGTTAGTTAAGTGGGACAGGAAAAATTTTTGACAGCTGTTTTCAAAATGGTATCATGACTTGGAATATAGTATTCCCTAGAGAACATTTAGAGACAGGATTGGTACTATCAGGGGCCATGAGAGATAAGTGGAAGCAGTCTGTCTAAATTATGGCTGGTGGACGAATTTTAATTATCCAACTCCTTTATGCAAACTGAATGATTATGTTCTACAAGTAAAAAACTTCAACCTGCTGCCTGATAGGTATGAATG
This sequence comes from Cynocephalus volans, assembly GCF_027409185.1. NCBI lineage: Eukaryota > Metazoa > Chordata > Mammalia > Dermoptera > Cynocephalidae > Cynocephalus > Cynocephalus volans. The sequence goes on along the minus strand of NC_084472.1, from coordinate 13,513,607 downwards.
TATGGAGACAGTGAAACAGACAATTTAAAACGGAGACAGTCTCAGAACAATTTTCAAAATGTATTCTTTATATTTTTAACTTATCAAAGTAAAAGAGACATATAGATCAATAAATCAGATTAAGTCAAAATATTTACATTATTTAACAATGAAAACCAGCAGTCTCCTGCCCATCCTCGAGCTCTGTTCCCCACAGGCATTCACTTTTAGCTCTTGCAGCTATTTATACCAGCAATTACCTCTCCCAATATTTATTCTGCTATTTCTTTATTTATCTCTTTTAGAAACTATCTATTGGCTTTGGTTATAATAGATATAAGTTTAAAGTGATTTTTTCTCTCCCCAGCTTTAATTCTTTCCTCTATAAAACATAAGCGAACAGTAAGCATTCCACTACTAAATCACCGTGATGCTGAAGTGGGATTATCTCAGTGCCTTATCACTGCAACCGTATCAAATCTCCCTTTCATCCACTGAACAATTCTCCATTCACCCTTTTAGCTGTAGAAGCTCACTAAGTTTAGACAAGACGCATGGTTGTCCGGGGATGATCCCTTTTCCCAACTTTAATAGCAGCTCAGAAAGGCCATGTGATTGAGTTTTCACCAATGGAATTTGATTGCAAACAGTGAGTGCCAATTCCTTACAAGGAAAAGTTACCACTCCAAATCTTCCCTGTCCTCCTTCCTAAAAGCTGGAAAGTGGCTATACTGATAGGAGAGAGCTTTGACAGAGCAATAGACAACACCCTAAAACACAGCAAAGCAGCAGGATGGAAGGACCGAGAGTCCCTGGATGACCTCCTGAGGCAGAGCCATTCATACCACTGGCACCAGCAATTCATCACTGGTTTGGGTAGCTGATGGAGAACGTACTTTATCTTTCTACCATGTACTCCATAGTCTCTAGACTATTATGTAAAAAAGAAATATTTGCATGAAGTTTATTTTAACGCCTGTATTTCAAAGTATCTTTGTTACACTGCCTCATCCTGTACACTAACTATTGCAAACATTTTATAAACTACCAAACTCTAGCTTATGTTCAATTATAACAATTTGGCTCATTCACATATAGTCATTCACAATAGCTCTGCTCATTCACTGTGCCCTATGAAGCTGCCATCCCATCTAAAAATTAGAGCAAATCAGCCAGACAAATTAGCAAAGAAGTAGCAATTTACTAAATAGATCCCTTGTGATTTTAAAGAGTTAATATAGCTTCTAAAAGTACCTAACCAAGCCTGCTCCAAGCTTAAGCCCTGGAAGGGTCTGGCTTATTATAAACTAGTACTTTCAAGTTCTAACATGTAACTAGTTGAGTGAGAACAACTAAGAAATTCAAAGATAATTGGTTGTTAAATTAACAAACACTAATCGAATAACCAACACACATACTGCATTGACTTAGTAAACCTCTCCTGCCTAGGGGTGAAAGAAGTTCTCTCCTGGGCTAGGTTACAGAATTTTGTTAACAGTGGCTGACAAAGCCTAAAATAATTGGGAGGCTTTATGGAATATAGGGGATAATGGCATTAAACAGGTACCTAGGGATGCACACTTTCCACCCCCATCTTTGAACCAAAGGGAATACTTAGGAGAAGAATCCAGAAAATCAGCCGGTGAGACAACTTTGGAAAAAGGCTTAGTTTGTCTTGCACAGCGATGGTACTTCAATACTAGAGTGATAACAGCCTGGTATATGGCATTTTGATGTTATTATGGCACAGGCCTCTGGCGTACTTGATTGAGCTTCTCACAGAAACTTCTAAAACTGAAATATCTTCTTTGTGTTACAAATATATGGAAACAATAAAACAGAGAATTTAAAATGTAGACAGTTTCAGAAAAACCTGCATACCTACTTGTCATTACAATTTTCAGCTTGTGCCAGTGTCAAGCTACTGTCTACGTAAATCCTAGGCAGGAATGAGATGGGCCACTCTGGAATCAGATTAGTGCAGATATTGCTTATCATCTTATTTTTAAAGGTGAAAGTTAACCTCAGAGGTATTTTATAAAATTATATTTTGTAAAGATAAATTATTTATTAATTGCTTCAATAAGATCTGTGTTTTTCTGCCAAATAGCATACAAGAGAGGGAATATTATTTTACTTATTTTTTAATTAATGGACTGTACCCCATAAATACATACAATTATTATTCTTTTAAATACTCGTGTAACCGATGTGCTGCCTGGCCGCTGTGCTGCCTGGCCGCAGGCTCCTGGGAGGGATATCTAATGTTGTAGAACAGGGAGGGTCATGAAGTGCCTTCGAAGATTTTTTAAATCAGGAGCTTTCCCTGTGAGGCAGGGCTGCAGGGCATCACCCAGGAATGGCCAGCATTTGGTAAAACATGTTGGAGGAATGCTTAGCCTTTCACGGAATTCAATAGGAGAGATAATAATGAATAAGCTCTGATTAAGAACAGAAGCAAGTCTTAACTTTGGTAACAAGGTTTCTGAAGTGAAAAGAAGATGTCTTGGTGCAGATTAGACTGGATAACAGGAACAATATGAGTCTCCCAAAAGAGAACCTAGTCTGGGCAAGATCTATTCCCTGTGCCCCGCAGGTTAAAGCTAATCATTCCCACCAGGGAATGAAGGAAGAGACTGACATCAGAAGCCACTGGGAAGCTGTTTTTACTATTGTAAATGTGGATAATAGATTTCATTGTTGATGTGGGCACTCATTTGGTAACAACTTGTGAGTTGGAGTACACTTAAGATGAAAATATCTCAAAAGGAAATATGGCATCTGACCACTAAGTACAAGATTTCAGTGCCCTAAGTGGATAAATGCCACAGAAAATTCTTTATTACACTTATGACCGACTTTTTCACCTTTCAGGAAAATTTAAGGGATTTGAAAAAGACACCAGTTTTTAAAATTTTGATATTCTGATTCATTTGTCACTGTTGAAATAAAACTCTTAAGTGTTTGTAGATCTCCTCTTCACTGAATCTGTCGGCTATATTCTGTATATATTTTGACAAAGTGAACTCTGTAATATTGCAATGAATTGACCTCTCTGCTCTGGTGTGTCACAGCATATGATTGGGGTATAGTTCTGTACCAGTGCCCTTTTTGTTTTGGATCCATATTAAAATCTTTGTTAAACACAGTCAAGAATTACAACCAGTTAAATGGGCTAATGATGCATTTTCTTGAGTTTCCCCAAAGAGTTCTTTAAAAAAAAAACAAAAAGATTTATTTGGAAATAATTCACATATCCATGCAACTCACCCATTTAAAGTGTAAAATTCAGTAATTTTCAGTATATTCACAGATATGTGCAATCATCACAATTTTAGACCATTTTCATCATCTCTAAAAGATACCCCAGACCCTTTAGTTATCATCCATCTATACCTCAGTCTTCCCCATCCCTAAGCAACCACTAATATATGTTCCATCTGTATAGATTTCTCTGTTTAGGACATTTTAAATCAGTGGAATTATATAACATGTAGCCTTTTGTGACTGTTTCATTTTTCTCAGCATAAAGTTTTCAAGGTTAATTCATACTGTAGCATGTATCAGAACTTCATTACTTTTTATGGCCAAATAATGTTCCATTTTATGAATAGATTACATTTAGTTTGTTCATTCATACACTTGGGTTGTTTATAATTTGTGGCTATCATGAATAATGCTGCTATGAACATTCATGTAAAAGTTTTTGTGTGGACATTTTTTTTTTTACTTCTCTTGGGTAAATGCATAAGAGTGAAATTGCTAGAACATAAGATAACTCTATGTTTCATTATTTGAGGAGCTGCCAGATTGTTTTCCAAAGCAGCCACATCATTTACATTTTTACCAGCAGTACATTACAGTTGTTATTTCTCCACATCCTTGCCAACACTTGCTTTTATCTTACTTTTTAATTCTAGCCATCCTAGTGAGTGTGACTAGTATGTCACTGTGGTTTTGATTTGTATTTTCATTATAACTAATGATGTTAAGCATCTTTTCATGGGCTTATGGGCCATTTGTCTGTATTCCTTGAAGACATGTCTATTTAAATCTTTCGTCCATTTTTAAATTGTGTTATTTGTCTCTTTAGTCCCCCAAAAGTCTTTTAATTCTATCTGATATCCTATATTCCAAGGATACACAGCTTCTCTTTCCCTTCAGTAAAAAGTAGTTGAACTGTTTTTCTTCAAAGGCTAAAGCCTTTTTAGAACATTTGTTTTTGAGTGGTAAGCTTCTGCTTTTCTGGAAAGTATTAGAGATTTTTATTGCCTTTCTTAAGGCTCCATGACATGACTAAATAAACCCTGCGCAATTCTCTTCTGCACTAGCAGTTAGACTTTTCCAACCAGAACAGTGTTTATTGATCCCTAGGGGACCAGCTAACAGAGAATGAAAATAAGTTGAAGAGCTAGGTAAGCTTCTAAAGTGATTACAAAATTTTAGTATTTCCTTCACATTCTTCCAATTCCAGTGTATTTTTCACAGTTACTTCCAAATTTTGCTTTGTGCATTCTGGGTTCAGACAAAAAGCAATTTATTTTACAAACCTTAGAAAGTTAACTTCATTATGGGTGAACATTTATTTTTCTGTGATTTGTGTGTGTTTGGCATTTTTACAAGAATTGCCCTTCATAACAAAGATATATTTTGCATTAGCTTTTATGTGCCAAGTAAATACATCAATATATATCAATCAAAAAAAAAAAGAGAAATGTACAAAACTAACAGTAATGACAGGTCATAATATATTACTCTAAGTCTTCATTAGGTAAGCAAAATAAAAATAAGCAAAAATATGATAAGAGGATTTGAATAAAATAATCATAGGAATGCAATAGAACTGATCATTAATCAAAGCTAGCCATTAAACAACTAATAAAAAGTCAAGAATAGCCCTTTTTATAAAGAATCTTTTTAAAGGGTCAATCTAATAATTTTGCTCCCCTGTTTAAAACCCTCAGAAGTCTTCCCATTGCTCTTATGATAGAATCACAAACATTTCATGGAGTGTAAGTAGAAGCCCTGCATAATCTGGGCCACCTGGGCCCACAGGACCTCATTTTTACCACTTTCTTCGCTTACTCTCGAGTCAACACCCAAGTTGGCAAATAGGTAAAGCTAATGGAGAAAAAATTCACAAATGTTTCATAGATATATAAGAAAATGTGCATTGAAAAACAGTTTACTGAAAATTATTATAAATAATTGAGATTTTTCCCAGGCATTTCTCTTCTCTGTCCTCTAAAGAGAATTGTGAGGTCGTCCACCCTCTTTCCCTCCTCTCGGGTCCTCTCAGCCACACGATGGAAAATGAAGAGGAAAGTAGGAGTGTGAACATGCCCTGCAGAGGGTTTGGGTTGTTTCTCTGCTGCTTCTGGAAGAGATGGATTCTGAAGAAGCTGTGGTATATGAAAGAGAGAAGGAGAGGGAAAAAGAATTTTCTAAAGTATTATTGAAAACTGCTAGGGAACTTATTTCATATATTCTGTTGGCTGCATACCCTGAGTTCTTTTGACTACTGCACAGCTCCTGGAATAAACGGCGTGGGTCAGGACCTTACATTCTTTACACAAAACCTCATAGATATAGAATGACTATCTTGATAAAGATATGATGGATTCACACAAAAGAAGAAGGAAGGAAGGGCCAAAATGCTTTCTGTTAACTCTAGGATATTCGATGATTTCTGGAAAATTTTCACATATTTATTTTTGTTATTCCTTTCTCAGGATATATAGAAAAACCTTCAGAAGGAAAGGGGAAAATATAGGACATCTGATAAGTTTTGTTATACTATTTTTAAAAGGAGCATTTTGCCTTAACATTTTTTTTAAGTTATATTTTTAGAATATCAGAAAAGATGTCTGAATAAAAGAGGATCAGCTTAAAAGTTTTAAAAAATAAATTTAACATATTCTGTAGAATTAATGTCTGTATTTAAACCATATGACTCATATGTCTTTTTTTTTTTAGCTTTAGAATATTGAAAAAAGAAATTACAGTTTGTGGTAAATATTATTAATACCCTTCAAATGAATGCAGGAAAGAAAGGACATCTCTTTACAGGCACGTTTCAAAGTACAGTCATGTGTTGCTTGACAACAGGGATACATTCTGGGAAGTGGTCGTTAGGGGATTTCGTCACTGTACAAACACCATAGGATATACTTACACCAACTTAGATGACACAGCCTATCACACACCTAGGCTACATTGTGTATAGTCTATGGCCCCTATATGAGTAATGTGTTGTACTACATCTGTACAAAGGCTACAGCATCAATAGGCAGTAGAAATTTTGCAGCTCCCCTGTAAGCTTAGTGGACCACCACTCTACATGTGGTCAGTCTTGGACAGAAATATCGTTATGCAGCACATGACTGCATGCAACTGAATTCTATCCGAAGATTTTTTGGAATCAATACCAAATTTTTGCACTATAGCTAGATGCCTTTTCACTTTCTCTAGAGAATGATGTTAAGCTTCAACAACGAAAAAACGATAGCCCTGTAAGTGCCTCTGCAACGTTTATTCTAGTTCTGGTGTGCTAAATGTCCACACACCGATACTTTTCAACATATACTCGTATATCTTTAACTCACTCAGTTGTCACATCAAGTAGGGGGTGTAGGAGAAAGATGCTGTCCAAGAAATCAAAACAGAAAGCAGAAATGAAGCGGAATGTGTACTCGATACACAAGTGCTGTAAGTCATAAGAACTTTGGGCTAATTATCATTACTCCATGTAGATAAGCTAAGACTATATCCGATGTACGGGCAATAATACCTTTCCCTTTTCTGGTGTAAATCCAAACTTTCTTAGTGGTCATGTGAAAACATTAAATCTTAAAAATCAGAAAGAAATTTTTTCTTGAATTTTAACCTCACACAGATTAGACTAGTATAAATCATACAAGATTTCTGTCCATCTGCAAGATTTCATGAAAGGTTTGAGCAAGAAGAAAGGAGTGAAAGATCAATGATGGTTCCTACATACAGTGGGTGTCAGGGAGCACTGAAATAAAAATATTCCGTGGAGTTTGGAAACAGGAGTAAAACTATGAAGAAGATGTGACAAAATCTCTTTTAAACCTCAGATTCATTTTGTAGATGTGGCAAAAGGCACCTATTATCTAAGATGGCTCAGGAATTTTCAGTGGCACATTCTAAATTATATGAGCACTCAATCAATGTTAGATAGATGAATATACTGTACGGTGTTTTATGCTGTTACTTAAAGTAATTCTACGAGAAGATCACTTGTCCTATAATGCAGATATTAGTGAAAGCTCTTAGAAAGAAGGCTATCCCCCTTGGCAGTAGTCAATCAAATAGATGATCTGGGGCTGGGGCAGGTTGCTCAATCTGTGTTCTGTAGGACGTGAAATGCTATTTGCTGATTTCTCTTTTGGGTAAATGGCGCACTTCAGCATGTCAAAGGCTTTGAAAAGTCCTACAGTAGAGACATCTTTTAACTTTGTGTAACTCACTGTTTCCCAAAATTACTTGACTTTGAGAAATTTTTTCCATATAGAACAAACTAACATTTTGTATATTCCATCCATGTATATTCCAAAAACACTCCTTAGGAAAATCAGATCAAGAGAAATGCCTTCATTCAGTATTAAGTTACCTTGACATTGACTATCTACCATCCTCAAAATACCTAAAAATGCCATGATCTAGGCTCCCGCAGACCACTGTGACCAGTGATCTCCAGCAGCTGACCCAACAGATAATTAGTGTACACAAAAATGCAGGCTTTCAATAGTGGAACCTCAATATACACATCCTGTTCTCTTATCTATTAGAGCAAAGAACATAAGTTGAGACTCTAATGTTATTCTCAGAAAGATGTCATGAAGCAGTGAGAATTATGAATCCCAGAGCTAATTTTTCATACTAGAAACCATTTGCCAATACTGTGTTTTAAAAGAGAAACAGAAAATGGAGTAGTGGTATCAAAACAGGCATCTATAAATCTATCACAAACTCTCCTTTCTAGGTCAAAATTGGACTTGTCTGTTGGTCGTGGTCTTAATAGGGAAATATGAATAAAATTTATTCAATGAAATGACATGGGATAAGATCATCTGAGTGAGTGCTTAAAGAAAAAGCATACAGTAAGTTTTCTGAAGAGGCACATTTTCTAAGGCCTAGATGAGGAAGGAAGAAGCTAACAAATAATGATTTCCTAATTGTAATTTAAGTGTGACAGTGAAAATAAAAATCATAGCTAAATTTCTTCATAGAATTTACTTTCTTTTTTTTTCAATTGCTCATTTGCTCTATTTTGATTCTTCTTGATTTGTACAATCAAGTTTGAACCAGAGAAATAGATATAGAACCACCAGGAGATATATGCTAAGAGATTTATTGCAAGGGGGGCTTCCGGTCAAGATGGCAGAATAGACGGTCCCCAGTGTCACTTTCATTTACAAATCAACAAATTTACAGCTATTAAAAAGCAATGACAGCCAAGCTGGGGCCACTAGAGCTCAGGTGAAGAGGAGGACAGACCTGCAAAGTGCATTAAGGCAGAAGAGGCCATGATGAGAGAAAGAAAGGATCGCTCCCGCTATTTCAAGCGCCGGCCACTTCAAGGCTTGAGCTAGTAAGCACACAGAACAGGAGTTGGCGAAAGCCACAGCTGTGCCCTTCATATGAAGTTGCTCAGAGGTGGCAGGGGAGAAGAGGGCCTTGGTGGCCTGGGGGCTACCTGTGGCCCAGCAAGACCACTGGCAGGGCTCCCACGGATCCACATAGGAGGGAAGAGCCACAGACAACAGATAAAAGGAGCCACTCAGAGGCTGGTGAGTCATCACAAAGGACTGGTGCACAGCCTGCCCCATGGGAAGTGTTTGGAGTGGGGGAAGTTGGGGGGATGGGCTCACTGGGGGAACACTGGGGCACAGCGTGGACAGCTGATCTGCCCCCCAATCAGCACAGGACCACTCAGTGGAGACTGGTCAGGAATAGAGAACTGCCGGGGATGCAGTTTGCTGAAAAGACTCAGGCCTAAACCAGAGTTTCCATGCAACCCAGGTGTACCAGTCCCCACAAGACCCAGAAGTACATACAAGTTCAACAATTAAAATCTGAGCTGAAGAAAAAGCCTTCCCCAGGGAATCAGCAGCAAAGCAGCAATTTAGCTCAGCAGAGCTCAAGTGCTGGTTTCCACAGGAAGTTCCCCCCAAGGACAAAAAATTAGTTCCAGTGCAGAATTTAAGTGGTGGGAACAGTGAATAACCCAATACAGAACTGAAAGAAAACACAAAATACCCACAGATCAGAGACAAATTCTGATATTAACCAGTAAAGGACTAACACCACCAAAGAACACCTATAAAACCTAGAAAGACCAGAACTCCCTGGGCTCCCAAGCCAGGGAGCAGGGAGGGCTGTGGGCCTCAGCCACACTCCCCTGACAAGCACACCCAGATAAGTGACAACCACCAGGCTGCCACCAGAAGCATCCTGGGCTTCCAAGCCAGGGTGGTGGGGGGCTCAGGGCCTCAGCCACACCCCCTGACATCTGTAACCAGCCCAGCAACAACAACCAAGCTGCAACAGGAAGGGCCCTGGGCTCCCTAGCTGGGGGCAATGAGTGGCCAAAGGCCTTAGACACGCCCCCTGACATCTGCAACCAGCCCAGTGATGACCAGCAAGCCACTGCCAGAACCCCTTTGGTCTCCCCTGCCAAAACAAGAAGGGTGCCACAGGCCATGACCAAGCACCCCCTCCTTCCTACTCCTTCCACCCTATTTTCTTCCCTTTCCCCTCTCCCCCTCCACCCAACTGCTCCACAACAACACTGTAGAATGTAAGAAATAACAATATTAATAAATAAGTAAATTTTTTTAAAAGAGAGAAATTTATTGCAAGGAATCGGTGTATGTGATTGTGGGGCAGGCTGTGAGGAAGGGCAGGCTGGAACTGTCTGGCAGGAGCAGACGCAACTGCCCACAGGCAGAGCTTCCTAAAAAGGGAAGTCTGAGTCTGCTGTTAAGGCCTTTTATGTGACTGAATCAGATCACCCAGATTGTCTAGGATTCTCTAGGATAGTCTCCCTGACTTAAAGTCAATTGGTTCTAGACTAATTACATCTTAAAAATACCTCACAGCAATACCTACTTTAGTGCTTGATTGAATAACTGGTAATTAGCCAAATTGATACATAAAACTGACCATCACAGGGACATGTGAATTCATAGATACAATGCAGTTAGTAATTTTTAAAAAATGATTAGTGATTCTGAAAATGTATACACTCTAGATATGTTTCTACTAACCAACCACACACTGCACACACACACACACACACACACACACACACACACACACACACACACACACACACACACACACACACACACACACACATCAAATTACATGATAACATGCCATAGTCTAAAATAATTACAGGTTATTTGTTAGGGTTAGGTTTGGCATTATACAACAACAATAACAAAATAACATTGTTTCTAGAAAACATAGAAGTTTATTTCTTTTTCACATAGCAGCAGTCAGGAGGTGACTATCCAGGGCTGGTATGGTGGGTCTTCTGTCTTATCTGTGGTTTAGGGTCCTATTTTTCTTGGTCCATTCTGCCCCACTCTCTGGCAGGTCTCTTCCATCATCAAGGTTAACTGACAGTCCAAGAGGACCTCTGAAGCTCCATTCTTCATTTCTGTTCTCTAAGCAACAAAAGGGCAAAAGGAAGAAAAGGCTGGCCCTTTCCCCTTTAAAAACCTTCCCAGAATTCCCACATTTATGTTTACTTATGCTTACACTTCACTGGCCAGAACTGTCACAGAGCCATGTGCATCTGTTAGGTAGGTGGGAAATGTAGTCCAGAAGGCCGGGTGCCCAGCTAACATTTGGGGTTCTCTTAACCAAGAAGCAAAGGGAAAATTGATGTTGGCATAAGCAATGAGTATCCTCTGCCTGCCAGTGTGACCTTCATAGACTCAGAAACATTTGGCCTGTTATGGTTGTGCTAGTGTAGCCCCCATGAGATTGATTTCTCAGGGTGGGATGTGTAGGCATGATGTGTGTATTTGTAGGTGTACTTGTGTTCTTTGCAACAGCCTTTTTGTACTTTGTCGGGTTTGGAACTCCTGCAACCTTTCTTTCTTTCAACTTGTAAAGCCATTCTACCCAAAACTTCAAACATAAATTTGAAACCCTAATGTTAGAAAGGGTTTCAAGATTTATAGCCAAACTCTCTGGAATTGTCATCAAATCAAATTAATTTGGCTCTGACTTCATGCCAATTCTGGCAACTGGGCTTCTGTCTTGTTCCCAAACATAGTCTCCACTTTATACGCAGTTTGGGCCAGTGAGAGAGTGTGTGTGTGTGTGTGTGTGTGTGTGTGTGTGTGTGTGTGTGTGTGTGTGTGTGTGCATTTCTTTTTGTTTTTATGTTCCTCTCTTACTCATATCTTAGACTTTAAATTACCTAAGACGAATGAGAGGGATGATTCTGCCTTCTTTTTACCACTGTGACCTTAGGGTTTGGTGTGTTTCTGATGTTGCTGCTGAAGTCAATTTTTTTTTTGTCAGTTTTGATTTCTGAAAATTATTTGAAGGCCTGCATTATACAATATTTGCCATTTCCCTTTCTCATCACTACCCAGGTTCAAATTTCTCTCCTTAAATATTCCATAACAGAGGTTTAAACATGAGAATAAGGAAAAACAGTACACAGTGAGTGGCAATGCTTTGGAGAAGAGTATAATTTACTTTTAGGTCATCAAACCTGCAAGAAGTGGTATATAGAAGGTGTGTATAGAGAACAATATTCGATTCTATCTCTGTGAAGTAATGCCTTATTTGTTCGTTACTGACTTCTTTGGTTAATGTTGAAAATACCTTCACATGCAATAACGAGGTTGAATACCTTTCACTTATTGCAGTAATTTGTAATCATTTACAACATTGCTGAGTAATAATTTTATTATTGCTGTTAGGAGATGAGTCCATTAGGAAACAGCAGTTGCCAACTGTTTACCCCTCACAGCACAGTGTAAAGAGAGTTATGACACCAATCACTGTTTTCCATGAGACATTGGTCTTTAATTGGTGATACCAGAGTACAATAACAGCTAGCAGAGAACTGCTTAAAGCTGTATATTTTCCCCACACGGTCATAAAGGGACCATTGTCTTCTTACAGTCTAAGGAGCACTTAGGCCTGCATTTCGATTCTCTGCAATTTTGAAGATTTTCATTTCCTCTCTTTGTTTTGGCCTATGACTTTTCTGACACCATCTTTGGAAAAAACTCTCAAACTGTTAGATATTTTATTTTGTTTGTAATATGTAAGCAATTCATAAACTTAAGCCATTATTTGGTTATTATGTTGTTTAAGATTTTTTTTCCTCCTAATTCAAAAAGTGGATGAGTGATTTTAGCTCAGAAATACAGAGAGCTGGAATGCACAGCACTCCCAACCCTGCCATGAGCAAAATATCTGTACAAATTGCCAGTTAATGACTTTTCTTAAATCCATCAGAGAGCCGAGGTAACAGAGCCAGATGTGAAAGGCTGCATATTATACGATTCTATTTACATGATATTCTGGAGAAAGCAAAAACTATGGGGATGGAAAACAGATGGGTGGTTGCCAGGGGTTGAGGTTTGGGGAGGGGGTTGACTACACAGGGGCTGTAGAGGTGGAATTTTAGGATGATAGAAGTTGGGTGACCAACTAGTCATCTTAGTTTTCCAGATCATTTCAATTTTAAAACTGAAAGTTCTGCATCCCAGGAATCCCTCTTTCTTCCAGGCAAATCAAGATCATTGATGACCCTAGATGGAAGTGCTCTGTATGATATTGGGGCAGTAGACACATGTCTTTATGCCTTTGTTGCAATCCATAGAACTGGACATCACAAAAAGTGAGCTTCAAAGTATGAAAAAAAATTTTATTTTAATTTTTTTATTTTTTTTTATTTTTTTTTAATCTTTTAAAGCAGGAAAAATGTTTGGGAATGGCAATCTTAAGACTTTTTACTCTAGTTCAGCATATCCCAGCTTTTGGTGTTTGTAAGAATCACCTGAAGTAGGGTAAAAAAATATAGATGCTATTTTCCTCCCTTAGAAATTTTGATTCAGAGGGTCTAGAGGAGTCCAGAAACTTTAATTCTTAACAACCTTTTGAGGAGATTTTGAAGCACATGGTCTTGAGAAACATGCTGTGATTCCTAGATTTACAAAGTACAGCATTCCTGCTTTGTGCAGCAGTAGCTAAGCTCTTAAAAGTGTGGGCGATACAGCTCTAGAACGTAAAATATAAGGAAGCAAAGAACTTGTAAGAAATTGCAGGGGGCTGAACGAAAGTGGCTGTCCCTATGGTGAGGGATGAGAGGAGGAGGACTTTTGTTTGGAAGGAAAAAAATGGATGACTAGAAAGTCAGGCTTTGCATTCTTTTGTCCTAGTGGATTGCTTTTCAGATATTGTTGATCTTTTGAAATGTGTCCCGTGATCTTATCATTAGCACCAAGGGCTGGTCGCTGTGGTTTTAGTGAGGTACTTTGCCAATTACAAGTGTTAGAATGTACAAAAACAGATAAAATTCAGTACTTTAGCAATGTAAACATCCACCCCAAAAGGTAATATTTTAATCTGTCCTTTTTTTTTTTTTTTTTTTTAAATTTTATTTTGTCGATATACATTGTGGCTGATTATTGCTCCCCATCACCAAAACCTCCCTCCCTTCTCCCTCCCCCCCTCTCCCCCAACAATGACCTTTCTGTTTGCTTGTCATATCAACTTCAAGTAATTGTGGTTGTTATATCTTCTCCCCACCCCCCCGGTTTTTTTTTGTGTGTGTGTGTGTGTGTGTGTGTGTGTGTGTGTGTGTGTGTGTGAATTTATATATTAATTTTTAGCTCCCACCAATAAGTGAGAACATGTGGTATTTCTCTTTCTGTGCCTGATTTGTTTCACTTAATATAATTCTCTCAAGGTCCATCCATGTTGTTGCAAATGGCAGTATTTCATTCGTTTTTATAGCTGAGTAGTATTCCATTGTGTAGATGTACCACATTGAAAAAAAATTTTAAATCAGCTAATACGTCATGAATCCCAGGACATAATTCAGGCTGCAACAAACAAATCTAACTGTGCTAGAAGTAAAAAGTATTGGATAAGGAATTCGAATCTGGTCACGCGAGTACAAATCTGGTCATATGAGAAACTGGAATCTGGTCACAAAAGCAAATATGCTGGGTTTTGAAGAGCATGTGACAGGAACCTGCAAATATTTTCGGAGCTATCATGAAAAAAAATGGATTAAGCCATTTCAGGTCTCGCAGCAGAACATAACTAATACTCCTCAATTTGTGCAGCATACAACCTGAACAACTCTGTTCTGTGATCCTGCATAATTTGGCATAATTATTAAATATCTTGTGATCTTATTTTCCTTGTTCATAAAATTAAGAATTTACAATGATGTTTTCTTTTGCAGTTATTTGTTGAAGCTATGGGCTCTGGAATTGATCATATCTACATTTAAATGCTGGCTCCCGAACATTCAAGCTCTATGACCTTAAGTTAACGTATCTGTGCTTTGATTTTCTTTTCTTAGCGTAAATGTTACAATTGCACCTACCCTGGGATAAAATGAGATTACATACATAACAGAATAACAGAATGTCTGGCACATAATAAATATGAATATAATGTATTATATATTCTAAGTGGATCACTAGCATTCTTAATTGGCATTTCTAGGTTTTGGGCTTATGTGATGCAGAAGAATATAAAACCTAAAATGTCAAAATGGGCTTTTTTCCAGTTTCAAAAAAAGAGAGAAAGTTGCAATTCTTGTAAATTTAACTTTATCACCTGCATACAAGAATGGAGTTGACAAGAACATAGAAGAGTGTTACAGGCAAGAAATAGTTACATGACAGAATAACAGGTACCAAAAACTGAGGAATTTTCTTGTCTGACCTTGGGTCAGGCCCTTTACACCACAGAGTTTAGAGACTCTTGCTGTATTAACCACATACCAGAATTAAAGGGCTGGGATACTTTTATTCTAATTGACTGCTATAAATCTATTGAAAACCACCATAGATAGTTGTGCAGTTAACGACTTGTTAAAACAATAAGCAGGAAAGACCAGTCCTCTTGGTTTATTACCAATCATTGGAGATATGTAAATAGATTGTACTCTGTAGGGGCCATGCACAAGTGTAGTTGCAGAAGTTACAAAAATGAATATGGATAGACATATAGACCAATGGAATAGAACTGACAGTCCAAAACTTAGGCCTCCCACATATGGTTCATTAAATTTTGACAAGAGTGCCAAAATAATTCAATAGGGAAAGAAAGGTTTCTTCAATGCATGGTGCTGAGACAACTGGATATCCATGTGCAAAAAAACGAAGTTGGAGCCCTACTTCACACCGTAGAAAAAAGTCTCCATTAAGTGATGAACAATAAACAAATACGGTATGTCCATACAATGGATTAATATTCAGCAATAAAAAGGAATGAAGTACTAATACATTCTACAACATGGACGAACCTTTAAAATGTTATGCTGAATAAAAGGCGCCAGTCACAAAAGGCCTCCTATGGTATGATTTCATTCATATGAAATGTCCAGAACAGGAAAATCTATAAAGACACAAAGTACATTAGTGGTTGTCTAGAGTTGGAGAGAGGAGAATGATGGGGGAATGGGACGGTGTTGATAGTATGGAGTTTCTCTTAGGGGTGAAGAGAATCTTTGAAATTAGATTGTAATGATGATTGCACAGCTCTGTGAATATACTAAAAACCATTGAATTTTGTACTTTAAAAGGGTGAATTGCATAGTATATGAATTGTATCTCAATAAGACTGCTATTTGAAAAAGTCCTACCATTGAGGAGTTCCTAACCCAACTGTGTAGAATGTAAGAGCAGAATATGTAAAGCACCTTGGGGCACGGTGAGGAGAGGCCACACTTCACTGTGTGTACATGTGTATTTACTCTTATAACGTTAGGGGATTCGATTTGTGAGCTCAACGCCCAAAAAGCATCTGTACACTAAATTTACTCCAGATAGCAATATATATTTCAAATTACAGATTGAAAAACAAAAAAAAAAAACCCTTATCTATCCTTCTTCATAAAAATTGAAAAACAAATGAGAACAAAACAATATTATTTTGTAAATGCATGCAGTGTACCTACACATATTTTTACATGTTCGTAATCAATGTAAATTATACTAATTTATATTTTCTATGATAATTTCACATATACATTTTGACATATTGACATAGTCCATATGCACACAAATTTGGTGACTACATACTCATATCTGTGTATAATTTATGAGGAGACAAAGCAGTTTGTTCATGGCATAAATTAAATAAGTGTGATATAATATACACATTTAAAAAAAAAATAGAAAAAGGACCAGAAAATCTCTTCATTTAAAACCAGTGAAGCAAAATCAGTGTGTATTATAATTATAAGGACAAGTTAGTAGCCTCTAGTCCAAGTTTCTTTCAGAAATAGAAATCCCACCTACCATATATTTGTGACTTGATCACCCAGTTATGCTTGGATATCTTCACTGATGAGAGGCTCGCTCCTTTATCTGGCTGCCTGTCCCAGCATGGTCCAGCTCTAATTACTTGGAAAGTTCATTCAGAATTTCTCTCTTTGCTGCCGTGATTTGAGGTGTGCACTTTGAAGCAGCACAAAATAGGCCCCTTCCCTGTTTCATGTGCTGATAACTATAAGTACATCATCTTACACATGCATCATTTTTTGCTACTCTTTCAAGTGTTTCACATTTCATTCTCTGGTCAGTCATAAAAGATTGGCAAAAGAATGATTTGGCCGATTCCGTAGATAAACATCAGAGGCTTCTTAGCGGGGTTCATAAAGGGAGTCAGTAGATTTAAAAGGGGAAATCGTATCTGTTTAGTTCTTTGTTTTTGAGATATTAGATAGCTCTCAGCATCTTGGGCTACTCCGTAAGGACAGGATCTGCAACAATGCCCAAACCACAGTTCAGGACTCAGAGACATTCTGGCAGCCACAGAGCCCAGATGGGGTGACTGCCTCACCCAACCCCCAAAATCTACACCTTCCCCTCAGGCAGTTCGACTCTGACCTGTCTCCGGTGGGTGCTTCCCTTGGGGGGAATACAAATCGCATGTCTGCACCTCCATGACAAGGGAAGCTAGGAAGTGTCATTTTTGCTGAATGTAACATGGAGAAGGTAAGATACACGATGTAAGAAAATATCAAAGTGTAGAGAGAGTAATCAAATTATTTTAAGCTGTCAGAAACGAGAGATGCCCACTCTGAATCCCTAATTCATTTTTCTAATGCCTGACTTTCCCCCACAGCCAAATTATCTTCTAAACCTTTCTCTTCTGTTTCTACGCATGTCTAACTCTGCTCATGGAACTTGACATCTGCATCTGTTTAACTTAAATTTGATAGCTTGGGCTCACATTTCCACCTTTTAAGATCATGTCAAAACCTATTTTGTCACTCATTGTAAGAGCAGTTCAACTCAGTTTTCTTTAGTAACACCTTTAATACTTGTCTTTTCTAATTCTATGGGGGCATATTGGAATCTCTCTTAGGTGGTGATGTTGGTTTTAAAATGTTACCGAGGATACTCCGATACATTCTCTGCTTTAGAATCACTGCATCGTTGTATGGTTATTTGAGATTCTGTGAATTCCCTGTCTTCCCCATGTCTCTCTGCCTTGTCCTTAAGAATGTCATGAGATGTCAGGTCACCTTTGTCAGATGCCTTGCTTAAATCAACATAGGCAATGTCGGCAGACATCCTCTGCTCTATTAGCTTAGTAAATCTACTTTAAAAAGGAAATATTATTTGTTTGGTGTTACTTTTCCTTAAATAATCTGTGTTCATTCCCAGGAATCATTTCTTCCTTCTCTCAGTGTTCAACAACTGCCCAAAAACTTGTTCCAAAGTTTTCATAGCAATCCTGGGTATAATGGTCTTTATATAGGTAGGCTTCATGACCAGATCAGCTCTGCCCTCCCTCTGCTTCTGGTTTCTCTGAAGCATTAAAATAATAAATTTTTTAAAAAGACATGAAGTTCTAGGATCTCCAGTTGTACTACGTCACTGTTAAGGTCTTCACACCACCTGCAGCCACTTACTTGTAGAACTCGTAGGTTCTCCTCCCAATATTTTTATCATTCCTACCCAGAACACTTATTTTCTAGTTAAGTGTGTTTTACTGGACACAAGAAAGAGCAGATGTAGAGAAATTAAACCACTTCAAAAAACTTCCAGTTTTCTAGAAATCATTTTATAGATTGGTTGATTCATTCATTCATTTAAGAATATTGATTGAATGCTATCGGGGCTATCGTTTCTGTGGGGAAACCAGCCACTCCTACTCCATGGGGTGAAGCTTTGTCACTGTACCTTCCCCCAATCCTGAGAAAGAGGTGTGAATGAGGCCCCAGTTGAGACCATCAGAGGCATCTTCTGGGATTAGTGTGTGGAGAGCCTGCCACATGTTCAGAGTTGGTGCATAATGAAACTGCCCAATGACAAGCAGTGCCAAGATATCCAGGGAAAGAGAGTGCCTCGATGGTACAGTCTGACACCTATCTCCTGCTGGATAGAAAGCCAATGCCAGCTGTAGACTTCATGGTTTTATGATCTGATAAATTCAATTTTTGCTTATTCTAGTGTGTGTTCCATTTCTGTCACTCATTACAGAAAGGACACTGAAAGGACACTAAAAATACTCTGTGGTATAGGGTTAGGGTTAGGGTTAGGGTAGAGTACTTTTAGGTACATTTACTTTCAGGTCCATTTATTTTTAAGTACATTTACTTCTAGGTACAGTTGCAGGGTTTTTTCTCTTCTATCTTCAAAAGTAGATACAGGAAACACAAAGAGGTTATGCCAAGGGCTATTCTATTCTCTGTTATGCAGGGATGGGATTAATAATAGTACATGATGTAATGGGCAAGGTTAATAGCAATGCGTTTAAAGTATCATAAGGATACCAAGGAAAAATGACTAGATGCAAAAAACATGACTCTCCCTATGCACTCCACTGTCCCTCACTATTTCCCTCCTACTCAGTGCCTTTGGCCTGAGAGCTATTTTAGTCTCAGAGCCTTGATCAGTACCTGCTGTCAAGTAAACTTCAATTCCCTCTTGGCAGTACTGTAGGGTCACTGAAAAATGTATTTCTCTTCTTTTTTCTCTAGAATTTTTTAAATGCAGAAGTTTTTTTTAGATACAGTTTTTATGTTGCCTTGTATGCAATATCTTGTCTTCTTGGTTAACCTATGAGTTTTTGTTAATTTCAGTGAAATTAACAATTGTCGTCTATTTTTTTAACCTTTACTGGAATTGCCTTTCAGCCTTTCAGATAGTTTTTTCTCTTCCCTTGATTTTGGACCTGTAGACGCCACTCCCTAGTTAGTTCACCTTGGTAGAAGTGTAGGATTTAAGCTTTGGTGTAAGGAGCCCCATGGTTTGGAACAAGTCTTCATAGCATTAGTCCACTGGTTAATTGGCTCTAAGTCACATATATTTGACTTTTTAGTAAGTGGCAGTGTTTTATTCTGCTTTATCAGCCTGAATGTTATTTTGATTTTAAAAAACAGAGATTTCTATATTTTGCTTAATTTAGCTATATTATTTATGCAGAATTTAAACCCCTATGCTCTGACCTACAGTTTATGCCAATTCTTCAATTGTTCATTAGAAGTTGCATTAAAAGACAAGCTCATGGGGCAAAGGCATTCATAAATTGATTGATTTGCTGTCCACAATCTGTGAACCCCAATAGAACTATCAGTATATCTTAGTGATGTTTTATTCCTCAAGCAACTAACACAGCTTCTGGCACATAACAAGAGCCAAATAAAAGTTTATAAATAAAAGTTTACAAATGAATACATAAATGAATGGACAAATTGTATACCTTTGAAAAAGGGTATATTGAGTGAATAATTTTCTATGAACTATGTAATGTTGTTCTCTTAGACTTAAATATTTTGGGGGTACTTTTAGTGAGATAAGGATGAAGAAACTGAAGTCTTTTCTGCCACCCATAGACCTTTTGCATTTGAGGTATATTTCTCCTACAGCAGGTGTTTTCAAATCTTTTACTCCAACACGCTGTAAAAAGCTTCTACATGCTTTATTGCTACTCTTTTGCTGCCTGTTCCTATCATGTCTATCTACAGTAGCTAAAATTGTATTCACAAATCATTTCCCACAACCTTAACAGAAAAAAAAAAAAAAAAAAAAACCCTAAAGGTTATCAAACTTAATTATCAAAGTACCTTTAGGGCATTATGTGAAGATGCCTTGCTATCTCAGAGAACAGAAAAATAAAGACATTCAAGAAAAACATTGTGAATCAACTAAAAAGGATCTTCAGAGAATTTTCCTCTTACATGCTGTTAAGATGGTTTGATTCATTCTCATTTCATTTCTTATCTGCTTTGATTGAGAATGGGAAATAAATCATATTAAGTGGTATTTAATTGGTAAATCAGTAAAATATTCACACAAATGTAAAAGACAAAAATATGTATATGTTTGTAAAATAGCAATATATTTATAACAATAATATTAAACATTTCTGAAAGCGATTGCTTTTATTATCATATTTAAACCTGCTTTTTCATTTGTTTCATCTTTTCAGAATCAAAATGCCAACTTTTGCAAGGAAGGTCACATCTTACTCACATTTGAATAAGAGCTATTTACTTTATTATCATGCACCTCTCCTTGGTCAGGTCCAGATCACACCTTTAGGTACAAATATTTCCCAGGCAGGCTGTGCGAGCAAGAATTTGAACTCTGCCTAGGGGACAGGTTATCATCATCTCACTAAACTCCATTTTTTTCATGTGAAATATAGAAATTATAATACTTTTCTTTGAGAGGCAAATGAGATGATGCCTTTTAAAGTCCTTACTATCATATCTGCCATAGTAAGTGATGAGTTATAAGAATAATAACTATTACCACAGAATGTAGGTGAAATCATATAGGCCATGAGGCATTGGAGTCTGTTTTCTGAAAATTTTTATAAAAACAGGGATATGAATTTTTTAATGTAGTAAATAAAAGATTTAGTCATACAATTACATTTTCCCCAACTTTTTATTTTGAAAAATTTCAAACATAGAGAAAACTTTCCAGAATAGTGCAGTGAATACCACGTATTCACCAAGATTCACCAACTGTTCCCTTTCCGCCACACGAGCTGGATCTCTCCCTCCTCATATTTTAATACATCTGTGTGAATCTCCTAAAAACAAGGACATTGTCCTACATATCCTCAGTATAAAGATCACATTCAAGAAACTTAACACTGAGATAGTACTCTTATGTAATGGATCGGGCATATTCAAATTTCCCCTACTGTCTTAATGAAGTTCTTTATAGCTGTTTTATTTTTATTTTTATTTTCATTTGATCCAATCAGAAATCATTATTTGCATGACTTCCTTGTCATGTTTTTTTTTTGTCTCTCCCAATCCAGAAAAATCCCCGGTGTTTTTTGTTTTTGTTTTGTTTTGTTTTGTTTTGTTTTGTCTTTCATGACACTGATGTGAGTAGTCTAGGTCAGTTGTTTCCAGATTGTCTGTCCCCAAATTTGAATTTGTCCAATTGTTTCCTCTGTCCCAGATTCAGGTTCAGCTTCTCCATGAGATGCCACCATCAGTGGCACCGTATACTTCCCGGTGTGTCGTGGCAGGAGGCTCATTCTTTTGTGATGTTGTGTGATCTCTCTGAGTGTCCACCAAATTACATCATGCATAGGCTCCTCTGTTCCTTCTCTAATCAATCAGTCATCTACAAGGTGATTCTTTGAGAACAGGTATAACCTGTTCCCCAGCAACTTTTCACCTAGTGGTTTCAGCATCGAATTATGATTCTTGCTGAATCGGTTATTACAACAGTGGTTGCAAAGTGGTGGCTTTTCTAATGATACCATCCCTTCTGCATTTATTAGCTGGCATTCTTCTGTATAGAAGAGGCTGCCACCATCATTTTAGAATCACTATGCACTGAGCTTTTTTAAAGGATTATGGAATGTGTTAGAACATATCTGATATGTTCAAGATATATGTGCCAAATATTTTCCAGATCCCTGCAGAACACTATTGCCAATTCAAAGTTTGTAGCAAATGGTCTGGTGTATAATAGATTCCTTATAGACTTCAAACTTGATATGATTCTCAAAGATAAATGTATGCTTTGTTGATAATGTTTTGGGGATTTTGCAGTGTTACTGCTCTCTATATTGATAGAGGCTTGACTAAATTAATTTTTAAATATAAATCTCTATCAATTATAACATTGTTTAAGATATTAAATACTACATTTTATTCATGGCTATGTAAAACACAAGAGTATGAAACTAGTATCAGGGCACAGACCTTTCCATTTGTTTCTCCTAAACATATAAAATAGCATATTAAATAAACATTTACTATTATCATATGCTTCAGGAGTCTTCCTTGGAAAAATTATTTGTTCTGGTCAGAAAAAAATAATAGCTTTTGACCCAGGGGTAGAGATCTGTATTGAGTTTCCATTTGCAGAACTATTCTGTTTACAGTTACTGTCTTATAAAACTTCATAATTCTACTGATTTCCGCAGCTTCATATTTTATTGTGAAAGGTTTTTAGTAAGTCTGTTTTCTAAATAATAGCTATTTTTTGTAAGCAATCTGTTTTTCCTTTCTGATAAGTTTTAATATTTTTTCTTTGCATTGCTGTTCTAAAATTTTACCAGGAGGCATGTTATGGAATTACTTTTATTCATCTTTCTATTTGAATATTGCTGCTTTCCCATTCTCTGTCATCTTTCTTCTGAAACTCTTTGGCTATACATGGGATTTTTCCATTTTATCCTCCAAGTCACTTATCCACATGTATTTTCTACCTCTTTACCCCTCTGTACAATATTTTGTGTACCTTTTTTCTATTTCCCTCCTTATCTTTTTATCTCTTCATCTGTATCTAATCTAATGGACTATATTTTCCTTTACCTGGATTTCTATTTAGATATTTTCAAATCTCTTTGTTTTCCTTTTTTCATGGACAATTAATACTGTTATGTCTAAAATTATTTTTAAAAATTTTTATACTCTAGATTGTCATTCTCTTTCCTCAAATTCTTGGGACAATTTTTCTAATCAGTGCAGTTCTAAAGTGTGCAGTTCATCGTTAGATGAAACACTTCAAGTGCCAGGTAGTCCTTACATGGACTTCTTTTGTTGTGGGAATCCACTCTGGCTAGAAATGTGGGAGTATCCCACCTGATCAATTTGCCTTTGTTTTGTCCTGATCCCAGGTGTATTGAAACTGAGTAGATACCCCATTCAAGTGAAGCCCTCCAAAAGTTTTGTGAAAGCAAGCTGTGGCCTTTGTTCCTCAGGCTGAGTGTTTTCTAGGCTCTGGGACCAGGACTCTCCAATTAGGGAGTGAGGATTTACAGCCAGCAATTGAGGAAGAGAGTAAAAGGAGGCAGCTGGCAGAACAGGCTGTTACCGAAGTGAAAAGAAGGCCCATAAAACAGAGTCACTAAGAGCTGGGGATAAAAGACACCATCTTGACACATAATCTTGAGATGTCCTTATGGGGACCAAACCCAGAATTCTCCCAGCCCTCAGAACGTGCTGACAAGAGGTAAACTGTCAGAAGAAATGGATTGATAAGAGCTGGATGAGTGACAGCGGAAACCAAAAGTTGCTTCTCTGTTCCTGGGGATCCTGCTTCTTTGTCCGCGGAGACTCGGCCAATCAGAACCATCTGCCACCACTCCTGCAGCCCCTTCCCCACCCCCAACACTTTCCTCTAAAAGTCCCTGCCTGTAAACTTTCTGGGAAATACGGATTTTTCTGGGTGTTAGCCACCCGATGTCCATTACTTGGCCTTCTAATTATGCTTAATTTTGCTCACTGTAGCTGGGTGTCCACGTTGTGGCCGTAGCTGCACTTCGGGTGGACAGACCCAAACTCGGTTTGATTCAACATGTCAGGACTAAGTTTTATATCAGTTTCTTGACTTTGGTTTGTCTGCGCCTGAATTTGTGTGAACTTGTGCGTTAAACTTCTGTGAGGCCAAGATCAGTCTCTCAAAAGAAACTTTTCCTATCAAAAGGAAACAAAACCTTTATCATCTCCTTCTGAAGTGGAGGATATTTTCCTAACAACATTTTATTGAGAGCCCCACCATTTGAGGGTCCCACCTTCACGTTGGTTTCTCAGTCTGTACAACTTGCCTCTTAGCAGCCCAGAGCCTATCTCCTATGGTCACAAATTGCTAGATTAGGAAGGCTGTCCCCATCCCACCCACCCCCATCACACAGAGGGTCAGCATGGCAGCATATTGCTCCAGTTTCTAGATTCATCTTCATGCACGCACTTAGGAATATCTCCTTTTTTCTCAAGAGTGTAACTTTGTATATAAAGGAATGTTTGTTGTTTGGTTTTCGCAGAATTTTGCATCTGAAACAGGCAAACCCCTAGCTGCTTGGCTACTCCAGTTGTGGGACCTAGGGGTAGATGGCAAATGTACAGTGTGTGTTAGCATTGGTAGACACTGGCACAGAATGTAACTTGATACATGGAAACCTAGATAAGTTTCCAGGGGCTACAGTGAATGTTGATGGTTATGGAGGACATTCTATTACAGTCAAAGCTGTGTTGCTGAGCATTGAACAATTGCCCCCTCATGAATATACTGTGTATGTATCCCCAGTAGCTGAATACATCTTGGGGATAGATGTACTTTATGGGTTACATCTGTGAACAATGGTTGGAGAATTCCAGCTGTGAATATGGACAGTAAAACCTATGTTGCACGGACATGTCAAGCATGAACCACAGGTGTTACCCAAGCCAAGGCGCATGGTCAATGTGAAACAGTATCATTTGCTGGGAGGATGTGTGAAGATATTAGGGCTAGAAAAGGTCGGCATCATTCATCCTGCACATAGTCCCTTTAACACCCCAGTATGGCTAGTGAAAGAACCTGATGGGACCTGGAAGATGAGTATGGACTATTGGGAACTAAACAAAGTAGTGCCTCCTTTGCACACAGCTGTGCCTTCAGTTCTTGACTTGATGGATCAACTGATGACTCAGCTAAGAACTTATCATTATGTATTGGACCTTGCAAATGCTTTTTCCTCTATCCTGATCTCGGCTGATAGCCAAGATCAATTTGCCTTCACCTGGGAAGGAAGGCAACGGGCTTTTCGAGTGCTGCCCAAGTCTACCTGTATAGTCCAACCAATCTGTCATGGTTTAGTGGCTGGGGACCTAGCCAAGTGGACTAGGCCCAGCATGATTACAATATTTCATTAGATAGATGATATCTTACTAACCTTTGATTCTCTTGCAGATTTAATCAAGGCAGCTCCAATGCTCCTAGGTCATGTAGAACAATGTGAGTGGGCCGTATATAAGGGTCTTACCCTTTGGATATCTATTTGGAAGTATCAGTGGTGGCTGGTAGGTCACCGACCCCTGTGCGGACAAGCCATGTGGCAAGAGTTATGGGACCTGGGATATGAGAAAGAAGTAAGTCTTTTTTGCGTCACAGGACATTTCCCCTTAGCCAGTCCAGGCAATGACGAAGCTGATGCACTGGCTAAGGTAAGATGGCTGGCGAGAGCTCCAGCAGATGATGTAGCTGGGTGGCTACATTGGAGAACGCAGCATGCTGGCTGCAAGACTCTGTGGTCAGTGGCCTGCTGGGTGCTGCATAAACCTGAGAATACAGCATGCTGGCTGCAAGACTGTGTGGTTGATGGCTTACCAAGTGCCATGTAAACCTGAGGAAGAATGCCCCTGATAGGCAGATGTACCCTTGGTGGCCCTCCAGGTGCTGCATGCAGAGAGGCAGAAAACCCAAGAGGAGGATGCTCCTAACATGGTGGCAGGTGGATCTTGTGGGATCACTGCCAAAGTCAGAGAACTGTAGGTGTATCTTCACAGCTGTTGCTATGGCTACTGGTCTTCTGTTTGTTTGGTCTAGTAAGGCCCCAGACCAGGTAAGTACTATTAAAGTGTCGAATAGCCTTACAGCCATGTATGGGCAGCCCTTGGTCATAGAGAGTGATAATGGAACCCACTTTACTGGATGTGAAGTATGGAAGTGGGTTTCTCAGTGGTCCATTCAGTGGAAATTAGATGTGCTGTATCATCCCCAGGCAGTGGGAATGATTGAACGGTACAATGGTCTTCTGAAAAAGAGACTAAGGCTATATATGCCCAATCCCCATCCCTGAAGGGGTGAACATGGCAGTTATGGCTGCCAGTCAGGATCTTGAATGGGAGACCCCACAGGGGCAGGCCCTCTCCAGTGTAGACTCTGTTGCATAGAGCGGCTGTACCTGTTCCTGCAACCATTCTTTCCAGGATGGTAAGCTGGCATGTTTTCTTCCAGAGGGATGAGAACTCCCTCTATTGGTGCCAATAACCTTTTTGTCTTTTTGCCCATAGTATTGTGGTTGCAGGCCCAGAGTTGATTGGATACATACATATGTTCATGTGGCCAATGTGTCAGCTTGCTGAATATGCACCGAGTTTCCCACCAGTGTGGCTGCAGGATTCCTGTGGGAAATCACACCAATGATGACTACTAACCAGACACGTGTATGGGTGGGGTTTTCATGGCTAATAGTTGAAAGGATAGAGCTACAGGGACAAGCCTCAGGGTGTATTGAACATATAATAAGTGCAGAGGTTATATGGATGCCCGGGTCAGCCATCCTCACTAAGGGAACATCATGGAAGATCTCAGATGGGTAGATCGTACAGCAAGAGACTCCAAAGGGGTGGAGTGTGAGAAAAATGTAGTTAGTTTAGTCAGGCCCCCTTGCCTCATATCTGGCTGGGTATGACTCAGCACATCCTTTGTAAACAACTTATGTAAGAGGAGAGTTAGTGTGCATTTGCGCCTGCATACTGCTTGGCTTGTTGCCGCTTGTGTGTGCTCTTTCGGCATAAAAGGCAGTGTCTCTGAACCACTGATCAGCAGAGCTCACGTCTAAAAATAAATCATGTCCACTTTGCAGGCAGCTTCTTGGTTTTTCTTTCACTTACCTGACTCAGGACCTGCACAGAATGGGGAAGAAGGGTCTATGATCCAGCCTGACAGTTACGTTACCTGTGTCTATGTATCTATAGCTATATCGGCTATCTATATCTATGTTTCTGTGTCTAAATCTATCTATCATCTACTTATCTATTTATCTATCTTCTTATGCCCAGCTCCTAGGAGCATAATATGTGCCTAAGAAAACATACATGGAATAAGCATCCAGGAACATCCCTTGTTTTTTTAAAATAAAAGTCTCTGTGCAAAGCGTGCTTCTCAGCCATAATGAGTTTTATTTATGTCACCTGGGAAAGTTCCAGCTATGCATGGGGTCAGCTTAGGAAGCCAGGAGATTGCAGATAAACTTCATAAAAAAATCCTGTCTTCATTTTTTTCCCCTAATTCTGGCTGAGCTCTTCTCTGGGCTTCTTTGTGGCTTTTCTGTTTAAGCACATTCACAGGAGGTTACAAGTTATACCGCACCTAATGTCCAATATCTGTGTCCTGAAGAAGAAGCTGCCTTGGAGACTAAATAAGAGTGATGTCTCTTTCAGTCTAAGGAAATTGTCCAAGAATCCATCTTTTTATTATATAGTCAGAACCTTTCTATAGGCTCCAATAAGCTGCTCTGAAATTGTACCACTCCACCCAATTTTTCCTCCAGTTTTTCCATCCCATCTTTTTTGTTGTCCTTGTATGCATACCTTTCCCTCAGTATAGCAACCACTCTATCCTCTTTTCGGCCCTCAAAAAGTTAAGAATTAATATGATGCCCATCAGACTAGTGGATGTCACCTGGTGTGTTATCCCAATGGTGTCACCATGTTTTGATCAATGATTTAGTTATTTTTGCTACAACTGTCAAAATGAACACTGAGCTGAGCAACTGGGCCACCTGGTTCAGAGAGGGGTACAACTGTGTATGGGTTAGAAAGGGACAGCATCCTGTGCTGAGGAAGCTCACGGAGCACATGGAGTCATCCGAAATTAGAAGGGGAGGCACAGTAGTCAGCAGTTCTACAGAAACACCAGCCCTGAGGGGAACTTAGTGAGTAGCATAGCTGTGGGTTTCTAAAAATTCTATGAGACATGATACTTTGGTAATAACTGGGCAGTGATTGTTGCTGACATGTTTGATTTTGATTTTTTTTTTTTTGGTTATGAATATTCATGAGATACAAAGCTGATTGTCACTCCTTGTGCCCATGATGTTGGAGCCAGATTCATACTGGCAGCACACCCATTACCACAAATTGCATTTGTAACCCGTGTCCCCCACTCAATTATCCCCAACCTCCCTCCCCATCCCCCTTTCCCCACTCCACTTTGTAGCCCAAGGAATGTTCTCTCCCTCTGCAAGTCCACACACCACGGTGGTCTTTCCTTCCTTCCTTCTTTCTCTCTTAGCTCCCGCATATGAGTGAGTACATGTGGTATTTATCTCTCTGTGTTTTGCTTATTTCACTCAACATAAGTTTCTCCAGGCTCATCCATGTTGTTGCAAATGGAAGTATTTCATTCTTTTTTATGGCAGAGTAGTATTCCATGGTGTATATATACCACAGTTTCCTTATCCAATCATCCATCAATGGATATTTAGGTTGGTTCCATGTCTTGGCTATTGTAAACATACCTGAGATGAACATAAGAGTGCAGGTATCCCTTCGATATGATGATTTCCATTCCTCTTGGTATATACGCAGAAGTGGGATTGCTGGATCATATGGAAGATCTATCTATAGTTGTTTGAGAAAACTCCATACTGTTTTCCATAGTGGTTGTTCTAATTTACGGTCCCACCAACAGTGTAGGAGTGTTCCCTTTTCTTCACACCCTCACCAACATTTGTTATTCACTGTCTTTTTGATTATAGCCAGTCTAACTGGAGTGAGGTTGTATCTCAATGTAGTTTTAATTTGCATTTCCCTGATGACTAGTGATGTTGAGTATTTTTTCATGTACATGTTGGCCATTTGTATGTCTTCCTTTGAAAAATGTCTATTCAGCCCCTTTGCCCATTTTTTAAATTGGGTTATTTGCTTTTTACTATACAATTGTTTGAGTTCCTTGCATATTATGGATATTAATCCCTTATTGGATGCATAGTTAGCAAAAATATTCTCCCACTCTGTAGGTTGTCATTTCACTCTGTTGATATTTTCCTTTGCTGTGCAGAAGCTTTTTAATTTGATGCAGTCCCGTTTGTTTATTTTTTCTTGTACTGCTTGTGCTTTTGGACTCATGTTCATAAAGTCTGTGCCCAGACCTAGTTACTGAAGTGTTTCACCTGTGTTTATGACAAGGTCACCACCAGTGTCATTCTGAATGGAGAAAAACTGAGGGCCTTTCCCTTAAGAACAGGAACAAGACAAGGATGACCACTCTCACTACTTCTATTTAGCATGGCACTAGAGATACTAGCAATCAGGCAAGAGAAAGAAAGAAAGGGAATCCATATTGGAAAAGACAAAGTCAAACTTTCTCTATTTGCAGATGACAGGATACTATACATAGAAAAACCTACAGACTCTATCAAAAAACTCCCAGAGCTGGTTAATAACATCAGTAATGTTGCAGGGTACAAAACAAATGCCCCCAAATCAGTTGCATTTATATACTCAAATAATGAACTAACAGAAAGAGAAATAAAGTAAGCCCATTTACAATTGTCACAAAAAATATCATACCTAGGGATCAATTTAACAAAGGAGGTGAAAGACCTCTACAATGAGAACTACAAACCACTTCTGAAAGAAATTTAAGAAGACACAAAAAGATGGAAAGATATTCCATGCTCTTGGATTGGAAGAATTAACATTGTGAAAATGTCTATACTACCCAAAGCAATCTGCAGATTCAATGCAATCCCCATCAAAATACCAACAATATTCTTCACAGAAATGGAAAAAACAATCTTACCTTTCACATGGAGCAACAAAAGACCGCAAATAGCCAAAGCAATCCTGAGCAAAAAGAAAAAAAAGTGAAGCTGGAAGCATAACACTACCTGACTTCAAATTATATTACAAAGCTATTGTAACCAAAACAGCATGGTACTGGTATAAAAATAGGCATTCAGACAAGTGGAACAGAATTGAGAACCCAGAAATTACTCCTCAGGCTTATAGCCATCTAATATTGGACAAAGGCAACAAAAATGTACAATGGGGAAAAGACTGCCTCTCCGACAAGTGGTGCTGGGGAAACTGGAAATCCATATGCAGAAGAATGAAACTAGATATGAATATCTCACCATACACTAAAATCAACTCAAAGTGCAGTAAAGACTTAAGTATAAGACCTGAAACTGTAAAATTACTAAGGAAAAATATAGGTTTGATGTTATTTTGAAAAATTTCTTCAAGTGTCTGCCCACATTTTTAGGCTTTAAAAGATAGTCATAGACTCAAAAAAGTTGAGACCCATTGCATCTGTGAATAAACAAAGCCATTTGAAAAGAAGCTCAATTATTTCCTTTTGCTTAAAAGAGGACAACTAACCCTAAGTCAGGGCTTGTTATGCTAATAAAGAGCTTAACAGGTTTGGTTGGCTATTGCTGCATAACAAATCACCCAAAACTTAGTGGCTTAAAACAATGACAATATTTATTTGGTTCATAGATGTGTAACTTGGGCAGGCCTTGGTGGGGCAGCTTTTCTCTCCCACTTTAGTACTGGCTGGAACAGATCAAAGGCTGGGAACTGGAACCATCTGAAGTCTCACTCACTCACAGGTCTGGTCTTGGCACTGGCTGCAGCCACAACACCCTCACACAGCCTCTCCATTAAGACATGGTTCCAAGGGCAAGTGTCCCTGGAGAGAGAAGCAGATGCAAGCTGTGTATTCTCCTGTGACCCAGCATTACAAGTCATGCATTGTCACGTCCTCCACTTCTACTTGTCAAAGCAGTTGCATAGGCTCACCCAATTTAAAGAGAAGGAGAAATGGATTTCACTTTTTAGTAGAGGATTGCTAAGGTTTCAGAAGAGTGCATCAGACCAGAAATACTGCTGTGGCTATTTTAGGAAAATACAATATGCTATACTCTGCCCTTCGGCCACAACAATTCACATCACTCTGACATGCAAAATACATTTTAGTGAATTTTCTGTTTGTCCTACTTTTTCTGGCAAGTTTACTTCTTTGATTTTTTTTTTACATTAATTGGGTTGTCTTCCTTTTTAAAATTCCACTTTTTCCTCAACTATTTTAGAAGTTATGCACATCACTCTTTATTTTTTTAAATATATACCCTAGATATTTTTACATACCTACAAACCTAAAAGATTTTAAGACTGATGAACAGCTTCACATTTTTCCCAAGTAATGTGAGAATTTTAGCACACTTTAATTCTCATTGTCCTCTCCCAGTCTGATATGTGTCTTTGCTCAGCCAGCTGTAACAGAATACAACAGCCTGGGTGGCTATTTTGAAATGTTATGTTTGTGTCCTCCCAAAAGTCATATGTTGAAACCCTACCCCTCAATGAGATGGTATTAGGATGTGGAGTGTTTGGAAGGTAATTACAATTAGATGAGGTCATGAGGGCACAGCCCTCATGAATGGGATCAGTGCCCTTGTAATAGTCCTGAGAGCTTGCTTCTTTTTACTTTCTGCCGCATGAAGACACAGTGAAAAGTCAGTAGTCTGCAACCTGGAAGTGGACCTTCCCATAACCCAACCATGCTGGCACCCTGGTTTGGGGCTTCTAGCCTCCAGAACTGTGAAAAATAAATATCTACATTTATAAGCCACCCAGCCTATGGGTAATTTGTTATAGCAGCCCAAATTAATACAGTGATTTAAACAACAGAAAGCTATTTTGCACAGTTCTAGAGGCTGAGAAGTCCAAGATCAAGGTGCTGGAAGATTCAGTGTCAGGTGAGGGCCCTCTTCCTGGTTTTCGGATGGCTACCTTCTTGCTATATCCTCACATGGCACAGAGAGAGGGCTCTGGTCTTTTCCTTTTCTTATCAGGGCACTAACCCCATCATGGGGCTCCACCCTCATGACCTCATCTACACCTAATTACTTCCTGAAGGCCCCACCTCCAAATACCATCACATTGGGGAGTAGGGCTCCAACATACAAATTTTAGGGTGGTACAAACATTCACTCCATAGCAATATACTATTACATTCTAATATATTATACCTGGACTATTTTCCCACAAACATTAGATATTATTATTCTTCTTGCTTTTAAAAGTAGAAAAATATATAGTTGATTATTATTACATTCATGCACATTCTTACCAATATTTTTCCTCATCACTTTTTATATTGGAATATAATTCACATATGATGAAATTAACCATTGTAAAGTGTACAATTCAGTGGGTTCTAGTATAGCCACAGTGTTGTGCAACCATCACTAATATCTAATCTCAAAACATTTTTTATCACCCCTCAAAACAAAGCCCATACTGATTAGCAATTACTCCCCTTTCTAAGTAGCAACTACTAATCTACTTTCCGTCTCTTGGATTTGCCTGCTCTAGACATGTATATAAATGAAGTTAGATAACAGGTGGCTTTCTGAGTTTGGATTTTTTCACTCAGCATAACGTTTTCAAGGTTTGCGCATGTTGCAGCATGTATTAGTATCTCCTTCCTTTTTATGGCTGAATCATATTTCATTGTATGGATGTACTTTGGTTTATTCATTCATCTGTTGATGGACATTTTCCTTGTTGCTTCCATTTTCTGGCTATGATGAATAGTTATGCTACGAAGGTCAAACAGGTTTCCACAGTGCATTTCCACCAGCAGTATATGAGGCTTCCAATTTCTCCACATTCTGACCAACACTTGTTATTTTTCTGAGCTTTGTTTTTGTTTGTGTCTTGTTTGTTTATTTGTTTTGATTATAGAAATTCTCGTAGGTATGAAGTGGTATTTCATTTTGTTTTGATTTGCAAATACCTAATGACTGATGATGTTGAACATCTTTTTATGTGCTGGCTGGTCATCTGTATATCTACCTTGGAGAAATATCCATTCAAACATTTTGCCCATTTTCAATTGGGTTATTTATTTATTTGTCATTGAGATGTAAGAGTTCTTTATGTGTTGTGGATATTAGGCCTTTATCATATATATGATACGCAAATATTTTCTCACATTCTGTGGGTTATCTTTTTACTCTTTTGATAGCATTCTTTGAATCACAAAAGTTTTTAATTTTTATGAAGTCCAATTAATCTACTTTTTAAATTGCTTGTGCTTTTGATGCCATATATAAGAAATTATTGCCTAATGTCAAGTCATGTAGGCTTACAACTAGTTTTCTGTATTAATTTTATGATTTTATCCCTTCCATTTAAATCTTTGATCTATTTTGAATTAATTTTTGTTTGTGGTGTTAGGTATAGGGTCTAGCTTCGTTCTTTTGTATGTAGGTATCTGATTGTCCCAAGACCATTTGTTAAGACAATTTTTCCCTATTAAATGGTCTTGGCACCATTACTAAATCAATTGAATCTGGATGTTTGAGTTTATTTCTGGCCTGTTCTGCTCCATCTATGAGTATGTGTCTATCTTTGAGCTGGTATCACACTGTTAGACAACTTCCTTTGCAGTAGGTTTTCATATCAGAAAGTGTGAATCCTCTAAACTTGTCCTTATTTAAGATTGTTTTGCCTATTCTGGTTTCCCTGTATTTCCACATGAATTTGAGTATCAACTTGTCCTTTCCATAAACAAGGAAGTTGACATTTTAATAGGGATTGCATTCAATCTGTAGATCAATTTAAGGACTACTGATATCTTAACAGTATTGAGTCTTCCAACTAGTGTACAAGAAATATTTCAATGTTTTAATGTCTTTCAGTAATATTTTGTAATTTTCACTGTGTAAGTCCTTGTAACTTCTTGCATCTTGGGTGCTCCAGCTGGAGGCTTGTCTTCCTTCTATTTAAAGAATTTCCTTTAGCGTTTTCTTTCCTGAGGATCTGTTACTCTCAGTTTCTGCTTATTTGAAAATGTCTTTTTGTTCTTATTATTGAAAGACATTTTTGCTTACTACTGAATTTTAGGTTGACAGTTATTTTCTGTTAGCATGCTGAAGATAGTGTTCATAATATTTTGGCTTTCATTGTGCTGCTGCTGTCAATCTAATTGCCATTTTTGCTAATTGATCTTTCCTATACAATTTAGAATTAATTCTTTAGGTTAAAAAGCTCACACATTTTGGAATATTGTTTGGAATTGCACAAATCTATAGCTCAGCTCAGAGAAAAGTAGCTGGTTTCAGTGAACATGGGATATTGGTTCATGATATCTTTTATTAAAGTTTTATAATTATCCATAATTTTTCCTTGCTCATATTTCACTAGATTTATCCTCAAGTATTTATAATTTCTGATGCTATTATAATCTATTTCTAAATTACATTTCTGATTGCTTTTTTGCTGGTGCATGAAAGTACAATTGACTTTTTTATGTTTCTCTTATATTCAGCAACTTGCCATATTGTCCAATTATGCTAATTATTTATATGCATATCTAGAGAGGAGTTTCTGTATAGTCACCCATCTCATCCAAAGATAATAAATAATTTTACTTCCTTCATTCTGGTCTGCATGCATTCATTTCTGTTATTTTCCTTATTGTGTTTGTTAGGAATTTCAGTACAATGTTTCATAGAAATGAAAAAATTAGACATATTTGTACTGTATCTGAGTTTTAAAAAAATTCTATTCTTTAACATTTCTTCTTTAAATCAATGTCTTTGTTGTATATATTTAATCTCCACTTTGTGTACAATGAGATGTTGTGGCACAGAAAAGGTAAACACATGACTTTATTTTATCCATTGTCTCATGTTGAAGTGAGGAATAGGATCTAGAATTTGAAGTAGTGCCTTCTTTGACCTTACTGTGTTTAGCCTAATGATGTTTACCTCGTCAACATTTTCTCGTCTGCAGAAAACTAAAACATTTTTTCTGATTTATATTAAATATTTTAGGCCTGGAATGAACTTCTTAATGACTGTCAAGGTTATTAGGTAACAGAATTTGTGCATTCTTTTTCTGATTAACCAATGAATGAATAACTGCCATTTTCATACAAAATCTCTGTCATTTTTAATATTTTATAATGTAAATATTTCAAGAACATCATCAACAACAAAGTGATATTTATCTTCCCTTCAGAGAATTCAAATGATCATTTTTGGAAATTTCCTATCTTTATTATCACTCCAGCAAGATCTTAAGTACAAATCATCTATATTGTTTAAAGCATAACTTAAAAAATATAGTTGAATCTGAATTAAAAATAGTATTACTAGAAAAAAACAACCCTGATATGTTTAAATGGAAGTTAAATTTATGATAAATAGGGACTTAGGGATGTGTAATAAGCATTTGAATATTTTTCTCATACAAACCTTATTTAAGCATAAAATACCAAAACAAAACTAAGAAGCTTAATTTATTATAGTGGCATAACTTGATGAAATTTTAAATTAATTCTTTTCTACCTTCAAATACAAACCACATAACACATTTTTTTTTAATCAGAGGTTTCCCCTAACTCATTTATCATGTGCATGCAAGCAGGCTCTAACAATATGCTAAAAGTTGAAGATAATCCTTTACTGACTCCCATGGTCTCTGTAACCAAGAGTTATAGATAGCAATCCAGTTTGCTGATGGTCTCCTGGTTTTGGCTAAAGGCCATATGGAAAACCATAAAGAACTTCAACTAACATCTATCATGAATATGTTTAGGCATCACTCTAATTTGTGAACTAACTTCCTACACTGCCTTTTTGCAATTGCCACATTTGCACAGGTACAGAACTGTTTGTATCTATATAGCAAGTGATGTACTTACCAAATGAGGGACACACTTACCTTCAGCTGAAGAACTGGGAGAATGAAGTCATGTTCTCAGCCATTGAGCCCTCTCCAGAGACAGGGTGGTTGGTGCCTAGGTCAATCTATTCTAAGATAGGGATTTAGCTTATCTAGATTTCCATTTTATTTTATTTTATTTTTCATATTCTTTCAGACCATTTGGAACTAGTAATAAAAGGTATGAATTCTTTCAACCTATTTAAGTGGGTAAGAATTGTTACTCAATGCCAATTTTAACCTGGCACATGTCACCAATAGCCTACTGAGTATGGGAATACTTATTTCCAAAGACACAGTGTGGCATGCATTGAGTTGAAGGACTCCACTAATGCTGGCCCTGATGGATGGGGAGACAAAAAGTTCAGACAAGATTATGACATGACTCCAGTAAGACAGATACACATTCGAGCCAGTATTTACTCCTTTGATGTTGTAGAAGTCCCTAAATAATAAAAGATAAATGCATTTTTCTGCCATCTTAAAATACCAGTGCAGCACCAGCCAATAATCACTTCCCTGCAAGGTAACCCTTTGAGCACAGTCATTAGCTCCAGCGTACTCATTATTAATGACCTGCTCCTAATGTCACATGAATGCTACCTCCACATAACAACTCATCCATGACATTTGCTCTAAGTGCTCTACTGTTATTCCCTAGTCCCAGCCTCATGGAAGGAAGTCTCAAAATCCCAACGCACTTGTTCTGTTTGGGCAAGTCAAATTGTCAACAATAGCTGCTTCAAAGACTGGATCCTGTGCTCTAGAATATGTAATTTCTAAAAGATTTGTGATACTGATGTTAGTTTGTCAGTCTAGGTAGAAGGGACAATTTCATGCTTATTGGAAAGACATACTAAGATTTGTTATTCTCTACAAACGAAATCACTCTCAAAATAGTTCTTCCTTTTATACATTATTTTTTTATAATCCTGAAAAGCCCTTTGATCAAAATGCTTTCTTTCTAGGATAAGAGAGGACGAGTGCAAAGAAAGGGAGGTGTGGTCATTTATATGCAATGTGGCCATTGTCAAGTTTGCAGAGAAGTCTCTGAACAAATGCTTCCCATTAGTGTTCTTTTTAGTACTGATGGTTGGTTCTAAATAAAAGAAGAAAGAGGGGCACTAAAGGTGAGAAAACAATAGCTAATTTCAAAACAAAGACATGTGGGCTGATAGAAGATCAAAAAAATACATCAGAAACCACTGTCAAAGAATTAACGATTAACTGCTGGATTCACAAATAGGAAAAAGAACCCAAATTATGAAAAGGAATTTCTGTGTTATTGATGCCCAGACTATTGATATTTTTTGACTATTGATTTTTTAGGTCCCTCAGAATATTATGGAGAGCAAAGGATCTAAAGGAAGAAGAGGCTTTGTCAGCATATTTTTTGGTGTGCTGTTGGTGTTAGGGTTAGCATGAGAGTACTCGGGTTGGCTTGTTTTGTTAGCAGTGTAGAGACTGTTAGTCACTAAAGCTGTTGGGTTGACTCTGAGAAGCTAGAACCCTGTGAGCACAGCATGGCTTGATCTTTTGGTCCATATGGCAAATTCTTTAGATTAAATTTTATCTGCTCAATTTTTAAAAAATCTCTATCTCTGTTGCTCTGTTGACACCAGAGAAGCTACCAAGACAGGAAGACAAGTCATGACTATGATCATGGAGGGCAGATCTTGTCTCTTCTTCTGAGGGCAGTATAGGAGCCACATGTTTTCATCAGGATAGGATATCTAAAGTGAAGAGAAATACAATTTATTTTGCTGCATGGGTTTTTGGAAGATGCACTAGACTGTGGGTAAAATTGTGGGTAAACATTGACATGGGGAAAAGAATTCAATGGATTGTTTATTTCTAGAAAGTAAACAGTAGATCTCATTGGTACATCAAAATAGTAATAGTTATAGAATCTTAAAAATAGCAGGGACTTTAAAAACATACGTTCAAACCTGTTAATTTTATAGATTCAGTTCATCTTCATTTATTTGACAAGGATCTATTCAATACGAATATATCTTATATACAAGACACTCAGGAAACAAACAGAAAGACACAATCTCTTTCCCTAATATTGCCACAGAACAGAGAATAAATAACATTAAGCAAAAGTAACCATAGCTCTTTGCCAGAATTAAAGAGCCTAGCACAGCAGGGCTGGGATTTATTGCAGAGCAACTTCTTCAAAGTGAGGTAGCACATGGTAGGCCCTGAGGGTAGGGCCTCAGGCCAAAATATTATGGGAGAATAGTTTCATTTTCAACCCTCTGGTGGCAAACATAATAATCTGCAGTGAATTGGGGATGTCTATGCCAGTCATCAGCAGACAGACACCCAGGCTCCCTAATCCGTGACAGGTCTTGGAAAGCCACACACTCCCCTCTGCTCCCTGGGCTCCAGCTCTGCATTTGTTGTCACTCTGTTGGTGTGGGAGGTCTGCCTGCTGGAGGCTATTTCTGAACTGAAAGAACTGTCATCAGAAGATTGGCTTTGTCATTTAATTCCTTTGTCGTGTTGGAAACCCCTCTGAGGTTCGCTTTCCCTTTTTGTAAGTCAGGATGGTTATGTTACCTTAAGTTCACCCTTCAGTGTGTAATAAGACCATAATTTCTGAGGGATAAATCTTGTTAATGTTTACTTGCTATTGGTCAGGATTAAAACTTCTGACCATGGGAATCCTTAAATTTGGATATCATCTTAGCATGCCAATTATTTATAATTATATGTATCTAGGATGCACTAAACCATTGAGGCTATTGTCCAGAATCTGATCAACTTATGTGCTAGAAATTTCTAACTCATGTCTACACTGAGACAGGAGATTTTTGTCTGCCTCTTACTGAGAAAATGTGTGTTGCCAGTTAGCTAGTGCCGTGTAACACACCATCCAGCAAGGTTGTGGCTTAAAGCACAACAGTCATGTGTTATTTCTCAGGAGACTGCAGGGTGGCTAGGTGCTTCTGCTGTTGGCTCAGCTGACCTTATCTGGACTCTCTAATGCACTGTCATCTGCTAGAATTTGGCTGGTATCTGGTTGATGGCCAGGGCTGGAAGACCTGTGGCTGGGATGACACTCTCCTTCACGTGTCTCCCATAAACCTCCAGCAGGCTAGCCCAGAATGTCCTCATGCTGCAACAGAGGTTCTAAGAGTGAGTGAGACTAACTGTGCAAGAGAGCAAGCAGAAATGTCCATGTGCTTTGCAAGCCTCACCTTTGTAACATTTACTCACCTTCTGTTATGGATTGAATGTTTATATCTCCTCAAAATTCATATGTTGAAGCCCTAATGCCCAATATAATGGTATTAGGAGGTGGGGTCTTTGGGAGGTAGCTAAGTTTATATAAAGTCATGCCAATAAAACCCCCAGGATGGGCTCAGTGACCCAATAAGGAGAGAAAGAGGCACCAGAGCTTCCTTTCTCCACCATGTGAGAAAGTGATTGTTTGCAAGCCAGGAAGAGAATCCTCACCAAGAAACTGTCAGCATTTTGATCCTGGGCTTCCTGCCTCCAGAACTATGAGAAATGTGTCTGTTGTTTAAGCCCCCCAGTATATATTTTGTTATGGCAGCCCACGCTGTCTGAGACACCTTCTATTGACCAAAGAAAGTCACTTTCTGAGTCCAAAGTGAAAATGGAGGGAAATGCAAATTAGAGGGCAAAAGGCATGCACACGGGGCAGCAATAATGGGGAGCTATTAATTCCATCACTGTACTTTTCTACTTTTGCATAGAAATCCTATAGTCTGTGGAAATCTTAGGGCTTGCCCTTCAACAATTGCTCTCTAAGAATACATAGCAAACAATCAATAATTAGTAGCCATTGTTATTCTCTCTCTTGTGAAACAATGCTTTGTTTACCTACCAATGACATTTTATTTACTTCTTTTTTTCTTTCATTTTTTTTTTTTTTTAAATGGATCAGGGGATAGCAATAATGCAACATCAGATTCTAGCCATGAGGCATGTTTAAAAAGGGAACAATTTGTGACCCAAAAGTTAATTTTTAAGTTTTAACTTTTACTATAGATGCAATTTTCATTGTAGGAAAAAAGGAAACAATAGTTAAAAATCATCCATAGTCTTTCCATAAACAAATAATCACTATTAACATTTGGCAAGGGCCGGCCCCATGGCTCACTTGGGAGAGTGCGGCACTGGGAGCGCAGTGGTGCTGGGAGCACCGAGGCCGCGGGTCCGGATCCTATATAGGGATGGCCAGTGCACTCACTGGCTGAACGCGGTGCGGGCGACACCACACCAAGGGTTGTGATCCCCTTACCTACCAGTCACAAAAAAAAAAAAAAAAAAAAAAAAACATTTGGCAAAAAATTCTATGTTTTTTTCTAGATGTGTGTGTATAAGTATATAATGAACATGTTTTCCTAAAATACCTGATCTTATTACTAAACTCCCTTCCAAAAAGACTGAAAAAATGTACTCACCCACCACATTGTAGAGAAGACCATATTTTCCAAACCTGCCAAACCTGAGTATTATCTCCTGTAAATATTTGCCAATCTGATGAGTAAAAATGGAAATTCATTATTTTTTGGATTAACATATTTTTTATAATTAGTGAGAATAACTTTTGCATGTGTCCTTGAGCTATTTATGTTTCTTCTTTTGGATTTGTCTTCCTGCCCTACCAGTTGTCCCATGGGTACATTTTTGGTTTTCCTTTAATTTATCAATTTATTTTTAATTCATAAATCTTTTTATTCATTATAGTATTTTGTTTGCATTTATGATGAAATATTACCCCTTGATTTATTATTTACCCTTTAAATTGGTTTAGGATATTTTATGATGAAAAGTAAAATTTTATCAAGATTTCTTTATGGCTGCATTTCTTGGGTTCAGCTTTGGAAAAATCTCATAAGTAAAGAATACTCTATTTCTCAGAATGTACAAAATCACCACTATTTTCATCCTACCATCCGATATTTACTTTCTGAGAGTTAAAGGATGTGTCTAGTTATAGAAAGAGAGTGGAATAAATAATTCTTTTACTAAGCTATTTCTAGGGACAAGGATGAGTACAAAGAATGGCTTTCCCTGCTTAACAATAATGCAATAAAATAAAAAGAAATGATATTTCACTAAGCAAGAAGCAGTCTTTGGACTGGTGCATTTTACAGAAGGCATGCTGGAAACACACTGCAACACAAAGATGGCCACACCATCTTGCGATCACTTACATCTTTAACCTTCTTCAACTATCCTTGCATTAGGTCCTGAAGGACAGAGATTCCTGGAAAATCACAGTGGATCAATATGGATCACCTCATATTTAAAGATTATGCAGTCTTATCATTTCCAAGACTCTGATGCTTTATCTGTCACTGTTCCTAGAAAGAAGAAAGAAAAAGTAGAAAGAAAACAACAAAAACTCTTCAAAAACAATTGTTATAAAACAATAGCAATATAGTAAATATTTGTAGTTTTATCTTAACCTTAGTCTATTGAAAATAAACTATAAAATAAATAACTATTAATTCAATTAACAAGCATTGAGCACCAATTCTTATTCACTTACTGATTTCACAGAAATTGTATTCTCAGTCTAGTACTGGGTAACAGACAATTAAAAAAACAAATAAGTGATGGAAAAATTTAAATACTTATAAGTGCTATGGAAGCAAATAAAAGACAGTGATATGACATAGAGTCGTCTGCATGGTCAGGGAAAGCATCTCTGAGATGCTTTTAAACTGAGATTTGCATGACACAAATATCACTTTCTTCTCCTCCTTGACAGCCCAATAAAGTAACTTTACTTTTCTTGCAATTCAATAATACAAAATTACGTCTTTGTCTGATTTTGGTACCAGGGTAATACTGGCCTTATAGAATGAGTTTGGTAGAATGGCCTCTCTTTCAATTTTTTGGAATAGTTTGAAAAGAGTTGGTGTTAATTCTTCTTTAAAGGTTTGGTAGTATTCAGCAGCAAAGCCATCCAGTCCTGGATTTTCTTTGTTGGGAGACTGCTGACTACTGCTTCAATCTCATTGCTCATAATTGGTCTGTTCGGGTTTTGTATTTTTTCTTGGTTCATTGTTGGTAGTTTACATGTGTCCAGAAATGTATCTATTTCCTCCAGATTGTTGGTGTATAGTTGTTCATAATAGTCTCTAATGATTCTTCATATTTCGTGGTGTCAGTTGTAATGTCTCTTTTTCATTTCTGATTTTTGTTATTTAGGTCTTTTTTCTTTTTTTAGTAAGTCTGGCCAAACAACTTTTGTTTCATTGATTTTTTGTATTGTTCTTTTTCTCTCTATTTCATTCAGTTCTCTTCTGGTCTTAATTATTCCTTTCCATTGATCTATTAGTTTTGCAATTAAATTGTTCTTGTTTTTCTCATTCTTCAAGATTTAATGTTAGGACTTTTATTTGAAGTCTTTCTATTCTTTTAATGTAATCACTTATTGCAATAAACTTCTCTCTACTGCTTTTGCAGTATCCCATAGATTTTGGTAAGTTGTGCTTATATTTTCATTAGTTTTAAGGGATTTTTTGACTGCCTGATTTATTTCTTCTTTGACCTATTGATCAATTTAATTTGTTTAATTTCCATTAATTTGTATATTTTCCAAAGTTTTGTTTGTTGTTAATTTCTAATTTTATAGTGGTCTGAAAATACACTTAATACGATTTCAATCTTTTTAAATTTGTTGAGAAAATTTTTGGCTTAATATGTCATCTATAGTGAAGAATGATCCACGTGCTGATAAGAATATATATTCTGTCATTATTGAATGAAGTGTTCTGTATATGTCTGGCAGATTCATTTGGTCTAAAGTGCTGTTTGTGTCCAACATTTCTAATTCTTTTTCTAGATGATTTGTCCAATGCTGAGAGTGGTGCATTAAAGTCCCCAACAATTCCTGGGTTGGGGTCTACCTCTCCCCTTATATCCAGTAACAGTTGCCTTATATATCTGGGTGCTCCAAGGTTGTGTGCATATATATTTATGATTATAATATGTTATTGCTTCATTGATCCTTTTATCATTACATAGTGTTCTTCTTTGTCTCTTTTTCTAGTTCTTGGATTGAAGTCTATTTTATCTGATGTAAGTATGGCATCTCCTGCTCTTTTTTCATTTCCATTTGCAAGGAATGTATTTTCCATCTCTTCACTATTAGTCTATGTGTCTCTTTACTGGTGAAGTGAGTATCTTGCAGGCAGAATAAAGTTGGGTCTAGATTTTTATTCATTCAGAAAGTCTATATCTTTTAAGTGGGGAATTTAGTGCATTTACATTCAGAAAAAGCTACAGGTCAGTATCCTTGATGAACATAGGTGCAAAGATCCTCAACAAGACATTAGCAAACAGAATACAATAGCACATCAAAAAGATATTACACCACGATCAAGTGGGATTCATCCTAGGGATACAAGGATGGCTCATCATATGCAAATCAATAAATGTTATACACCACATTAACAAAAGCAAGGGACAAAAATATGATTATCTCAGTAGATGCAGTAAAAGCATTTGACAAAATTTGGCATCTCTTATAATAAAGACTCACAATAAATTAGGTATAGAAGGAAATTATCTCAACACAATAAAAGCCATGTATGACAAACCCACTGCCAACACCATCCTGAAGCTTTTCTGTTTTTAAGAACAGGAACAAGACATAGATGCCCACTTTTCCTACTCCCATTCAATATAGTACTGGAAGTATTAGCCAGAGCAACTGGGCAAGAGAAAGAAAGGGCATCCAAATTGGAAAAGACAATGTCAAATTGTCACTGTTCACAGATGACATGATCCTAATATATAGAAAAACCCATAATCTTAACTAAAAGACTCCTAGAGCCCATGAACAAATTCAGTGAAAGTTGCAGGATACAAAATCAATACAAGAAGGTCAGTAGCATTCTTACACACCAATAACTAACAAGCAGAGTAAGAAATCAAGAAAGCAAGCCCACTTACTATAGTAACCAAAGGAATAAAATACCTGGCAATAAACCAAATTTAACCAAAGAGGTGAAAGAAAGATCTCTACAATGAGAATTGC
The DNA here is from genome assembly GCF_027409185.1 of Cynocephalus volans. Classification (NCBI taxonomy): domain Eukaryota; kingdom Metazoa; phylum Chordata; class Mammalia; order Dermoptera; family Cynocephalidae; genus Cynocephalus; species Cynocephalus volans. The sequence goes on along the minus strand of NC_084472.1, from coordinate 13,469,619 downwards.
AAAACACTGCTGAAAGGAATTAGAGAGGACCCCAAAAGATGGACATTCTATTTTAATGGATTGGAAGAATTAATGTTGTGGAAATGTCCATACTACCCAAAGTGACCTACAGATTCAATGGAATCCCCATCAAAATACCTAAAGACATTCTTCACAGTAATATAATAAACAATCCCCAGATCCACAAGGAACAACAAAAGACCCCGAATAGCCAAAGTACTCCTGAGCAAAAGATAAATAAATAAATAAAACCAGGGGCATTACACTAGCTGGCTACAAACTACACTACAAAGCTATGGTAAACAAAACAGGATGATACTGGCATAAAAACATACACATGAATCAGTTAAACAGAATGGAAAGTCCAGAAATCAAGCAACCTGCTTACATCCAACTGATCTTTATCAAAGGCACCAACAACATAAACTGCAGAAAGGTCAGGCTCTTCAGTAAATGGGGCTGGGAAAACTGGATATCCACGTGTAGAAGGATGAAACTAGACCCATATGTCATGCCATGTACCAAAATCAACTCAAAATGGATTAAAGATAAATATAAGACCTGAAGTTATAAAACACCTAGAATAAAACATATGGGAAACACTTTGAAATGGAATGTAGGACTGGACAAGGACTTTATGAATAAGATCCCAAAAGCACAAGCAACAAAGGAAAAAATAAACAAATGGCATTATATCAAAGTAAAAAGCTTCTGCACAGCAAAGGAAACAACCAACAGAGTGAAAAGACAACCTACAGAATGGGAGAAAATATTTACAAACCATGCATCCAACAAGGGCTTAATATCCAGAAAATACTAGGAACTAAAACATCACAGCAGTAAGAAAACAAGTAACCCCATTAAAAAATGTGCAAAGGAGCTGAATAGACATTTTTCAAAGGAAGACATACAAATGGGCAACAGGTATATAAAAAAAAGTTCAACATCACTCAGCATCAGGGAAGTGAAAATCAAAACCATATTGAGACATCATCTCAACCCAGTTAGACTGGCTATGATAAAAATGACTAAGAATAACAAATGCTGACAAGAATGTGGAGAAAAGGAAACTCTTCTGCACTGTTGTTAAGACTGTAATTTAGTGCAGTCATTATAGAAAACAGTATGGAAGTTTCTCAGGCAACTACAGATAGAACTACCAGATGATCCAGCCATCCCACTTCTAGGTATATACCCAAAGGAATGGAAATCATCATGTTGAAGGGATACGTGCATTCTCATATTCATTGCAGCTCTATTTGCATTAGCTAAGAGTTGGAACCAACCTAAATGTCCATTAACGGATGACTGGATAAGGAAGGTGTGGTATGTATACCCAATGGAATACTACTCAGCCATAAAAAAGAATTGAATTCTGCCATTTGTGGCAACATGGATGAGCTTGGAGAAAATTTTGTTAAGTGAAATAAGCCAGATACAGAAAGAGAAATATCACACGTTCTCACTCATAAGAGGGAGCTAAGAATGAATAAAGAAAAAGAAAGAAAGAAAGAAAGAAAGAAGGAAGGAAGGAAGGAAGGAAGGAAGGAAGGAAGGAAGGAAGGAAGGAAGGAAGGAAGGAAGGAAAGAAGGAAGGAAGGAAGAAAGGAAGGAAGGAGGAATGAAGGAAAGAAAGAAACTAAGAAACAAACAAACAAACAAAGGAAAGAAAGAAACCACAATAATGTTGAAATTTCAGAAGGAAAGAACAGATGATGGTCATTAGAGGTGGGACAGGGGGAGGGGGAGGTGAAGTTAGGGAGAAATTGGGTAATGAACACAAAGAATGAGGACAATTTGTAATAATGAACATATCAATAATACTGATTTGATCGGCACCTATTGTACACAAACACTGATAGTCAACTCTATACCCCATAAATATTATCAGTTATGTTTCCAGTGTAAAATAAGATAAAAAATGATAATAATAATACAAAATTACCTTATGAGGATTATTAAAATACTGGGGATTATTGAAAACATACATGTTAGTTGAGGACATATATTTTCTATTGTATTTTCTATTTAGCCATATTCAAACTGTTTGTGATTACATCCATAAACCAGTTCACGGTCATCCTTGGTAAATTTCCAGAATTTTAGAAAATGATGTCTGTATCAATCCAGAATTAAAATAAATATTCAAAATGAAAATTAGGAGGGGTTGGGGAAGGGCCGTACTTATGCATCTGTCATGTTACTGGGAAATTATATATAGATCCTTATCAATTTAAGAAATTAATACAGGTGAATAAATATGAATATGGATCACGTTAATGACCATGGCCATTAGAAACATAGAATGCATGGCTTTAACATTTATTATGATAAAACAACAGAAACAGAAAAGAAGGGATAAAACAACAAAAAATAATAAACGGAAAATATGAACTAATAAAGTAGAAATAAGTCCTAAATTGTAAATGATGAGAATATATGTAAATAGGTTAAACTCATCAATCAGGAACTCCAAGATGAGTTTTTTTTTTAATGGAGTAATATTTTTCACATAAAAAGCCTTCTTTTAAAAAAGTTATCACAGGTGCACAAAGGGATATAAAGAAAATGTTTGTTTCAACATTTTTTAGGGGGATTGGAAGGTAGAGGCACTTTTCAGGTGCATGCCTAGAGGAGCATGCAGATTCATTGTGGTGGATGGACGCTGTGCAGTACCATGCAGCAGTGCAGAGCCAGGGACGAGATACACAGAGAGGGCATTATTAAAGCTGAGGGTGGCGTGAACATGGTATCGAACAGAATGGGAGCACAATAGACTTTATATAAGTAAACCTCTACATAAAACAATACACATACAAATAAGAAGATATGCATTAAACATACTAATCTTGTTGTTCTCATAAATTTGACAGCTTCAAAGAAATGGACCAATTCTTTGAAACTACAAACTTCCAAAACTCAGCAAAGATGAAATAGGTAATCTGAAGAGTCTGATAATCATTAATGAAATTTAATTTGTAATTAAAGACGTCAGAAAAGGAAATTTCATGCCAAGATGGTAGTACTAGGGAATTTTACCAAACATTTAAAGAATTAATGCCAATTTTACATAATCTCTTCCAGAAAACATAAGAGGAGGTAACACATCCCAGCTACTATTCTGAGAACTACATTATCCTGATACCAAAATCAGAAAAGGCACAAAACAAAAAAACTAATGACCAGTAACTCTCATGAATTGAGATGCAAAAATCCTCAATAATATTATATTAATATTTTAACTTATAATAAAATGTTAGAAAATAAAATCCATCAAAGTATAAGAAGAATTACACTCAAGTAGAATGCAGTATATAACTACATTCTAGGCATATAAGTCTGGCCAACCATTTGAAATTTAATTAAAATGTACCATACTAACAGGCTATGGAAGAAAAATTATATGATCATATTGATTGATGCAGAAAAAATATTAGGCAAAAAGCAACACACTAAAAATAAAAGTTCTCAGCAAACCAGAAATAGAGAAAACGTGATTTTTAAAAATTTAAACATCACTCAGCATCCGGGAAATGCAAATCAAAACCACATTGAGATACCATCTAACCCCAGTTAGGATGGCTAAAATCCAAAAGACTCTGAACGATAAATGCTGGCGAGGCTGCGGAGAAAAAGGAACTCTCATACATTGTTGGTGGGACTGCAAAATGGTGCAGCCTCTATGGAAAATGGTATGGAGGTTCCTCAAACAATTGCAGATAGATCTACCATACGACCCAGCTATCCCACTGTTGGGAATATACCCAGGGGAATGGAAATCATCAAGTCGAAGGTATACCTGTTTCCCAATGTTTATCGCAGCACTCTTTACAATAGCCAAGAGTTGGAACCAGCCCAAATGCCCATCATCGGATGAGTGGATACGGAAAATGTGGTACATCTACACAATGGAATACTACTCAGCTATAAAAACGAATGAAATACTGCCATTTGCAACAACATGGATGGACCTTGAGAGAATTATATTAAGTGAAACAAGTCAGGCACAGAAAGAGAAATACCACATGTTCTCACTTATTGGTGGGAGCTAAAAATTAATATATAAATTCACACACACACACACACACACACACACACACACAAACCGGGGGGGGGGGGAAGAAGATATAACAACCACAATTATTTGAAGTTGATACGACAAGCAAACAGAAAGGACATTGTTGGGGGGGAGGGGGGAGGGAGAAGGGAGGGAGGTTTTGGTGATGGGGAGCAATAATCAGCCACAATGTATATCGACAAAATAAAATTAAAAAAAAAAAAATAGCTAATACCATACTCAATGGTACAGGACTGAATGCTTCCCCCATAAAATCATCCACAAGGCAAGGATGTTTACTCTCACTGCTTGTATTCAACATAGTTTTTGATGTTCTAGTCAGCACAAAAGGGCAATTTACTCAGGGCCTTACCCATACCCCACCCCGCCAGATCCACAACCAGACCAGCAACAACCACTGAGCGGTCACAGAAAAAGCCCTGGGATCCCAGGCTGGAGCTGTGGGGAAATGACAGCTTCAGCCAAGCCCCCCCACATCCGCATCCAGCCCAGCGATGACCACCGACCCACCACCAACCACCCCCCCAGGTTTCCCCTGCTGGAATGAGGGGGATGCCACAGACTCGACCAAGCCCCCCTTATTTCCTAGTCCTCCACCCTATTTCCTTCCCCCTTCCCCTCTGCCCCTTTCCTCAACTGCTCTGCAACAACATTTTAGAAGGCAAAAATAATAATATTAATAAATAAATAAATTTAAAAGTAAATAAATTAATGAAACCAAGAGGGAAAAAGGGTGATTTTAAAAAGAACGTACACATTGTAAATATTTTCCCCACTTATGGATTATTTGATGTTTCAAAGAAAGAAAAAATCTCTTAGAACTAAGTCAGTAGTGCGAGATTGCTGAATACAAGATCAACACAAAAATTAACCACGTTTCTATATAATAACAACGAACATGTGAAAACCAAAATTAAAAGCACAGTACCATTTATAGACACTGAAAATAAATAACATACATAAGTATAAATGTATAACAAAATGTACAGGATCTGTACGCTGATGAAAGAAATTAAAAAGATGCTAAATAATTGCAGAAATTTGCCATGTACATGAACTGGAAAACAGAACATCAATGCTCCTGAAAAGGGTCTATTGTTTTAACATAATGCCCATCAAAATCCCACCATGTTTTTCATAGAATTATGCAAGCTTATTCTAAAATTTATTTGGAAAGACCAATAATTTAGAAAAGCTTAAACAATTAAAAAAATAATAAAGTGGAGCAATTATTCCTCCTGATGTTATAGGCTACCATATATTTACAATAATCAAGACTGTGATATGGTTGTAGGGCTAGACACATATATAAATGGAGCAGAATATAGAATCCAAAAGTGGATGCAGACGTATATGCCCAAACCTTTCAACAAACGGTGCTTGAAACATTTTGATGTCCATAGGCAAAAACGTGAACCTCTACCTAAGCCTCAAATCATATACAAAGATTCATCAGAAGTGGATTAAGAACTTAAATGTAAACCTAAAACTATAAAACTTATTTTAAAAATAATTGGAGTAAATCTTCGGGACCTAGAACTGGGTGAACAGTTATTAGACCTGACACCAAAATCATGAGCCATAAAATAATCAATAAATTAAACCTAATCAAAATTGAACACTTTTGCTCTGTGAAAGATCCTGTTAAAAGGGTGAAAAAACTACCTCTGGAGTTGAGAAAATATTTGCAAACTACATATCCTACAAAAGACCAGTATCAAGAGTATAGTAAGAATTATCCAAACTCAACATTAAAAAAATCCATTTAGATAGTGAACAAAAAATAAACATTTTATTACAGAGAACATACAAACAGCAAATAGGCACATTAAAATATGTTCAACATCATTAGCTATTAGGGAAATGCAAATTAAAACCCAATGAGATATTGGTGTACCCATCAGAATGGCTAAAATAAAATATAATGAAAACACCAAATGCTGGTGAAAATGCAGAAAACTGGATTACTCATATGTTGCTGGTGAGAATGTTAAATGGTTCAGCCACTCTGGAGGAGAGTTTGTCAGCTTTTTAAAAAACTAAACATGCACCATATAACCATATAACCCAGTAGCTGTACTCTTGGGCATTTATTACAGACAAAAAGTGAAAAGTTATGATCATGCAAAGCCTGTACATAAATGTTCATATAAGCTCTATTCATAATACTCAAAAAACTGGAAACAGCCCAAATGTTCTTGCATGGGTGAATGGTTGAACTGTGGTTCGTCCATTCTGCAGAGTACTATTCAACAACAGTAAAAGGAATGAGCTAGTGATGCATGCCACAACTTTAATGGCTTTCACACAAATTATTGAGTGAAAGAAGTCCATCTCAAAAGTTTACATGTTGTATGATTCTGTTACATAACAATCTTGAAATAACAAATCTGTAGGGATGGAGAAGAGATTGGCGGTGGCCTGGGGTTAGGGACTGAGAGCAGGAGGAGGAACATAAAGGAGTCATGTGAGGGGCCCTGTGGTAAACTGTACACAAAGTTACACGTGATAAAACTGCATAGAGATAAACACACACACACACACAATTCTGGGCTTGTAAAACTGATGACATCTGAATAAGCTTCATGGAGAGTGTACTTAGTTATTCAAGGCGTTGCCATTGGGGTAAGCTAGGTGAAGTGTACATGAGACCTTCCTAGGCCTTTTTTTCTTTGCACCGGCATTGACTTCTGACATTATCTACACGGAATTAAGCCAAATTCACAAGTACAGACCAGACACCATCCTCCACAAGATTGCCGTCACTTGAGACATCACCTGCAAGCTCAGGAGTGCCCAGGCTACCTTCACTTCTGAAAAGCTGACTACAAATATGAGGATTCCCACTACCCCGTTATCCCTCCTATAATTTGCTATAATGATTCACAGAACTCAGGAAAGCACTGTATTCGCAATTACCGTTTTATGATAGCAAAGATACACAAAATTAGCTTAAAGTAGAGACACATAGGGTGAGGTCCCAGAAGTGAAGCTTCTGTGTGTTGTCCCTGTAGAGTCAGGATGGTGCCATATTCATATGTGATAATAGAGTGCTGCCAACCAAGGGAGCTCAATGGAGTCTCAGTGTCCAGAGATTTTACTGGGGCTTTATTTTGTAGACATAGTTGATTGAATCATTGGCCATGTGACTTAATCTCCTGCTCTCTCTCCACTTCCCAGAAGTCAGGCTGATAACATGTGGCTCAAAGCCCCAACCCTCTCACCACATGGTTGGTCTTTTTGGCATGGCCAGCTCCTATCCGGAATCATCTAGTTAGCATAAACTATCTAGGGATCCACCCTGGGTCTCCTCATTAGCATAAACTATCAGGATCTACCATAAATAACAAGATACTCCTATCACTAAGGAAATTCCAGGAATTTAGAGGTTACCTCCCAGGAGCCAGGAACAAAGACCAGCCAAGTTTTTTTTATTACACAGGAACTTCCTGTGAATTTATAATTCATTCAAAATAAAAATTAATTGTTGCACATGGTAGTGATGAGAATAGTGTTGAGGAATGACCTATAAATTGAATAAACAGATTTAAAAATCCACCCAGACAATTGAGTCACCTTGCATGAACCACAGATGTAAAGATAAGCATACATACACACATACTGACACACACATACACAAATGAATGAATGAAGAATGAAATGAAAGTACTAGTAGAAGATAGTATTGGTGTAAAGATCTGTAAAATCATGGAACAAAATCTAAATACCCTTAAAAATATTGTCAGTATTGACACCACATATAAAGTTAAAGACAAACAGAAAACATGTAAGACATGTACAGAGTAAAATAGTAATGGGTTAATAATCTTGATATATAAGGAGCACCCAAAATCAAGAAGAAAATAAACCCAAAGGAGATGTTAGCAGGGGTATAAATCAATGAACTTCTTCAATAAACATGTACAGAGTCTCAGTATCACAAAAGAGATGCAAAGTAAAATATTGAAATACCACATTTCACCAATCAGATTGCCAAAAATTTACAAAATTAACACTATCTAGTTCTAGTGATAGAGCAAGTGTCCTCATACACTGTGGGAAGATAAATAGTCAAGGCTTTCTCTGAGTAAAACACATTATAAAGCAAATTGACGTAAGAGGCTCTTTGCATTTTATGTTGTTTTTCCTTTACTGATCTTAATGGGCACATATTAGCACACTTTACTTTAGATATTAACTAAAAAAGACAGAAACTAATAGTTTCCCCTGAAGCAAAATCAAGTTTTCTAAAAACAACAATAATTATTTGGGAAAGATATTTTTTTAAAGTGTGGTTTATTGTCAAAATAACTGGAAGGTTTTATGTGAATTCAGATAAGTATTTTTCCCCATAAGAGTTTAATTTCTAAATATTCTAAATATTATAATATTGTCATGTTTCAAGACTAATGTATGATGAACATCAAGGAAATCTTCTTGCAGCCACTTTTTAGACATAGATGAACAGAGATCCTTGAGGAGGATGTATTTAAACATCTTCTCTAATTTGGGTGGGGGGGATCAGTGCATATGAAGAAATCCTTTGCACTTGTACTGCTCTGGTTTCATTAAAATTATTCTATTCTGGGATGTGAAAAATTCAAGGAAACTAATGGTAAGAGGCAGTCTATAACAATTTGTTACTATGAAGAAAACTATCTTTGAATAAAGTGATGATTCTTCTCTTTAAAATTTTATAAAGCAATCCCCCACTCCAATGATTAAAAGGGCGAACCCCCAGAATCTCTTTTTGGGCTATGAAATGTTCCATCTTAAAATATTTGTTTTTCAAGAGATTTCTCAGAAATTCTACCACTAGACAACTATTTACTTTTGGCCAATGTAGCACATTTTATGGAACAGGGAATTTCAATAATAAAAGTAAATGGAAATTTCAACAAATGACATAAATTGCTGCTCAAGATTACTCAAGGATCAATAAGAGAATTAGAAGCATATCTCAAAAGAATTTTTCAACCTAATGCTGCATTTTGGATTAAGGATTAAAAATGTAGTAGGCCTTCTCACTTCCTTTAATCTCTCCTGAGAGTCTCTCCTGAACTAGCCAGGTCCTTGGATTGGTTATGTGCCCCGAGGATCTTCGGGTGTATTAGGACGGCTGTCTGAGTTTGAGGAGTGGAAGACAGATGTGAGTCAGCAGAAAAGACGCTACACAGGAGCTGACCGCAGCTGAGGGAATTGTCATCTCCCCTTTTAGATTGCACATTGCAACAATGAGTGGAGGAAGCAGCTGGCTGCTACAAGCGACTCCGTGTATGTTTTGGGAAGCACATCTGGCGGCTGGTGATGGCACACATTTCTGGAGGCCCACAGTGATAGTGAAAATTGGCTCCGTTTTTATTCAGAAAAGCATATTCTGAGTTTTTGGTTTATTTTATAAGTTGTTTGTGGCCAAGGTCTAGGAAAACGAGGACTGGATACCCAATGGACTACTACTATTCAGCTATAAGAAAAAACGATATCCTATCATTTATAGCTACATGGATGGAACTGGAAACCATCATGTTAAATGAAGTGAGTCAGGCACAGAAAGATAAATACTGCATAATACCACTCATAGGTGATTGTGATCCAACTCTAATAAATAGCTAAGAGCAATAAAAATGAATAAATTTGAACTACATGAAACAATATAGAGAAGGATAAAAGGATAAAAAGGATAAAAAGCAAGTTGCAAAAGGATAATATTATATATATATATATATAGTTCAAAATTACATAATAATTATGGTTATAAAAACATGTAGGGAAATATATAAGTATGTATGATAATTTGGAAGATCAAATTACTTTAACCAGTGCACAATTTTCTAATGTATCAATATATAACAATGTACCAATGGTCTTCTTGTTGATGGGCATTTTGAATACTTAAAATTGGACCATTATAAAACCATTATTGCAGATGACTGCCAATACAGGTGTGTGAGTTCCCCTAAGGAATTACATCAATCTCTCTCTCTCTCTCTCTCACACACACACACACACACACACACATACACACACACACGTATATCTATTGCTATTAAAGGAATTGATACTCAATGGCATCTTCTAATATATTAAGAACATTAAACTTTTTGTGATATGAGCTGCAATTATTTTTTTTCAGATTTTCATTTATCCTTTGACTTCATGGTGGTGTTAGATGTATAGATATTTTTTAAAATTTTTAACTAGTTACTTTGTCAATATTTTCCCTCATTATATCTGGGTTTTAATTTAAAATTACAAAGACATTCCTTTCTCTAAGATAATTAGAAAGAAAATCCCCATGTTTTCTTATTCTGCATTTCATTTTCAATCTTTCTGAGTGATTTTGTTTTAAATTTTTCCCATTTAAGACTAATCGGAGAGATTTTTTAAGATTCAATTTGTCCTTCAAAATCTCTGCATAATTTTTATACTTATTGTGATTTCTAAAATATTTGGACTTATTTCAATCATCTCATTTTTCTATTTGTCACTTTTTTTATTTTACTCCTTTTTCATCTCTCCTTTTTCCCCCCTTCCCAGCTTTTCTTATATTTTTAACTTTCTAATACTCTCTTCATTACCTACTTCTGGTTTAAATGTTGTAAATAGTACTGGACACTTCCACCCTTAAGTTTCTTCTTTAAAATGTGTAAACTTATTTAATGTTCTTCCCCCCCTCTCCCAAACTTGAAAAGATGCTTGGAACTGTTTTAAATTCCTCCCCCATCTTGTCATTACTGTAGAGGCCACAGGCTATCAGTTTTAAATTCTTATTTTAAAATATAAGTTTTTTAAATGTTTATGGTTAATAGTTAATGCAATTTCCTGGCATTTAGTCAATTTTAGAGCTCACATTTGTTTCTTGAATCCCACGGCTCCCTTCTTTCTTTGGTTTTCTTTTTACTGAAGTATATGTTTAATAGTTCTTTTAATGATAGTCTGTGTGGGTGGGAAATTCTGGTAATTGTAAGCATGAACATTATTTCTTCACTCATGAATAATAGCTTGCGTATAAAATTTTAGGTTTACAGTTATTTTTCTTCATCATTTTAAATATATTATCCCACTGTCTTCCTGCATCTAGCCTTGCCAATAACTCTTATTGGTTTATTGGTCTTTCCATGGTTAGTAATGTGTTGTTTTTCTCTAGCGCCTTTAAGATTTTCCTCTTTATCCTAAAATACTACAACTTCACCATTATATGTCTATGCATTTGTTTGTTTTAATAATTCGGCTGAGCACTTGGAGTACACTTGTTATCTGGAAAATTTTCAGCAATTACTTCTTCAAATTTTATTGCTCTGACATTTCATTGTGCTTTTATTGAATTCCTATTGCGTGAGTGTGTGGGCTCACCATATATGCGTAATGCTTCTTAGGTAATTTTTTTTTTTTTTTTTTTTTTTACTTTTGTTTTCCACTCCTCTCTCTGTGGAACATTGCCGGTGACTTTCCCAACAGCGTTTTCTGATTGACTACCCCCTCTTCGATTCTGTCCAGCCTAAACTTTATACTCTATTTCCCTTCTGAAAAACCCAGGGCTCTAGCCCCACTTATTCTTTGATATCTCCATTCCAATCTTATGCAGAGGATGTTTGTCCTTTTGAGTCCAAAAACAAGTCCTTTTGGCTTAAACTTTGAATACATTATTGGCTACTTCTTTGTATTTGAAGCAGAGGGGGTGATCAGAGAATGAATTATTTCAATTTGTCTCTACATCTTATAATGGTTTTTTACAGTTGTGTGCTATAAAAACTTGATGAAATATTTAGCATTCTGCAGTACAAATGTACATTATCTACAGATCCTTGCCTACAAGAGCTGAAACAAGGTCACCTGAAATGACTACATAAATATTGAATGCAAGGGCAAAAACACTTCAAGACATATGGAGATGAAGTTGCTAAAATACTTAATTAGGTTCATTTCAACAGATGTCATAATGAATCACTACAGTAACCACCACAGTAAAAAATAAGTACTGAATTTTTTATTTTTTTAATGTTTTTTATAATATTAAAAATTATGCAGAAAACAAGACTAAGTTCCTAACCTATAACAAGTAGTTCTGAAATTGCTTTAATGCTTATAGAATGTTGTCTATCCTTTTTATTATAGAATAACTTCTTATTTTTAAAGTAGCATCTTTTGATATCTATAAATTACTACAAAACCTTTCACTAAATTTTTTGGAAAACTGAAGTTCTGTCAGTATAAATTATCACTAATTATTGCCGCTTGAGTATATAAAACTGACACTTTATTTTGTAACAGTGGAGTCTTCTGTTTATTTGCATGCCATTGAATATTCACTGGCAAACAAGACAGAGAAACTTTTGGAGTACAAAACTTTACTTCTTGATAATTACATGCCTATAAAATACATCACTAACATTATCTTTGGTTTTCATAATCCACCATTCCTTATAGCGAAAGGGAAAAGGAAAAAGTATATTAACAAATTCTTAAAACTCTTTGCTTTCTTAATAGTTGAGAGAAAGCATTAGTAATCCCCTAAGTGGAAATAAGCCACAGTATTCTTACTAAACAGTTATCACATTGATTAGCAACATATGGCCCTTAAAACAGGTGAGTAGTTCAGTGACAATCATGTTGTTAGCCATAATTGACCACTCTTTGTTCATTAATTCATTCAACATATATCTATTAGGTGGCTATTGTGTACCTTGCACTGTGCTGGGTACAGGAACTAGAAGGGTGAACAGAATAGATGTCAAATTTCTACTCTTATGGAGTTTATAGACCAACAGGAGAAATATATTAAACAAATAATCATAGGCAATTATGCAACTACTATTGTGATAAGAGAAATGAAAGAATAGATACAGTGAGTAGCTAAGAGAGGATGTCACACACTTGAGCACCTGAACTAGACAGGGAGCTAAGAGATGAGTAGTAGCCAGGGAAATGAGTAAGAGAGTAAAGGGTAGCATTACAGGGAGAAGATGGAGCATGAACAAAAGCCATGGGGTAGCCAAGTGCTTGGGGAGGTGGAATGTGAGAAGTGTGAACAGAGCAGGGGCCTTGGGAAGGGGTGAGAATGGTGAGCTTGAGGCTGGAGGCACAGGTAGGCACCAAATTGCATGGGTCTCCATGGCTCATTTTAATGATTTTGAACTTTATGCAAGATAGCATGTTATGGAATGGGTCATCTGTCAATCACATGGCAGTAGCTCCCAATCCTGGCTGATCTTCCAAATGACTTGGGGATTCTTCAACCATACACATTTCTGGGCCCAGAATGGATTCACTCTGAAATAAGGAAGAGCTTCCTGGCTCAGAGGTTTTGCATTTTTTTCTCTCGCTGAATTCAGCATCCACTTGTGCCTTCTTCCAGCCTACTACTTTGCTACTTTCCATATTCTTAGTTACTAAGCAACCCAAGGAATGAGATGCTTCTTTGGTTAACATTAACTTTTCCACTGCATCTTTTAACACTTTCTAACGTGCAATATTTTCAAATTCAGTATTTTCTTTCAAGCCTATTGCAAATAGCTTGCTTAAAAATTCTCATCACTTGCTAATTACATCCATTTAATTTTTTTACTAATATACATACATGTAAAAAATATGAGCTCTCTTCTCAGAAGTAGCTATATATAGAGGAAAAGAACCTGCATTCTGAAGACAAATTGCCAGTGATCAAAGTATTGACACCATGAGCAAGTTTCTCAAATATATAGTACCAGGTTATCTATGAAATAAGGATAACAACTATACCAAATTAACTGAGTTTTTGGAATAGTTTAGTGAGTTATCATGCATGCTTACACTACTAATTGTTAGCCATAAAATAATTATCAAACTGCTTTTTGGAAAATAACATTGAAATGAGAAAAATGAACATATGAGAAATATTGTGGGAAGAATTTATGCAATTCTGTTTTAATTGTAGTATATTCAAAAAATAAGGAATAAACAAGTAATACTAGTTCTTTCAAAGGCAAAATGGAGGAGAGTAATGCCCAGAGTCCTAGGCAGGAGCCAAGGGCAGCCCCCTCCACCCAGAAGCAAGAGAACACACAGAAAATACCATTTCTGCACAAGGGGCCCACCACAGCCATTGCCACAACCATGGTTGCTGAAAAAGAGGCCCAGTGCCACTTCAGTAGCCACAGCCACCATACAGGTGGCCCACCAGACATTTGACTACATAGACACAAAGATAGTCACTAGTGGTGACCAAAAAAAGATGTCTTTCTCATCAAAGTCCACTCCAAAGTAATAGAAGAAGCAACTCCTCTACCAAATAAACATCAACATAGAGATACTAGGAATAAGAAAGCCCAAGAAAACATGACACCAACAAAAGAATAGAGTAATTCTCAAATACCAGACTCTACAGAGCATGAAACCCTTGAAATGACTGAAAAGGAATTCTGAGCAACAATCTTAAGGGAACTCACTGAGATATGAGAAGACTCAGTTAGGCAACATAATGAAACAAGAAAAAAAAAATCCAGAATAGGAGGAAAGTTACAAAGGGATTAAAAATCCTTTAAAAAGAATGTAGCAGAATTCATGCAATTGAAAGATTCACACAATGAAGTAAAAAACACAACCAAGAGCTTAAACAGCAGGCTAGAACAAACAGAAAAAAGAATTTCTGATCTTGAGGACAGTCTTTCCAAAATAACCAAGGTGAGGGAGCCAGCCCGTGGCTCACTTGGGAGAGTGTGGTGCTGATAACACCAAGGCCATGGGTTCGGATTCCTATAAAGGGATGGCTGGTTAGCTCACTTGGGAGAGTGTGGTGCTGACAAAATAACCCAGGTGGACAAAAGAAAAGAAAAAAAGAATTTTAAAAAATGAAGAAAATGTAAGAGAGCTACCAGACAACCTTAAGCACACAAACATTTGAATCAAGAGTGTTCCTGAAGGAGAGGAGAAAGGAAAAGGCATTGAAAACCTATTCAATGAAATAATCACTGAACACTTCCCAAGTATAGTGAGAAACATAGACCTTCAGATCCAGGAGGCTCAAAGATCCCCAAATATATGCAAGCCAAAAAGACCCTCTCCAAGACGCATGATAGTCAAACTGGCAAAGCTCAAAGACAAAGAATCTTAAAAGAAGTGAGAAAAGTGTCAAGTCACCTATAAGGGAGCCCCTATCAGATTACAGCAGACTTCTCAGCAGAAACTCTACAGGCCAGAAGAAAATGGGATGATATATTCAAAATACTAAAAGAAAAAAAATCACCAGCCAAGAATAGTTTACCCAGCAAGGCTATCCTTAAGAAATGAAGGAAAATAGTATATTTTCCAGACAGAGGCTGTGGGAGTTCACCACCACATGACCAGCCCTACAAGAAATTCTCAAGAAAGTCCTGCATCTGGAATCTGAAAAATGATAATCACTACCATAAATACACAATAAGAACAAAACTCACTGGTAGAACAAAAATGTAAATGAGAAAGAAACTAAAACTTACCACCACAAAAAACCATAATGACTATGTAATAATGCCCCTGCTTTATTTTTGATTTTAGTAATTTCTGTCTTCTGTCTATTTTTCCTGGTCAGTCTAGATAAAGGTTTGCAAATTTTGTTGATCTTTATTTTAAAAATCAGCTTTTGGCTTTGTTGATGCTCTTTATTGTTTTTTAATTCCCAATTTCATTTAATTCTGTTCTAATTTTTATTTCCTACTGATATGTGCTTTTGGTTTAGTTTGCTCTTCTTTTCCTATTTTCTTAAGGTAGAAGTTCACATTACTTATTTGAGATTTTTCTTATTTTTAACATAGGTGTTTACTAGTATAAATTTTCCTCTAAGCACTGCATAAGCTCAGAAGCCTGTAAATTTTGATATGTTGTGCTTTGATTTTCATCTCCTTTAGCTCCTTGCCTAGGACCTTGGGTGTGCTCTCTTGCCTGCTTCCAGGCAGAGCTGTACAACTTTTTAAACAGAAAGTTTAATATAAAAAAAGCTTTAAAGGAATCAAATTCAAAAAAGCAATTTAAATTTTACATGTTTTTTCTACTTTTCAATTAATTTACTAAAGATTATTTCATTTCAATGTCATGCAACTTTCAGCTAGTCTGTTTTATATCATAGGTATTCAAGGTTATTTAAATATAAATTTGTGATACTATTTTTTAATAGCAATGTATTCACTGTGTAACAAAACAGACATAGTTATGGAAAATCTAATTCTAAATTTTTGCAACATATATTCAACAAAATTACTTTTGAATAAAATTTTAAGCCAACAGAAATATGACAAAAATTTTTACACTTCTAGTCATATTAGCAACTTGTAAAATGTACCAACAATTTGATAGGAGTTTTATGTGGAGAAAATTTTCACATACTGTACATTTCCAAATTTCAGAAAAGATAAAAGATAAAAGAATATGTAGTTTTGAGTTGAAGAAATGTGGCCTATTTGCATTTCTATCATGATTTGTTTGTATATGTTTAATACAGAATGTATATTATGTACAGGTATTCTTCTAAGCACTTTAGAACTATAAATTTATTTAGGTTATATTTGCATGTATTTATATTTCTATAAATTTTAGGCAGATAGCTATATACTATGAATATAATATATTGTATTATATAGAGCAAACAAATATATTTCTATTATATTTATGTATGTCAGTTATATTGTATTAAATAAATAATTGTAATAAATTAAATAATCATATCAAGCCCCTGAAAAACCAGCTACTTCATAGTGGATAATTGTGTACTACCAGAAGCTTAACAAAGTTGGATCCCCAGTCACAGACGCTGTGTAGATATAATGTCCAAAGCAAGTCAACACAGCCTCACGAACTTCATATGTGGCTATTGACCTGGAAAATGCATTCTTTTCAATCTATAACCAGAAAGAGAATCAGAAGCAGTTTGCATTCCCTTGAAATAGACAATGATATATATTCACTGTCTGTCCAGAACCATGTGTTATCTTAGTGACTCTTGTTCCCTGTCCCAAAAGTCTGAAGGGACCTAATCATCAGGACATTCTGCAGAACGTTGCATTGGTTCACTGTATTTATGGGCCTCAATGTAATACAGGGATCCTTAAATATAACCCCACCACGAACAAATGACAAATAAGTAGGTGGATGCATTTTAAAACATTAAAATTAAAAATTAAAAAATTACAAGACAAGAAGAGAATGATTGGCCACAATTTGGGGATTAAGATTATCTGACATAGAGGAATGAAAGAAATGGCAGGCTCAGGCCTCAAAAGTCCTGCTTAGGTTTTACTTGTTAAGCAAGCTGGTTAGTACATGGCTGTTTTGATTATCACTATTATTAATTGAACTATGTTGAACCATCATTTTATGTATGATATGTTGCACAATAAATTTTTATGAGCTGGCAGAGCTCTTATAAAAGAAATAAAGAGAAAATTAACCCATTATAGAAATGAATGATGCATCAAAAGCAATAAAGGGAATAGACATCATTGGAAACAAAGATATATGAAGGATAGGCTTGAGAAATTTAAGCAAAATAAAGTGGAAAAGAACATGATGTTTAAAAAATTGAGAAGAAAATGAAGCTATGTACAAAGCATAGTCAACATCTTGGGTCATTAAACAAAATAAAACAAATGGAAAATAAGTATATTTTAAAAACACAGAGGAAAACTTCCCTAAAATAGAGGAAGAGAGGATAAAAGTGTACAATGATGAAGAATAATAAACACAAATATATAGATTAGTAAAATTACTGGACGTTGAGGATAAATAATTGTATAGTCATTTGAACAAAAGTTTGAGCTGGTCTCATCCTTTACCACCATATTTAATGATGAGATAATTAAATGACTAATATTCCAATGAAGGACATTTTTACCCAGCAAGTTACTTTCAAGAATCAAGAAACCCATATTCTCAAATGTTCAATAATTAAGAAATTACAGCATCTATGAATATACTTCTTGAAAAATCCTCATTGAGAATAATGCCAATCAACACGAGAGTTGTCTGGCAAAGCTGTAATAAGGAGATAGATTTTTAGCACTGAATCATTTTCATATAAAACAAAGGTTAACAACTGTGAAAACTGTGATTAAAGAACAGAATAAAAGTTATAAATCTGTATGTAATAATAATTATAATATAACTGCAAGAATCTGTAAGGGATGGAGAAGTGAGAAATAGGTAATCTTATTTCTTAGTGAAATAATGTTTATATCTATGAGGACAGAGAAATAAAGATAATTTAAATGTATCCATTGGAGACTAGTGTTACATTTTACCAGTTAGAAAACAGTTTAGTCACACATTATTTTTTCAAATATTCTGTTTTTAACCTAAGTTCCCATTTCATAGCTACTAATTTTTTTCAAACACTTTGGAATACATAATAAACTACGGAAAAAGTACAAATCATAAGTGTACAAACTGATGAATTATAACTAAGTGAAAATATCAGCGTGATCACGACCAGGTCAAGAAATAAAATAACACCAGAATCCCGAAAGTCTCTTCTGTGTTTCCTCCCAATCAACATACCCTTTCTCCTTCCCAAATATGTCAACTTACCTGACTTTCAATATCAAAAAGGTTTGAAAATTTATGTAAATACAAAATATTGCTTTATGGCTAGCTTCCTTTGCCAAAGGTTATGTTGGTGTTGTTGGTGTTTTTCATGTTAGCTGTCGTGGCTCAAAGTTTCCCAATGCTTCATGTTTATTGGCTATTTCTGTATCTTCTTTTGCAAATGACTGTTCTTGTCTTTTTCCTTTTTTTTTTTTTTTGTCATTCTTTTATTGGTTTGTAGAAGTTCCTTACATCTTCAAGATCTGAGTCTTTTGTGGATTTTACATATTTCAAATATTGATACCAGAGGAGAGGGTCTGGGGAGGTCTGATGGCCAAACTCAACCCACCCCATCCTCTACCAGGTTCTTGACTCCACCACAGGAAAGAACTCAAGGGCAGAGTCACAGTAAAAAGTGAAAATGGGTTTAATGTAAAGCATAAGAAATACAGACTTCACAGGGAAAGTGTGGCCTAGCACTGAGTGGCATCTGCAACAAGTTTAATACAAAAGTAAGAAATACACACTCTACAGACAAAGTGTAAGCTGACTCCAGAGTAATCAGCAGCCTTCTGAAGGCAAGTTTAACACAGAAAGTAAGGTATACACCCCTCAAAGTTGAAGTGTGGGCTGGCTCCAAAGGGAATGAGCAGGCATTGCTCCTGAGAAGCCTACCTCATGGCTGTAGAGTCACCAATGGAGCAGCCCCCATCCAGAAGCCCCTGTGGGAACCCAGGCAGGTGAGGCACTGCCCACCCACCACTGTAGAGGCTGTAAGGCAGCAACAGGTATCCATACCTCAGCAACATGCCCTGTTAACTGCTGCAGACACCAGTGCAGGATGAGCGGACCATGACAGTTTCCACCACAGCAACTGCTGATATAAGGATGGCTTGCTGCTAAAACAGCAGCCACCAATACATCATAGGTTTCTTGGTGACCACTCATCAGCATAGACAGAAAGAGCAACACTAGTGGAGCCCAAGGGAAAAAAAACAAAAACAGAAAAAAGAGAAAACCCACCCAGAGTCACCCATTCAAGTCAAGTAGCACTAGTATATCTCAGTGCACCCAACAGAGTCAGCGTGAGTGAGCCATGGTGCAACAGTCCTGCCCAAGAACACTCACTGTAACCTAAGAGTGACAAGACTCCAAGGTCCTATCCCCTAAAATTTGAGAGCTTGCCTATGTCCTGACAAATCAGTGCAGTGTCACCAACCTCAGCAAAAAAATGGGTCCTAGGGAATAGGTCACAGAGGCATTCTTACACAACTCCAACACCAAATTTGGCCAAAATACCTTCATGTAGTCTACACTATGGCATCTACCCGGATCCAATATTAAAATATTCCATTCAACCATCATTATAAAACACACCTTCAAGAGGAACTCCATCTCTGCTAACTCCACTCCAGAGTACCAAAAAAAGTAACTTCTCAACCAGATGACTAAAAACCAACTTAAGAGATACTAGAAATATGAAAAAACAAGAAAATATAACACCACCAAAGGAATATAATAACTCTCAAGTTCTAGATCTTATAGAAGTCCTTGAAATGACTGACAAGGAATTTGAAGCAACAATTCTAAGGAAACTCAAAGAGATACAAGAAGACTAAGTTAGACAACACAACAAAATGAGAAAAAGTATACAAGACCTGAAAGAGGAAACGTACAAAGAAATCAATTCCCTAAAAAACAATGTAGCAGAGCTTGTGGAGCTGAAGGATTCATTCAATGCAATAAAAAACACAACAGAAAACTTGAACAGCAGGCTAGAACAAGCAGAAGAGAGAATTTCTGATCTTGAAGACAGCCTGTTCAGAATAACACAGGCAGAGAAAAAAAAAAGAATTTAAAAAATTGAAGAAAATCTAGGAGAGATAGCAGACAACATTAAGTGTTCAAATATCTGAATTATGGGTATTCCAGAAGGGGAGGAAAAAGCAAATGGCCTTGAAAACATATTCAATGAAATAATAGTCAAAAACTTCCCAGGTATAGGGAGAGATACAGATCTTCACATTCAGGAGGCTCAAAGATCCCCAAATATATTCAACCCAAAAGGTTTTCTCCAAGACATGTTATAGTCGAATTATCAAAGCTCAAAGACAAAGAGAGAATCATAAAAGCTGCAAGAGAGAAGCAACAGTCACCTATAAGGAAGCACCTATCAGGCTACTAGCAGACTTTTCCTCGGAAACCCTAAAAGCCAGAAGAGAATGGGATGCTATTTTCAAAATCCTCAAAGACAAAAATAGCCAGTCAAGAATACTTTACCCAGCAAAGCTATCCTTCCAAAATGAAGGACAGACAGTATCTTTTCCAGACAAACAAAAACTGCTAGAATTCACTACCACGTGACTAGTCTTTCAAGAAATTCTCAAGGGAGTACCATGTCTGGTACCTGAAAAAAAAAACCATCACTACCAAGAATACTCAGAAAGAACAAAACTCACCAGTAAAACAAAAATGCAAACAATAAAGAGAAAAAAGTTTATCTACCAAACCAAGAAAACAACACACATCCAAGACAAATAGTAAATCAGAAAGAAAGGAACACCTCTCAATAATACCTCTTAATGTAAAAGAACATTCCATCCAACCACCTCAGAATATTCATTCTTCTCATCAGCATATGGAACATTCTCCAGGACAGACCACATGGTAGGTTACAAATCAAGTCTGAATAAATTCAAAAAAATTGGAGTTATTCCATGTATTTTTTCAGACCACAATGGATTAAAACAAGATATTAATAACAAACAAAACTCTGGAAACTATACAAATACATGAAAATTAAACAACATTCTACTTAACAACATATGGATTCAAGAAGAAATTAAACAGGAAATAAAAAAAATTATTGAAACTAATGAAAATAATGACGTATCATACCAAAACCTGTGGGATACTGCAAAAGCACTACTAAGGGGAAAGTTAATCACAATAAATGCTTACTTCAGAAGAATGGAAAGATGACAAGTAAACAACATAACACTTCACCTTAAAGATCTAGAAAAACAAGAACAATCCAAACCCAAAGTCAATAGACAGAAAGAAATAATTAAGATCAGAGCAGAACTAAATGAAACAGAAACCCCCAAAATGATACAAAAGATCAATGAAACAAAAAGTTGGTTTTTCAAAAAGATAAATACAATTTATAAGCCATTAGCTAGGCTAACTAAAAAAAAAAGAGAGAAGACACAAATGAAAAAAAAAAAAGAAATGAAAAAGGATACATTAAAACTGATACCTCAGATATGCAAGGAATCATTAGAAACTACTGTACACAACTATACACCCAAAAATTTGAAATCTGGAGGAAATAGATAAATTTTTGGACACACAGAAACCACCAAGACTGAACCAAGAAGACACAGAAAATCTGAAGAGCCAAAGAGATTGAAGCTGTAATCAGCTGTCACCCAACAAAGAAAAGAAAAGCCTAGGACTGGATGGCTTCACTGCAGAATTCTACCAAACCTTTAAAGAAGAATTAATAGCAATTCTCTACAAACTATTCCAGAAAATTGAAACAGAGGCCATTCTCCCAAACTCATTCTATGAAGCAGACATCACCCTGATATCAAAACCAGACAAAGATACAACAAAAAAGAAAACTACAGACCAATACCCTTGATGAACATAGATGCAAAAATCCTCAGCAAAACACTAGCAATCAGATTACAGCAACAATCAAAAAAATTTTACACCATGACCAAGTGGGATTCATCCCAGGCAAGCAAAGTTGGTTCAACATATGCACATCAATAAATGTGATACACCAGATCAAAAAAATCAAGACAAAAACCATATGATCATCTCCATAGATGATGAAAAAGCATTTGACAAAATTCAACATTTATTCATGATAAAGATGCTCTATAACTTAGGTATAGAAAGAGAGTATCTCAACACAATTAAAGTCATATATTGCAAACCCTCAGCCAATATCATCCTAAATGGGGAAAAGTTGAAAGCTTTTCCCTTTAGAATGGAAAAAAGACAAGGATGCCCACTTTCACCACTCCTATTCAACATACTATTGGAAGCACTAGCCAGAGCAATCAGAGAAAAGAGGAAATAAAGGACATCCAGATTGGAAAAGATGAAATCAAATTGCCATGTATGCAGATGATATAATCCTATATACTGAACAGCCTAAAGACTCTACAAAAAAACCTCTTAGAATTGATAAATGACTTCAGCAAAGTTGCAGAATACAAAATCAACATGCAAAAATCAGTAGCATTCCTTTACTCCAGCAATGAACTAGCAGAAAAAGAAATCAAGAAAGCTAGCCCATTTATAATAGTCACCAAAAAATATGTATATACCTAGGAATAAAGTTAACCAAGTATGATAAAAATCTCTATGATGAAAACTACAAATCGCTTTTGAGAGAAATGAAAGAGGACACAGAAGATGGTAAGTTATCCCATGCTCTTGGATTGGAAGAATTAATATTGTGAAAATGTCCATACTACCAAAAGTGATCTACAGATTCAACATAATCCCCATCAAAATTCCAATGACATTCTTCTCAGAAATGGAAAAAAGGAAAAAACAATCCTTTCATATGGAATAACAAAAGACCATGAATAGCCAAAGCAATCCTGAGCAGAAAAAATAAATAAATAAAGCCAGAGGCATAACACTGCTTGACTTTAAACAATACTACAAAGCTATAGTAAACAAAACAGCATCCTCCTGGCACAAAAACAGACACAAGGACTGATGGAACAGAATAGAGAACCCAGAAATCAACCCATACACTACAGCTATCTGATAGTCAACAAAGATACCAAGAGCACACATTGGGGAAGAGACTGCCTCTTCCGTAAATGGTGCTGGAGAAAATTGGACATCCATGTGTAGAAGAATGAAACTACACACCATACACCAACATCTTCTCAAAATGGATTAAAGAATTAAATATACATTATACATTCTGAAGCAATAAAACACCTAAAAGAAAACATAAAGAAAACATTTCAGGAAGTAGGATTAGGCATCGACTTTATAAATACAATCCCAAAAGCACAGGCAACCAAAGGAAAAATAAACTAATGGGATTATACCAAACTAAAAAGCTTCTGCACAGCAAAAGAAACAATTAACAGAGTGAAAAGACAACCAGCAGAGGGGGAGAAAATATTTGCAAAATATACAGCTGACAAAGGATTAATACCCAGAATATATAGGGAACTCAAACAACTTAACAGCAAAAAATAAATAAATAAATAAAAATAAAACAAGTAACTCAATTGAAAAATGGCCAAAGGAGCTGAATAGGCATTTCTCAAAGGAAGATATATGAATGGCCAATAGAAACATGAAAAAATGCTCATCACTCAGCATTTAGGAAATGCAAATCAAAACCACTTTAAGGTGTCATCTCACTCCAGTTAGGCTGGCTAATACTGAAAAGATTGAGAATAATAAATGCTGGTGAGGATGCAGAAAAAAGGGAACACTCCTACTCTGTTGGTGGGACTGCAAAATGGTGCAGACTTTATGGAAATTGGTATGGAGGTTCCTCAAATAATTACAGATAGATCTACCATATGACCCAGCTATCCCACTGCTGGGAATATACCCAAAGGAACGGAAATCATCATGTTGAAGGGACACCTGTACTCCCATGTTTATTGCAGCACTATTTACAATAGCCAAGAGTGGGAACCAGCCTAAATGCCCATCATCAGAAGAGTGGATAAGGAAACTGTGGTATATATCCACAATGGAATACTACTATAATGAAATACTATCATTTGCAGTAACATGGATATTAAGTGAAATAAGCCAGGCACAGAAACAGAAATACCACATGTTCTCACTTATATGTGGGAGCTAATAAAAATAAATAAATATACAAACAAATAAACGGGGAAAAGAGACACAACAATCACAATAATTCCTTGAACTTGTTAAGGTAAGTGAACAGATATGATGTTGATGGGGGGAGGAAGGGGGGGAAGGAGGAATTGGTAAAGGAACACAAAAATCAATTACATTGTAAATTGATAAATTACAAAATAGAAATATAAAAAGTAACAATAAGTAAATAAATAAAAGAGAATGAGCAACATTCCCACCTTCTCCCTGGATTCAACTTTTATAGTTTTGACTATCTATACATATTCGTGCTATCTAATGAATATTCAACTGAGGAAGTGTTTCCCAGTTATATAACCTGGTCTTGCACATGCTCAGTTGGTCTCTTTGGATCATGCTCACTGGTCAAATTCCATCATATGCACTGAGTACGCTTAGAATATTCTAAGCACTCTCTAGCACCTCCAGTGGAAGGTCATTTAAGGGGTAAAGACATTTTTACTGAGCATGCTTGGCCACTGAGATGACATAAGTCTGCCTCCTTTGGTCTCAATCTCCCTGTGCTGGTGCTGAAAAAAAGTGCTACAGGCCACTGTAGCTTAGAACTTAGAGATGGGGCCTGAGTCCCAGGAGGGTGGTTTGAGACCCAGGGTGTGTCCTGAAACCCAACCCCAGGGGACTCAGCACCTACCATCTCAATATCTTCTCACACTCAGTGTCTGGTCTTGTCACTTTCAAAATGTTCTCTTTTGATTACACCTACTTAGTACAATTTATCAATCTTTTCTCGTATAGTCAGTGATTTTTGTGTCCTGTTGAAGAAAACTTTGACTGTTCTCAGTTTTCAAAGATATTCTCTGCTTTTCTAGAAGCTTTATTCCTTTGCTTTTCCCATTCAGGTCTAACATCAGTTTTGAATGGAGATTTGTGAGGTGATATTTTTTATATACAATCATGCGCCACATAATGATGTCTCAGTCAACAGTGGACCACAACAGTGGTCCCATAAGATTACAATGAAGCTGAAATATTCCTAGCGCCTAGCGACACTGTAGCCATCATAACATCATAGCACAATGCATTACTCACGTGTTTGTGGTGATGCTGGTGTAAACAAATGTACTGCAGAATACATTTAGAAGGAGTGCCTAGATTACCTATGGGATGACCCTCCCAAAGGTAGCTCAGACCTTTAAGGTAGAAAGCCAGGCATTGGACACATTAGGTCTGACCCTGATTGAAGGGTTGGTATCTACTTTTTAGTTCTTGAATTTTTAAACAATTCCCACCCATCCTCATAGCCAAATAACAGTTAATGACAGTAAGCTAGCACTCACTGGATGCTGCTGAGTGCCAGGCACAAACCCTATCTGTAATTTAGTTTTCATAGCTTTTTGGGGTGGCATTATTCTAACCCCAATTTAAAACACAAGAAAAGTGAGGCACGGAGGGATCACTAACATCATGAAAGGGCTCCTGGTCACGCAGCTGGCGGTCAGTGTAGATACTAGGAAAATCCGTGGCTGTTCCCTTTGATGATACACTTTTGCACAGGGAATACACTTTTGCACAGGGACGAAATCGCCTAACAATGCATTTCTCAGACTATTTCTCCATCGTTAAATGACAATGTGACTGTAATTATATTCATTTCTATTTACCCATGTATTTACTCTTTTCAGTGCTCTTCGTTTATTCATATGTCTTCATACTTCCATCTGGGGTCATTTTCCTCTTTCTTAAAAAAATTTCCCATATTATTTCCTTTAACATGGGTCACTGGCAACAAATTCTTTTAGCTTTCCTTTGTCTAAAAAAAGTCTTTATTTTTCCTTCATTTTTGTTGGTAATTTTACTGGGTTAAATTTAAATTTTAGGTTGGCAGATTTTTTTTTTCTTTCCGCATTTGAAGATGCAATCCAATTGTTCTCTGTCTCTTTCTTTTAGTCAATCTATCAGTTAGTCTTATTTTTGCTCCTTTGAAGTCAAAATGTTTTTTAATCTCTTACTGTTTTAAGATTTTTATTTATCTTTGGTTTTCAACAGTGTTACCTTATTGTAATTTCCTTTGTTTTTTTTATACCTGGGATACATTTTAATTCTAGAATACGTCATTTTATCAGTTTTGAAAAATGCTCACCCACTGTCTGTCCAAAAACTACTTTTGCACCATTTATTGAAGAGACAGTCTTTTCCCCAGTGTATGTTCTTATTGCCTCCATCAAAGATCAGTTGGCTGTAAGTATGTGGGTTGATTTCTGGGTTCTCTATTCTGTTCCATTGGTTCAAGTGTCTGTTTTTATGTCAGTACCATGCTGTTTTGGTACTATCGCTTTGTAGTGTAAGATGAAATTAGAGAGAATTAAGTGAAATAAGCCAGGCACAGAGGAGAAATATCATTCACAAGTGAGAGCTAAAAAAAAAATTTTTTTAAATGTAAAGAAAGAAAGAAAGACACAACAATCACAATAATGCATTGAACCTTCGAAAAGAAAGAACAGAAGGGAGACTACCTACCAGAAGTGAGGAAGGGGAAGAGTGAGGGGGTTAGTGAGAGATTGGTAAAGGGTCACAAAAATTGATTACATTGTGTAGTGTTGAATAAACTAATTATCCTGATTGGAGCCTCACATATTGCACACAGGTATCAGAATTCAATGTGGTACCCCACAGATATGTGCAATCAACTATGCTTCAATAAAGAAAGAAAGAAAGAAAATACATAAATTTAAAAGTTAAGAAAAAAACTCGTTTTGCTCTATTCTCTCCGTCCTCTTTAGTGAGTTTCAATTCAATGTGCACTAGAACATTTTACTGGTATATATGTCTCATAAATTTTTTTATATTTTTCTTTCTTTTATCTTTATAAATTTCTGTCTGGACAAGTTGTTATGGCATATTTTACATTCTACTAATTCTTCAACTATATCTAATATGCTACTGAACACATTTGTGAATTTTTAAGTTCAGTTTGTATTTTGAGTTCTAAAACTTTCATTTGGTTCTTTTTTATAGTATCTCGTTCTCTTAATCTTCACCTTGTCATCTAATTTCTAAATATATCAATCACATTTATGATACTTATTTTACAGTCTATTTCAAATAACTCCAATGTCTGAGTCTCCCGCTGCTCTTTTTCTCTTGTGTACTCCTGTCTCTCTCTCTCTCTCTCTCTCTCTCTCTCTCAACCCCCCCCCTCTGTCCTTTTTTTGATCATGGGGTCTTATTTCCTGATAATTCTGGTAATGTTTGATTGAATGGTGAGCATTCTGTATGATAAATTTTAAAGATAATTTAAGGCTGTATCTAATATTTCCCTCCAGAAAGATTTTGCTTTTACTTCTGGGAGGTAGTTAGATAAGGGAAGATTACCTTCATAAAATCTGAGATTGAGTTAATTTTACAAGATGCTTCCAGCTTTGTGGAAGGTATATATAGGTATGTATATTCACTCCTATTTCTGGAATGTAGCCAGCTCTTCACAGCTCTTAGAGGTTCTAATGGAAAACCCCCTCCTCCTTGATGAATCCTAACCTCTGACTGTCGTATGTCAAGATACTAAGACTTCAGAATTAGTGCTCAGCTTTTCAGCCTCTCCTTATAATTTGGCAAATGACCAGGGTAAAATATGTCAAATATAATTTCTTTTTCTCTGGGATCTTTACACCTCAAGTTCTTGCTGCCCTGTTAGCTTTTTTAGTGCTAATATTTGGTTTTTATTTCCAGCAATTACAGTTGATCACGGTGGAAGGATTGGTCAGCAGGAAGTAGTTTGCCTTTATTGGAAATGCAAACACTCTAATTATATCTTAAAGACCACATTTCTTAGTTTAAGAATATATAAGAAAACTTGTCCTAATAACAATTAAAAGTATGGAGAGGCCTCTTTTAACCTTTCGGAGCTGCAAAACTAATAAATTTTTGGCCAAGTTGTTGAACAAGGTACTTGGACAGAAAGAAAATGAAAGCAATTAGTAGGGCTCTTGACCTCACTTTTTCTCTAATTTTGACTCTATTGCTTTTATGCTCCATGAATTGTTTCAGACTCCAACTTGTTTTTATGTAATCATAGAACATAAAATATTAGAGTTGAACTTAGACTTCATCTTTAACATTTTCCTTTGTTAAATCGTCTTCTTCCATTTTGTCATGATGTATCATCATTTCTTCTTTCCAGGGCCTTTTAAATATACTCTCTACTCTACTTCCATTATCATCATCTTTATCATTTCAAGTATGAAATACTTGAACACCCCAAATATTTAGTCTTTGAAATTGCAGGCTTTCTTCCTTTTAATCCATCTGATATTTTTCTGGTAAGTTACTCTTCCTAATACATTCCCTTTAGCACACCACTTGTTTACTGAAAACCTGCAATGTACCCTAACTTTATTGCATAAAGTTCAATAAATTAAAATGATCACTGCTTCAGTCTGGCTATCTAGCCTAACTTACTTTATATTGCTATCCATCTCTCTCTCCATTCAGGTCAAATAAGTGTTCTTTCTCCTTGATTTATCTCACCAGACCCTCTTCTAACCTGCTTCAAGTGTTGATGTTTTCATCATCTTTAAATGTTTGGACGGCTCTTCTAATCCACTTTGCTCCCCAAACTTTATACCCTATATTTCTAAAGGAGGTAGTTTAAGTTTTCCAGGCTTTGGTGTAAAAAAGGAAATTAGTAGAATTGTTACTTCACAGATATTTTCAAGAACACCACTATCCTGTCTAAGACCAGAGTGTTGGTAAGAGGACTGAGCAAATATCCCCAAGGAAACAATAAATCCCACGTTACAGAGGCCCAAGCTACAATTTCCACCTGCTGTTCCGTATGCAGAAAATTTCTATTTATTGTCAGTGAGCTTAATATTATTAAGTGAAATGACTCATTCCTTTACAGTCAATAATTTTCAAACTAATCTCACTGTTTTCAAATTTATCCTTTCTGCACCTTCTGGAATCAACCATCTAAAATGCAAATGTGGACATATTAACATATTATGTTACTATATACGAGGGTACTTCAACAAGGTCATGGAAAGATTTATATTTTCTTTCAATTCTATTTTTCTATGAACTTTTTGAGGTAACCTCATATAACATTAATACTATATTATATATAGTATATTCTGTTTTATTATATATATATTAATATCCTACTTTAAAACCTTCAGTAGGTTCCTATCACAAATATAAAGTCCAAGTTCCTTAGGCATTTAATGATTTGACTCTCACCTGTGCCACCACCCTGTCTACATTTAATCTTTTCACCTTACATATGTATTATGCATTGCAGCCATAATACAGGTATTCTTTAAGTACTTGTGATTACAGGTATGTAATTAAGTGTATGTGATTAGACTACATAATAATCTAACACCCATCTTGCTAGGAGATTCCCCCTCTTGTTGGCTTAATGAAGCAAACAGGCACGTTGGGGGAACCCATATATCAAAGAAATGTGGAGGCCTCTAGGAACTGAAGACGACCTCTAGCCAACAGCCACTGAGGAGCTGGTGTTTTCAGGTCTATAGCACCAAATGACCGGATTCATTCCAACCTGAGTGAGCTTGAAAGTGGATCTTTCCCCATTCAATCGTTTGATGAGACTGCAGTCCTTGCTGACATCTGGATTACAAGATTAAGACCCTGAAGCAAAGAACTCAGCAAAGCCATCCCCAGACTCCTGTCCCACCATAAATGTGAGCTAGTAAATGAGTGGTGGCGTAGCTGCTCTGTCTGTTGTGATACTGTTGCTGAGCAACAGGTAACTCACACTCATGTCATGTTGCTTCTCAAGTTCATACTTGTGCATGTATAGTTCTCTCAACCTTGAAGCTGTCACCTCCCCATCTTTGTTCAGTGAACAAACTATTTGTCCTCAGTGACAAAATTCATCACTTCTACCAAGCCTGTGAATTCTTTTCTAATTCTGCTCTTTTACAAAATACAAACAATCATTCATCTTGCTGATTAACCTAATTAATTTTAAACTTTAATTTTTGCACATTTCATACTATATTAGGCATATTTATTTTCCATTTACTAACCTTGAGGACAGAGACTGTATCATTTTTATCTTTGTATCCACAGTGTCCACTTCTCTGCCTGGCAGCAAACATTCCACATTATACTCGTATCATGCATATTACTACTGCTCTGACTTTGCTCTTACCCAGCCTTCCCTACAATGTCCTTCCTATCACCTTCTGTTTATGTAAATCTAATTCCTTAGTCAAGGTGAATTGCAATTTCATCACCTCTTACTACCTTTGAATATGTATATTTGACAGTGTAAAAATTCATAACAAGGACAAAGTGCAGATTTGATTGCAGAGGGTAAGGAAGGTTCCTGGCTTTCTTATCATGTCTCACTGCTCAGAACTGCTTCTCATTCTCCATTCCTCCCTGGGTAGAAATGCTGCCTGTTACCATAGAGCAAGGCACCAATTAAAACTAAACTTTCTGTTTCTTTACTGTACTCCAGATTTCCTATGCTATGTTTAATAATTCATACTTTTGAGAGGAATCAAAAACATAATTATTTTTGCTAAATAGTTTTCCAGAAAAAAAAAGTTTGCAACAATGAGAAACAAATTATAATATTATGAGGAAAAATGTTTTATACTTTGAAAAGAAAATTTCAAAAATATCAATGAATAATGAACAAAGTACATAGTCAATTTTCAGAAAAAAATAACTATACTTTTGGCTACTAGTTAATGTATATTCTCTTTGTTCTTTGTTTCTGGTATAGTTCTAAAATTGCATACATATACCTATATATACACATACATTTGTATGCGATGTTATTTAAGCCTTCCAACAGTCCTGTCGACAGCTAGTGTAGGACTTAGCATAGATTCTGGGATAGCAACAATATCTTTTTTCTTGGTGGTGTTGTGGAGGTTACCTGAATTAATGGGTAAAATACTCTTAGAGGAGTGACTGATGTTTAGTAAATGCTATACAGTGTTAGATGGTATTATTGTAGGAGAAATAGTGTAGGAGGCTTAGAGAAGTTACGTTAATGGCTAAATGAACATCACTTAGTTGGAGCTTCTGAAGCTTAAATTCAGTCTTTCTGACCCCAAATCCCATGATCTTAACCACTAGACTATATTGCATGATACTCATTTTTTAGAAGTTTATTTTACTCAAAGAAGTGCAAATTGAAACAATGATATTTCTGATTCAAAATAGCAAAGATTAAAACAAAATGTGGAGATAAATCTCAAAATTGCCATGTAAAACAGACCATTGAGATTAGCAGTCTCATATATTCGTGGCAGGAATTTAAAAGCTTAGACCTTGACAAAAACTAACTCTATAGTATGTAACCTACTATTTAATAACCCCCATTCTATGGATCTATCCTAAGTAGAAAAAAACAAAACAGAAAACTGGGTACAAAGATCTTGATCACTGTATTATTTGTAATACCTTTGACTGCCCAAGAATAGTATAATGGTTAAATCAATTGTATTATTTGTATTATTGAATATTTTATTTGTATATATTTTATTATCTAATATTAAACTACTATCAAATTCATGTTACCATAAAGATAGATAAAATAATGTTATTTGAAAAACAGAATAAACGTAGAGTATTTTGATCAATTTTATAAAAAACTACGCAAGGAAAAATTTAGTGTACAGAATAAAGTCTAGAAAGAAATAACATCATAAGAAAAACAGCATTCATCTTTGGGTGGGATAAATGAGTGGCATTTTAATTTTCTATTTAAGCATTTATTTACCGTACAAATCTCTATTAATGAACATGTATTACATTTTAAAAGAATAATTATGATTTAAGAATAAACTAAAAGCCTACTTCTGATTTATGGGTTATTGGAGAAATAAAAATAGGGGATCGCAAATATGCTCAAAGTGTGAAGTATTCATAAAATCATGAAGCAATATTTGCTATAGATAATCCACTGATAATAATGTACTTTGGCTGCCTAAGGTAGCTACTTCAGTGTTAGAGGTACTGTGACTCAGAATGAGCCCCACTGCATTTTGATTTCACGATTCCATGAATTACCAGTGGATACCACATGAGAAAAAGAAAACACCCAGCCCAGCCCATGTCCCAGACTCCTGCCCATTTCTTTCCATGTGCTTGTGGTGATGGGCAGTGATCAGCCATGACCAAACAGGTCCCTTTATCGTCACTGCAAGAGCCTCAGAGCCCATAAGCCTATTTATATTCTGAATGTTTACATAGATCGTACTTGAGTCTTTTAACTTTAGCAACAGTGCTACCCAGGAGAAGAGGAGAGGCAAAATATTCAAGTCTTCTCAAAATGTCAGTAATCAGCATGTACATACTGCATCTCCCTAATGACTGAGTTTGGTTAAATAAGCAGAAAACCGTACTGTTACTGTGACATAGTAAATGCTGTGAATCAAAGCCTGACCACCTGCATGCCCTCCACAGTAAGCCTGGCTCTGTGGCTCTCTCCTGACAGCATTCAGCCCTAGTTAAGCATCTCTGATAATTACAAACAGCCTTCCTAGAGTAAACAACCCCCTTTATTTTTCCTCCCCCTCACTTGCCAAACTTTTTGAACAGCTGCACGCCTCACTTTTCATCTCCCTTTCTTTTACTGAAGAAAAGCAGTTTAAGCTGACTTCCCCCCTCAACACTCTACTGAAAGACTCCTCGCCATTGCCAGCAATCTCCATAGTGCTATATTCCGTGGCCTCCTTCAGGTCATTATTTAACTTGATCTTAATACAGCATTTGACACTGATAACCACATTCTTCTAAAAAAATTTATTTTCTTGGTGTAGAGCTAGAGCTGGGTCTGGAGCTCACAGACCCCCTCAAGCCCATTCACAAACCCTTCACTGCTCCAGACCCAGCTCTAGCTCTGCACTTGGCTTCTATGACACACTGCTATCTCTTCTTTAATCCCTTTTTATGGTTGTTTTTTCTCTGTCTTCTCTGCGGATGCTCCTTCCTCCACTATGTCTTGGGCTCTGTGTCTCCTCACTCTCTGTAGACAGTTGTATGCATTCCCGTGGCTTCATGTTTAAAAATTAGATAGCCTTTCTCCCAAGCCCAAAATTTGAAATAGCCCATTTTGTATTTTAACATCTCAATTTTGACATTGTACAGAGACCCCAAACTCAAATATATAAAGCTAGTGAAAAATTAGGTGAGGCTTTTGAATTCGAGTCTCACTTTTTCAAGGTACAAGCTGTGTCATTTTGGACACGTTGTTTAATAAACTCCCTAAGGCTCAGTTTTCTTAATTGGGTTGTTAGGAAAGGTCGTTAAGATGATGTGTGAAAAGCAAACCCAGCATGGTTTGCAGTATATAGTAGGTGTTCAGCAATGCTCCTGTCTTGTGATTCTGTTCTCAGTACATGATCTGTTAATGCACCCAGTTGTCCAAGTCAGTAACTTGAGCATCAAAGTTTACTCTCCTTTCTGTCTCACACTCCACATTCAATTACCTACTTTTATTAATGGTCCTATTTAAATGCATCTCAAATACATCCACTTCTGTAGGTGCCCACTGGCACTTCCCAAGTTGAGGCCATCAACGTGTTTTGACTGTTTTCCTGATCTTATCATTATCAAACCCACTGGTTTTCCTGTCTTTGACCTTATTCACTTCAAATCCATAAACCCCAAAGTCACCAGAGAAAGTTTTATGACATTAACTTAATTGACTCTTTTTAGATATTAGTCACCCCCTTTCAAAATAAATCCCTGTCCCGCGCAACCGTCTCGCCAGCAAGAACGACGCGGCACACACAGGATCCTTCTGCAGTAAAGCTTTAATGCGTCTTGAGAGGCAGAGCACAAGCTTATCGGGGCGGAGACCCCAAGTACAGAAACCCGTTCCCTTTTATAGAAAACTGTCCCTCGCCTAGGACGTGTCCCTCTCTGACTGGCGGTCGTGTATCAGCCCAGATGACGCCACGGGAGAGGCAGAGACTAGAGGTGGGGAAATTCCCAGCACATGCACTCTAGACTTGTTTTTGCCGATTGTCAGTGTCGGCCGGCGCCATCTTGTAATGGCGATTATGGTGTAACGTGGGCAGCTCCCCACATCTCCCCCTTTCTTATTACATTAAGAGGCTGGAGCAAGCTCATTGGCCACAGCATGTCTAGCCAGTAGTCCTGTCTTAGGTCGACCCACCTCAGGCCGTGACCTTACCCGTCAAAGGTTAACCCTATCGCCACCAGGCACCATGTCTTAGGTCGGCACACGTCCGGGGGGAAGTTGCCCGTCTCTGGACCTACTGGAACGGACTCTGAATTGTGAGTTGTGGGCCAGCACGAGCCAGGGCGAACCCCACTGATCAGTTTTTCAGGGAGGCCAGCCGAAAAGAGGGGGGACTAGTCTTTGAGCATAGATAGCCAAATATCGGGATTGGCTCCTTGCTCCAGAGCCACAAGTGCTTGGGCAACGACCACCTTGTCTCTTTGTGTTTGGGCTTTCAGCCTACAGACCAGCCACAGAAGGAACACTAGTCCACAGCAAAGGGCCGCCCCAAACAATCCCACCCCCACCCATTCCTTGAAATGTGACATAGCAGTTGTGATCCAGGAGGACAATCCAGCTGCAAAAGAGGCATCCACTCTTGTCGAATTCACAGCCACGATGGCAGAGCGCAGGTCCCGCATCAGGCCGTCAAAGTCTCCTGTCCAGTTTCCTTTGGACAGAAACAGAAGACTCAAAAGTCTCGGACGTATTCCACTCAAAGGTGGCATGCCCCCAGCTTCCTCCTTTAAGAAAAGCAAACGGTGACAGATCTGTGCAGCTGCCATTTACTCCACATAGCAGCCAGACATTAAATGGGTTAGAATAGGCCGCCATCGTAGGATTTTGATATGTCCAATTGAGGCCTGAAAAGGTCGCATTAAACTGGGTGCCCATATAAGGGGAAAAGGTAAATCTGTCTTTTTTCGCCCACCCTGTCTTTTTAGACTGACAGCCCGTCCAGGGTGGGGTATCCCCTTCTAATCTGGTCCCCCGGCAAAATGGGGTCCATTTTGGTTGTGAAGGAATAGTGCCATTCCCTTTGGGCTCAAACGCGGGCCAAACTCCAGATATCCAAGTGGCATTGGATTGACCCGGCCCAGTTGTTGGGTGGTCAAACCAAGCGGCAGTTTGATTATACAATTTTATACAAGGATGCTCTGATAAAGATCGATTGGAAACCAACAGGAAACAAAGACTACCCTCAAGAGTGATATTCCTATCCTTCCCGATACCAGCTACCTCCTCATCTAGAGGCAAGTAAGGTAGATCTAGAGTCTTATTAGTACTGAAAAATCGAGGGAATAATTGTGCATCATGGTGGAGTGGCATTGGCAGGGGGAACACCGTCAGGATCCCCCAACATGGGTCCCCCATAGCAAATATGACCTGGTGCAGTATCATCAGGGTTAGGAGGCTCCTCCGTCCTCGTGGGCACGTCATCTTGCGTCGATTCCAAGATTGTCCTGGTCAGTCTTTCTGGGACCCAGAAAGGATTCTCTTCCCCCTGCGGAAAAACACAAACAGCTCCCCTGGATCTTATCAAAATAGGATCCGGTCCTTTCCATTGTCCTGTTAACACATCCTTCCATTTGACCATTTGTTTTGGTGTATCTGACTCTAAGCAATGACGCTCAGCCGCAGTACGGCCTTGAGCATCAAGATTCAAAAAATTAAGGGTGAAGAGTGCCATGGAGACGGCCACTCTCGGTACTGAGGGTAGAGCCTCCTCGACTCCCCCTTTTTGTTTGATAAAATAGGACTTGAGAGTGCGATGTGCACGCTCAACAATACCTTGTCCTTGAGGATTATATGGGAGACCAGTCAAATGAGTTACATCCATCTGGCGACAGAACTGTTGAAACTTTTGAGAGGTATAGGCTGGCCCATTATCTGTCTTAAGGATCCTGGGTTTACCCCAAGAACTCCACGCCTCGAGGCAGTGTTGAATTACATGTGAGGCCTTTTCCCCTGTTAAGGGTGTGGCAAACATGATGCCAGAACATGTATCAATAGAAACATGTAGGTACTGAAGTCTTCCAAAAAAAGAGACATGAGTAACATCCATTTGCCAGATCTGTAGTGGTCGGATTCCTCGTGGATTAACCCCTACACAGGGAGCAGGCAGGAACTGGCAACAATTTTGGCATTGGGTAACTATCTCCCTAGCTTCTCTTCTCGTCAAGGCAAATCGGCGGCACAAGGTTTCAGCTGTCACATGAAATTGATTATGAAATTCTTTTGCTAACTCTAATTGAGGGGAAAGGACAACCGCCATGACCCTTGTAGCCTGATCTGCTAGGTCGTTCCCACGAGACATTGGACCAGGAAGGCCCGAATGAGCTCTAATATGTGTTATATATACAGGGAAGCTTCTATTAAAAAGGGTGGATTGAATCAGGCGGAAGATGTGAGCAAGCTTGCTAGAAGGCTTAATAATTCCAGCTACTTCAAGAACTTTAACGGCATTAACCACATAGGAGGAATCCGACACAATGTTAAGCGGGCCCAGGAAGGCCCTGAGGACTTCTAGTACCACTAGACATTCTACAACTTGGGGTGAGGTTTCATTAAATTGTTTGGAGACTATTTTACTATTAGTTACATAGGCCCCTACACCAGTTTTTGACCCATCTGTATACACCACAACCCCATTGGCAAGTGGTTTTTGAGATATTATGTGTGGGAACACAATGGCTTGGCTTAAGGCAAATTGAAGGATGGGATGTTTTGGATAGTGATTATCAATCTGTCCTGTAAACGAGGTGACCAACACGGCCCAATCATTTGAAGTAGCAGCTAATGTTTGAACTTGAGTAGTTGTATAAGGGACTATCAACATCTGGGGCTCTCTTCCAAAATGAATAATAGCTGTTTTTAGCCCACGGAGTGCAAGTCGAGCCACTGCGTCGGGATACCAATCAATAATCTTAGCAGGAGACGCATTGGGATGGACCCATAATAAAGGCCCATTTTGCCATAAAACAGCTGTTGGTAAGTGCATAGTTTTAAAAACACATAAATCAAAAGGTTTTGTTTCATCAATGCGCTGTAACTGAGCATTTTGTAAGGCACTTTCAACCACCTGTAAGGCTTGATCTGCTGCAGGAGTTAATACTCTCGGGGAGGAGATATGAGAGTCCCCTTCCAATACGTCAAACAGAGGTTTTAACTCAGCAGAGGGGATTTTTAAAAATGGTCTCAGCCAATTTATATCTCCCAATAACTTTTGAAAATCATTTAAAGTATGTAAATGATCTCTACGAATCTGTAATTTTTGAGGGACTATTTTATCAGGATGAATAACCGATCCCAAAAACAAGCCAATTCCAGTAACTTGGACCTTTTCTGTAGCAATGTGAAGTCCCCATTGCTCTAATGTCTTGAGCAAAATTGGATATGCCCTCTGTAGAGTCTCTAGATGTTTGTGGCACATTAAAACGTCATCCATATAATGGATCAAAAGCAAGGATGGAAATTGTTTTCTAATAGGTTCAAGGGCTAATTGGACATATAACTGACACATGGTAGGGCTATTAGCCATGCCCTGAGGCAAGACCTTCCATTGAAATCTCTTATCAGGCTCAGAATGATTAACAGCTGGCACAGTAAAGGCAAACCTCTGTCTATCTTGGGGACACAAAAGTATGGAGAAAAAACAATCTTTGATATCTATAATTATTATTTTCCATTGTTTAGGCAGGGCAGAGAGCAGGGGTAGGCCCCGTTGAAGGGAGCCAAACACACGCATCTGTGCATTAATGGCTCTTAAATCGTGGAGAAGTCTCCATTTTCCTGATTTTTTCTTAATTACAAAAATAGGAGTATTCCATGGTGAAGTAGAGGGCTCCAAATGACCAAGCTGTAATTGTTCATTTACCAGCCTAGTGGCAGCTTCTAATTTTTCAGAGGACAGAGGCCATTGAGGAACCCATACCGCCTCCTCTGTAAGCCAAGGTGTGGGCATAGAACCCTCAACGGCCCCTAGGAAAAACCCAGGCCCTGCCTGCCAGGGTTGCCTTCAGGGGAAATGGGCTCCACCCTACCTTGCTCTCCACGTCCCAAGCCTTTCCCTTGTTTGTAACCCATGCTTTTCATCATCTGTTGGGCTTGTGGGGAGTAAAGATTAGATAATACTAGGCCCATGTATTCTAAAATATCTCTTCCCCAGAGATTGACCGGGAGTGGTAAGACATATGGGGTAAACCATCCTTGTTGCCCTTCTGATGTCTCCCAGGACAGGGCGGCAGAGCTGATTGTCGGGCTAGATCGATACCCAAGGCCTTGTAAGGTATGTGAGGACTCTATGGTGGGCCAGGACCTTGGCCACCAGTGAGTAGATATAATACTTTTATCAGCCCCTGTGTCCATTATGCCCTCAAACATCTTTCCATTGACTTTTAGCATCAATTTAGGCCTTTCTTTAAGGGACACAATTAGGTATGCAGAGTCTGGCCCGGAGGAGCCCATCTCCCTTTTTCTAGCCTCACAGGGGGTGGTGTCGTCCGGGAGGAGAAGAAGTTGTGCAATTCTGTCTCCCTGACTTACAGAGAAGACCCCCTCGGGACATGAACATAACACCTGAATGTCTGGGGTGTGGCCTTGATCAACCAAGCCTGGATACACAATCAGGCCTTTTAAGGTGAGCGACCCCCTACCGAGAATGAGGCCCATTGTACCAGGCAACAATGGAGCAATGGGTCGCACCGGGATCGGTTGAATACCCATCTGGGACATCAATAGGAAGTCGGAGGCGGCGTGCAGGTCCACTCTTGTGTATCTTCCGACAGGACCTCTTTCTTTCCCCCCTGGACTTTGTTGTTCCCATACTTTTGAGGGCCCTGGGAACGAGGGCCCGACCTCACGTTTTTTGAATCTGTTTTGTGTTGTTCCTCTGGCGGTGGAAGAAGCCGCCCCTTAATGTCCCTGATGGAGCGACACTGACTAGCTTTATGATATCCCTTGCTGCAGCGGGAGCAAAGGGAGGCTCCATCTCTATCTGGGGCTCGGCAGTCCTTTTTTAAATGTCCCACCCGGCCGCACTTAAAACAAGCTCTCTTGTCTGGTTTCGGCTTTAGCTGTCTCTGTGATTGTAAGATAGCAGCCGCCAGCCCAGCATTGGTAAGGGGTCCTCCAAGCTCCCTGCAGATCCGGAGCCAATCTTGTAACCCCTTACTTTTCCTAGGTGCTATGGCTGTGTGGCACTCTTGGGTGGCCTGCTCGAAGACAAGCTGTTCTATGAGTGGCGCGGCTTGTTCAGGATCGCCAAAGATCCGTCCTGCAGCCTCTGTCATTCTAGCCACGAAATCCGAAAAAGGTTCCTGGGGTCCCTGAATAATCTTTGTAAGCTGACTATCGGCCCCTCCTTTCCTGGAGAGCGCCTTCCAGGCTCTAATAGCCGCGTTAGAAATCTGAGCATATGCGCCCCAATGATAAGCAGATTGGTTAGCCGCATAACGACCCTGTCCTGTCAAAAGCTCAAAAGTCCATTCTTGTTGTTCAGGTGTTAGGGCCGTAGCGTTTGCTCTAGCCTG
Organism: Cynocephalus volans; assembly: GCF_027409185.1. Lineage (NCBI taxonomy): Eukaryota > Metazoa > Chordata > Mammalia > Dermoptera > Cynocephalidae > Cynocephalus > Cynocephalus volans. Next base: position 13,429,625 of record NC_084472.1, on the reverse strand, counting down.
CGTTTGGGCTGCCTCATACCAAAGCGCCTTCCATTCTATAAATTGGCCCATACTGGTAAGGGCAGCCTTCGCAATCATTTGCCAGTCTGCGGGCGTCAGTGCTGTCATAGCCAGCCTGTCAAGCTGTGTAAGGGTGAAGTTGGCCGTGACTCCATACTTTCTAACTGAATCTGCCAACTCCTTAATCTGAGTAAACTCAACAGGGGCATGGACCCGTCCTCCCTCAGAAGTCTCAAAGACCGGAAAGGTCATGGTCAGTCTTTTCCTCACCCTTTCAGGGATCAGCGAGAAGGCGGATGAGCGTGACGCATAGGGAGGCAGCGCCCGCGTTAACCTTTCTGCGTCACTTCTCCAATATTCATCAGGGTGATATCTCTCTTCCTCATATCTAGCCGCTTCTTCCTCTAGTTCTGACTCATCACTAAGACCGAGGGAATCAGAGCCCGAATCCCCTAAGTTTAGGGCTCCCAGCTCCCTCAGGGGATAGAGGCTGTCCCTTTTTTCCTGAAAATCACTTGGGCGCTGACTTTCTCCCTCGTTAGCAGACTCGCCGGGAGGGCCCTTTTTCTTTTTCACTCCCTTGTCAGCAGACTTACCGGGAGGGCCGTTTACCTTTTTGGAGACGTCTCTCCTTTTGCGGGTACCCATCCTCTCACTCCGTTCAGTTTCTGACATGCTGTCTTGGACTTCCTCTAATATATTTTGTCCTTCTGTCACTACCGGTTTACAGCCTTCATCCTCCAAACAATTCTTAATGAACTTCCAAATGGTCTTGGTGCCCTGACGTAGGTCTCCCTCTGCGTACTTGCGGTCAAGGTCTTTGCCCAATTTGTTCCAAGAGCTCAAGGTTAGGGAGCCGGAACAGGCATACCATGGCGCCACACGATCTACCTCTTTCACAAAATTTCTGAGTACATGGCCCCCTACTTTGATCTCACGTTGTCTCAGCACAGCCTCTAACGCGGTAACCATAGACTGCGTGGAACCCATAATGCGCCCTGCTTTAGGAGGCGCTGTGAGACACACCGCTCCCTTATGTACGAGAAGCTCACACGGGTCTCAGGTGCAGCTGCGTATCTATGTCAGTCTGACCACACCAAGGGATGAGTCTAAAACCTTGTAATCTAACCGAATTCACCCCAGACCAAGAACAGACACACCTCTCTGAACTTACCCTACTGCAGTTCTGAATCCTCCCTGTCACCAGGGGGTCTCCGAAGGTGCTGACGATGTCACAAGTTTCCCGGGTTTCGGCACCAGATGTCCCGCGCAACCGTCTCGCCAGCAAGAACGACGCGGCACACACAGGATCCTTCTGCAGTAAAGCTTTAATGCGTCGTGAGAGGCAGAGCACAAGCTTATCGGGGTGGAGACCCCAAGTACAGAAACCCGTTCCCTTTTATAGAAAACTGTCCCTCGCCTAGGACGTGTCCCTCTCTGACTGGCGGTCGTGCATCAGCCCAGATGACGCCACGGGAGAGGCAGAGACTAGAGGTGGGGAAATTCCCAGCACATGCGCTCTAGACTTGTTTTTGCCGATTGTCAGTGTCGGCCGGCGCCATCTTGTAATGGCGATTACGGTGTAACGTGGGCAGCTCCCCACAAATCCCAGGCTCTTTCACTGAACATGGAAAGACTTTGGCAATCTCTCCCTTACCTTTTCTATATTCTTCTCTTGACATTCATTTTATTATATCTTCTAATATAATAGAGTCTAATCTGATACAGTGGTCCTCTCTTGATTTTGGTATTATATTGTATGCTTGCATATGGTAAATATTTGAAACGTATAATTTTATTTCATCATTTACAATTATGTATTAAAATAAAAAGTAACACAAAAATATTGTTTTCCCACTTTTAAGTTCATGTGGAGAGACAGGCCAGAAAAATACTTTGTCTTTTTATCCAATTACAAAACCAGACTAAGAAGATAGGCCCTTAAGTCCTCTGATAACACAAAACTACCACCAAGGATCTGCCAGTAGTGGCAAAAATAAAACAAAGGAGATTGCAAACTTAACAGGATTAGCTCAAAGTTTAACAATTAGGTACAGAACATAAAACGTGGCAGAATAGGTTCACGAGAAACATAACAACTCAAGAATATTTCCAGATTAACTGAATATTCAAGCAACACTAGATTAGTGATTTAAAAATTGAAATTAATCCTAATTCACTGCTTGGTTTTGGAAGAAGATATCTTCTCAAGCAGAGATGTATTTCCTTCCTCCATTTATCTGACCCAGGACTTCCAGTAAGACCTTACCCATGGTTTGTCATTCATAGTACATTTCTAGAACGTAGCCCTTTCAGTAGGGATTGTTGTTGCTAGAACACACTATGTTCTCACTTGCTGTCATTTCACACAATATTTTCTTGCTGCAAGTGTTCTTCCTTATTCTTAAACTCTTTTCTTCAGCTAAATTCTACTGATCCTTCATGTCATATATGTGACATGCTCCAGAACGGCTAGCCTGAAGGCTCAACATTTGGTTGGCTTTCCCTTCTGTATTTGTCCCAGGATTGCCCTTCTCACCCTGACTTGGAATCAACCCACGTCATGTATGTGTCCCTGGTACACTGCCATCTCTTTTAGGTGAGAGACCTTGACTTATTCACCACTGTATGCCCAGAAGCTAGCAGAGTGCCTGCCTCTTAGGAAGAGCTCAAACCACATTAGGAATCATGCATTTAATACTTTTAAATGTGGAAGTCAAGAATCAGTGATAAAAATCCTCTTCTTTCCTGGAAAACTATTTTATAAATATTTCCTATTTTCAATCATTTTCTCTGGCTGATACTAACAAACCTTCTATTTTATTTATTTTTATTTTATTTTTTTAATTTATATGTTTTTTATTTTAACATAGTTGATTGTACATATCTGTCAGGTACAGAGTTTAATATCATTACCTGTGTGCCATATGTGATGCTCAAATCAGGATAGTTAGTATATTCAACATTACACAATGTAATCATTTTTCATGGCACTTTTCCAAACCCTCTATTTTAAATTAGGTCTGATGACATCAATTTCAAGAACTTCCTCATGCACTCTCAGGAAGCTGTCAGCAACATGCTCTCTCCTAAGATCTCTTTCCTAATATGGCTACCACTGTTTTTATTTTGGTTTTGCTTTCCTTATTAATATTTCTCACTTTTTAATTTCCTTTTAATTTTATTTCTTTATCCTCTTGTCATCACCAAAGTGTCTAATTTCCTTTTGCTGGGATTCCCGGGGGAGAGAAATGACCTTCCAGTTAGTGCTTGTCTGATGCCTGTCACAGCACAGTCCCTCTCCTGTGGTGGCTCTGACAGCCCTGGGCCAGCCATCCTAAACAGAACGATGTTGAAGTTCTGTGTGCAAGACCATGGAAGTAGTTTATCATTCCAAAGGACTGTCATATGATTTTAGATAATTAACAAATTTGTTAAGCTTCTTGAAACTTCTGAAGCTTTTACAAACATTATTATTTGCCTAACGTTACAGCCGGAAAAAAAAAATTGATTATAATTTAACAAAGTTATCTTTTTAAAATTAGATTTTATTCTCTGTGTTTCTACAAAGAAAAACAAAAGCAAATCTGGTATCACAAGTGGTAAAAGTACAAAGTGCAAGAAAAAATACAAAACAATAAGAAAAGAAAAAAGGAAAATACTTTCTTGCCTTTAGGAGGTTTTCATCCAGTGTACTGAAAAAAAAAAAAAGACACATATAAATAGAAATAATCAGAGTATTTTCACACGTGGGTGAAAACAGAGAGAGGCATGGTTTGGAGGTCCAAAGCATGAGTGTGATCCTAGACATCTAGACCCATATTCCCATTCTGCCAATAATTTAGCATTGTAACCTTATGTAACTTATTGACCTCTCTAAGTCTTGGTTTCCTCATCTGTAAAATTAGCCTATTAATAGATGTTACCTCACAGGAAATTTGCGAGGATTCAATGAAACAACACATGTGCCTACTGCATAGTGAGTGTTCAAGACGTGACAACTATTATTATGGTTTACACAGGGCTAGAAGAAAACAGAGGAGAAATCTTAACTATGCCTGGAAAAGGGCGACCGAGATGCAAGAGGAGGCCGATGGGAGATCCCTGTACGTGTGCAAGGTGGAAGGGAAGCAGCATTCTGCAGCTCACATGTGCGGTGCAGACCTGCTGACTAGCCTCGTCGGCATGAAGCAGCAGTTAGGCCTGCGATTGTTCCACGTTTTCCTAGAGCCTCCTTTCGCTTTTCTGACTCCTGGGCTATGCATGTGTGTTAAGCTTCATGACAAGGGATGTGGCTTCCTCGGGATACCCTGATGAGCAAGGCCAGAGGCAACAAGACGCAGATTCGGTCCCTCACATGGGTTTTTGGCTCATGCTTACTATTCCATTCTGCTCTTGGTCTTCCCCATTTTCCATCCATCTTCCTTTCGCCCGCTTGCTCTGTGAACTTCAGGATCTAGCACTAAATGAGGAGACAGCAGCCTTTCAGAGACGGCTTAAGCAGTTCGCACAATTGTGAAAGCCAATCCCTTGTAACAAATTCACACACACACACACACACACACACTCACTGCCTACTGGTTCTTCTTCTCTGACTGAACCCTGATTGACGAACTGATCTGGCCTGTTGCTGTTGCAGTTTGTCTTTAGGGGCACTGGTCTACAGTCACACGTTCTACTGTGTACCTACACTGCCCAGAGCAAAAATGTGAAGATTTCCCCATCAGTGTCTCCAAATACAACAGCGAAGTTGTGACTACCATTACATTACATACATTTATTTTGGAATTTCATCATCACTTTATATCATAATTAAGCTATAAATTACATTAAAATACGTATGTATGAATGAATGAAGCATTTGAAAGTAGAGCCAACTGATCAGTTGAAATCATTTCTTCAAAAGCAGGATTACGATATTTGTATTTCTACCACAATAAACGTAACCTGTGTCATTGAAGGAGCAAACCATTTATAAAATTCTTTATTCTAGAGGATGGCCCATGTGTCTTCTAATTCTTCTTGTAAGCATGAAAGGTTTTTACCAGTTGTCAAAAAGAATCAAAATAAGATAGGAAAAAATATCTGTTAATGATATTTAAATCAGGGTCTGCCTTTTCTACTACTAGAAAGGTCTTTGACATTAAAAAAATCAGCAGAGTCTGAAACATAGAAAAAACTCAATAGGAAAATTCTAAGTAAACAATTATCTTTCTGTAACACATACTTGATGTAGAGAAACTATTCTTGCTTCTCATCACTTTCTTTTTCTCCCACTCATGACATGCTGTACTGCACTGGTGGCCATGGCAACACTCATAGCTAATGAGATTACTACCACTGTCCTGCCACTGCCTATCACTATTTCCTTGAAGCCAATGCAAGTACAGTGGTTTTCTCATGCCTTTCTCTCTCGTAAAGAAGACCTGAATCTTCACCCAGAACACATGGCATCAACACATGATTATCTGTTGCCTTATCTATTTTACCACATTGCAAAGTTTTATCAAGATGGTAACATTTATTCACAAACACTTGGACAGACTGAAAACCTCCCTGTTCTCTTTATATAATGAACCAGAAAAGAGAGGATTAACATATGTCAAATTATTCATAGTAGGCACTGTGCCTTATGTACCATTTGGATGAGTAGTTCTCAATATTTTTTTTTCTATTAGAAGACTATTATATTAAGAGAAACAGGAATAAAACAAAATTTAAGAGAATGCATCCATGTTTATTCCCAGTTAAGTACAGGTTCCTTTTGGCTTTGTGATCGTGTGAGAAAGTTAGGGGTGCTAGAGCAGTGTTTTGTGCACATGATACTTTTCATGATTGATTCATGAAATCAATTTGGTTAGAAATGGTCAGCTGTCTTTTATGACATGGAAGAAAGTAGAATGGAATAGACAAATCCAAATGCATTGTGTGTGGTAAGAGTTATTTTATGAAATGTGCAAAATGAAAAGCAAAACCTATTTCTCACCGTTGTCAATGTCGCACACAATTACTAAAGGAGTAATATCAAATGTTCTCTAGATTATAAAATAATATCAAACCTCTAGTTTCTAGAAAAAATATATTTTACATTTCATTTTAATTTCATCCTGTGAGATTATAGTCTGGCTACCAACTGGATACTCATATGTTCGGGCTTTTGTCTAACAGTTAACAGACTGAAACCTTCTGTAAGAATCACGGTTCTTCACAATCATCAAACTCCCTGTATTCATTTCCTAGGATGCTATAAGAAATTACCACAAGCTAAGTGGCTTAAAACAACAGAAATTCATTCTCTCGCAGTTCTGGAGGGTAGAAGTCCTAAATCAAGGTATCAGCAGGGCTGGTTCCTCCTGGAGGCTCTGAGGGAGGATCTGTTCCATGCTTCTCTGCTAGCCTCTGGTTGTCGCTGAGAATCTGTGGGAGCCCTTGGCTTGTAGACAATCACTCCAGTCTCTGCCTCCATATTCACATGTGTGCTTGCCTGTGTGCCTGTGTCTGTGTCTCTGTGTACTCTTCTGGTGAGACACCAGTAATGTTGGGTTAGGGCACACCTTAATCAAATATGATGTCATCTTAACTTGATTACATCTGCAAAGACCGGGTTTCTAAATAAAGTCACATTTACAGGTAGCAGGATTTAGGCCTTCAACATATCTTTTTGAATGACACAATACAACCCACAACACCCCATAAAATTTTTCACTTATTCATTAGGCTTTTCTAGATTCCTCATCATTCATTTTGGCATCATTTTTTTACTTTTTAAAACATATGTATATTCTGACTTGACTATGCCTAGATTGTGAGCCCTTGGGTATTTAGACTGTGGTTTAATCATCTTTGTATTCATCACAGTACTTGGGACATTGGTATGTACAAAGTAGAAAAATCAATAAATGTGTTGAGATGTATTGAATTGAATTATATTGAACATTTGTCCTCCATGCCAGGAAAGATGATTCAGTCTTAAAATTTCATGATGTATTTGGAAAAGGCAATAAATCTGAAAAGGAGAGGATTTTATCCCCAAATACCAAATTCACTCTTTTAAAATTAATAATTTAAGAGAATATGATGGCATCACAAGAAAGTAATTTGTGGCAATACTTAAGCTTCCCAGGTATTATTGTTATAATATTTAAACAAAATGGCATTAATGCTACTACTGAAGTCTCTTTAAGTCCTAGAATGTTATGGTTAAATAGAACTACATTCATTAACAATTCACATATGTTTATTGGACATGTACTTTAATGTAGGATGTAGGTACTCTTCTAGACCTTTGAAACCAGATAATCTAGGCCTCTGAAGTCAAGAAAATACAGTGGCTTTACCCAGCATGACAGTGATGCAAGTAGCAAGTAGTCATGTTCTAGATACATTTTAAAGAAAGAGGCAACAGGATCTGCTATGGAACGAAGGTTGAGTGTAATAGGTAGAGAGGACTCAGAATGGCTCCACAGACTTTGGCCTGTGTATCTGGAAGTAATGGATTTACACCATCCTGAGACAGGGAGAACTGGGGAAGAAGAATATGTTCAGGGGGAAATTCAGTGTTTGTTTGTTTTTTAACATGTTACTTTGATGCTTTAGAGGCATTCAAATGAAGATGTCAAGTAAGGAGGTGGATATGAGTCTGAATTTCAGAAAACAGGTCTGAGCACATTTGGGAGTCAAGAACATATAGAAGATATTTATGGCTATGGGAGTAAATGAGATTATCTAGGTAAGAGAATGAGTATATATGGGGAGTAGGTCCAAAACTAAGCCTAGGGGCATTCCACTACACAGAGATGGTCAGGAAAATGAGAACCCACTGAAGGAGACTAAACATCAGCAGCAAGTGAGGTAGAAGGAAAACCAACAAAAAGGAATATTCCAGAAGCCAATGAAGAATGCATTTCAACTGAGTGAAATGATGCTGACAATTTAAGAAACATAAATTCCTTACATTGTCCATCAGATTTGGTAATTAAGCCCAAGTCTCTAACCACAATTCAATTAATTTAGAAAAGAAAACTAAACAATCTTGGAAAAAATCTAGGGAAAAATTTAAAAAACTTATAATTAAAAAAGACAAAGGCACAAGAAACAATATTAGTAATAAAAAAAGAGACAAAATAACCCATGTAGTACAGATTTTTAAGAGTAAAAATATCACAGAATTTCACTATGCCAATATATTTAAATTTTCAGATGAAATGAATAATTCCCTAGAGGAAAAGTGAGTTACTCCAAATAATTCAAGAAGAAATAAGAAATCAGAGATAACTAATAACCAAACATTAAGTAAAATTTCTCCCTCTTCACCAAAACTGTACAATCTCATACCATACATACATATATACACACACATTTCTAACCTTAAAAAGCAGATAATTTTGAACTATATAGAAATTGTTATAGAAAATATAATGAGTAAAAAAACCACTCAACTAATTTTATATGAATAATATAACCTTGATGCCAATACCAGAAAGGGTGTTATATATATATATATAACTATAGATGTAAAATTACTGGATAAGATATTAGCTAATTTGAATTTACCATTGAATATAAAAATAATATATTATTACCAAGTTCAATTTATTTCAAAAATTTAAGAAATGTTCAAAATTAGAAAAATACTTCTGTAATATGATATACCGCATTATCAAATTAAAATGAAAAATAGAACATTTCTCCTAATAAATGCAGAAAAAGCATTCAGTAAATATCAATCTTAAATACAGTTGTTAAAATACAAAAGATATATGGGCAAAATCCAACACCTCATTAAAAATGCCATGAGACCAAGAGGAATTTAATGATGAAAGAAAGAATAGCTCAATATTTAAAAAATTATTAGTTTATTATATCAATAGATTAAAAAGAAAAAAATATGCTTATCTTCATAGGTGGTTAAAAGGTTTTCCATAGTATCAACAAGCATTATAAATAAAAACACTCAAAAAGTAAACCAGCATCCTACTTAACATAGAACCATTAGAGGCATTCCCACTAAGATCAGGAAAAAAACTTTACTCAAATTTAACATTGTTTTGGAGGCATGAGCCAATGCAATCAGAGAAAAGAAAAACATTTGAGGCACTAATTCCAGAAAAGGAAAAGTAAATCTATTTCTATTTGCAGATGGTATAAAATTATTCATGTAAAAAACAATGACACATTCATGAAATATAAAAAATTAATGTACAGTCACTATGGAAAACAGTATGGAGATTTCCCAAATAACTACAGACAGAACTATCTTATGATCCAGTTATCCCACAAACCATCATGTTGAAAGGACAACTGCACTCCCCTATTGTCACAATAGCCAAGAGTTGGAACCAACTGAAATGTCCTTCAACAGATGATTGGATAAAGAAAAGAAAATGTGGTATGGTATATACATATGTACACACACACATATATGTACACACACACACTGGAATACTACTCAGCCATAAAAAAGAATGAAATTCTGCCATTCTGCCATCTGCAGCAACATGGGTAAACTTGGAGAAAATTATGTTAAATAAAATAAGCCAGGCACAGAGAGAGAAATACCACATGGTGTCTCTCATACATATGGGAGCTAAAAAAGTTGATCTCACAGAAGAAGAGAGTAGAATAGTGGTTACTACAGACTGATAGGGGGAAGGGGAAAGAGGATAGGGAGAGGGCAGTCGGTGGATACAAAATAGTAGAGAGAGAGAGGAAGAATGGGATCTAGTGCTCTAGTCATATAGGGAGACTACAGCCAACAACAAATTACCATATTACTTCAAGTAGCTAGTTGAGAGGATATTGAATGTTCCCAACACAAAGACATGACAAATATTTGAGGTTATGGGTATGCTAATTACCCTGTATTGGGCTGGATCACGGACCTCTCTGCCCCATCCTGTGCAGGTCCTGAGCCAGGTAGTTGAAAAAGGATTCTGGTGGCCAATAACAGGATAGACATATTTTATTCCAGACATGAGCCACCAGCGGTTCAGAGCTGCTGTCTTCCATACCAAAAGTCACAACAGCGGCCACGAGCCAAGGATGATCTATGGGTGTGCATGCACAGTTATGCTGAATTATACCCAGCTGGATATGAGGTGGGGGGCCTGACTATACTTCCATTTTCCTCACACCCTGATATGATCATTGCATGCTGCATAAATGTACCCAGATATCACATTGTATTCCATAAATATATACAAGTAACATGGGTCAATTAAGAAAATGAAAAAAAAGGAAAAAAAAGAGAGAAATAAAGAGTAGAATAGTGGCTACCAGAGGCAAGGTAGGGGAACTGGGGAAAGGTTGGTAGACTGGTACAGAGTTGTAAATAGAATAAGTTCTGGTGCCCTAGTGTAGCAATAGTTAATAGTGTTGTATTGTATATTCAAGACAGCTAGAAAAGAGGTTCTTGAATGTTATAACTACAAAGAAATGATAAATATTTAGGCAATAGATATGCTAATATTCTGATTAGATCATTATATATGAGTGCATTGAAACAACAAACTGTACCCCATAAACATGTACAATGAAAAACATAAATTAAAGTTTTTAAAAACTTACTGTACAAAAATTGTCTTTGTAATACTAATTGTAAGACATTAGTAAGCAGAAGAGAAAACTCCATTTATAATGACAACAACAGAAATAAAAGGCTCAGGATAAAATTAATAAGAAATGCACAACCTATATGAAAAAATTTTAAAACAGTCCTAAAAGACATAAAAGTAGACCCTTCAAAATAAAATATGTCTTCTCCTGTCTCAGGCTAATCAAAAAATCATACTGATGCCAATTACACTCAAGTTAGATGTAAACACAAACAACAAAAACAACTTCTTTTCCAGGAGCATCGCAATTTGATTTTAAAGTTATCTAAGAAGAAATAAACATTCAAGAATAGCTATAACAACCCTGAAAAACAGGAACAAAAGTTAGTAGCCCTTCTAGATATTAAAATATAACATTTAAACTGTAACTTAAAAATTTGGTTCTTCGTTCTTCCAACATGAGCAATCAGCCCAGCAGTGACCACTGAGCCACTGCAGGAAGTGCGCCAGGCTCTTCTGAGCTGGGGTGGTGGGGGGCCTCAGGCCTCGGTCATGCCCCCGCAACATGAGCAACCAGCCCAGTGGTAACTGCTGAGCTGCCACAGGAAGCACCCCAGGTTATCCCAAGCTGGGGCAGTTGGGGGCCAAAGGCCTTCACATGCCCCAATACAAGCAAGCAGCCCAGTGACGACCACCGAGCCACCACAGGAAGCACCGCAGGCTCTCCCCAACCTGGGTTGTGGGGGCCGAGGGTCTCGGCCACACATCCCCAACACACACAACCAGCCCAGTGATGACCACTGAGCCTCAGCAAGAAGGGCCCCAGGTTCCCGAGCTGGGGTGGTGGGAGGTGAGGGCTTTTGCCACACTCCCACTGACATCTGCATCCAGCCTGGCAATGACCAAGCCATCACCAGAAGCCCCCTGGTCTCCCCTGTGGGAATAGGGGGGTGCCACAGCCTTAATCCTGCCCCTCCTCCTTCCTCCTTCTTCCATCACATTTCCTTCCCCTTTCTCCTCTCCCGCTCCCTCCCAAATGCTCTGCAACAACATCACAGAATGTAAACAAATAACATTAATTTAAAAAATTTTTTTAAATGTGGTTCTTGCACAAGAGAATAGCTAGCAACAAATTCAAGTGCATAAGGGAATTTAGTATATGATAAACTTATAATCTCAAACCACTATGGGAAAGATGGTATTGGTAATAAATGGTAATAGTCATTTAAAAAAGAGAAAAGTTGAATTCATACCTTACACCATTTACTAAAATAAATTTCAAATGGCTCTGAAATCTACATGAAAAAAAATAACATTTTTTAAGTATTAGGGGAAAAATGAATAAATGTTTTTATAGTTAGGGTAGAAAAAGTCTTTCTAAACATAATTCAAAATCTAGAAGCAATGAAAGAAAAAGTTAATAAGTTTGACTATACAAATTTTGAAAGACATAAGACAAAATGAGAATATATGCACAAATTGTATCACAGGTAAACATGAAAACCCTGATAGAAAAACAGGCAAAACAGACAATTTACAGAAAAAATATGTGTACATGCTAGCTATTAACATATATATCATCTTAACTCATAATGAGAGAAATGCAACTTAAAACCACAGACCCATCAGACTGGCCAAAATTTCAGAGCTTGACTGAAATTGACAGAGAATACTCTGTGCTCGTTAACTTAAAAACTCAAATTGCACAATTGTAAGTGCTATATGATAAGTACTCTATATTCAATTATACTTATACTATTTTAATTCTTTTAAAAATAATTTTTATTCCAGATATGCAAGTCTGGTTCAACACTAGAAAATCCATTAATGTAATTCATCACATCAACAAGCTAAAATGTAAAATTATATAATATCAATACATGCAGGAAAACCATTTGACAAAATTCAGCACTATCTGAAGTCAGAGGACTGACACTACCTGATTTCAAGACTTACTAAATGTACGGTGTGGTATTGGCAAAAAATTGACACATAGATCAATGCAATAGAATAGAGATCCTAGAAATAGATCCACACAAACATAGTTAACTGATCTTTGACAAAGGGTCAAAGGCTATATGATCGAGAAAGGACAGTCTTTTCAATGAATGGTGTGTAAAAAAAAATGTACATCCACATGGAACAAAATGAATCTAGACAAAGATCTTTCACCTTTCACAAAAGTTAACTCAAAATGGATCATAAACCTAACTGTAAAATGCGAAACTTTATAACTTCCAGAAGATAACATAGGAGAAAATCTAGATGACCCTGTGATTACTGATGTCTTCTAGATACAACACAAAAAGTATGATTCTTGAAAGAAAAGATTGATAAGATTGACTTCATTAAAATTAAAAAGTAATCTGGAACATAATGAAAAATACTGGGTTTGATAAAGCTGGGTACTGAGCACATTGGTATGTTGTTATTATACTTTTTGGGATATCTGAAATTTTTATTTAAAAAACGATTTAAACTAAAAACAAAAAAAGAAAATACTGATGCTTTCTTCTGTAACATTTCCGAAAAAAGTTTCATTTAATGGTACATTCCTTACTTTTCAAATATGTCTTCATCACTACTAAAGCCATGTTTTAAGTGATCTAACATGATTTTCAAATACACATTTGTTTTTACTTTTAACAACATTGTTTAAGATACAGATTTTTGATCCATGTATAATATTATAACTGAAAATTTTACTATTACACAAAGGCCCATTTGCATAACATGATGACAATTCCTTTTCTTTCTTGAGTTCTTCCTGGACGTATATTTGTGATGTCCACAGACAACTACTTAGTCTATTGTTTAGTGTTTTGATCTTAGTGTTAGACTAAAATAACTACTTTTTCTATTGATCTATAAAAAGATTATTTGAAATGACATTCAATACTTGCAACGTTGAAATTAACACTGAAAGGAATAATTAGTAAATTTTCATTAAATTCCTTTACACACTTTTACTTCTTCTATGTGATGACCTTTCTCAAATAGGCAAAGAGACTGTCGTTACTTAAGCATCAACTTTCCGAAGTCATTGAGAAGAGTGCCCTGGAATACAGAACATATATTAAGACTCAAATATAAAATGATTACACTCCGAAAGACAATAATGTGCGGGAAAACCCTTGTTTTATATTAAGATATAAGTTATTGCTGATCAAATTTCTCCAATAGATACTAGTCTTCTTCGGTTATGAGTTATGTCCTGGGCATTCAAATATCCCTAGTACCTAGAATTGAGTGTGACACAGTACAGGCATGCTAAAAAAATATTTCTACACTAATAAATGAATGAGCAAACGAATGAAAGAAATAACATTTGCATTAGTCAAGGTCTCTGTGTACATGCAGGCTGTACAGTGCCCATACTCAGGGCTAACAGTCACCATCATCAACAACATGGAATTGTATGTCGAGTATGTCACTTTGTCTGGCATTTGGCAGGTAAGTGCCATGTTGTAGCAAAATCAGTATATATTAGGATGATTACCTGACAGGAAGTAGAAAAATGCTTAAGAAAGTTGCAACTTCTGTGGACTATGACCAGCAATGGTTCTGGTGTTAGCACTACCAACTGAGTTAATTTATGTGCTGAAATGATTTACTCCTTGTCATACACTAAAAGCATACCAGAAGGAATTTTTGTCATTTGATATAGCAAAATTATGTAAAATATTTAAATCCAAAATTTTTAAATACCAAAATTATATAAAAATTTTAACTATTTAAATCTGAGGTCATTTTGTGAATATCTTGATTTTAAGAAAAAGCATCTTGATAAAATTGATATTTATATGTATCATGTAGCTTGAAATGTTGTAGCCAATATGGTCAATAGCAGATCAACAGAAGGATTGTATTTTGCAGCAGTAACATCTTACTTGATACCTCTTTTTACAAAAAATTCACTTTTGGTGAAAATAATGTGTCTCAAGGACATATTACAAATATTAACTTTAGGTTACCTGACATATTTGTTGTCTTCTGTAAAGCTTTATTTTTAAATGATATTTTATTTCTTACAACAGAATAAATGGCCTTCAGGCAATTTCTTATCTATTTTGTAGCTGTTACCCAGAGTTCCAGATATCCCTGCCAATGCACCAGTCACACAAAAAAGAAGCATATTATTGTTATAAATAGTTAAATTATGGTCATTACATATTTTCTACTCTATTCTTATCTAATAGATATCACCTTCTTGTCTCTTAAGATTATTAAGTGCCTCTCTCCTGAAGAAGGCTTTGACAATCCATCTAAACCATTTTATCACATTGCTTGCAGGAAACTATTCTATTTTGCAAAAAGCGGGAAAGAAATTCATTAATTTCGGCAAAATCACTGAAATGGTAGTTAAAAAATTGCATGTTACATTGTACTATTTAAATTGCTCTAAATGTTTATCTCCAGCTTTGGTGATTCTAGATAAATATATAACACAATGTTAACACAGCTAAGCCAATGTTTCCCAAAAAGTAAACTACACACCACTAATGAAACAAAATATTATTTCAGGTAATACAGATACCAACATTGTCTAATAAGTGACATATTTCTATTAACATGTGTGGTGGCTGGTCTCCAAAAATGATCCCCTATGAATCATTTCTTTCTGTTTTCAAGCCGTTGTTTAGACCTCTGCCAAATGAATCTATACTGGTCTTATGACTTACTTTAACCAATGTGGCAAAAGTGATGTTGTGCAATTTCCAGACCTAATCTTTATGAAAGTTTACCCCCTTATACTTTTTATAATTTAGGAATGCCACCATTATGGCTTCCTACTAGAGAGACTATTGAAAGGGACCATGTAGAAATACCATATGGAGAGAGCAGCTCTGGGACCACAGGGATAGAGAGAAAGGCCCGGACATTCCAGTGTCCCAGCTCAGCCCAGAGTTCAAGCCATTCTTGCCAAGTTACCAGTCACACAATAAAGCCATCCTGGAGATTCCAAACTCAGCACCATTTAACTGCAGGGACAAAACAGATTGTAAGTGAGACCAGCAGAAGAACCATCCAGCCGAGAGCCAATCAACTCTAGAATCATGAGAAATAGCAAAAAAATAAAAATTTAAAAAAAATTGTTTTTTTAATACACTTAGTTTTGGGGTGGTTTATCACACTGCAATAGATAACCAGAACAGAAATTGTTATCAAAAGTGGGCACTGCCATAGCAAAAAATTTTGTTACAGCCTGAAGGTACTGTTAATGAAGTTTGGAGAGACAGCAAGAAAATCATAATGGAAGACTGGAGAAAAGGGAACCCAAGTTACTCAATGATAGAAAAGTAACAAAATTAACAAAACAGCTCCCTGAGATCATAGAGAAGACAGAAAAGTCTTGGGATTTTAGCTAAGGAGACTTCAGGCAGAAAGTTAAAAATGCCAATTGACTTACTTGGGCCACCTTTGATAAAATATAAGATGCATGAACTATGGAAGTAACTCTTCGTTTTTGAACAGAATTTAAAGATAGTATAATGAATTCAGCACTTGCTAGGTCTGAAAATACAGCTGTTTCTCATACTAATTCTCTACTGGCAAAAAAAAAAAAAAGTTTCATAATAATAATTGGCTTTAGTGTAAAGATCACGTCCATAGTACAATGTGGCCTCAGGTAAAGAAAAGATCTGGGTTGCATCTGTAAGACCCTTTTTTAAAAATAAGAAAAACTTAAGGAAAAGTATACACACCATCTCATATAGAAAAAGACTTCTATGAGCATAAGGCAATTCCTCTAGACCCTCTCTGATAGGTAATATGATGTCTAAGAGAGCTTCTAAGAGTGTCCTAAGGATATTGTTCCATGGCAAGCTGATTCTTGACCCAAAGTAAAGAGAAACCTGTATTGAAGAGATTTGTACTTGCGGCTTCTGTTTAATAAAGTGGATTATAATTTAATACATAGATGGATTTAAAATTTTATTTGGAACCTATAGTAGTTCACATTAAAGGGCACAGAGATAGGAAGAAAGAAGACCTCTGAGCCATGTACCTACAAGAACAGAAAGCATACTGAGAAATCTCCTTTAGCTGCACACACAGGCTATTTCTCATGAAAAAGGAAAATAAATTCAGTTATCAGAACCAAGATTTCCAAGAACAGTGCTAAGAAATTAGTAGCATCAATCTCAGGAAACAGATCTGTCTATAGTAGCACACACTCCCTACCCCAGAGCCAGGGCAATTGGCAACACGTATCTCTCTGAATTTCAGAATTGCTATGAACCAGTGCCTGTTAAATATCTTTCCAACTTTTTAAATAAATTGTCTATTGCAGTGTTCCTTTTTCTGACTCACCTTTGTCATGTTTTGCTAATTCCAGGTCTAAGCCTTAAAAAGTCCTGGCATCTTCTGTTTTTGTACTTTTGTAACCCTTAACCGCCTTGAACTACCACATAAGATGTCCAGCTACCCTACTGAAAAGAATTATGTAGGGACATTACATGGAGAGGCCTAATAGGGAGAGAGAGGCCCCAAAACTACATGAGGAGTGGGGTTTGGCCATCCCGTTGCCAAAGTTGAGCCTTGCCTTCCAGAACCATCTACATCAGGGAACCAGACACATCGGTGAAGCCATCTTGTACATTCCCGTTCCAATTACCTCTAATTGCTGCTGCATGAAAGTCTATAAGGAATAGCAAAAGATCTATCCAGCTGAGTCAAACCGTAGGATTCTGAAAATAATTGAATGGTGCTTGTTTTGAAGTGTCTTGTTATAAAGCAGTAAAACAATGTGTTTTAGAAACAAGTATAACTATAACATGATTTGTGACCCCCCCAGTTCATACCAGTTACTGCTATGGTAGAAGCAACAATAGTGGATCCACCCACTTAGCAAATTCCTCTAGAATTTCAGACCTACCCACTGATGCCTCAAACTTACAGAAACTGAAATGTGCACCATGACTTTTTAGAAGGATGTAAAGTATAAATAATGTAGGTTTCCACTAAGGACTATTAAATTCTGCATTTATAGCCACATTGCTGCATTTTCTCAGCAGTACTTTAAATTTTCATTTCTGTGGATTAACAGTCAATGATCATAAAAAGTATTTATTATTATAATGATTTTGATTGGAGTTAGACCTATTATTGGTGTTTTGTTGTTGTTTTGGTTTTGTTTCTTGTTTTGTTGTTGGTTAATCCTATTACGGATGAATGATTTTAAAGATAATTTTTTAAGCATGAAGGCAGAGAGTGATTGAAATGTGAATACTAATACTGGTAGTGATTAAATCAGTCTATGTCCCCAAAGAGTTATAAGGACTAAGTGAATAAATTACTTAGTGTTTTATAAATATCATATATAAAGGAAACAGTCATTGAAATATGTAAAAATATCTGATGTTTCTCATTTTTATGAACTGGCAATGAAATTTATTCTATTCCATTTAAATCATATATTTAGAGACAAAAATTAAACTAATTAAACTCAAGCATAATTTTGAAATATCCAAAGAGTACTAAGGGAATCTATCAAAATATTTATAGTTAAGTGTAAGGATATTCATGTGTCCCAATAATTAATGTGTACTGTGATAGGGGATAAATGCAAAAAGCTTTAGAATACTTATTATATACAGGGTCACACTTAAACACAAGGGCTAAAGATGCTAAAGAATTAGCAGAATCTTTAGTAAATTTGCTAGGAAAGAAAATCATGTTTGGGCACAAAACAAAATAATTGATAAAGTGCTTTCATCAAAGAGTACAGTTTATTTTAATATTACAGATATTTGCAGAAACCAAAGAAATGATTACTTTTCTAACTGTGGCAAAGTATTATTCACTAACAGCTGTTTTCCAAATATGAGTGAATAAAGAATTCCATGAAGACATTTTTTTAACCAAGCTCTGAAAATATTTGTGAGTAGAGAAGAGATCTCTAAATTAATTGACAACTTCATGCAGAATGACATAGAGAAAAAGTGATATATTGGGTTAAGCACTGACACTAAAGACACACCTGTTCTGCTAAGAAATCCTATTTCAGGCATTTATGCTATTACAACAGAAGCAAAATATATCCTGGGTTGAAAACATAAAGAGGTTTTTATCCCACTTGGTATGCACAATTATTTTAGGAAAATTATTTTTAAACCTGCTAACGTGATCAGTTATATCGAGGGCAGATCTCCAAATTCTTGACTTTCTCGGCTTTGAGAAAAAAATGAAGAATGTTTACAAATAACTGCTACTCCAGACTGAAGAATGTTGACTTTCACTCAGAAAGTCTTCAGTGTTGTATTAGGTCATGAAAACTTCAAATCCCTCTGGAAGAAATATTTAATCAGGAAGACATATCCATGAATTTGCAAATTAACTAAATTTTGCACACATATTCGTGCATTTGAGAATCTAAATGTGAGTGTGCTACGATGGGCTAGATTAACCTGCGGCAGTAAGCAATCTTTTATTGTCTTTGACTTGCAAAACATGACATGTGTCCTTCTCGGTTTGGCCAGGGCTCTGTTCCATGATGGTGGCCTTCACTTTAGAGCTCTATGTGACAGACTGCCACCACTGAAGCATTGCCAATTGCCAGGGTAGGGGGAAGGAAACACAAAAAATCATGCCCTGGCTTTTAAATGCTTCCATAAGGAAGTGACCCACATCATTTCATTCAACAAAGGAAGTCACCTGGCTTGATTTTAAGGGAGATGGAAGCCTGCCATGTGCAGGAATACTGAGGACCAGAATCTTGAGGAGCTCCCTAATGACATCATTGTTTCCTTACAGGTCAAGGTTGCTTACGCACGAAGACAAAGATGATAGACTCATTACATACTTAGAAACATGCACACAGATTGAGTTGGAGTCTTTTTGTTGTCTAAAGTGTTTATAAACATTTCTGAAGAGTTTGCTAAGACATTTGGATTATTATAAAAAGGCACTTTAAAGATGTGAAAAAAGTTCTTCGTAAACATTTTCCCAACCAGAAAGCACTGGTGAGTGGACGAGCAACCCTTTTCTCATCACCTGAGGGCGAAGGTGGCATATTTATCAGGAATTAATCCTCAGCATCTTTCAGGTCAGAGATATAAGTAACTGTTTATTTTCCTTTCTGATTCCATACTCAAAGTTCTGATTCTTTAGTTAACATAAAAACTTTAAAAGGAAAGATTGTTTTTTCAGAAACCACCTCTGTATGTTAAGCCAAACATGACTTTATCATTAACTAATCAGAAATTATCATTTTTCATCAAATAATGTAATTTTAGATATGCAATTTTGCAAATTGATTAGACTTAGCATTACTTATATGTTCTTTAACATAAAAAATTATATTTACATTTACAGTTACTTTCTACTTATAACAAGTAAGATATCTTTAAATGCAATGCAATGAGACAAAATTATTTTAAATGCATGCATTTTAATGAAAGGTAACAAAATATGTAGCAAACAAATGTATAGATGGGGCACACATACAACTAAAAATTGTGTAAGGGTCATGCGAATACTGATATTTGGAAAATAATCTAATGAATGAATTACAAATAATTATTCTAAATTCAAATTTTTAAAAACTTAGCCTAAATTTGTTCTGAGTTGACAGTTATGCTACTTTCATTGGGCTTTTAATCATGAGCAAATTTTGGAACTGTTAGAGGTTATAAAGTATCACTTTCCAATAAAAGAAACTGATTTTCTAAAGCCCCTTATTAGTAAATGATCTAAAAAAACACCAGATAAAAATATGTACTGAGGGCTGACTGGTTAGCTCAGTTGGCTAGAGCAAGGTGTTAAAACACCAAGGTCAAGGGTTTGGATCCTAGTACCTGCCAACTCAAAATATGTACATATGTACTGCAAAAAATAATTTATATAAAATTATTTGAGTATGTATATATTGATGCTACTTTTTTACAATAAAATATTTGTCATTATCTAAATAAGCAAATCATTTACAGACCTATAGTGGTATTTGAATTGTGACAATTTCTGCCACTCTAAATTGCTTTTTTGGATATACCAGAAGAGTGAGCATTTCTAATCAAATAACTTACTGCCATGAAGATTTACTCTTAGCCACAACTGGCCTTAAGGTAGGACAGGCAACTGCTGCTGTGAGGCCATTTTAGAGATGTTGCGAAGCCCTCTAGCTCCCACAAAATTATAACAAAAACTTTGCATTTTTTGGTTGATTGTATTAATGCTTAATAAAACCTAAATAATCCTAAGAAGGACATAATGTTGATTGAGCCTTTGATTGTTATTTGTAATTTAGTATGAATCAAGTCACTGAAGGCAAACTTTGATAAGGAAAGAGTAAGAGCTAATGTCTTAACGGAGTATTTGAAGGAAAAGCGAAGCACGTGAGGATGTAGAACGTGGGTCAAAGGCTAATTTCTATCGTTTCACAATTCCATTCAGTTCATCTAAAAATCACCTTCTAGTGATGTTCCACCAACCCCTTGCCTGAGAATTTCAAATCGAGAGCCTAGGTACTCTTGGAGCCAGTTCTAGGGATTTCCAAAGTCATGTTTTCAGTGCTACAGCCATGAGGCCATAAATATCTTCTCATCTGCCTGGGTTAAGAAGGGTTTAAATAGTTAAACTGTTTTCTACATTGGGCATCTGAGATCCTGCACTTCTGACTCCTCTGTCAAATCTAGGGTCCTTGAGCCCTTCTAGGAGAGTACATTTGGAGTGGGGTCACTGTCAGCATGCTGTTAAACACCAATTGATATGTACAGTTAGAAAAATCTTAGTTAATACGAAAACCTTAAGAACCACTTATTCAATGTAAGAAAAGCATTTGCGGAGTTCAAGTTTCAAGTTTCAAGTTACATTTCCCAAGCTTGCCAATAGAACCACTGGTCTATGAATTCAGAGACAGGGCTAGACTATGAGGGCAAAAGAGTGATAGAGTAGGGACAGGAATGTCTTTTTTCAAATTAAAGGATGAAAACTACAAAAGGAAATAGAAAAACTTTAGATCTTCAAGGATAAAATAAATTCAAATAGAGACCTAAAGAAAATGAAGTACATAATTTGTATAAACACAATGGAAAATAAAATCATGGAAATAATAATCACTTTTTAAAGGTGTGTACATACATCTGATAAAAATTTTAGAGCTGGAAGGAACCTTAATAATAATGATAATGATAGAAGAAACTGGGTTTGGATATATTGAAACACAGTGTATTATTTTTGCAATTCTTCTAAAACCATTCCAAAATTAAAAGTTTATATAAAACCTAGAAGTTTTTATTTATTTATTTTTTGACAAACATATCAACCCATGCCCCAATTTTCTACACCTGCATATCTGGAATTTCTCTATATTTTAGGATTAATTGGGTCACTCAAACTACTAGTGATTATGACTGTTAATTTAAAAAACGGTGGCACTGCAACCACTAGAAAATACAATAGCTTTGTTTAGAAATTGAAAATTTAGTACCAAAGAAAAAGGAAATCACTAAATGACCTAGGAAAATTTTCTTCCCATGCTCATCACGGTCTTTTCTCAAATTGTGATGACAGCACCACCGGCAGCAGAATCACATGGGGTGCTCGCTAGAAACACGGATTCCTGGGACCACCCCCAGGACTAATGGATCAGGATCTCAGGATGGAGGTGTGGAGAAGCAGGGAAGGTGAGACTGAGAATATGAATCTTTAACAGGACTTTCAACTTAGGTAGTTATCATCATAATTTCTGTGGTTAAACATTTATTATTGAGAAAGTAAGATAAGAAGATCTTTTAGAATTATCAAAAGTACACTTTGTTCATACACGAACATCATTGAAGAAACTGTACATCTCTCTCCTTTACACATCAAATAATTAACACAAAGCTTGTATTTGCATGTATGCACATGAATTTTGATTAACTTTTTATGGTCCTGCTAGCACACTCTTTATTTGGTAAATTAGTTGATTTTGTTTTTCTAACTTGTTTTCTGAAAAATCACTAACTGAAACTAATTTTTAGGAGTTCCATACATTGGCACCGTTAAAAAAAATACTTTTGTTACCTTCATGCATTTACACATGTCATAGTTTATTCAAGAAGGTTTTTAAACAGCAATTTTAGATAAATCCTAACAAACAAAGCATGCATCAAATAATTAATTTTCAATGTACTCCTATTTTGAAACCGTCGGTGAATCCCTTTCTTTTTTGTATGTGCATGTGTATGTTTCTTCTTCATTTAGAGATGTTTCCATTTGGCATTTCCTTGGTTGACTGGCATTCCATTTCTATTGAAAGTTTAGTGGAGTATTAAAAATCCCAAACTCGCTTGTTTTTTGGTGTTTTTTTTAAAAAATTTTATCTCTGATTTTTTTCTCCAACCAAATTTTCTTTTTTTATTTTTTGTCTTTTTCGTGACCAGCACTCAGCCAGTGAGTGCACCGTCCATTCCAATATAGGATCCGAACCCGGGGCGGGAGCGTCGCTGCGCTCCCAGCGCCGCACTCTCCCGAGTGCACCACGGGCTCGGCCCCAAATTTTCAATAATTCAAATGTGTAAGGCATTTTAAATTAGAAATCTGTGTCCTAAACTGTCCTAAAGTCAAAAATGAATCATTTTGTCCAGAAGCAGTATCACTATGAAATTAGCATCTTTAGTTTATACTTGTGTTGAAAGCACAGTAATAAAAGTGGCTAGAGATTGGCAAGAAATGATGATTGTGGAAGCTGAATATATTTCTACAAATGTTATCTACAAAATTTTCTATTTCCTTTATAAATTATTATGATTTTAGAAAATGTTACAATAGCAATTTGAATTTTACACTGAAGTGAAGCGGTATATTTTTTTAAGTAAATGAGAATAAAAATCAAGGCCAATGGGTGACAGCTACACAGGGCTCAATATAAGAAAAACTTTCAAAGAAGCCAAGAGCCACCTAATGAGGGCAAAATTATGTCACCATGTGACATCACTTAGCCTTGGAGGCATTATCAGAAGTTGAACAATTATTTGGTGCAGCTGAGAGAGTGATTGAAATAAATGTTCCTTAAGGTCTAGTCCAGGTAGAGTTCAGCATTCTGTGTTAAGCACCTGAGTTTAAAAAGAGGAGAGGGAGGAATAATTCAACATTTTTGTGTATTTGTAAACATTTATATATTGATTTTTAAAATTTATGTGTAGATATACAGATGTATCCATAAATGTTATACATTTGTATTGATAATTATTGCTGTGTTAAAATGATCCCCAAACTCAGAGGCTTAAAACAAACATTTTATTTTGATCACAAATTATGAGTTAAGAACTTGGAGAAGACTCAACTTGGAAGTCGTTCCTTTGTGGTTTATTCTCATCCAGTTACAGTTAGCTAATGGCTAGGGCTGATGGCATGTGAAGGCTTTAGGAGGACGGACATCCATGATGGCTCTCTAGCATGACACAGTGGTGCTGGGCTGTCCACTGGAGCTCCGATTTTATCTTTCCAGAAGGGTAGCCTCAGAATACTCAGACGTCTTATACTGTGGCTCAGTGCTCCACATGTGAGTGTCCTCCAAAAAAGGCACGAGTTACATACTTTATGACCTAGCCTCCAAAGTCAGACAGTATCAATCTTACACTTCTCTGCTGGTTTCAAGTGGGTCACACATTACGCACTCATTCAGGCTGAGACACATTGAGCCAGTGTCCTTTACCAATTTGAATCAGGTTCCTTAACAGATAAAGATGGTTGATATCTCTGGATAACTACCCATCAAGTCGTTTCTACTTCTTAACTCCCAAGATAGAAACCAATCCTTATCTGAGGAACAGGTTTATTACTATTGACTACAGAATGTAAAGTCCGAAAAACTATTCCTATAACAAGACATTCATTTTATATTTTACTCACAAAAAGAAAATGATAAAATGATATTTTTGTACTTACCCATACAAATAGAGCTCTGTTCGATTTTGCCTACCTGTGTGGAAGATGCACTAAACTTGATAATTGACTGCTGAGAGGGAGCAGATGCAGTATGGAACTGTCACTGAAATTTTTCATTACTACAGAACAAAAGCATGTGGCACCATTTATAAGTAAACACAGTTTTCTCCTCATTACACAGAGGAAATCTAGCCTTAAAGATCCAAAATTTGGCAAATATTTATAGCCATGATTCATTATTCATATTTGTGAAAATTTAGAAACATCTTAAATGTCCAAAGTTAGGAAGGTCCACTGATGAATGTAGCAAGCAATAAGGATATTTATGAGAAACTTTAAATCATGTGGGAAATCAGATAGGAAAATGCTTATCAAAATGCATGTTGAAAAAGCCAGAATATAGAATTTTATAGCTGTATGATTTAAAATATTCAAATAGAAAACTAATAGAAAAAAGCAGACATTTTGTAAACTTGAAATAAGGCAATCTATATAGAGCTTTTAAAAATCTGCTTTATTTCTAGTGTACACATTTTCCTTTTATGATCAAGAAGGCATAAAGCAATCTTTTCTATTATAGGATGTTAACAAAGAATGTATTTTCATACATGTATACATGTACCCACACAGAAAATAAGAATTTACTATTTCCTTGATTAATTTACTTGTCTTCTACAACATAATATAGCTTATTTTCTGTTCCCAAAGCCCACATCAAATATTACTTTTTTATTACCTTTTTCTGATATATCCAAGAAGAATTCTTTGCTCTTAAAATTGTGCTTATATGGGACATTTTTATAAAAATTGATATGCAATTCACAATCATAAAATTTATCCTTTTACAGTGTACAATTCAGTAGTTTTCAGCATATTTACAAAGATGCACAACCATCACCACCATCTCATTCCAGAACATCTTCATCACCTTAAAAAGAAATCCTGTAGCTATTAGAAGTCACATCTCATTCCCTGCAGGCCCCAACTCCTAGCAAGCACTAATTAACTTTTTGTCGCTATGGATTTGCCTATTATGGACATTTCATACAAATGAAATCATACAGTATATGATCTTTTGTGTCTGGCTTCTTTCACTTAGCATAACATCGTCAAGATTCACCCATGATGTAGCATGTGTCAGTATTTCATTCCTTTTTACAGCTGAATAATATTCCATTTCCTGGATATACCACATTTTGTTTAGCTTCTCATCAGTCAGTGGACATTTAGGTTATTTCTACTTTTTTTGGCTGCTATGGATAATGTTATTAGGTACATTCATGTACAAGTGTTTATTTGAACATATGTTTTCAATTCTCTTGAATATATACCTAGGATTGGATTTGCTGGATTAAATAGTGACTCATGTTTAACTTTCTGAGGAACTGCCAAAGTATCTTTCAAAGTGGCTGTACCATTTTACATTCCCACCAGCAATGAGTAATGATTCCAATTTCTCTACCTCCTTGTCATCACTTGTTATTGTCTTTCTTTTCAGTTCTAGCCATCTTAGATGTGAAGATACTTAGAAGTATCTTACTGTGGTTTTGATTTACATTTCCCTAATGACTAATG
This sequence comes from Cynocephalus volans, assembly GCF_027409185.1. Classification (NCBI taxonomy): domain Eukaryota; kingdom Metazoa; phylum Chordata; class Mammalia; order Dermoptera; family Cynocephalidae; genus Cynocephalus; species Cynocephalus volans. The sequence continues at coordinate 13,403,625 of NC_084472.1, read as the reverse complement.
ATACTGTACCTTTTCATGTGCTCATCGGCCATTCATATACCTTCTTAAGAGAAATGTCCATTCAAATCCTTTGCCCATTTTTTCATTGTTGCCTTTTTATTATTGAATTGTAATAGTTCTTTATACATTCTGGACACTAGGTGCTCATCAGAAATATTATTTACAAATGTTTTCCCCATTCTATAGATTCTCTTTCTACTTTCTTGATAGTGTCCTTTGAAGCACAAATGTTTTTAATTTGGTGAAGTCCAATTTACATATTTTTTCTTTGGTTGCTTTGCTTTTGGTGTTATGTCTAAGAAACCTTTGCCTAATCCGAGCTCACAAAGATTTTCACCTAGGTTTTCTCCTAACAGTTATACAGTTTTACATGTAGGTCTTTAATCCATTTTGTATTAATTTTGTGTACGGTGCACATAGAACTTTATACAGATCTATTAATTGCACTTAACATTGCATCTTTCTTTACTGAATTTATTCTTCATGTTCTTCCCTTAGATTCTGATCTCCTGGAATAATTCACAAAGTGACTGGTGCTGAAAAAATTATTTCTTAAAAATTGAATTGACTTCAACAGATTAAACAAGAGCATTAATGTATCACCCGAAATTTGTTAACTTCGTTCATCAAAATAATTGTCATACTTTTAACTATAAATTTACCTCATTGTAATAATTGCCTTGTGAATGAAGTCACACCAAACTCATTCAAGTTGAGATAATGTTGTACTTTTTATGCTTTGTGTGTTTTTAGTTATTTTGTTTGTTTGTTTAGTTGTTTCCTACCTTCAAATTTCTCCTTCATCCCCAGGGAAAACTATAAGTAATGCAAAACAAAATAAACAAAACACTAATAATTGATATTCTTATATCAGTAAAGGTGTTCTATTAGTGACCTACAAATTACAAATGATTAAAGAAGACCAAAAACCTCTTAAGATCATACCAGATACTTACAGGTTGCTTTGCTTTTAGAAGACTGGGAAATTGACTATTTCCTTGAACTTTCATATGGGTGTAACAATAAGAGCCAGAAAATTGGAAATCATGCTCTTGAGGTCTTAGAATAGAATATAAAGCTTCTCTGTAACTTCAGCTACGCAAATCAGAAGAAAGAATTTGAAAGTGCTAAGAATTTGATATCAAAGAATTAGTCTTGTCAGATGCATTGACCAAGTATTAGCTTGACACTTACAGTGCTGTTTTTTATTAATTAAATTTTATAATAAAAATCCTTATCATCTCATGTAATCTCAGTCGTTGGGTATCATAAAACCCAAGTAAGCTACCACCTTGCCATTCACTGTTTTCAATAGACAGGGAACTCAGTTGTAAAGTGCAGATGCAGGACAAGCTACTAGAATATGAAGAAGTCAGCTGGAGTCAGAGCCACAGTGTAGACTCGTGTGGCCTTCCTTGTGTGAAAGAGAATAGCAGGAGGGTGACAGCAGGAAGAAGCAAAAGTGGAGGTCTCTGAGCAGTGATCAAGTAACAACCTAGACTAGAGGAAAGGGAAAATCTTCTCCTCTGAGCAGAACAAAGAGTCGCAGGTACGTTCCTAGAGGCAACCAATACCGTTAATGACAGGCTGGAATAGGAGGGTCAGGTGTTGTCAAAAGAACCTGGAGCCAAGCATGTACGAAGAAGAAACCAAGCAAAAATTGTAGAAAATGGAGCATATTGCAATTAAGTATTGAGAAGCATATTTGATATATCCTTAAAATATTTGGGTTTTTTTGTTCTGTTTCAAATGTCTGTGCTGATGGGGATTATTAAGCTACTTATTGATATAAGGAGTAGGATTTATAGTTGTACGTGCTTTTAATTAATAAAGACACATTTAGGAAATCAAAAACAACTAATAAGATTGTTTGCAATTCAAAATAAATCACAAATCAATTGTAGAAAATAGCACGTACTTTAATGGGCCATCAGTTACAGTTTGGCTATCCATACTTAAATAAATTCAGATAAATACCCCAAACTGAATATTGTATGCCTCAGCGGAAGCATAACAAAGACAAAATATCATATCCAAATTAAGGAATTCATGGCTTTGGAGTAATTTCGGCTTGTAAAATAATTATACAATATACCCAATGGCAGTAACTGTTGTTACTAAGAAAAACCTAACTAGTAATTGCTGCTGCTTCCTCATAGCGGAAACTCACATGAGAAAAGAAGATAGAATGAGAGAATTACTCTATTTATTCCCTTTTATTTTCTATTAGTGAAGTAAAATTTAATATCTATTTTACTACTAACTTTTTTTTAATGTGTTCTCTTTCAGTGTTAAAGAGGTACAGGGGTTTATTTTTTAGTGAAATACGAATTTAATCATATTAAACAAGTGCAAATTATATGCCAGGTACAATCCTATCATCTTCTGTTGTAACTGTCAGCTGCAGCAGCAGGCAATCTAGACAAAAGCTTGGTAAGAAACTGTTTAGGGTCTTTGGGACTTAAAGTGATTATTCATATGCATATTGAAGAAAATTTGTGTATAGATCTTGACCAAGCCACAAAGACTATACTAAATCAAAGTTTTTAAAAGGTACAGAGTGGCAGAGATCCTTTAATGTGAAGGCATGGGGAAAGATAAAGAAACTCGCCTAAAATCATTGACTTAACAATGGTAAGCATTGTTTGGATTTCCTCAGTTACAGCACAGAGCAACCCCACTAGGGACAACTATCCTCAAGCTGTGGCAGTCGTGGTGACCATAGATATCCCCCACGGCTTTCCCTCCTGGATGCCTAACCAGTACTGAAACACAGGATAGTGCAAAGTGACCTTCTCTCCCCCTCCTGTGCAGCTTTCTTCTCTTGCATTTGCAGTCTTGGTCAGTGACAACACCAGTCACCTTGTTACAGAATCCAGAAACTTAGAACTTAACACCCACTGTCCTCATGCTTTAACTTCTCATTGTAACAAACTTCTACAGATGGTTGAGTAAACCTACTTAATATCCCAATTGTCCATCCCTTTGGTTTGACCCCCAATACAACAATGCTTGTGTTCCCAAACCAGAACCATGGTTTCCTAGCTGGCATTCCATCCACAGGCTTGACTGCCTTCAAAGTATCTGTTACTAGAGTAATCTCACAAAATTACAAAAGCTTCTTTATTACTCTTTTGCTGAAAATGCACCATAGTTCTTCGATGTCTACAGGATACATCTCAATTCGATGTCTTAACCCCATAGCAAACATTAAGGCCTTCCTTAATCAGATTCCTTCTTACTTCTCCAATCGTATTTCTGACTTCTCTCTTGCACGCCAGCAATATCAAACAATGTAGTACCTTTCCCCGGAGGAATCAGGTTTCACTCTAAGGGAGTTTCTCTCTGCCTGGATGTTTCTCAATCTCCATATCTGCCTTGCTAAGTGTTATTCACCCTACAGTTCCTAGATTCTCCGTTCAAATGTGTCCTCCTCTGTGAACCCTTCTCTGCCTCACAGCAGATTGTGAAAGGTCCTGTGTGACAAATGTGGAGGTGCTTGAAATAATATAGAAAATGAGAACCTGACCTCAGGCATGTTGGGGGGGCATTTCACAAGCATTTCCGAGGACAAGCACAGCAGTGCCTGGATTGGATGTGTAACGTGAAGGAGGGAGAAGAGTGGACAATTCCTCTGTAATTTCAGCTTAAGGGACTGTATAGACAATGGCAACATTATTTTAGGTAAAGAATATAGGAGGCTGACTGAAATTGGAAGACATTATTTTCCAGATGTGGGATCTCAGCTGTTCAAAGGATCTAGGACATGGCTATTATTTGCATACAGATGAAGGTTGTATATGTTGGAAATTTATCATCACTGAAATAATTTCAATTTCAAATTGGATAACTGACTTCCACACAAAGATTAGGGTAAAAAGAATTTTGAAGAGGAATAGAATATTGCCACCTCCACCCTAATAGCACCCTTCTTTGACTTCATAAAAATGTCAAAATACACAAACAAATAAAATGTGACCACAGAGGCAGATAAAAAAAAAAATGCCACCTCTCTTCTGGACATCCTCAGAGCACCTGAAAAACAGTGAGAACTCTGCTGTTGGACTAGGCTTGTACATAATTAGAGGACTAATGGAATTATCATACTTTAGTGAATGCATATGGAAATCACTTGGAATAGAGTCCTTGTTACCAAAAACTTATCTACAGAATATAAATACCAAACAAGACAATGAGAGTCCAAGTACCAAACAAGTGTCTCGATTTTAGTTCAAGGTCTATCTGGTCCTGAATGATACTACGTGGACCGCGATACAACTGTTTCTTCATGATGTCACTTGTCCAGAAATTTATTCACTGAGATCACTGAAAAACCATGCCTTTTATCAGGATTGATTCACTTCCAAGTGTCCCATCACAAAAGGACAGACCTCAATTCAAGACGAAAAGTAAAAAGCCATTAAAGTGATGTATTTATACATAAAAAATAAAAGACCTTTTATCTCAGAGGAACACCCTTGGTCTCAGGTATACCTTTGTTTCATACACAACACATTTAATTTTTTCATAAGTACTCATGACTAATACAGGATAAATAAGTCCTATTTCGGAATAACCATTCCCTGTGCTTTCAACTGTTTTTGTTTTTATATAATATGGATTCCAGTTCCTCCATCATTCTGCTTGTCATACTGTAGAAGTATTCCAGTTTCTTGCCAATTCACTTGAATATAACTAGCAGGTTAAATTTTTGGATATTTGAAATTCTGATTTTTGATAGCTTAACAAAAATCTCCACTTGAAACTCATTTTTTCTTTAGAAACTTTGCTATTTTCTGTCGCTAGAGTAATTTGCTTGTACTAATTATTTCTTTTAAGAGTTTCTCACTATTGTATCATGCCTATTTTCTCTATGAATTTTGAAAGTAAGGGATTCCTATTTGTACCCAGTATCTTTTCTATCAGTGTGATTTCTTCCCCGTGTCATTTTTACTTAAGACTTCCCTTTTTTTTAGTGTTTTCATTATTTTTATCAAAGCAATAAAGCCCATAATAAAAATTACATACGATTATTTACAATATTTCATCTCATTCCTCATCATCTCTAATACTGCTACTGAGAAGCAAGCATTTTAGGAGTTCCTGTAGTGATTCTTCTTGTGGTTATACCCATAATTCTAAATAATATACTGGTATTTCTTGATTTATCAAATAAATTTTTGATTCTCCTATGAGTGGTTAAGAATTAGCTAATTTCAAGTACACTCATCCAGCTACCTCATAAAGTTCTTAATTTTATTCATTACACTGTTATTTTAGTTCAGTCATTGCCTGGTTTTGTACTACGAATAGAATTGTCTACATATCTTGATCCATCAACTTCAGTCACTCCTTCAATTGAAAATATTAGTGCTTCAAATTTTCTTCCACATCTTCATTTTCAGTTTCTAAGTTCTGTGAAGTATGGCTTTGTCTGTACTATGGCAACACCAATAACACTTTATGTCCCATTTGTAACCATAATTAAATATTGTATAAGTTGATTCTTGAAACTCAGTTGGTAGCATTTAAGTTATGACAGTTTTGTACCTATTGCCCAGTGAAGAACACCACATTGGTCTAGGATACTATTTTAATCTCTACATGTCCAATGTCACATACTCAGGACCATTTGTGAAGAATGCTGCTTAAATCCCAAACAAATATATTTTTTTGTATATCTCTTCAATTGCCTGAAATCATGCCACATTTTACTTCCTTTCATAAATTAAACTTTTAATACAGCTTTTAATTTTTCCTCGAATTTCTCATTTTCCCAACATTTTCCTGGTTGAGAGAATAAATATACACATTTCTCAACATAACACTGAGAATCCCCAGTTTCCTAATTATTTCTTCTGTTAATTGGAATTTATCCTATCCTTTTTAAAGACACTCTTCCACTGATTTTCGGATCTAATTTGAACCAATAACTTTCTCGGCTTTCTACAGACAGGCCATTCTGGTATTTGCTTCACTGCATTTCTAACTCAGTCGCACAGTCTCTCTTTCTTGATTTTTACTCATTTTGCTGGAGTACAACTTCAAAAAACTTCCTCAGAAAAAGTACATCATAAGTGAATTTCTTTATTGCTGCAAGAATTACATCACCTTTATTTTGCACCCACGATTGAGTGACAATTTGATCAGGTATAGAATTGTATTTTAACTGCTTAAAAATCTACTATCGGTGGGATTTTTATCACTTTGTAGGTTTTATGTTTGTTTTTTCTCTCTGTTTCTCTCTCTGTCTGTCTCTCTTTCAGATTTTAGGATATTTGTTTATTCTTATTGTTATGAAATTTCACAGGGATTTATATATCTGTGGGTTTCTTAGGCCCATCTTTCTACTCATTGTAAGGATCCTTTTAATTTTGATTTTTTTTTTTTTTTTTTTTAACCAACCAAACTACTTTATGGTGTTTCTTATCTTTTTTATTTTGGCTTGGTTTTACCCTTTAAATTATCATACAATAAAATTCTCTTTTGTGTACAGATCTGTGAGTTTTGACAAAAGTGTAAACAAGACAAACTAGAGGCAAAACTGTTTCATTGTCCCCAAATATTCCCTGAGCTGCTTCCTACAGATTTATCATATAAATACAATGCTGCAGTATATAGAGTTTGAAATCAAGCTTCTTCCAGTTTATACTATGTTATTTGTTATACTATGCCACTAAAATTCACATGTGTTGTGTGTTTCGATAGTTCATTTTATTTTACTACTAAATAGTGTTTCAGTAAATGAATGTACAAAAGTTTGTTCATCCTTCCACCAGTTAAAAAGGACATTGGCTTATTTCTAGTTTTGAACAATTATAAATAAAGCTGCTATGAACATTCACATATACATTGTTATGTGAACATAAGTTTTCACTGTATTTGGATAAATAAATACCAAGAAGACTTTCTCCGTATATGGTAAGCACCTTAGGTTTCCATTCAGGTAATAGTGTCTTTCACAGAGCAAAAGTTTCTCATTTTGATTAAGCCCAACTTACTTTTTTTTTATGGATTTGGCTTTTCGTGTTATAACTAAGAACTCCTCACCTAACTGAAGGCCCCAAAGATTATTCTCTTATATTTTTTTCTACAAGTTTTATAGTTTTAAGATTATATTTAGTTCTGTGATCCATTTGGAGTTCATGATTGTATATGGCGTGAAGCATAAATCCAAGCTGGTTTTTGTTTTGCATGTAGAGATCTAGATCAAGTTCTTTAATACGACTCATTTGAGGGTCAATTCTCCATTGTCCTCTTGCTTCAAGAGTTACTGTCTTAGAGGGGCAATACCAACTTAGTCTAAGATATGTTTGTTTTATTCTCCAGAGAATACTGGTATTCTCTCCTTAACAGCAGTGTGTTAAAATTTTATGATGATATACCCTAGTTTGAGGCCCTTTTATTCAAAGTGCTGAATAATTGTTGGGGGCATCAATAAAAACATTCCAGGAAGGTAATGTCTGCAGATGAAACAGATTCCAGGAAGATCTCTAACAGCATATGCAATGCATTAGTAAGAGCAAAGAAAGGAGAGGAAACGAACAAGAGACAAAAATAAGATGATTGGAAGCCTGGCATTCAGAATAGCTGCATTAGACCCAGAACAAACTTTCTAGGCGGCTCTTCTCTATAGAAAGTGAGCCGCATTCTCCATGTTAGTGGCCCAGGCCATATTACTCTTCATTCTGGCACTTAACAGAGAGGGGATTAGGGAGAGCACTGACCAGAAAGCAACCTAATGGCCAGTTCTGACTGTCCTAAGCTCTAGTCATCTAGACATCTATTTGAGGCAGGATGGTGAGAGAATAGTGGACTATGGAAATGCACGGGGAGAGCTGGGCAGCAGTAAGGAAAATTGTGCTTAGTGGTCATGATTTAAAGTGAGATAGGATAGCACGGCTGTGTGCTCATTTGTAGCCTTATTCATCTGCCCAGTGTGGGGGCAGAGTAGGTGGAAGGTGGGCCCAGTGCTGTTTCATGTATTAACTTGTGAAATCTTACAATTATTCGTTGTAATCATCCACTTAGTACCCATCACAAAACTTAACTCCAATTGTTATCCAGTCTCTACTCTAAGATCTCCCCAAAGTTAGTGTTTCCACAAACAAGAATCTACGACTCTTCACAAATGAACAGCCCTGTTATCTGTCCATGTCTCCTGTGTCCTTATCCCTCACTTCATTATCTTTTAAATGTCATGGAGCCCATTCTGAGGAGAAAGGAAAATAATAGGGCAAGAAAAGCACTGGCTCAGAGGGGAAGCTATCCCCAGACCCATGTCTACAGCAGCATTTGAAACACACCAGCAATGATGCAAGAGAGCAGGGTGTGGAAAGGAGCCAGATCAATCCCTCACCTGGCAAGGGCACTGAGATGGACAGATTGAATATCTGAGGAGGAGCCAGTGGAAGCCCAGTGGGTGACAGACACGTGTCATCCAATACCTCACTGTGTGCCTGTGTGCCATTTGAGGAAGACTGAAAGCAAAAATAGACCAGAGACTGTGTGACCTTCCAGGATATATGACTCCCTTTGCACTTTGGGGACTCACTTGATCTGCAAGATGTATGTGACTTGACTGTTTATCCTTGTTTCTCTCTGTTAGCTTCTCCAAGAAGCCTATGGACTGGAGCTGAGCTGTGAAATGTTTGTTGCTGGCCTGTAGGAAGATGAGTACAAAAATTAAGAGTAAGCATTCAAAAACACTTATAAGAATTTGACATTTCTGTCATATTCAAACACATGAATTTTGTATTTTATATATTAATTGCTTCTTGACAGATGAGGATTTTTTAAATTAAATCTGGTCTATCAGAAGTTCTGCTCAATAAAATATTGTCATCCCACCCCCAATTCCTGACAACTACGCACCTGCACCCAGAATTTCCATGATTCTTGTTTGGTTGCTAACAGATTTGAGAGTAAGAGTATCAGATTGCCATTCATATTCTGTACATCCTAATCAAATGATCAGACAAATAGACAAAGACCCAGAGATTCTCATAGCTACTTCACTCTCCTCAGTGTCAGGGTTACTTCAAGATTTTCTGATTTTTGCCTACTCCACTAGCATACAGACCAGAGTCAGAAGATGTTTAGCAAGACCTGACACCAGTCAGTAGAAGCAGGGCAGTCTAGGAGAAAAGACTGAAAGGGCTTTAGAGTGTAGGAATCTGGGTTCAAAACTTGGCCATAACACATGTTAGGTATGTAGAATGATACAAGTCACTTAGCTTTTCTAAGCTTCAGTTTTTTCAAGTATGTCTAGAAAATACAGATGCTTGAAAGTAAAATTAATTATAAACATAGTGAAATTGGAATAGTCTAATTTTAAGCATTGAGGAAATGTTATACAAAAGCTTAATGCCAGCCCACGTTAGGTATAAAGAGAAATCACCCGTCCGATTGTTCTGATGTGTGGAGCACTTTCTTGAGCAGACAGTGAAGTTGAACTGTACAGAAGACTAATTTGCTATGTATTTTTCCACTGACATAAGGGATGCCCCTCCAATGCCTGTGGTTGTCATAACCACATTACTGGAATACTGCCACTTAACTGGATAGCAAGAATCAAAAATCAGCAATCTATCTTAGCTTAGGTTTCCTCCAAAGCAGAAACTGAGACAAGAACTTCAGTGCAGTTAATTTGTTTGGGAGGTTAACACTGCATGCATCAGTGAAGAACTACAGAAATTGTGATAGAGAAGGAGAAAAATACTTATTCAAGGGTTCATTATCAAGGTGGGCACTGTGGATCATGAGGCCTTACTTCTGCCAGGACTAAGAATATAATCCCCGAGAATAATCCATCTAAAATGCAGGAAGCAAGAGCTCCCATTGTTCATTGTTCAAGGGTTAACTTGAGGATGTTAACTCCCCTTATATTTCCAGATGTCTATGAAGACGGGATGAGCAAGTGTCCATGGATATCCAGTAGCTTTGGAGAACCACTTCAGCGGAAAGGAAAGATGCCAAGTCTAGGCTTAATACAAGATGCCATCAGTAAAAAGTGAATCAAATCTACGTGGGGTTCTCTACCTTAGCTGTGGCTGGACTCAGAGCAGATACCAAAAGGATGCAAGTTAGAGTATAGAATGGATCTCCTATACAATCAGAACAGATCAAGATGTTTCCAGGAAAAAAAACATAACTGTGGAACAACCTGACACATATAAACAAAGAACTCATTTATACCTCCACTGAGATTTTATGGCCTTAGAGTAGGCATAAATACTCCCAATACACCAGCTGCTTATATTAGTTCTTGGTGTTTAATATTTCTTTTTCTTAAAATTAAGATGTGTATATACACACGTCTTAATTCTTACAGTTAAATAAAAAACTCAGCTATATGAAACTCATGGGCATACACAGTTTGGTGAGTAAATCTTCTGGATGATTATGAGGTGATCCACTATAGCATGAATAGTTTTTAGTTGCACAAGCTAGGACAGAAATTTTTCATTAAAAAGTACATAGTTCTGGATTTCTACTTCCTGCTGAAATGAATTAATAAGATCTGGACTTACTCTTTCATTATATGAAGAAAAGGCTCTCAAGATTTTGAATATCAAGCAATGAAGTACAGTGATCCCTGAGAGATTGGAAACAAATGAAATGAGCTCTGCTATTGCCATAGCTTACTGTAGGGAAAAAGTCACCATGCTTCAGTACATGGAGAAGTAAACTATACAGAGTGCAGACATCTCCTTATGTTCAGGAGATGGAACCGGGGGTCGAAGGAAGCCAAGGTGGCTAGAGATTACACATCAGAGTACTGCAAAGGGAAGCGCTGCAAAGAGAATCCTGGAAATCTGCAGAAGGTACCCTCAAGTATTCAGTTGACTAACGGCACATTTACATGGGGAGACTACTGTAGCCTAGGGAATGAACCACCTGAAAGAATTAGGGAGATCAATCCCCAAAGTTCAAACAGGCCAGGGATAATGCCTCTTCCCTACAGCCAGAGTTGCAAACCATATAAATTATGGGTCATCAGTACAGCATTGTATCACTACAGGGAAAAATTAACCTTAGACTAAATGCTGCTCTGGTCCCACATGAAAGAGCTTAAAACCAAGTCCACAAGTGTTAAATGGTTTTCCAGTAAAATAACTATCTCCCAGAACAAAATTCAAGAACATTTATAAAAAATTCCCAAGTTTCCTGCACCTAACAAAGTTAAATAAAAAGTGATAGGACTCCAATAGAAATTAAAAGAAGCAAGAAAAAATCGTCCCTAATGAGGAAAAAAAAATTAAATCAAAAGGAACCCCAAATATGACACAGATTATAGAATCAATAAACAAGAATACTTAACAATTATTTTAACTATGTTTCATATGTTTGAAAAGCTAAGCGAACATTGAATGTGTTGAACCATGGAGGATCTCTCTCTCTCTCTCTCTCTCTTTCTCTCTCTCTCTCTCAATACATACACTTTCTCTCTCTCTCTCTCTCTCTCTCTCTCTCTCTCTCTCTCTCTCTCTCTCTCTCACACACACACACACAAAGGATACTTCAAAAAGTTTATGGAAAAATGGCTTTAAAAGATAACATGAATCTTTCCATTAACTTTTTGAAGACCCCTTATGTGTGCATGTGTGTATAAAATGTAATTTCTAGAGATGAAAACTATAATTTGTGAGATGAAAAATTCACTGGATTTGGTTAACAAGAGGTGAGACTTTGCAGATGAAAAGGTTTGTATACTTGGAGTCAACACAATAGATACTAACCAAAATTTGAAAAAGAAAAAAAAAAAAGGCTGGAAAAAATGAACAGAGTACCAGTGAACTGTAGGACAAATGACAAATAGCAAAATATACACGTAATGGGAGTTTCTGAAGAATAGGATGAGGTGAGGACAGAAAAACATTAGAAGAAATAATACTTAAAAGTTTCCAAACTTGATGAAAATGATAAAACACAGATCCAAGTAATTCAAAGCATCCCAAGAACAATAAAAATGACAAAATCTCCATCAAGGCACATCATTGTGCTCAAGACCAATGATAAAGAGATACTCTAAAACAGAAATCCAAAAGCAATCAAACAAGCAAAAAACAGCTAGGAAAAAGACAAACGAGGTAAATAAGGAGAAAGAAAAGAAAGACAGCAGATATCTTATAAGAAACAATGCAAGTCAGAAGTGAGTGAAGCAATAGCTTTTTAACACTGTAAGAAGAATCTGCCAATCTAGAATTCTATACACTGCAAAATATCTTTCAAAATAAAGACTTTTCTAGACATACAAAAGTTGAAAGAATTCATCACCAGAAGATCTTCACTACAAGAATGTTATAAGAAGTCTTTCAAGAAGAAGGAAAATGACACCAGGAAGTAACCTTTATCTACTAAAATGAATGAAGACCACCAGAAATGGTAGCTACATAGGTAAATATAACAAATTATTTCCTTATTATTTTTATCTCTTTAACAGATATGGACTATCTGTTGAAGCAATAGATAACCGATATTATCTGTTACTATTACACTATCTGTTAAAGAGATAACAAAAGAAATCAAAACAATGTATTTTGGGGCTTATAATGCACATAAGAATTCAATATTTGATATCAATAGCAAAAAGGACTACAGGGAGAAATAGAAGCTTACTGTCGTAAGGTTCTTTTACTATACATAAAGTAGAACAATATCACTTACCAATAGAACATGATAAGTTAAATTTAGATACTATAAACCTTAAAGCAACCTCTAAAATAACCCAAATATATAACAGTGAGTATATCTAATAAATCAGAGAAGGATATAAAATTACATCACAAAATATATTAAAATAATCCAAAAGAAAGTGGAAAAAAGAAACAAATAAAATTCAGACAAATGGAAAAGAAATGGCAACATTGTTGGTATAAATCTACTATATAAATAATCACATTAAATGTAAATGGTCTGAATACTCCCAAATAAAAGGCAGGGAATTTCAGATTGAATAACAAAACAAGACTCAAATATATGCTACCTACATGTTATCCATCATAAATATTAAAATACAAATATATTTGCAATAAAAGGATAGAAAAAGGTATACCAGAATTACTCTAATCAAAAGAAAACTTCAATGATTCTATTAGTATTGAACAAAGCAGACTGCAGAACAAATAAAGGTACCAGGGATAAAGAGAGTTATTTTATAACAATAAATGAAGCAAGAAATGAGTATGTAACATACCTATGCTTTATTCACATAATAACAAGAGTGTCAAAATAAGTAAAAGAAAAACAGACATAAATAAAGATAACCACAGTTATAGTTAGAAATGTCTATATTCCTCTTTCAGTAATTTAAAGAACAATTAGACATAAAAATAGTAAGGTCATAGAAGACAGGAGTAGCACTGTTAAACACTCTTCCCAAATTGGTGTTTATAGAACACTCCACTCAAGAAGAGCAGTATATTCCTTCTTTTAAAATGCCAACAAAGCATTTACCAAAATAGACCATACACTGCTCCATAAAACATTGTCAATAAGTTTAAAAGAACTGAGTTTATACTATGGTAAAAGGATTTGACTTATAGTACATTCTTTTACCACTATGGAGATAAATTTGAAATCAATAACAGAAATTTATTTGGAAGATCCCCAAATACATAAAAACTAAATGAAGTACTTTTAAATAATGCATAGGCCAAAGAAGCAATCAAAAGAGAAATTAGAAAGTATCTTGAAATAAGGAACATGAAAAAATATATATCAAATTTGGAGAAGAAAGATAAAGGAGTATTAAGACATATTTTTATTGGAATGCACAATATTAGAAAAGAAGAAATGTTCAAAATCAATGACTTCTGCTTTTGCATTAAAAAACTTAAAAAGGAGCCAATGAGAGGCAAAGTAAGCAATATAGAAAATAAAAGATACCAAAATGGAAATCAGTAGAATGGAAAATAGAAAAGCTATAGCAAAAAATCAATGAAACCGGAAGCTAGTCTGAGATCACGGAAATTGTTAAACCTCTAACCAGACTGATAAAGAGCAAAGACAGAAGACACAAATTGCTAATATCGGGAATGAGGGAGGTGACCACTATAGAGTCCATAGATGCTAAAAGGTTAATAGAATACTATACCATTTTCGGCCAATAAATCTGAAAACTTAGACAAGGTGAAAGACACACACTATGAAAGATTAATCAAGAAGAAATAGATAACCTGAATACATTTATATTTATTAAAATAGTTTAATTTTTACTTTAAAAGCTTCCCACAAAGAAATCTCTAGGCCCAGATGACTTTACTGCTAAGTTTTGCTAAACACTTAGGAAAGAAATAAAAATTGAAACAAACTCATTCAATGAGGCTGGCATTACCCTGCTACCATAACCAGAAAAGACATTCAAAGAGAAGAAAATACAGACCAACATGCCTCCTGAAAATAAATAAAAAATTTAACAAAATTTTAGCAAATTGAATTAAAAACTATAGCAAAAGGATAACACATCATAACCAAATGGGGTTTATCACAGGAAAGCAGGGTTTAACATTTCCAAATCGATCAGTGTAATTCGCCATTAATACATTTAAAAACAAACAAAAAAGATCATCTCAGTAGATATAGAAAAAGCACTTAACAAACTGCAATGTCTATTTCTGATAAAAACTTTGAGCAAGTAAACATCTGAAGGAAAGTTTTCAACCCGATAAAGGTCATCTACGAAAATACTATGGCTAATATCATAAGCAATAATGAAAGAAAGAGTATTTCTCTGCTAAATTCAGGAACATGTCAAGGATGTCTGTTCTCACCACTTCTATTCAATATTGTACTGGAGTTTCTAGATGGAAACACAATGCAAGAAAAAGAAATAAAAGGCATCAAAAAGGTAGAAGAAGTAAAACTTTTTAATTACAGACAGAATCATTGTCTATTTAAGAAATCCTATGGAAGGTACAAAAAGCTACTAAAGCTAATAAGTGAGTCTAGCAAGTTTACAGGATAGAAGATTAATGTACAGATATCAATTATATTTCTATATACTTTCAGTGAACAATTAGAAATTGAAATCAAGAGTATCATTTATAATAGCATCAAAAATACAAAATTCTTCAGATATATCTCACAATAAATATGCAAGATTTGTTCGCTGAAAATTACAAAACATTGCTGAGAGAAATTAAAGACCTAAATAAAAGGAAAAATACGGTGTTTATGTTAGGATATAATTTATCCTCAAATTGATCTTTAGATTCAAAGGAATGCCAATTGAAATCCTAACAGTCCTTTTTTTCTTTATTTTCTAGAAATTGAAACTCTGATTCTAAAATTCATATGGAAATGCAAAATAACAAGAATAGCAAAATACCTTTGGAGGAAATGAAGAAAGTTAGACAATTTGCACAACCTGACTTCTAAATTTATTATAAAACCATAGTAATTAAGACAGTGTAGTACTGGCATAAAGAGAGACAAATAGTTCAACGGAACAAAATACAGAGTCCAAAAATAGTCTCACACATATATGGTCAATGATTTTTTAAGAAGTTGCAAAGGCAATTTAGTGGGAAAAGATTATCTTTTCAACAAATAGTGCTGAAACAATTGCATATTTATGTGCAAAAGGCAACCTTTGATACTCATACAATACACAAAAATTAACTTAAAATGGATGACATACCTAAATATAAAACCTAAAACTATAAGACTGCTTGAAAAAAAACAAAAGGGAAAAACCTCTGTGACCTTGGTTTAAGCAAAGATTTCTTAGATACAACACGAAGTGCATGATTCATAATAAAAAAAAAAAATAAGATTTCATATAAATTAAAGACTTCTACTTTTAGGAAGACACTGTTTACAGAATGGAAAGATAAGCCACAGGCTGGGAGAAATTATTTACAAGTAGCATATCTGATAAAGGACTTGTATTTACAGTATATAATGTATCCTCTAATCTCAATAAAAAGAAAACAGACAGCCCATTAAAAATTGGCCAAAAATTTAAACAGATACTTCACTGAAGAAGATATATGAATGGCAAATAGTACATAAAAACCTGCCCGGCATCATTAGTCATTAGGTAAATGCAAATTAAAGTTACAAGGAGATACCTGTACACACTTATTAGAATGTCTAAAATTAAAAAGATTGAGCATACCAAGCATTAGTGAGGATGTGAAAGAACTTTAATTCTCATACCCTGATAATGAAAACATGTTGTAAAACAGTATGGCAGTTTGTTCAGAATTAAGCACACACTTACCGTACGACCAAGCAATAGCTCTCCTGGGTACTTATGCTAGAAAAATGAAAGCATATGTTCGTACAAAGACATTCATACAAAGATGCACACACAAAGCTTCATAAAAGCCTAGTCTGTAATAGCAAAAAACTGGAAAAAAATCAATCAATATGTGAATAGATAATCAAATTGTGATATATACACACAATGGAAAACTACTCAGCAATAAAAAGGAGTAAACTATCAATAACAAAACACACAGCAGCATAGAGGACTCTCACACAAGCTGAGTGAAATCAGCCAGAGGGAAAAAGGTTCATACTGTAAGATTCCATTTATACAAAATTTTAAAAAGTCATCTATAGTGACAAGAGGCAGAATGGAGTTTGCAGGGAAAGGGAGGGCTTGGGAAAGGGTGGGAAGGAGATAAAGGGACAGGAACATTTTGGAATTGATGGATGTGTTCATTATCTTAGTGTGGTGATGGTTTTGTAAGTGTGTGTGAGAATGTATATAAAATATACATACACTATACACATATATATTTACACACACATATATATAAATGAATCATATTGTACAATTTAACATGTGCAGTTTATTGTATATCAATTTTATTTCAGTGAAGCTATTTAATAAAATTGTGTGGTTCTCTGCCATCTTAAACACTGTAGGTGAATAAAGTTGCCTTTTTCTTACTAACTCAGGATAATTATTATGTGTGTTAACCACATTTTAGGGTCACAGTACACAGATGATGTCAGCATCTCTAAAGTTAATTTGGTCTGTCTACCCACACAAATAATCCTGGGCTTCTATGTTTGTGAAATTTTGTTTCAGCTTCTTATAGCTTATTTGTTGTCTGTGACTTCAAATATCAAAATTTCTGTCTTTTGATTTATTGCTTTAAATCTGGCATAAAAGTGGAACTCTTATCATTCAGAAAAAGTCAACCAAAGATTACAGGAGCATGGGTTGAGGCCAATAAAGTGAGGATCAAATTCTGACCCTGTCACTTACTGGCTGTGGATCTCAGGAAATTTATTTTACTCAGGCCTCAGTTTCTGCATCATGAAATGGAACTACTAATGGTTCATTCATAGGTTTGGTTGGGAGGATAAATAGAGGATAAACAAAACACTGTACTGTATATGCAAGGTCTAGTACATAGTAGACAGTCCCAAGTGTCAATATCCAGACAGCCATGTGGAGGGAGGTAGTGAAGAATATTGAAAGAGGTTTCTATAGACAGGACTGCTATAGTCACTCCACGAGAATACAGTCATATGGTAATTACTATAAGGTAGTCTGGGAAAGCAGACTGCCTCTGTGCCCAAGAAGAAGAAGAAGTGAAGTCTTGGTGAACAGCTATCATGCTTCCACCACATTCCCTGTGTAAATTAAGAATGAAGGTCTGAGGAACACTCAGATGCGTTTCAGTGTATAGTTCTCAGTAATATCTATGTGCTGTATAGAACCTATATTGGGGCTATATTTCAGAGATCTCAGGTTGATGGTATGTGAATTGTTATCACATGACGTGTTATCACTCTAATACAACTATAGTAACCACCCTCAGTGTGGGCATCATCATTAGCTACCATTTCTTGAATGCCAACTTTCCAAAAAGCATTGGACTGAGCACTTTGCCAATGTTGTCTCATCAAGTTCTACTTTAGAGTGTAGAATTCTTAGGGACCGAAGACATACCTGATTTTCTTCCTTGTAAGTCTACTGGTATTGAATAGAGTAAAAATAGGCTATGATTGATATGTTTTGAAAGAATGAATATCAGAAACAGAATCTCTTAAATAACGCCTTGAAAATAGACCTCAGTCTTTCTAGTGTCCCAGATGTGAATGTATACTCACTTTATTTTTTCATGTATCTTAAGAATTCTTTGTGTATAACTCATCCAGCTATTCACGTAATCACTAGAAATTCACTGCTGATTTTCTCTGAACTACACATTCTTTCACTAAAAAAAGATGGTGTTTTCCTTTTAAACCTGCTGAACACAACAATATAAACAAAATAAAATTCTGCATAAGCATGCACGCTCATGCTGATTTAGTTGCTGGCTTATGTTAATTTCAGGTCATTCCAGGTATTATGAATTCTTCTTTAATCTAGAGTCTCTTTAATGAGGGTCGTTTGAAATGTCATTCTTCCCCTGACAGATGGAGAATATGTCTATCTTACATGGAAAACTTAAATGTGAACTGGAGTTGAAAGAGATGAGCAGTCAAATTAAGTATAATGTAAAAACAGATTATTAAGATTAATAATGAAATTATTTATTCTTTTGGCTAGCTGGATATATTGCATGAAAAATTAAAAGTCAAATTCTAATCTTGTTATTTGTTTTTAAACTATTTTACTTAATATAATCTGTCAAGAATATTTATGTCTCTGGAGAAATTAGAATAATAGATATTTACAAGAGGTTTCTTAAAAGGGTGTCTCACTAAATTAAAATACTTAAAGGAGAACCCAAAGACAACTCTTCTAGACATAAAAATTCCTTCTCAAAATTTACAAAATATGTTTCTTTATTTTTGTTAGTTATCAGGATGTTCTGTTTCTTTCTCCCCTTTTTACTTCTATAGTGGTATATAGTTGGTCCAGGGTCATGTACTACCAGCAGTCCTTAGTATATGTGGGTGAACATACTTTCTTTCTTGCACTTACTGTTCTTGGATTCCTTCATACTTATTTTTAACTACAAATTGTTATTTCCATCTTGTTAAAATTATTTTAATACAGTTTTCAATCCAGCATTGCAAATTGTGAAAAGTCACTCCACTCAAATGAATTATTTTCATAATTTAATAAAGAACCAGATTGTGAAAGTCTTTTCATGTTATATCTACGGTTTTCAATTTTATCTTGAAGACAACCAGGATCTCTTGAAAAATTTTAAGCAGTAGAGCAAAATAGATAGCTTATTGCTTTAGAAATTTGATAAAACTTGGTGACTAATTAGATGTAGTGATGAGCCGGAAGGAAGAGACTCAGAATTACTTCAGTACTTCTGGCATCAGTATCTGTGTGTATGGTGGAACCAGCCATCATCAGTGGGAAGGCTATGTGGAAAAGTGCTAATACTGGATGCAAAATGGCCCACTCGGTTTGTGACACTGAATTTGTGATATCTATACATTTCTTTCAGGTAGATGTCTGTACAGAAATGCGGCTTTGAAAGTCAGCATCAACCAGTCTCATCTGATAAAATTCTCCCATGCTTTGTATTGGGTTTTTTTGGCATTGCTCTCCTGGGTTTCTTCCCACCTTTCTGATGTTGGGCTCTTCCTCCCTCACCAGTGAATATTGTAGAGATTCCCCAGGGTCCTGACTGCAGGTCCTTTCTCTTCAGATGTCACTTCTCACTGTGTGATGGAGATGCAATGAGAAACCTGAAGGGACTGCACTGAGACAACTCCCTCAAGAAGGAAGAAACAAGGTGCAGCCCTGAGTCAGCATTTGCTTCAGCTTTTATTGTAAAGGCAAGGAAATACAAGAGAAAAAAACAGCTTAATCAATCATTTATCAGAGGAACAAAAAGAAATTGGCTATGGGGCCATCTCTGGAAAACATCTTGAGAAACAAAGGAAAGGGAGGAAAGCTGAATAAGAAATGACCTTAACGTTCTTATCTAATCTAGCAGAAACTATTTGCTGTTTTCAGCACTTAGGTTGTGCATAAGTGCATTTAGGACTTTTGCCCTTTGTGCACTCCCTTTTCTTTGTCAAGCCTATGTGCTCCCACATTCAGAGATCTCATCCTCATCAATGGCCTCAGCTACCATCTTGGGGACACAATAATTGCAATGTAGGAGAAGTAATATAGGAAAGCTTGGGGGCAGAGAACTAGAACAGAAATCAGGACAGAGTGAAGTCATGGAAGTTTCTAGTGGAAATTTTGAAAAATTAGCTCTCAACAGCCAAAAGTCGTACATAGAAATCAGGAAAATACGAACTAGAAGCTATCCTTTGTTGGGAAAATTATACTTCCTTTATCAGAACAAAGTCAGATTGCAGTGTGCAGGGCTCAAGCCATATTACAATGGGTAGAAGAGTAAATGGATATGGGGGAAGGATAAGGAAAGGAGACAGTGTAAGTAGATTAATCTGCAAACAAGAATGGCAGGGAGTAAAGGAAGGGCTGGAATAGAAGCTGAATCCATTGTATTCCAGCATTTATATCTTCAATAAAATATGCTAAGTAAAACATAAATAAAAAATCTTCACTGAAAAGCATTTGAGGCTAATAAGATCATTTCCTTCTACCAGATTGGCTACTGAAAAGAAAAACTAGACAGGGTGTCTTCATATGTCTTTGCTTAAATTTTTTGTTTGTTTTTGTTTAACACAAAAAAATAAAGCTCCACATTCATTAAATCTGATGAGGAATGGTCTCAAAAACACAACCTAGATAACCTGAAAATTTTAACATAGTTTGGTAAGAACTAAGATAGCTGTGGGTGCAGTGAGCATGGCGACTCTTAATCCAAACTAATGTTTCGGGAGGAGGTATACTGAAGCCAGCCTTGAAGGATAAATACATATTAGCCAAAAGCAGAAAGAGGGTACTCAAGACAGAGAGAGTAGTCCGAGAAAGTTACAGATGTGTTACAGAGCATGTCACTTGAGTGGCATCATAAACACCATTGATTTACTGAAACATAATGTACAAATCATGGGAGCAAAGCCTGAAGAAAGTAAAAGCAAGCTTGTGGAGAGCCTCGTATGTCATTATAAGGAGTGAAACTTTATAAGCAATCATAGTTATTAAAGATTTTAAAGTATTGGAGTAACATGATTAGAGGTGCATTTTTTGAAGACCAATGTTGTTGCAATGAAAAGGAGGCAAGACTTGGGGGAAGGAAAAAAGTTAGGAGGGTATTATAATAACACAGAGGTGAGACTATGAAGGCCTGATAGATCTATGTGAAAGAAATGGACATAGACGAAGGAATAAAGACCTATTCCCATGGTGGGAAAAGTCAACAGTGTTAGGTGATGAATTGAAGGTGACCGGTGAGTGCAGAAGTGTAGGATAACTCGTGGGTTTCTGGTGTTGGTGACTTGGTAGATGACAACACCATGAATCCATAAAGTATAACAGGAAAAGGAATGAATTTGAATGGAGGGGAAGAGCAGAAGGTGATGAATTTTATTTGAACCTGTTAAGTTTAGGGTGTCTGTGGAACTTTCAGGCAGCTTTGTCTAGCAGGCCTTTGGATACATAAACCTTAAACGTAGCTGAGAGGTCAAGTCTGAAGATGCAGATCTGGAAATTATCACCATTTTAATGTTACTTAAAACCATGAGAATGAATAAGAATGCTCTACTAATGCAGAATAATCATGTACGTCTTTCACACTTACCACTAAGGTTCCCCTTTTCTTCCTTCTTTCACAACTGTGCTTCATTTAACGGGACTTTACCTGTTTGACCATGTTGTGGTCTAAGAGGAATGCCACCATATTCATTTAACCAGAGCAGTGGTAACTGCTGGATTGAAGCCCTGTTCATCCATGCTTTCCAATTACCTTTTCTTATCAACACATTTCCTGACTTAGCCAGCTTTGAGTTACCTTCTCCAGAAGTAGATATACTTTTCTGTGCTTCTTCTATAGTGAGGGCTCTCATGCCACCTGCTACTAATAGTGTAGTTTTTTCAGGGTGCTCCCAAGGGTCAGGTAAGCTCTTCGTATCAGTTTCCTATGGCTCCTGTTACAAATTACTACAAACTTGGTAGCTTAAAGCAACACAAATTTATTCTCTTATAGCTCTGGAGGTCAGAAGTCTGAAATCAGTTTAACTGGGCTAAAATCAAGATTTTAGCAGAACAGCACTGTTTTGGAGGCCCTAGGGAAGAATCTTTACTTTTCTGTCTTCTAGAAACCACCTGCATTCCTTTGCTCATGACGGCCTTTCTCCATCTTCAAATCACATCACTCCAATCTCTGTTTCCAACACCCATCTTCTTCTTCTACCTTTGACTTTCTTGCCTTCCTCTTATTGGATTCTTGTGCTTACATCAGGCCCATCAGGGTAATCAAGGATAACCTCTCCGTCTCAGGATCTTTAACTAATCACACTTGCAAAGTCCTTTTTACCATGTAAACTAACATTCACTGGTCCCAAGGATTAATTAAGATGTGGACATCCTTCCACGGCCATTATTAGGCTGCTATTTTGTGACTATAGAAATAAACACAGTGGACTAGCCCTGGCTTGCAGTAGTGCTTACAGAAAGGATGCTTATGTAAATAAGGTGATAGGCCAAAGGATAGATATTTAAACATTAAAAAAAAATCCCTAACTGAAAACAAGCTTGTGAACAAAATAGAAAAGAAGTGCTATCGGTTTTACTTACACAACATCATTGTTTGTTTCCAAGTGACTACAAGAATTATAATAGAAATTTAATAGTCAATGTAACAGATAACTTGTATTTATCTTTTTTTTTTTTTTTTTTGTCCTCAGCATCAATTTCTCCTTCTTAGTGCCCTAGTCTTATTTTGAGGATTGACCAATCCCCAATCATATGTACTTTTGAAAGGGTGGTGAATCCAGGTGCCTGCCTTCCATCCTGGAAGTCAAGGAACTAATGTTTCCTTTCCCCATCATGGGTCTGCCACGCAGTCAGTTTGTGTCAAGGTGGGCTACTCAGATGCTCAACTCTGTGATTCTGAATCTTGATCCAGTAATGGGAGGTTAGAAGAAACAACTGGCATTTACTCATGTTGACTGGGTAGCACCAAACCAAACTGCTCTCTTTCCTACTCTCTAGCTGGCCAGGATTGCCTCAAACCCTGTGTGTTTCCAGGACTGCTTTCCAGCTCTCTCTTTAATTCTGGAAACTTTCAATATCTTTCCAACAAATTCTTTCCACTTAAGTTAGCCAAATTTGGTTTCTGTCACTCGCAGTTAGAAAATCCTAGCAATAGTAGTATTATATAGATATTATCATTACTTGGTTAAATCAACCATAAGAATTCTGTAAGAAAACTGATTTTCCACTTAAGTAATTTTACTCACTAAAGTCAAGTAATTTGAGTGAAGTCCCCCAAATTATATTAACCTTCTTATACATGTAACATCATTAAGAATTCTGTGTATTAAACATGTTTATAAATCTGGAAAGGCAAGGTAGTTGCCTTTTCTATATTCTGAAGGCTACTTTCACATGTCAGTAATTTGCCTTTTCATGGAATCTGATTTGAAGCCTTAAGTGTCACTATATAGTAATTCTTGAATCGTCTGAGAATATCATTTAAAGCATTGTTAAAGCATTGCTGACCATGGTACTAAAATGCTGAGAATTTACTTCCATTTTGTGGTTTAAAAATTTCTTCCACTCTTCAATGGAAAATCACTCAGTGAAATTGGGGAAGATATTATTTATCTGAGTCATATTTTTATAGGAACTGCTTTTCACTTTCCTGCATTTTTAGAAGTGTTTCTTTTAAAAGGATATTCTATTAATATTTATAATTAGATATCACACAAAACAGATGCTAAGTCTTATGCTATAACTTGTGGGTACAATTACATAAAGAAGATTCCATACTTCCTGGCATAATGTTTTCTCTGGGGGCTGTGAACACAGGACATTCTCTATGAAGACGCCATTTCTTTTTGAGTAGAGGAAAACTAAGACGGTGATTAACCATGATTATTTTAACTATTTTAACATTAGCACGTAAGTGGGTGGAGCAGGAGCTCACTAAATACTTGATTGACTTGACCCACATCTCAGTTCACCTAATTCCCACCTTTATCCCTCTTCTTACTTTGGAGCAGGGTGGATTCTTCCCACTTCCAGAGCCTGTAGAGCCTCTGTGAAGGGGCCTGGCTTCCAAGAGTACTTGGGGTGGATAGCGGGGAGTTTACTCAGGTCAGAGGACAGGAGGAAACGGGGTTCGTTTCATCTTTCTAATCGCCTTTAGGCCCATTCCAATATGCACTGGTGTAGTATGTATTGTGGAATCTACTCCAAACCGTCTCCTGAGAGCCCTGGTTCTAGCTATGTGGAAACTGAGGCGTTGAGGAATAACGGTTTGAAAGTAAGGGCGCTGTGTTGCAACGTCGGTCCCTGAAAGTCTGAAGCTCTTTCTACTACTCCGTCTCCTCCCTGGAGACGACTTCTTCAAAATTCTACCCGGGACCCTGAGGATGGAGAGAAGAGGTCTGCAAACCCTCTGCCCGCCAACTTGATCTCCTGTGATAGAGAGTGTTATGATTCTGCTTTCCTCCCTTAGAAAACGAGGTTGGGGACAGGAGAGGAGGGGAACGTTTCATTCTCCAAAGATGCTGCGCAAGGGAGCCTATGGGTCACGCCCACTAGTAGGTGGCCGCCTCTCGGTTCCAGCCCAGGGATGCCGGGCTTTCCCCTCGGTCCGGGGCGAGCGTCCTCGCCACCCAAAGGCTGAGCGGGCAGCAGCCCCCTGCCGGGAGCTCGCTCCGGGAGACGCCGGCGCCTCCCCGCGGCCTCGGCGCACGTGCCCGGCTGGGGCCGGAGCCGGCGGCCGCGCCGTAGTAGCTGGGGCGGGTGGGAGAGGCTGGCTCGGGGCCGCGGCCGCCGCCCGCGCGCCGGCTCCGGTGGTTGGGCGGAGGAAGCGCGGGACTCCTCCTCCCCACCGTATTAACATGCACCCAGGGGCGGGTGACCAGCCCAGCCTCGCCGCCCCAGCCCGCCGCGTCCCGGCGCTCAGCCTCCGCGCCAGAGGCGAGCGCTGCGCTCCGGGCGCCGCCATCCCGAGGACCCGGCCTCGCCGACCCCTTCGGCCCCGGGGAGTCGGCAGCGTCGGCGGCGGGAGCGGCCGCAGCCGCCTCGGCTCCTCGCTCCAGTCCTTCCCATCGCCTCGCTGAGAGCCGGTCCCGGCCGCGGGGACAACACCCCCGTCGTCCTCCCTCCGAGACTCGCGGGACCTACGGACACACGCCGCCAGAGAGGGCCGACTGCGGGCAGCGGCAAAGGTAACGCTGCGCCGCGGGCTGGGGCGCGCGCGGCGGCGGCGGCGGCGGTCGCGGCGCGCTGGGTGGCTCCTGCCTGCCGCCCGCCGCGCGGTGGCCGCTGTCCTCGCGGGCGGAGAGGCTGCGGGCTGAGGGCTGCCCTGGCCGCCCGCCCGCGCGTCCGCTCCCCTTTCCTTCAGCCGCCCGGGGCGCACTCCCAAGCCCCCTGGGGACCTCGGGACCAGGGGGCAGGCGTGCCCCTCTCCGGGCGCGCTGTCCTCGCGGCTCCTCCTGTGGACCCTGGGAGGGGATGGATTTCTAATTGCGACAGGGTCCCGAAGGGGGTTGGGAGGAGAACACGGGTCCCCAGCTCCCGTCATCTCCGCCGACCAAATGAACAACCCCCCAACCCCCAACCCCTAAAGCACCTTGCAGGCGAGGAGGGGGCTGCTCACTGCAGGGGATCCTGGGTCGTTTGCGAAGCAAGTTGTTACACTTGCTATTTGGGTGACAGGTGACATTTTGGCATTGGTTGTGGAGAGAAACCTCCTCCCCCCAGAGAGTGATGTGTGTGTGTGTGTGTGTGTGTGTGTGTGTGTGTGTGAGAGAGAGAGAGAGAGAGAGAGAGAGAGAGAGAGAGAGAAAGCCAGAGAAACAGAGACAGAGGCGCAGAGAGAGCGAGAGCCCGAGATACAGGGAGCCACAGAGGGAGAACCGGGTCCAGGGAGGAGGACACTGGACGGTCGCCCCCTGCCCGCGGCCGAGGCCAGTTCCCGGCGAATGGCGTGGCGGGCGCCGAGAGACGGCGTTCAGGGAATGGAATGAGCGGGGCCGGAGCCGGGACGGAACGGGGAGCCTCTGTTCGGGGCTGGGTGACAACAGATTGCACTTTCGTGGAGGGGCGGCTGCAGCTGCTGGAGGGACCTTGGCTGGGCCGCGCGGCGAAGACCCTGCCTTCGGGACTCCGGCTGTCGCGCTCTTCTCGGAAGGCGAGACGTCCC
This sequence comes from Cynocephalus volans, assembly GCF_027409185.1. NCBI lineage: Eukaryota > Metazoa > Chordata > Mammalia > Dermoptera > Cynocephalidae > Cynocephalus > Cynocephalus volans. The sequence goes on along the minus strand of NC_084472.1, from coordinate 13,377,451 downwards.
CGCGGTAGCCGCGGCGGCCGTGGGACGCGGCGGCCCGCGGCTCGGGTGCCCGCGCTAGAGACACTGAGCGCCTGTGCCCGGCGCCGCGCCTGTCCCGGCTGCTGGGCTCGCCTCCCGCCCGGACAGTGGCGCTGCGGAATTTTCTGTCCAAGAAGGGGAGAGCGTGCGGAGGGGAAGGGGTTAGAGGTGGCAAGGCGGCGAGGACGGGGACGCTGGTGTGTGAGATGGTAGGTCTTTTATGGCCGCAGGCGAGACACTCCACCCCTCGCTCCTGACACAGTGAGACTGGCTCCGGGTTGTGGGGGGTGGATGCTCTCCGCCTTCGGCATAACCCGTGAAGTTAGGCAATTAAAATGAGGAGAGACATAATAAAAGTAACAATTAAAGACAGATCTTTAGCTTTTATGGTCTTCATGAATGGCTTCCTACAAGTGGTGATGGATCAATCCAAGGTGTAGCGAGACACTGGAATGAGAAATGCTTAGAACTAGGAAAGCGATTTTAGGACCAAAGTCAAGCATCTTGCAAATTATTTTTATCACAAGAAGCTGTTCTAAAAAGAACAGCCATTTGACTGTTATTTATAGCACAATTTCAGTTCAGGAAGCAACTTTCTATTGGCCTAGGTCATTTTGCACGTCTAGCAATACTCTTTATTCCAGCTTGAACGGAAATGACATGGAGGCATGAAATGGTCCACGTATCCTAATTTATCTAATGTCAAAAGAATAAAGTTTTCTTCGCTTAAGTTTTTGAAAAGGAAATTCAAACCCACAAAGAAATATTGAGTATATCTATGTAAAAATGTATAGAATTTAAAAGTTTAGGTTATAAAAAAGCTGCCCTTTCTTTCAGAAACAAAAAAGTTAATAGAAATCTGTTGTCAGTACTTTGTTCTTAATTTCCTTTGGATTTAGTAGTTCAGTTTAAAGTTGCTGAAGTGAAGTCACTGCCTGGGACTATTTCTAGTTTCAGGTCTAAAATTCTGTGACTATTTTTAATAAACTGTCTCAAGAGAAAATGTTGGTTACCTATATGAGAAAAGAATGGGCTTGCAAATGTAGGAAAGTTTTAAAAAATTTCCATCTGTCTCTCTATTTCTCTGTATATTTTTATTCTCAGATACTTTGCAAATAGAATATTTTACCTCAAAAATTACAGACAATGTAAATATTGGCCAAAATGACTTGGTTAACAGATTCTTCAAAAAACTATGAAGTAATTTTCTGACAAAACTCTTCAAATCACATGCAAGCAACTGTGCTTTTGGGGAATTTTATGTACATGTTTTCCCTGTGGGAAATTTTCACAGTTTAGCATCTTTAATTTTCCCTTCAACATAAATTTTGTTCTGCCAGGATTAAAAATTTGATTATGCATATTAGTGGTTATTGAAAGCAAATGGAAACGACCTACTCCCAAAATATTATGTAGCCTATGTAGAGAAATAGCTTAAAACTAACAGTGGTGTTCTACTTTCTAAATCCTTCTAAGCTTAATTGTCCTATTGAATCAAACTTGGAAATAGAAACTGCATGCACTTTGATTTAATTCTGTTAGATGTGTATGCCTTTGTTACATGTAGCCATCTTGATTGATTTTTAAAAATATAAAATTAAAACTGGGAAGAGGGGAACTAGTTTTACAAAATAATTGTTTAGAGGTAAGTGGCCTATAATAGTTTCAGCTATGACATTTAGGATGAGCACCATATTCTTTGAAAAGCAACTCTTTTGGAAACAAAGAATTCAGTGTTTTGATTTTGACTTCACATATTCCAAATTCAGAAGGAATAGTAAAATGCTATCTAATACGCATTTCTATGGTAGAATTTCTATGTTCAGCTCAAATTCACATTATGTTACGTTCATGATCATTCCCACAAATTGCTTCACCCTTTATCAGAGAAAAGGGAATTGGTTTCCTCTTAGGAAGCATCCAATCAGAAGACTTTCAGGAGAATTTCATCTCTGTAGAAACCATGCTTACCTCTTTTTTCTTAATTTAAGGAAATGATGTAGTTGTAAGTTCTTTTGTTTCTTTTCTCTTTTTCCCTTGGTAATTATTTAAAATAGGAAGGCTAAGAGGACTTCTGAAAAACCTAAACACTCCCCCAATCCCCACCTCCCGTATTTATAATCTATGCCTTATATCTATGGTATGTTGATCTGTGTCCTTTTTTTATTTTAAAGGAACACTATCACAAGAGGGCCCCTTTGCTAGCATTCTAGAAAATCTTTGTGTTGCTGAGATGCATAGAGGTTCAGACACCTCATATCCTGTGCCATCTCTTATATTTTCTAAGATCCTGAGTGCTTGTAGTTCTCTATTTTCAGAGAGAAGAATAATTACAGTAATTACAATGGGACCCAAAGCCTTTCTTCCTTTTTTTTTTTTTTTTAATCATGGAGAATTTGTAGCCTGATTCCAGTTTCTGCCCAATGAATGTGACTTCCTTTGGACATGTGGTCTATTGTGAATTGCCAAAGATGTTCCTAGAAAGGTGAAAAACATTCTTCTACCACAAAGGAGGATTTAAAAATAGTCTTCTGCCATTCACTTGAATTTATCAGACACTCAAACATAACCCCCTGTATGAGATACCAGTAAGAAACTAGGGATATTTTCTTCCTTTATTGACAAGATTTTTTTCTTGTTGGTGTTTATTGTTTTCTCCTTCCTGTAGGAGTTAATGATTACCGGGTAACAAATGACATCCCAGTTAGGAAAACCAGCTAACTCATAGGAAGCCTTCTGGATACATGATCCTTAGATCTTTGGCTCAGATCCTTGGACCTTTTTCTGAGTAGATGAGAACCAGCAAAGCTGGGATATGATTGACCCATTTGATATCACGTTGTGAACTAGATAGCAGTGCTTGGAATATATTAGGAAGATGCAGACCCACCCTCCTTCCTCTTCCTAGGATTTGCCAGAAATGAAACTATCCATTTTCATATTATCATAGTTTGCTTATCTGTTGTCACTGACAATTTCTGTGTCTTCTCTCAATGTCTTCCTGTCAGATTTGTAAGCAACAACAGAAAAGCTAGCCATAATGACCTTCCCACTCTTGCCAGGTTTTCTAAGTATTCAGCAGAGCAGTGGTCTTGTTGAAGCCACGGAGAAGCAATTAGAAGGGGAGGGGTTCACTGTGACTTGCTTATATCCCTGGCCCTGCATCTGAATCTCGGAGGCACCAGGAGGGTTCAGAGACGTTTAAATGACTCCCTCGGGCAGCTTGTGGGAAGGTCTCTCTGGGAGCATTTCCAGCTCTACTGCTTTACACCCTGACATGGTTTTGGCTAATTTGAAAACATCTGCTAGAGTAACTTCCCTTTTAATTCTATTACTGGAGAATGTTTATGAGTATGGGATAGGAGGACTGGCATTACCGCTCACGATTATACCCTTTCCCTGGGGACCCTTTCTTTCTTGGTTTCAATTTCGGTGGAAACTCAGTGAGAAGTCTATTTCTGGACTATCCCTGCTAGATATCACTGATATTTCTTTGTAAAGCACATGCTGCAGTTTTAAAGGAATATGTCATTTTTTTTATCTTGTCTCAGACTTTGCAAACAACTGTTCTTTGGTATGATTCATCATACTATACTAGCACAAAGGCAGGGTGCATTCACTCCTTTCAAAGCTATTGTCCTGTAGACATTAACCCAGAGGGCAAAGTAAGCTTTTCATTCTTTTAAGCAAGGGTGTGCTGTTCCACTTAGAGTTGGGGAGGGGCAGCAGAGGAATCAGTAACACAATTGGAAGTTTATTGTGTGAACCCTTGCTTAGGCAGTTCAGGGAAGACTCACTTATCCCGTGGTGTCTATGAAGCTGCATAAAAAGTCTACCCCCTCTCCTGAAACACTGTTTCTCATATTGTTTTCCTCATACCTAGACCTTAGCTGAAAAGTCATTTAATCAGTGAAGCTCTCCAGCTGAGTGCAGTATTAGCACTTTATACTCTTTTTCATGATCCTTTTACAGTAAATAATGATGTTCTGACGTGTGATTGTCCGATTGCCTGCCTTCCTCTCTGAACTGTGCATTCCATGAGATGAACTAAATATAGCACGTTCACCAAATGTCATTGATGCCTAGCACAGCACCTAGCACTTAATAAGTGGTCAGTAAATACTGGTTGACTGACTGAATGAATACACAATGAGTGAATGCAGATCTGTATTCCAGCTGTGCAAGGACTACAAGACTCTGGGGGTCGTGTCACATGGCTTTGGCATGGTGCTCCTTGCAATCTCAAACTCTGTGTTCTTTAGTCCTGAGCATACTGTGATAATGCCAGGTATACACAGGGCTGATCCCAGCATGGCCCAAGTGTGATGGGTTAGGTTGTGCTACATTTCTTAACTAGGCAAGCTGCAGTCTGCTGGTGAACAGAGGGAAGGTTCTGAAATAAAATAAGGATTAAAAACCAAAACGAAACCTGTTCTCTTTCTTCTTACTCAAAATAAACATACTAATACATTAACCACCCACTCTATCCCCGCCTTTCAAGGCTTAGCATAAGCTTCTTTCCTTCCTCTCACCTTTCTGTGCCTGCACTGAATCTGATATTTATATCTTAGTTTTGTATTTCATTTTCTGTTCATGTGCCTGCCTACCTCTAGCAGGCCAGAAGCTCAGGGGACGATAGAGGCAGTGGCTAGTATATGGTTTGCATATGGAATGAAGCAAATGATCATTGAGGACTGGAAGAATGAATCAGATCACAGGGATGAGAGACAACTGTAGTGGGAGAGAGAGAAGAGGCTACAGTTGACTCTCTTGCTTGACGCTGATTCCTATATAGGTATCTAGGTAGAACCCGTGTGGGGAAGCTCTCTTTCATAGGGGATGTTGGAATCTAACATTTCAAATGATATAGAATCACAGCCTTCTAATCACTTTCATGATTTTTTGTGCTAGTTTCTGGCCAGGCATGCAGTATATTCTATTCTGCTATATGCTTCTGAGATACTTGAATGCTGTGGTGAGGTGGGTCAGCTTTGTGGATGTGCTAACCTGCCACTTGGCACCCTGCTTAGATGTCAGATCCATTGTTCAGACTAAAATGGTCTCTGAGGAAAGGTGAGACTCAATGTGGACATGGCCCATGTTTTTTATAAACTATGATTCGTAATAATTTCTCTAGATTTACATGTCTTTTATTGATAACTTAAAATATTCTGCTTTGATGATAAGAATCCTAATGGATCTAGATGATAAATATCAGATGTTTGTTATATATATAGCCTTTCCAACTATGGGCAAACACACAATATTTTATAATGTCTCCTGGCTATTCATTACCGGCAAGAATACAGAAGTTCAAGACATAGTTCAAATTTGGGAGGAGCTTAAAATGTTATCAAAAGGATAAGATTAAAATGTAGGAAATAAATAGTAATATGTTACAGGATAAAACTAAATGCTCAAATATATGGGACCAGTCATACTTACTTTGGGCTTTTCTGGAAGGTGAGGCTCCACAAAGATTGGCATCATTATGGAATGCTTCCTGAAGAGGAAGGTCTTAAGCTGGACCTTCGTGGGTTAGAAAGAATTAAATAGGAAGAAAGAATGACTTTTAGATAAGGAAAATACTCGGGAAGACGTGGAGATGCAAATGAACTTGGCATGTTCCTGGTATGGGAGATGGTCCTCTACTCTAACTCTCCTAGTGCATTTTAATTAAACGTGGAGATGAATTTGATTGAGGAGGACGGAGACACACTACAGGGGTGTTTAATGGCATAAAAGAATGTTCAGAGTTGATAGGAGTCAATGAAGGATTTTGAGTTGGCAGTGACATGAAGAAGTGGCCTCTTGGACTGAATGAAGAAGATGAGTCTAGTAGCAGATTCGGACAGAGAGAAGCATTAGGAGGCAATTGCACTAACTGAGATATAAATTATTGAGAACCAGTTCTGGAGGGGCAGAAATTGGGAAACAATATTTGGAAAACATTTCAAATAATAACTCCTTTCTTTCTCTTTTACCCTATACCTGTGTCACACCCTATTTTCAATTATTATTAATTAAAAATTATTGTGAAATGTTTCAGTGACACCAAAAAAATATTGTTATAAACACCTATGTACCCACCACTCAGATTATGAAATAAATTATTGCACATAGTGTTGATACTTGCAGTGTATTCTCTCTCTGAGCACATCTTCCCTCAGAGGGTACTCTGTGTGCTGATTTTTGTGTTTATCATTCCATGTGTTTCCTTATACTTTGCTATGTATGAGTTCCTAAGCAATATAGTCTTTTGCTGTTTTTAAACTATTTATAAATTTATCAATAGTAACATGCTCTTTGTTTTCTTCTTCACCTTACTTTAATTGTTTAGCATTTTGTCGATGTGCAGATCCTATTTATTCTTTTTACTGCTATATGGTATTCCATTGCATAACTGTATCGTAATTAATGTAGCCATCTCCTGTTTATGGATGACATTTAGGCTCTTTCCAAACAAGCCTGCTGTGAACACTCACTGCACATCTCCTTGTGCTAATGAAAGAGACTTTCCTTAGGTAATCTCCTTAGGGGTGGAATTGCAGGAGGGTGGGATTTGTACCTTCACACTTAGCAAATAATGGCAAACTACTAAGAATGGCTCTACCTATTTATACTCCCACCAGTAACCTATAAGAGCTCCTTTTGTTCCACGTCCTTGCTGGCACTTGGTGATACATTTTTATTTCTTGCTAATCTTATAGATGTGAAATGTTACCTCATTGTAGTTTTAGTTTGTTGTTCCCTGACTGCTAGTAATGTTGAACATTTTTTCCCTCTCTTTATTAACATTCTAGTTTCTGTGGATTGCTTACTCATGCGTGTTGTCCACTTTTTTTTAAAACTCATTGATTTGTAAGAGTTATTTATATATTCTGTTTTACCAGAATTTTTCTGTGATATTCATTTCAATGATCTTCACCCAGTTGGTAGCTTGCTTTTTTATTTTTACAATGTTTTTGGGTGAAAAGATTATGTTTAAATTTTAAAATAGGTGCATTTTTGATTCTTCTCATTATGATATAAATATCTTGTTTAAGAAATCTTTTCCAATTCTGAAGCGATAAAGACATTGTCCTTTCATATCTCTACAGCTATTAAAGTTTTATTTTCACATTTAGTTCTTCAAGACTTTCTTATCCATGGTTATTTTATAAAGCCTTAATTATGTTCCAAATTGGGACAAAACACATATCTTCCCCTGATCTTAATTTCTTTTTCGTTAAGTAAGAATGCGAGATAGATGTACTGTATGAATTGTGCTGCTGCAGCTTGACTTCAAGACTGGATCATTGTATGCCTGGAATACACAGAGCCTCTTAATGGGACTTCTTGCCTGCAGGGTCTTGTGGTTAAACCTGCATCAAGATTTGCTTTTCAAAACAGCTGCCAAAGTCATTGTGAGACTCCTCAAACTTTGTCCTTGAGACTCCCACAAGGACAGCAGTCATGTTCATTTTTACTCCCTTGCCTACCCCAGAACCAGGCATGTTCCTGGAACCTGGCTTGTTTTCTCATGTGTCAGGGGGACAAACGCAGGAAGGCACAGCTGGTTCCCACCGTGGCTTAGCCACATGTCTTAATTAGTCCCATGCATGGAGCTTCTTCTCCAAGGTGACCTCCCCTGCCTGTCAGGACTGTGCTGTTGTGGCCATTCTTTCATCTGTGTTTTTCTCTTTATGTATTTTAATTATGCTTGAGGAATTGTTAACAGTGGATTCTCCTAGAGACTGAGAAAAGGAGTCAGTGATTTTCTTGCCCTTCATATCCTTCTTCTACGCTATGGTAAGATTTCTTTTAAAATAATTGTTTTAAAGCCCTTTCTATCCTTCAGGGCCCAGCCAGATCTCACCTCTCACATGAAACATTTTATGACTACTCTAGCCCAGGGTAAACTCTCCTCTGAATTCCGGTTGCGTTTATCTGGATCATTTACTTTATGATTTTCATTTCAAACGTTTTATGTGCATGCTCCTAGATGTTAAGCTCCTGTAAGTGATGAATTAGCTTGTTTTTGTGTCTCTCCTAGGCCTAAGCCTAGTAGCTAGCAGAGTGGGTTTTCAATGGGCAGCAGCTGCTTTCTTGATGATTGGTAATTAGTTATTGGAGTTGGGATAGGCTGAATAGAGATTTGGAGAGTGACATGACAGGAACATATAAGGTTTTGGTATAGAGGGCTGATCTGTAGTAATTTAGCTAGCTATACTTTGGTTATGTTGATTTTTGAGATGATGTTAGACATATCCCTTAAGCAACTTGCAAAATATTAAACCTGAGTTTATGAAATGATAAAACTTGAGGTGTTGATTAGGGAGTTATCTGCTGGAAGATGGTCAGCAGACTCATGGTACTAACAGCTGTTTCTGTGTTCCAGATGGGAAATGTTACCTCCTTCCCCAGTCCTGGTTCTACTATCCTGATCACCTAACTAGCTAGATGACTTTGGGCAAGTTAATTTTACTGAGCCCAGTTTTCTCATCTGAAAAATGAGAATAATTAAACTTGCACATCAAGGTTTTTGAAAGGATTATATGAGCCAACCTATGTGAAGTATCTAGTTCAAAGCTGGGCTCACAGTGAGCAATTAATAAATGCCGTTGTTAGTATATTTTATCCGTAAGAACTAATCTGCCAACCATCTTTTTACAGCAAAGTAGATTTTTAAGGAATTTTTAAAGAATTTAAAAATTACTTGTCTAGTCATGAAATGTTTTTCTTCTTCTACTGAGAAATCCCTAGATCTTATTATTTCATGTTCCTTTATTATGTGATGACAGTGACACAATTCACTGAACAGGTTTAATAATAGCTAGGATTTACCGAGCACGCTTGTCTTTGTACTCACATGGGATGCAACTGTTATCATTGCCTGTCAGCCTTATGCACTGCACCTGCAGGGAACAGAGGCCCATGGTCCCCTCAGCCCAGCCCTGTCTGACATGGTACCATGTGCTGTGAGGAGATTACAAAAGAAATCAAAGTCATGACTTTCTCCCCAAGGAAGACTTAATTATATTGATGTGAAGAAAATATTATGAAACAATTCAACACATCTACATCAACATTCAAGATATAAGTTTTAATTTATTCTGGTCAGAATACCTATTTCTAGGGTGAGATGGGATATGGAAAGAATGGAGAGGCTTAGCAGAAAAAGGCTGTTCTGCCTTGATCCTTACAGAGGAGCAGCTCCCTAGCAGTAATGGCAGCTGTACCGGGGCAGGTGGAGCACACCTGTCTTCTGAAAGCATTCACCTTCTCTGCCTTACAGCGCTTATCTTCTGCCTTTGTGTCATGTGTGTTTGGTCTGCTCAGTTTCTCTCCTTAGCAAGAAGGGCTCGGCAGCTGAAAACAAACAAAAGACAATGAGAACACTTTACTGATTGATTAGGTGGCAAAATTCCACTGGTTTTTCATTAAAGGAAAAACTTTGGGGCAGTTTTATCTACATTATTTGGGGTTTGCACTTTTTAGAATGTTATGGTAGCAATATTTCATATCTTCATGTGCTACAGGTTTAAAATCTCAGAATGAAAAACAAAGTACTTTTTCTCATGTCTTTATTTTTTCAGTAATCCCTTTTGAGTAGAAATGTATCCCTTTTGGCATACATAAAGTGGCTTGAATTGCTATAAAGAGAGCTGATAAATGTACATTTAATGTGATTTAAATATGGGCAATACCAATTTACAAATAGGTTGTGTTCCAAAGGTGTGTTTATAAGCTGAATATTTTTGGACCTTGAGCAGCATTTGTGTTACAGGATGATAGATGGCTTGTAAAGTTCATTTTCTAGAGTCTTCTTGACCCATGTTCTACACACCAAATAGTATGACTCAAGTGAAAACCATAAGTCGAGGACCGTATATTTATAAGAAAATAATTCTAAGTTATGATGAGGAACACGTACCATACTTTCCTCTGCAGTATGAGGAACTCCCTGGTTCTGCCAGTGGCCAAGTGCTGCGTGATGTCCAGGCAGCAGCAGCTCCCGTGACACAGGTGTGGTTTGCCTGGATCCAGGACCAGAACCTGGTGAGGGGCCCTGAGAGCCAACAGAGCTTACTCATAGGTAGTAATAATTGTTAAAAAGCTATATAAACTACTTTCCCTCATTTGAATACTTGAATAAAGGAAGAAAAGTTTAGTGTAGTTCAGTTGTCCCTGTTGTGTTCTGCATCTAGGTTATTTATAAATCAGATATTAGTAAGTTAGGAGTTATAGGTAGAAATGTACTTTTTTGAACTTGGGTAATTGTTGCCAAATTTTTTTCTATGTATTTTAGATTCTGAGGATGCCCACTATTGGATGATCACCAATTCATTCATTCCTTACTTCATTTATTCATTCAACCAACAACAATGTACTGAATACCTACTATGTGCCAAGTACTAGTCTAGGCACTTTGAACTCAGGCCTGAGCAAGAACAATGAAGACTGAGAGCATGCCTTTGCAGAGCTGTGGAGCTCGCGGTCCGTTGGGACGACACTGAAAACAATAAACCTAATGTGTAATTCTTTTAGACTGTGAGAAAGAAATAACAGCCATGAAAATAAATAGAACCAGATTAGGAGGGATTGGAATTCTGTTACTTGGTAGATTCCTGGTATATAAGGAAAGGAAAATTGTTTTTTTTTTTTGTTTTTTTTTTTTTTAATTCAGACCTTAACCAGAAATGCTCTACCTTTAGAATTTGAAAAGGCTCTGCAGGAGGCATGAGGTTATTTTTATTGCTTTATCATTGTTTTGTCTTTTCTGTTTTAATAGTAGTCTATATAATCCTCAGATAAAGTATCCACCACATTACATTGTAGCTACTTATTTCTGTTTCTAGATCTCCTACTAAATTATGAACTGTAGCATAGGGCATATTTTTTACAAACTTATATTTCTATAATGATAATGCTAGTAGTAATTACAGTGATTATTTTTTATTGAGTGTTTACTATGTGCTAAGCACATTATGTAAACAATGCATTTTATCCTAACGCTAATCCTATGTAGAAAGTGATATGCTTTACAGAATATATTCTCAGACTGCAAAACTACCAGAGCAGGGCTGATCATTGCCCTGAGTACTGTTCGCAGTAGCCTCTGTACTCGCCTGGTGACCAACCCAGTGCTGGCAATTGGTTACATCCGAGAAACGTAGAGGAAATGGAAATGAAATAGATGGTTGTATTACAAATCTGATAACTATCAGAAGTGTGTCTCTAGTTGCCTGCAAGATACATCCTCCTCTTGTTTTAACTTATTTTACTCACAGGCTGGCTGCCAAGGAGGTGATTATTTGGAAATTCTTAAAGTGTCACTTCCCTTATTTTTTCCTTAATTCCTTCCTACTATTCTATACAGCTCATATGTGGGGAGCACAATAGAAATAAAATTACTTCTGCTAAAATCACACAACCCTTTAGTTTGAAGGTGAATCTACGTTGTTTTATAATGTCTGTTGTATTAAGGAATCTACAGGTATCCGTTTTTTGTTTGTTTTTTTTTTTTAACCTTGATTTTTACCAGTGCCTGCTTCAATGGATTCTTTCAGTGTCCAGGCTATTTCGATAGCATCAAGAACACAGTGCATAAATAGATTGTGTTTGGCTCACCTTCTTTCCACCTGCCTCTTCCCACTAGTCAGAGAAATCTTGCATGACAGAGGTCAATCTTTGTAGAACCTTCTGGGGGTATGACCATCTGCTTTCCCGGGAGAAAATCAGTCTCTTCTTTCCAGGAAAAGATCTGTCACTGCAAGAGAAACTTCAGCTCTCTGCTTCCCATTGAGTAATGTATTTGAAAGGATAAATGAGCACATGCCTCAAAGACGAAGAAGCACACACACAGTCAAGGTCTGCAGTAAGGACACAATTTAGAGAACATACTTAACAAACCTGGCATGCTTTAGTAAGGTTTAGATAAGAACTTTAATGGCAATGGGAAAAAAAGACATTAGATTTTGTTCCTAACATACCCGAAAGAAAGTCCTCACTGTCTCTTAGGATTCTTTGCCACTCAGGCTGATAGAATGAGAAACTTCAATCTGTTTAAATAGACATTGGTAAATCAACATTGTTGTATCCTTAACTCAAGACCAAGGTAAGTTGACTGGCCCATAAAAAATTAGAGTGCTAAAAAAAATTAATCATTTAGGAAAAAGGCAAGTTTGAGTATATAAGCATCCTTGCCTCAGATAAATAAATATTGGTGAAGGATATCTGGCTCATGTAAATTAACAGAAGCTGAAATGAGGATGGATACATATAAAACTGATAGAATACTGAGTGTCCTTTATAATGTTCTTGCTGTCACTGTGGTGTCACAGATGACAGATTCTATAAGTGAATGTTGGGAAAATAGAATAGTTTGCTCAGGGCCCTTGCCTTGGGTCCAGTTGAGTGGTTTCAGCACATCCTTTGTAAGCAAAGTGTGTGTGTGTGTGTGTGTGTGTGTGTGTGTGTGTGTGTGTGTGTGTGTGTGTGTGTGTGTGTGTGTGTGTGTGTGTGTGTGGAGTTAGTGCGCATGCCCGCCAATGTATCTTTTTAGTTTTGTTGTTACTCTTGTGTTCTTCAGAGAGAGAGAGAGAGAGAGGAGAGAGAGAGTAGAGAGTAGTTGTAGTGAAGCTGGTGGGTGGGTGCCTGCCTCAGGCGTCCACCTGGCGCAGCCATGCTGTCCAACCTATGACTTCCAAGGACCTTTTGGCCGGTTACCTAGCCCATGGACCTGCATGAAGGGGTCTGGTGACCCAGCCTGGCATATGAAGGGTTTGGAACCCAGTCTCTGAATGGGCTTGAGGGGTCTGGAAGCTCCAGCCCCAGCCCTATCTCAACAATCGGCCTAGTCGGTACAGGATTACTGGCAGATAAAAGAGCCCGACAACTGGCATGGTCCCCTAGCTTTACAATTGGTGTCATGAACAGGATTAAGAGCTAGACAACTGGCATAGTCAGTATAGGATTAAAGACTGCCAGAGACCAGCTCTGCAGGATTTGTTGGACTTGAATAGGTGGTGTGGATTCAGTGAAAAAGGAAGACATGGACCACAGATGTCCAGTGCAAGTGTGGACAACAACCACATGGATCTTGCTTTATTTATACCATTTTACTTATTTTTTTACCTAATGATTTATCTTTTAATCAAAACATTTCTTATTTCATCTCTATAGAAAAAGAAAAATCAAAATGTTCCAAAGCACTCATGCTGTGACAAAAACATCTACTCATGCATCAATAGTTCACCCCAAAGCCTGTGGCTTGTGGTCAGGAAACTATACAACAGCAGCATGCTTGGCATTAAAGAGCATCAGACTTTTAGTTTGAAGTATAATTCTTAACCTTCTTAACTTACAATTTAACCCTTTTTTAATCTTACTTATACTTACTATACTTGATTTTAATAACATTGATTGTTTGACAATTGTTTATACTCTATATAATATAATCATTTTAATTTATAATCAAAATCACAATAGTTATAACATGATATTTATCATAAAACTTAACTATAAATCTCTATTAAATTTTGTTATTAATACAAATTTTATGTTACAAACTGATTTAAACAAAACCTGTTAATATCAAAATTTATGTTTTTCTACCATCTAACTTATTTATATTAATAAAAAAATTTCTCATCTCCCTGCCAAGAGACTCCGGGAACAGAACAAGGAACAAAGTAAAAAATTAAATGATCCTACTCAAACTAACAAAAACACACCATATCATTCTTATTATTACTAGGGAAACAACATGTTCTTGGTAAGTCAAGTGAAACTGTGGGAACGGGGAAAACAAAGAAATCTGTAACTGGTTAATGATCAAATAATTGTAAACACCACTGCACTCGGACCCACCACCTCCCTGGGGGATGTGGATAGAAATCCAACATAATAACTTCATTCCACATGTACAAGAGCATAACCACAGCCACAATGGGTCCATGCACACATCACTAACAAGAAAGATCAATAACAAAATTAAATCAAGCCAACCCATACTGAGAACATGCATCAAAACCACCTTTAGTACTGACAATGCCCTTTAAATAAACCAGTTAATTTTGATGTATTTTAACATGTCCTTTGAGAAACTCCAGGGAATTTCCCAAAGCCATACTAAGCCAAAAGGTTAGGCTGTTTAATTCTGGGAAGCCTTGTCAAGCAACCAAAGGTGAACAAACAAGAAATTCCATGGAGCCGTGCCACACACATGAGACCCCCTTGTAGCCTGCAGAACAAGGGGTAGCACTTCTCAGGCTCCCATGCTGTTCCCGATAGCAGGATGGCTCTTGACAAAAGACATTATCTTAGCCCCTGTGCCACAGTGAAATATCTTAAATCTTTCTTCATGTGTTTCTCTATAGGTTATTTCTAATGTGTTTGTTTTGTTATGAACTGCCTTACACTCCTGACCCAAAATAAATTTGAATGTTTAACTGACTAAGGATATAAACTTAGTGAAAGTTGTAGACAGGTACAGTACTAGTAAAAGTAATGCACTAATAGGAATGCATTAATTTGTTGAAGTTAGGAAATAGATCCCAAAGGCTTAGCCGTTATTGAGTCTACAAGTGTCCTACATTGAGACTCAAATTCAATTTATTTGTATTGGACATGTGCTTACAATTAATTTGTTAATGTGTGTATTGAATCTACATGAGTCAAAATGTCCTATTAGAAATTCTGTAATTGAAATTGAGTCATGCACATCACAGTCATATAAGATGTAAGGATAACTAATATTCTCTAAGAGATTTTGTTGCATCTGCCTAAAATTTTTCCCCCTCTCCACTCTCCACTTCTCTTCATGTGACTGGTTCTTTCTCATTAATGCCACCCTCAACCGCTTTTTGTAAAGGAATTCACCCTGTCCCTTTCTCTTTATCAGCACCCCATTTCACATAGAGCTTCTTAATAAATATGGTATTTGTTAAATATTGGATCTTAATAAATACTTGTCCAAAGAATGAATGTGAGGTTACATGCTTGATGATTTAAATTTCTTGCTTATAATAGCAACTAGGTATTTTTTAACTGAAAGTTTTAAGTAATCATTAGTTGAAGATATTGGATTTGAAGCTTTGATTTCAAGCCTGAATTCTACAAAGATGTCAGCTCCTAGTAAGTGCTGGGTACTTACCAGTAGAAATGCTGTCATATTTCAGTGAACTCACGGGCTAGAAAGAAAGGAAAGATTAGGACTCAACCCATCAGGAGTGGCAGGATGATGAGGGACTACAGGATGCTGTGGGAGGTCTGAACAGGGTCACCCGACTCCGCAGGCGGGTTTCTTGGAGGGGGGATCAGTGACACAAAGGAACCGCAAGGGAGGGAAGGGAAACTGCAGTGGGTATTCCTGAGCCTTTTAAGTCAAGTTACAACAAGCTGATCCTCTTCTCAGCATTATGTTGCTAATAGTGTTCTGTGGCATGTAATGTGCCGCCTCTCAGGGTCTCAGTTTACCCATGCATCAATTGACAGAGGCAATCATGTAATTTTGAGGTTCCCTTAAAATACTAATATTCCTTGAACTATAATTCCAGATGAGAGTGGTGTGAAATGCAGGTTTCAGCCGTATGTGAAATAAACACTGGAGTTGAATGACTTTACAAACCTTATGATGAACAGGCTGGGATCCAACAGTTACATACTGAAACACTGGGGAGTCTGTGAAGGAAGCTGGCATAACGAAAGTAGGTAGCAAGTGTAACAAGCAGAGCTGGAGGTAAACTGCATTTCCTAGAGGGACTATGGGATGCACTCTTGGAGAGGGTGGTTGTTGAAAGTGATGAGGGAAGAAATGAATGGCAGGTGGGGGTGATGGTTCACTGGGAGGGAGCAGGAGAGATTGGTTGTTTTGTTTTTTCTTTTCTTCCTGGCTGGACAGTATGGGGATCTGAACCCTTGATCTTGGTGTTGATGAGAGATTTTAACAGTTGCTTTCAGTTGAAAAATTTGGGCTTATGAAGTGTCTAAGAAGGATTTGTAGATGTTTTCTATGTCATATGCTTAGTAAAAATCCTACAGTAAAATCTACATTATTCTTCAAAATTTCTGGAATCATATTTTTTTAATCCATCAGCAGTCAGGCTTCAAAGAATCAAAACTATGTGTATACTAATAAGAATGAATAAATAAAGCTTATGGACATTTTTAAGGATTATGTACTGAAATGTGATGGCCAAAATGATTTTCTTTCTTTCTTTCTTTCTTTTTTAAAAGATGACTGGTAAGGTGATCTTAACCCTTGACTTGGTGTTGTCAGCACCACACTCTCCCAAGTGAGCCACAGGCCAGACCTCAAAATGATTTTCTAAGGAGTTAAAATATTGAAGGACCTGTCAGACGAAAGCATCAGACTAGTACTTCAGAAACATTTGTTGATAATTTATCTGTCATGCACTATGTTGGATACTGGGCTACAAAAGTACCAAGTCATGGAAGGACCAGCATATAAGCAAAATTTGACAATATGTTGTCATTAAGTATACATCGAATACTGCTGAGACCCAGAGGAGGTGGTATAAAAATCTTCCAACACTTCTGTAGAAGCCCTTAGGTTTGGTTTGGTTTTGTTTTTCTGATGGGGACAGTACATTGTTTGCTGACAGAATTAATCCTAGTAAAAAGAATAAATATCATTTTATGTTACTTACTTTTTCTCTGCCTTGACGTATCTTACAACTCTATTAAGTAAGCAATTCAAAGATTTTAAGAAGCAAGTAGAATTGCCATTTCAATGTGCAGTTTTTAAAAAACCATACTTACCACACAAGAGAAAGAGACTGGTGAAAAATACCACGATCATATCGGCATAATATGTTAGTTATTGTTAATTGATCAATTACTTAGTAATTCTGAAAAATACCAAAGGGGTTTAAAACATTACCCCTGCATTCAGGTGTCCCACTTGGCTAGTATGTTGCAAGGGTCTTGATTATTTCCCTTATCTCTAAAGTTGCATTAAAAATCTTTGTCAATCTTTCAGTCAGTCGATATTGTTCATAAAATTTCAGAAATGAACTGGTCCATCCGTTCCTAGAGCACTGTCACTCCTCAGCAACTTTATTGGATTTTCCTCTTGGCTGATTTATGGTTGTTTTAGAAAAATTGTTTTTCTTCTAAGTCCTGGCACCATGGAGAAAACTGAAGTCTTCCTGCCATTGTTAGAGATTAATCCTTTGTTTCTATAGATAAATTAAAACTTCCAGGACAATTTATAAATTATCAGTGATATTCCCCAAATATTTTCTTGGCATGAATAGGACTTAGATTGAGTCTACCTTAACAGGAGATGTAAGTAAAGTGCTTTAGATAAACATAATCACTGTTAGACCCCACTGAAGAATATAAACCCATAGGTTTAAAGAGAGAAGCTGGCTCACCTTCAGAAGGATGTTTTGCTGAATCCAAAGAACTCATCGGTCAGCATGTAACTTTTCTTTCACATTCATCAGTAATTCTGAATCTCATCTGCACATTGAATTATCAAGGGAACTTTTAAAAAATACAGATCTCAGGCCCCATCCTAGACCACCTCAGTCTCCATCTCGAGGGTGGGCTCGGGCATGAGTGTGTTAGCAAGGCTTGTCCCATAATTCTGGATTGCATCTAGGGAGAAAAGCCAATGCTGACAGCAGTGGTTCTCCAAGTAGGTCTCTGGATCAAGCCCCACATCGCCTGTGAACACATGAGAAGTGCAGATTCTTAGGCCCCAGTTCAGTAAATCTGTAAGTCTGAAGTGGAGCCAGAGCATCAGTGTTTTAGCAAGCCCTCAGGTGATTATGATGCACACTGAAGTCTACCTCTAGCCAGCTACTTATATTAATGTGTCTCTGCCTACAGGTCCCAGGAAATCATGCTTGGGAATTGGAGAAAAAAAGATAAAAGATTACTGCTTAAAGCAAGGGATTATTACCAGTATGTACCTAACATGCCCATTTTTGCCTGTTTTCCAGATCGCTTTCCTAGAAACTTTCCACCCTTCCCTCCTTCCAGAATGGTTTCTCTGAGCTTCTAGCCTTCCCGTTACTGTCAAAATCATCTTGCATATTTTGAACTTCTTTCCTGATCATTCTGGCCGCTTTTCCTATAGTCTACTGACCATCTCATGTATGACACTCATGTGTGCAGCTACTGAGTACTGAGCCCCAGAACATCAGCTCATTGTACGTTCACAGCCTGTCCTCCACTTTCCTGGTCCACCCAGCTCTCATATTTGTGTCCTGTCTCTAAGCTGGCTTTGGGTGCTATGAGGTTTAATCTTTTCATGTGTTGGGAGAGGGAAGTGAAAGAAAGAATTCAGAAGTTGGGAGCTTTCATCTCTCCAGAATTGTATCTCTACAGAGTGGTTTTATTACTGTGATTAAAGAGTTATGAGTTTGTAGAACATCTGGAGCAGTTGCAGTCAAATACACCAAAACTCTTTACAGAGTTAGATTATGAATGCAGCTAAATGACAGTGATTTTGTGTCACTGCCTCCCTCCTTTGGTGTGGGGTTGTGATGTGACCCATTGCTGCTACCTCTTTCGTTACCATTTTAACTTCTCTACTTCAGCTTTCCCTCATGTCTGCCTCTGGGTTGTTTTCTGGGATTCCAGGAATTGTCTTTCCTGATTTCCATTCCTTTTCTTTTCATTTTGCCATGACACATTTCCATTATTCAGAATTTCATGCTAGTATTTTTATATGACTATATTTTCTACTTCAGGCACATGATCCTCGTAGTTGCTCAAGCCAGAAACTTGAGAGATAACCTCCACTTTTACTTCCTCACATCAGCTCATCACATTATCCTGACTGACTGCCTGTCTTTCTCCCAAATGAACTTCCCTTCCACAACTCAGGAATCGCTGGCCTACCTAATACCTTCCCTGTCTCTTTTCTCTGCAAACTCAAGAGCCTCCTTACTGCTCAGTCTATGTTTGATTTCAGCCTCCTGCAAACTGTCCTCTGAAGTTAGACAAATTATTTGGAAGTGTTTTTATTGAGCTAAATTCTCAAATTAAATCATTTGATATCCATCCCTCCATAACCTATAAGATAAAGTTGCAAGTTTGTAGTGTGGCATTTAAAATCTTTTATGACCTGGTCAGGTATAATTTTCCAGCCTTAATTTTTAACACTTCTCTATGTCATGTGGTTTTATTCTTTAGGACCCTTCGTTTGTCATTTCCTAAATAACACTGTTTTATGATGTCTCTATGTCTTGTCACTCTTATGACCCTTTCTTGGATGTCCTTACTTCCTTTTCTGCATGGCAGATCTCTAAAAGTTGTTCAAGGACAGCTTGAGAGCTCCCACAGCTTCTCTGGGAAGATTTTCATATCACCCCCTCTGGGTTCCAGCAGTATCTCATTGTGTGCTTATGACAGCATGTTGCAAAACTTTGCTGCCATGCTTATCTCTCCGTGACCTGATAGACAAGTGCTAGCTTCTTGCAGGACCAGAGGAGGAAGCATTCCTCCTCCAGGGGAGTGAGAGCTGAGAACACTGGAGGATAATGTTGGGACAAACAGGAAGAATGTGGGACCCACGGTGGCTGAACCAGGTCATAGAGGCCCTCCTGCATAAGGGAAGAGAGTGATGTACAGGTTATTTCTGTAATTTGAGAAAATTCGATGATAAAGAAGGCTTAGAGAAGAAAGTTCAGAAAACAAAGAGTAGAGCTTAAAAAACAAAGCAAGAGAAAGAGAAAGGAAAAGTGTATCAGTTATCTTTGGCTTTTTAACCAATCACTGCAACACTTAGCGATCTAAAACAACCCTTTTATTATGCTCACAGGTTCTGTGGGTTCAGACAGGGGCGTACCATTCTTGTTGAGGAGATGTGTAAATGCGAGTCTAATATTAAGCGGCAGAAGAAAATGCTGTTGTATAGGATGTAATGCTTTGGGAATGTGGAACAGGTTTTAATTTATGCATTAGAAAATAGGATGGAGAAGGCTTTATGATGGAAATACCATTTTGGTTGGGTTTTGAAAGAGAAATTTATACTCAGGCTCAAGTTCAAGGGCATAGTGAGTAAATGAAAGGACTAAATTGTTTAGATCACAGTGACGAATTTGTGATGGCTGGACTATAGGGTGTGTGGCCAGATATGGATCATGGGGGAGCTTTGGCAAATAAACTAAACAGTTTCATTTTATTCATTATGCAGCAAAAAATCATGTATATTTTTATTTTTATTTTTTTCGCAGAACTCTTTTAGAAGCCATCCAGATTGTTATACTAGCATATTCTGGAAATGGCTGAAGAAAGAAATGGCTGATGAGAGTTAAATATGTGTATATGGGGTTTATGTCTTTAAATTTCTAACAGGTAAGATGCATGAAGGTTCGGGTGATGAAATTAAAGAATGAATGAGGCAATGTGATGAAGCGTGTTGTTGCTCTCAGCTCTTCAGTAGTCTTTCAGAATAGGTTCTCTCTGCTTGTTCGTGATGAGAGTGTAAGCTGCTGTGTCTACATTGCCTGGGACAGTGCCTAGTATATTAATATTAGATGAACGAGCGAATTAGAGAACTTTTTATGTCTCCATCAGTGTATGTACCTATTTCCCTTTAACATCTTCAAAACAAAGTATTCCTGGTGGAGATAAGTGATTTTTAGAAGTTTGGTTTGGTACCTGATTTCTACAAGATAATTGAACACTTTTTGTTAATAGTTGATCATTAGATCAAACAACAGCTCCAAAGAGTAGACTTAAATTAGGTATGCCAGAACAGAAAATGTTCCCACAGAGCATTACATTAGTCCGTTTCTGGCACCTTTTAACAGATGAATAAATTGAGGCTTAGAGAAATTGAATGACTTAGCTGCATTTATCCAACTACCCACTTAATGTTGAAGCAAGACTGGGAGTAGGCTTTTAATATTCTGTTCAGTATTATTTCAGTTGTATAACACTGCATGGTCACTTAGATTTTTAAGTCAAATCTTAGCTTGAACTGTATGGGGAAAAAATCTCCATCTGTCTGTGCTAAATTCTCGGAGACTCCACCATGTGTGACTACTGAAAAATTTACATCCTAGGGTGGCAGAATTCAGGAAAGGAAATTAACATTGTGGTATAGTTAAATAACTTAATATTTTAAAATGGCATATGCGGACTGATTGTACATTTGATTAACTACTTGAGGGCCTGCTTTGGAGAAGTGAATTCAAGTAAACTGGATTATTTCTAAGGTAGAAGGCTCAGAGCTTAATAGAAATACAAGAACATTCCCTAGGGCTGTGGTGGGGGTGCAATGGGAAGATGTCGGTCTCAAAGGTTACAAAGTTTCCATTAGACAGGATGAATTCTGGAGATCTATCGTACAGCATGGTGACTGCATTAATAATAATGTGTAGTATACTTGAAATGGCCAAAAGAATAGATCCTAAATGTTCTCACCACATACACACACACACACACACACACACACACACACACACACACACACATACACACACACACACACACACACACACATACACACACACACACACACATACACACACACACACACATACACACACACACACACACACATACACAATAACTGTGAGATGATGTGTATGTTGATTAGCTTGATTGTGGTAATCATTTTACAATGTATACACATATCAAAACATCATGTTTAATAGTTTAAATACATATTTTTTAATTAAAATGTATGAAATTTATTATAATATCTAGTTTTATTTTCAAACTTATTTCAATATCTATTTTTTTAAAATTGGGGCTGTTGGACAATTTTTGTAACTTAAAATTAATTATCAGAAGTGGGGAAAACATTAATAATCTATTAAATACTGACAGTGAATAAAATTATTGGGCCATGCATTTATTAAAGCCACATTTAATCATAAAAGTTCCATTACACTACTTACCTGAAGGAAATATCCTTTAGTTCTTTACTTCTAATTATAGCATATTCTCATTTTGACGTGATTTACCCTTTTCACCCAAATACTGCTGTATCCAACAAAATTTTTTCAAACTTTAACCCTTTCTTTACCACTTATATGTATGACTTAACTGTTGCTCCTTAAGAGTTCCTTGAAATAAATTTGAAATTTTAATTTTCACCTTCAGCCTGTTTGATCAAAAAGTATAGGACATGACTACCATATGAGTTTTAAAACAAGAATGGAATAAAAAACAAAAGTGATATTTATATAATCAGCAAATTATTTGATAAGACATTTTAACTATTTTACATTTCTCTTTAACATAAGAATAAACTGGTTCCAGGTTACGACAGTGTTTGGCATTTTTATTGCAAATTTTAGACCAGTGCTACTCTTCTAAATAGTCATCACTAAGAAAATGACAGTGTTCATGGGTCCAAAAATTGTTACATCTAGTAGGTGGTATTCTACATAGCCAATAATAAGATAACTCTTTATAAAATTAGGCTAACATGCAGAATGCCTTGATAATTACCAGCTATTTCAAAGGCTAAAATCAGAAAAAGGCAGAAAATAAAAGTATTCATTGATTAATACTATTTGCTTTAGAAAGCCAGAATGATTCTATTCCAGGAACTAAGCAATAATAATAAAATGTGTGATTAATAAACTGTATCTCCTTTAAGCCAAAGTACACTTTTCACCTCAGAGAGGACAATTCTGACTTTTACATTCTTAATTGCCTTTATCCAGAACAAGATCCCATTTTAAACCATTATTTGAATAGAGTTCATAATCTGAAGTCATTTTTCTCCACAGGATGTTTTCATTTCAGTACATAAGCTATAAAATGGCAAATGACTAAGTCAGTTATAAAGAATTTATACTGTAATAAATGCTAGTTTGCAACAAACTGTCAACAGACACCAACAAACATCTATACCCAAGCCTGAAAGTTACTGCAGTGCTTAGGTCAGAACCAACATGATTCTTCCACATGGTCAGATTTTGTTTACTAGACAATACTATCATGAAATCCAAAGAGGAAATCTTAGTGGGTCCCTCCAAAGCTGCAGAATTTTCCAAACAGTTTTCCTCTGGTTACAAGAGCCTGTTTAGTCCTTCAATCTTTTTTGCATCATTTAACTTTGGCAATATTTTCTTGACGTTTTTGTTTCTTCTTTTGCTCATTTTCTCTGTCCTCAATTATCTTGGCCAGTTTCCAAGCCAGCAGGGAGCTTGCTAGGAGGAAGAGCCGAAATCACTGTTGTAAGGAAGCCATATGGGTCCTCTGCAGCCCCTTCCACAACATACTCAGCCCAAGTCTGTGCAGCAAACATCTTAGGAAAACATGCTTGAGTAGTGATTTCTAACTTTATCCTGGGATTGCTAGTGAGGCAATCCCAATTCCAGATGGTTCTTGGTTGTCTGTCTTTAGTTCTGTTGTACACTTGTGAGAGAAAGTCAAATTCCTAACAGGGTGGCCATCTCATGGGGAGCCCCATTCACCCCTGCCCCTTGACCTTGGCAAACACTGGCGCCATGTCCTGCTATCCCTGGGAATCCAGGCCTGGCCCTGCCCGCCTGTCCCCACCAGCCTGCCCTATACCACGTGGGAACAGTGACTTGGACTCTCCACTTCCTCAAAAAGATATACAATTTTTATTTGTGAATCATACATCAATAAACCTGGGAAAAAGAAAAAAGCAAACAAAAGAAAACTTTTGAAACACTTACAGATACACACAAAAGAATATTCCCGAGAAAAGATCTAAGGATTGTTTACGTAAGACCTGTATTTTCAGACTGGAAAATGAAGATCCCCAGAGAAATTAAGTAACATGTCTAAAGTCACAAAACTGTTAATGACTGTATCAGAATTGGAACCCAGAACTGTTAATTTGGGAGATGTGATATTCCCTGTCAGCTATAAACTGCATATCCTTACAGGAAATATTTAGGTCTAAGGTGATACATTTAAAAATATGTTAACCTTTTAATGTCTGTGTTTTGTGATAGGAAATGTAACAATTCAAGAAATACCACAAACATGCCATCCACCTGCAGATAGAGCATCACCCACGACAGTGAAATGCCCCATGTGCACCCTGCTTCCCAACCTTAGTGCCCTCTCATCCTCCACAGTGAACATCTCTCCTGAACTTTACATTGTTGGCATTCTCTTGCTTTTCTGTATTCTTTTACCATTACATGCATTCTATTTTGGGGGTTTTCTTGTTTTTGAACTTTATTAAAACAGCAGAAAAATGTTGGTATTCTTCTGCAACTTGCTTTTTTTCATTTAATAAAATGTTTTGAAGATCCTTTTACTGTGCAGAAGCTTTTTAGTTTGATATAATCCCATTTGTTTATTTTTTCTTTTGTTGTCTGTGCTTTTGGGGTCATGTACAGTTTTCGCCCAGTCCTACTTCCTGAAGTATTTCCCGTATGTTTTCTTTTAAGAGTTTTATAGTTTCAGGTCTTATATTTAAGTCTTTAATCCATTTTGAGTTGATTTTGATATATGGTGAGAGGTACAGGTCTAGTTTTATTCCTCTACATATGGAAGTCCAGATTTCCCAGCACCATTTATTTAAGAGGCAGTCTTTTCCCCACTGTATGTTTTGGTGCCTTTGTTGCAGATCAATTGGCTGTAAGTATGTGGGTTGATTTCTGGGTATTCTATTCTATTCCATTTGTCCAAGTGTCTGTTTTCATGCCAGTGCCATGCTGTTTTGGTTGCTATAGCTTTGTAGTATCGTTTGATGTCAAGGAGTGTTATGCCTCTGGCTTTATCTTTTTTGCTCAGGCTTGCTTTGACTATTCAAGGTCTTTTGTTGTTCCATATGAATGTTAGGATTGCTTTTTCTATCTTGGCGAAGAATGTCATTGGTATTTTGATGGGGATTGCACTAAGCCTGTAGATCGCTTTGGGTAGCATGGACATTTTCACAATGTTAATTCTTCCAATCCAAGAGCATGGTATGTCTTTCCATCTTTTTGTGTCCTCTTTAATTTCTTTCAGGAGTGATTTGTAGTTCTCACTATAGAAATATTTCACCTCCTTGGTTCTGCACAGCAAAAGAAACAACAGAGTGAAAAGGCAACCTACAGAATGGGAGAAAATATTTGAAAGCTATGCATCTGCCATGGGATTAATATCCAGAATATACAAAGAACTCAAACAACTTCACAGTAAGAAAACAAGTAACCCAATTAAAAAATGGGCAAAGGAGCCAAATAGACATTTCTCATATGAAGAAATATAAATGGCCAACAAACACATGAAAAAATGCTCAACATCACCCAGCGTCAGAGAAATGCAAATGAAAACTACACTGAGATATCATCTTCTCCCAGTGGGACTGGCTATTATAAAAAAATCTGAGAATAACAAATGCTGGTGAGAATGTGGAGAAAGGGGAACTCTCCTACACTGTTGCTGGGACTGTAAATTAGTGCAGCCACTGTGGAAAAGAGTATGGAGGTTCCTCAAACAACTATACATAGAACTACCATATGATCCAGCAGTTCCACTGCTGGATATATTTCCAAAGGAATGGAAATCATCATATCGAAGGGATACCTGCACTCTCATATTGATTGCAGCTCTATTTACAATAGCCAAGAGTTAGAATCAACCTAAATGTCCATTGATAGATGATTGGATATAGAAAATATTGTATGTATACTCAATGGAATACTACTCTGCCATATAAAAGAATGAAATACTGCCATTTTCAGCAACATGGATGTACTTAGAGAAGATTATGTTAAGTGAAATAAGGTAGGCACAGAAAGAGAAATACTGCATATCTTCACTCATAAGTGGGAGCTAAAATAAAGAAAGAAAAGAAAGAAAGAGAGAGAGATAAAGAAAGAATCACAGTAGTACATTAAACTTTCAAAAAAAAGAGAACAGAACTGTGGTTATTAGAGGTGGGAAAGGGGGAGGGGAGGGGGATGGTGAGAAACTGGTGAAGGGTCACAAAGATGGATTATGTTTGTAAACATGAGTATACTCATTATCCTGTTTTGATCACCATATATAGTACACAGGTATGATATTTGATTCTGTACTCCACAAATATATATAATCAATTATCTTTCAATTAAAAAACTGTTAAAATTACAAAAAAAACTATGCATGCTAATATACACAATAAATATATTGTCAATTTTGTACCAATTGTAGTTAATGACTATTTCACAATTTCTTCATCCATTCTCTTATTTTTGTATTTTTGTTTGTTTGAAAGTTGTTTTTGTTTGTTGGTTTGTTCCTCTTATTACCAAACAGGCTGCCACACACATTCTTATGCATATCTTGTGATAAATATATGCAAGAGTTTGGGCTGTGTGGTGTGCTGGCTTTCCGAGATAATGGCCAACTGTTTTCAAAGTGCCTGTGCAGTTTAGACTCCCACAAGTAGTTTATAAGAGTTCCCAGTGTTCTAAATCCTTGCCAACACTTAGTGTCACCAGCCTTCTTAATTTTTGCCAATCTGGTCAGTGGATATTAGTATTCAAAAGTTATTTTTATTGTGATTTGGGATCTAATATTTTTCTGTAAGAAATACATGTACAATATTAAAGAGGATGCAGAAATCAAGACATTTTATAAATATTCACTTTAGACAAAATAATTAAGAAAAACATGAAGAAAGTCTGATGTTTTTGTTACTGGATAGGTATTTTCACACATTCAAAGTGATTGCTGTTGATAAATTAAGCAATAACACCTTCATATTCATTAATATTTAATGATAATCTTGAATTAATTAAATGAAGTTCAATTTGTTCATAGTTATTCATTTTATCCTGCTATTTTAACTCATCCTAAGAGAATATAGTAAAATGGAAATTACCTATATATATAAATGACACAGGATGAAATCATATTGACCTAAAAAAGATGATGTCGCAAAGGTTTATAGAGGTAATAGCACTGTGTAGCTCTGCTCTTCAGGCTGTTTTGAGATTTTCACTATTTAAAAACTCTTTAGGTTCTAGATAGAAAAGTGCTCCAGCTATATTTATTATGTAACATTTAATGACTCTAGTGATATGGTATAGACTCTCCTGGCCTATATTATCATTCTTTTTTATATTATAGGTTCTTTTCTGCCCCAGTGGGATCTGATATGGTAATGCCAACTTCCTATTTGAATGTGGTGGTAAAATTTTAGAAACCCTAGTACCTGCTTCCATCCTTCATTTACACAAATAAGAGAGCTTTGCTATAAAAATCTTGTTATCAACCATAGATAAATAAACTCAGAGACATGGAACAGCAAGTGCTCAAAGTTAAGTGAAATTTAGTAAGTATCTCCTTCTATGATCACAGATATGAACAGTTTACATTCGGGTTTAACAGTGAAGATTGTCTTTGTATTATGAAATTATTTTGTAATGAGACACTGAACATTGACACAATGGGGTCACTTCAAACACTACAATTCCCGTAGGGACCCTGGGCTGTCACATATCAATAATCAGATAATGTTTGGGGACTGATAGAGTTTGGATATATTGTCCCTCCAAAGCTCATGTCAAAATATGATCTCCAAGTTAGTAATGTTGGGAGCAGTTTGGATTATAGGGGCATATCCCTCATGAAGAAATTAACGTGGGAGGTGTGCAGGGGGCAGATAGTGAGCCAGTTCTCCCTCTGTTAGTTCCCCTGAGAGCTTGTTGTTTAAAGGACCCTGGCACCTCCCCCCTCTCTCTCTCTTGCTTCCTCCGGCCATGTAATCTGCTTGTACCCACCATGTAATCTGCTGCTTTCAACCATGAGTAGAAGCAGCCTGAGGCCCGCACAAGATGCAGCTGTCCGAGAATCGTGAGCCAAATAAACCTCTGTTCTTTATAAATTACCCAGTCTGGGGTATTGTGTTATAGCAACACAGAAACGGACTAATACAGGGACCAATTTAATTTTAGGATCTACTCAGCATTTCCCCCATAACTTACAGTTCAAACCTTGGACCATCCTGGAGTATCTTGAAACAATGGCTGGTGGGAGCAAATGGTTTTTCTCTCTGAAGCTGGACTGAACAGGCCTAGGCACTCTCTTTACTGATTCCCTCTCCCCCCTACTCTCTTTGGGTGGATTCCGCAGTCTTTGATGGCAGAAAGGAACACAATCTAAATTTCAAGCTTTGAGAGTTTCCACTAGCCAAGCCAATTTACAAAAGCTTCTAAAAGAATAAGCTGTACCAACCCAAGTTTCCTTCTTTGCACTGGGAGGCCCAGCAGAAGAGCTGAGGTAATGTGCGTTCCTGGGCACCTATTTTACTGATGCTTGCAGTGGGTTTGCAGGATTCCAGAAGATCTCAAGCTCACAAATCCCACAGAGCCAAGGGTGTCCTACAGGTCCACCCTTTGTTTGTTGCATAACTCCTCTCCCAGCTCCACCTCCACCTTCTCCCAAGGTGGACTTCACCCGCCTGCTTGTTGCTGGGTCCCTGTTTGTTTTACCTTCCTCTGCATGTGGCTTTGCTCGATAGGACTTCGGGAAAGCAGTCTTTCTGCTCCATTTGGTTAATTAATCTCTGACTGTTTCTGTGGTCACCTTGTTCTTGTATTACCAAGACGATAAAAACTCTGAAACTTTGTCTTCTCACTTTTTTTGCATCTTCATACATCACACCAAACCAACTATAATTGCTGAAATTCACTGCATTCAGGCATTCAATTTCTAGTAATCCAACATCTATAATGCCTCCAACAGTAATCATCTCATAGTCATATCTCAACAGTTGATCTTCTTAACTAATTCATGTCATATGCTTATAATTTAACCTAATATATTTCCTCTTGCATTACAATTGCTATCTAGTATGCTTGAAGGTAACCCATTTCATTATATTGGTTTTACATGATTTTGGATCTAATTGAGATAATTCATATATAAGAGCAAAACATTTGTTTAATAATATCTAGTATTTACTGAGATTTTATTTTGTTCTAAGTAGATGATACTTTGCTAAGTAAGTTATATGTATTATCATTTAATTCTTACAATGACCCTATGATGTAGTAATATTCTCATCCCCATTTTATAAGATATGGAAGCTAAGGTACAGAATTGTCCACGGTCATAGGAAGTATCTTGTGGAACCAGTAGAGAGATGACTCAAACACGAGAAGTCTCGATCTAGACCCAGCATTCTTAATCACTAGCCTCTACTTCCTTATCAGTATGATACACATTTCATCCTCTTTAAATCCTTTCTGAACAAGGCAGGCCTTCTACATCAATAAATCTGTTCCTTGATCTAAGAGTATTGGCATTTAGTAGTACAAGAATTCCAAAACAGAAGCAATCACAGCCAGCATATAAATGTAAAAAGAGGTTTTCTAAACTTTAACTCAGAACATGTATAAGACAGGGATTTTAAATACCTTATCAAGACCATTTTGGGAGAGCTTTTAAAGTAGAGGACATCTTCTCTGCTCTACCAAGAACTTTTTTATCTTTTATCTTCATAGTGTTCTGGGAGTTGTAACTTCCTTTTACTATTGCTTTTACCTGGAAGTGAATGTGACATTATCCATTTTGTAGGAAAAGTGCTCAGTCAATACGAATTACTAGGCAATTGGTATTAGAGGAGCTTATGACAATTTCTACGATGCAGGGCTCATGTTGGGGAGAAAAGACTGGTGCAATCACATTCACTGGGGGGAAACTTAATGCAAGACTTTATGGAACTACCTATAAACCACTATGATATGTTGTTTAGATTCCGTGAAGGTAGTGGTCTTGTCTATCTTAGTTGTTGCAACATCCTCAGCGCCTGTAGCAGATGTTCAATGAATGTTGAAATGCATGAAAGTAAAAGCATTTGGGGCTGAAAAATAAAGCAATGCCATATGCCTGTACAGAAAATTGACTGAACTGTGTGTCTTTAATCATATAGGGAAGCATCCTTGGTGCAGGTTCAATTCTGTTTGCAGGCATGTGTTCACTGTGCCCAGTCATAACTACTGAGCCAGTCTCTGGGAAGTGGAGCTGATGCCTTTGTTCATCTTAACATCAACAGTGGGGACAGTAGGAGCCTGAGCTCAAATTTGGCTCAAATAAGATAATGAGCATTGTTAGTCACTGGTGTCCAACTTCAGTGCTGGTGGCCAAATAGTAAACAGTTTCACAAGAGAATTTCAGAAATAACGTGCAGTATGTTATTTGTTCAAATATGAATCACTAAGCTCTTATGGTGATGATTTGTGGAACCACTTTTTAAACTTAATATTTTTCTGGTTTTGAAATATGAGGGGTCTTCAAAACACTCATGGAAAGATTCATATTATCTTTTAATCCTATTTTTCCATGATCTTTTTAAAGTACTCATATTTTTTTCTAGATTTTGAGCTTGAAGAAATAACAAGGAAAGGGTAAAGAAAATGCAAATCAAATTTTAGCCCACAAAGGACTATGTGCTAATGTTTCATTTCCCTGGATTTTTGCACAGAGTTTCATATATATTAGGCATTAAATATGTTTGGAGTAAATGGGTGGAGGGAAGTAAGTATATTTTCGATTTAAAAGGAGATTCTTGTTGTAGAATAAACAATGGCAGTAAATGTTGGATACATGCTGCTAGGGAAATCTAGCAATAAATTGGTTTGGGGAAAGTAAATGAAGAATAAGGTGCAAATTTAGTAGTCAACTTTACCATCTCTTATATTTGCACTTTCCTCCCCCCTGCCGCCCTCCCCCAAAAAACAAAAAAGAAATGAATACCTAAGCAAAACTACTGCTTTCTTCTTTTCCAATTTGTGATTAATAATCCTGCACTTTCAGATATGCTGTGAATTAAATCAGAATCCCACAGAGAACAGTTTTCTCAATATATGGTCACAGTTTGAAGGCATTCCCAGATGATTTTAAAGAAAAACTAATTTTAAGAAAATGCAGTATAAATGATTAATTTTATCCTTAAAAGTATTAATGGTCCCTTTGTCTCAAGGCCTATGGTTACCTTGTATTATCTTTACATGAAATATACAAAAATTTTAACTTACATTGACAGATTTCCATAATAATAAAACTGGGAAGATAGTGTAACAACCAGAAACAGAAGAGGTTATTATAGAAAATGTTTGTTAATCTTTTAAGCTTTCTGTAAACTGGAATAAGGAATTTAGGATTCCCGAGATATGTGCTCCCAGCATGTTGTTAACTCAGATGTTTATCTGGGTTCAAGTAAAATTGGAAAGGAGAAAAGTTTTGCTTAGGTACCCCATTGTTCTGCAGGGATCCTACTGAATCCTTTTAGGACTCTCCACCAATCTCCACCAAGTGCCTAGTGAATTCATGTGACTTAAAATTCTCTGCCCTCTTCTTCCTCAAGCATAGATAAGATTTTTTTTCTGGGCACCTGCT
The DNA here is from genome assembly GCF_027409185.1 of Cynocephalus volans. Classification (NCBI taxonomy): domain Eukaryota; kingdom Metazoa; phylum Chordata; class Mammalia; order Dermoptera; family Cynocephalidae; genus Cynocephalus; species Cynocephalus volans. Next base: position 13,346,152 of record NC_084472.1, on the reverse strand, counting down.
TATCTTATTGTCTCATGCCCTCAGGATCCTGGTGGTGTAGCACACTTCCTAGAACATCTATATTTGTGTTCTGGGGTAGGTGACCTTTTAAGAATCCTATGAACTGACAGAATTGAAGCAAATCTTCCATGATTGGATTCTGTGTTAGAAGAGGCTCTTTTATGAAGAAGCATTGAGTCCTCTTAATGACAGAGATGTAAATGAGCATATCTCTCTCAGTTTTTGGTCAAACATTAGAATAATCTAACAAATTCTGTTGATAAAGTATGAATTTGGAAAATTTTTCTTATATTATTTGTGGTTTTAACAAAGTTGAGTCATTTACTATACTTTGTTGTAAAAGGTCAAAAATTCCAACCTACAACAACAATTTAGGAAAACCATTCCTGTAGCTCGATATGAAATGCCTTGCACTTAGTAGGCAAACAGATAGTCAGAGTTACAAAATGGAACTGCCTGATCAATCCCATAGTTATTAAATGAATTGTGCACTACTTCTCACCTTAATATTAATGCAAGTGTTCTGCCAGTGAACACTGCTCAATTTCCATTATTTGTTTTATGAAGAACTACATAAAGTTCTCCGTAAAGCTCTAAGAGGACATTTTTTGATTAATCTGTTTTCCAGATAAGGAAGCAAATATCACTGGAAGTGAATATTTATTGGTTTGGATCACATTTAATAATAGCAAAATAGCAATTTCATGATTTTTTTAGGTTGAGATGTAAATTGTACTCTGTATCAGTAGTACATAAAAGGTCATTATTTTGCCAGTTAAATATAAATCAAAATAAACCTTGAAAGATGCATTTTGTGGACAAAACATCACTAATAAGCAATGTGCTTGATAAGATTAGAGCCTCTTCCAGAAGCAATTAAGTTTCATAATTTATGTGTATAATTTAAGTTTGTAGATGTGATTCATTAATGGTCTCATTTACCAGGCACATATAATTGGTTTTTAAATGGCTTATAGAGTATATTTACAGTTTTAGGCTAGCTTTTTCTTAAATAATGAATGTCTATTATGCTCAGGAATAAAGGATTTTCTCTCATTTGTCGTGATATAAATAGATAATGCTAGTATTATTTTTACCTAGGTGGTACAAATTTATTTGATATTGGACTTTGTAGTATTTAGAAAACAAATATTTGGGTTTTTCAAATTCAGTTTATATATTTCTATATAGTTTTCTCCTTTCATCTATCAGAAGACAATGTATGGCTAAATTACATTGAAATGTCTGAAATTTTAAGAATTATAGATATATTTTGAAGAAAAATTAATATATGTTTAACAAATAAATTCAATTTTTGGTTGTTTTAAAATGTTAATATGTGAGCTCACTGCAGAAAAATTCAAACCCAAACATAAAAATGAGTTAAACAAATAAAATTCCAGTGATCTTACTAATTTTAATATTTTGGTCATTTCATCCAGATACTTTGAGAAGCATCTTTTTAATAAAATATTATCATACTGTACATACCACTTTATAATCTTTTTATTTGATGCTATTGTGAATCCTTTGACATGTCAGTAAACATGGACTTATATTACCAAATTTAATAGCTACACACCATGTTATTGTACGAATGCACTATATATATATGCATATATATGTGTATGTGTGTATATATATATAATTTATGCCCCATTTAAGCCCCTGTTATTGGGCATTTTAGGATAAATCCAGGTTTTATTTTCTGTGGTAAACATACTTGCACATTCATATTTGAACCAAATATTTTCTTGGGATAGAGTTCTGGGGTTGTAATTGCTGTATTAAAGACTATAAATACGCACATTTTCAAGACTTTTGCTTGACTTTGCCACATTATCTTCTGAAGAAATTATGCTAATTTAAATTTTGTCAATAGTGTATAAACACCCTTTCCCCCATAGTCTTGCTACCAGTGACTCTTACTATTTTAAATTTTAACAGAGTACTTGTAGGGGGCTGAATCGTGGTCCCCCCAAAAGATATGTCCATGTCCTACTCTGGGAAATATCACCTAATATGGCAAGAGTGAGCATTACCTTATATGGCAAAGATGTGATTACTTTAAAGATCGTGAGAGGAGGAGGTTATGTTGGATCATGATAGATTATCTGTGTGGACCCTAAATGCAATAACATGTATCTTCATAGGAGAGAGACAGAGGGCGTTTTGAGGCAGATACATACAGAAGAATGCAATGTGAACAGAAGGAAATGTGGCTGCAAGCCAAGGAATGCTGGCAGCCCCCAGAAGCTGGAAAAGACCGGGAATGGGTTCTGCCCTAGAGCCTTCAGAGAGCGTGTGGCCCTGTCAACACCTGGATTTTGGATTTCTGGCCTCCAGAACAGTGTGAGAATAAATTTCTGTTGCTTTATGCCACCAAGTTTGTGGTGATTTGTTATAGTAGCCCCAGGATATTAGACAGTGCTATACAGACTTCACTGTCTTCAAAGAGATACTATAATAGTTTAGAGAGGAAAAAAAAAAGAACCTCTGAACCAAATTCTCAAGAACCATCAGTACCTAGTCAAGTTTCTAGTTCATCATTTTTGGTTTTTTATTGAAACATATCTGTGTTGATTGTACATATATGTGAGGCACAGAGCTGAATATCAATACCTGTGTGCAATATGTGATGCTCAAATCAGGATACTAAGTATATTTAATATCTGTCTATAATTCCCTCTTTGTTATCACCTCAGTTGTGCTCAACAGGTCCCAGAGCCTTGGGTCACTTCGTTGGCTCTGTCCTCAACCAAGTTCTCTCCTTAGGAGTCTTGCCCATGCTGAAGGCTTCAGTTACTACCATGCTCTGGTAAATCTCAGATTCATAATTTTGCCTGACATCTCACTGCTGGGCTGTAGACTACTAAGCAGTTGCTTTCTGGAGAGCTTATTAGCTCCTTAAACCCATTGTACCTATTGCTAAATTACACATTGTGTTCCACCTCCTTCATTGTCTACTGTGGTGATTCATACCTCCCTCCACTCAGATGTTTAAGCTAGAATTGCTCATTTATCCTCTCCACATGTGATCACTCAGGAGGCATTCTGGATAATGCACCCTTAGCATCTCTCCCTCCACCCCATCACTAATACATGGGGAGATACCATGATGTATCACATCAGTGAGAGCTGCCATCTTGCTCTACTGCACCCCATCACCATCCCCGACCCCACCCCCATCTATAGTGCAGCCAAAGGCTTCTTTCTAACAAAAATTGACCACGTCACCTCACTCAGCACCTTCTTACAGAATAAAATCTAAACGCTTAGGAATGACAAGTGAGGTCTTTGGCCGTCTTATTCCTGCCTCTCCACCTACCTGCCGTTCTGTCTTTGGAAAACTCTCATCTAGAAATTTGAGCCAAGTGTAGCTTCCAAATTTGCATGTGTCCTCACAACTCCCTGCTTTGCTCAGACCATTCTCTCCCCAGAATATCTTCCTTTAGCTTAATGAACTACTAATTCTTTAAACCTTAATTCAAGTTCTATCATTTCTGAGAAATTTGCTAAATTATCCCAATTTGGTACAAGTAGCATTTCTGTGTGGCCCCAATTTTATATTGAGTAGTAATTTTTATAAATCTGTTTGTCTCTCTGTTAGTCTGCCAGGTTCTTGAGGATCAGAACTATATGCCATTCTTATCTCTAGTTCCTACCAAAATGTCTACTAATTATTAGAGATTTAATACAGATTTAGCTGATATTTATTAAACACTTAGCATATGCTAGACACTGTGCTAAAGTTTCTACATAATATGAGAAAACTTAGAAAAATTCATAGAAAGATTCATATTATCTTTTAATCCTATTTCTCCACGAACTTTTTGAAGTACCCTCAAACATCACATCTAATTCTTAACAGTGAGTTTAGGAAGAATGAATTACTGTTACCTTCATTTTAAAGGTGAGGAATTGGATTGATTGAGAAGTTTGGCAAATTGCCCAGGAACATACATTTAGTACAGAGTGGGCCCAATTTTGAACACTGGCAGTCTGACTTCAGAGCCATTATTCATCTAATATAATCATTTTAATACTATAAATTTTCCTCTAAGCATTGCTTTAGATGCATCCTACACATTTTGGTACATTGTATCTTCATTTCCATTTAGCTCAAAATATTTTTAGTAGTCCCTTGAGACTTCCTATTTGACTCATAGGTTATTTAAAGAATATGCTTTATATTATTTTTATAGTTTTAAAATATTAAGTGTTTTTAATAAGCCAGAGTACAGTCGATGTTGGTGAATGTTCCGTGTGCAATTGAAAAGATTGTGTATTTTGGGAGCAGTGTTCTGTAAATATGAATTATGTTGGTTAATGGTATCGCTCAGTTCTTCTATACCCTTATGTGTAAATCAGTGCTATGTAAATCCAGCTTAACAATGGAGATACATTCTGAGAAATGCATCTTTAGGGCGGTTTGATCATTGTGTAAACATAGAGTGTACTTAGACAAACCTAGATGGTATAGTCTGCTACATTTCTAGGCTCTGTGGTATAGCTTATTGCTCCTATGCGAGTAATGTGTTGTGCTACAATGTTACGACTGCTGTGATATACTAGGTGACAGGAACATTTCAGCTCCACGATAATCTTATTGGACCTTCATTGTATATGTGGTCTGTCATTAACCGAAACATTGTTATGTGGTACATGACTGTACTTATTCTGTCAGTTGCTTAGAGAAGAGTGAAGTCTCCGGTTATAACTGTGATTTATGTTTCATTTCAGATCTATCAGATTTTGCTTCATGCTTTTTGAAGCTCTGTTGTAAAGTACATATATATTTAAGATTGTTATGTCTTCTTGGATAATTGTTCCCTTTATTGAGATATAATGTTCTTAATACTAATAATATTCCTTCTTCTGAAGTCTGCTTTATCTGTTAGTATATCTGCATTACCTTTCTTTTGGATAGTGTTTTCATAGTTTATCTTCTATTCATTTATTTTTAACCTATCTATATGTTTAATGTGTGTTTCTTGTAGACAGCATAAATTTGGCTCTTGATTTTTTTTTAAACATCTTTGTTAGCTGTTTTCTATTTGTCTTACCTGTTGTTTTTTATTTCCCTCATATAAACTGAGCATTTTTTATAATTCCATTTTATCTCGTATTTTACTTACTATTTATACATTTTTGTTAATTTTTTAATGTTCGCTTTATGATTTGTAATATACATCTTTAATTATTTAGAGCCTACCTTCAAACATTGTTATACTTCTTTATGTGTCCTGTAAGGGTCATACAATAATAATATATTCTCAATTTCTCTCTCATATCCTCTGTGCTATTATTTGTATAAATTTAACTTTTACATATGCTTATAAACACAAGATATGCTGCTACCGTTTTAGCTTGAGACAATCAGTTTTATTTCAGAACAATTAAAATAAGAAAAAAAAATTTATTTTACATTCATTGATTCTCTTTTAGCACCCTGCATTTCTTTGTGTAGATCCAAGTTTCTGTTTGCTGTCATATTCCTTCTGCGTGTAGAACTTCCTTTAGTGTTTTCTGTAAGGAAGTTCTGCTGGCAATGAATTACCTTAGTTTTTCTGTCTTTATTTCTTCATTTTTGAAAAACATTTTAAAACATTTTCTGCGTTGACTTTTTTTTCTTTCAGCACTCCACTGTCTTCTAGCTATAAGTCTGATGTAGTCCGTATCTTCATTCCTCTACATGAAATGTCTTTTTCTGTAGCTGCCTTTAAGATTTCCTCTTTGTCTATTGTTTTCAGCAGTTTGAATATGATATGTCTAGGTGGATTTTGTTTGCTTTTTATCTTGCCTGGTCTTCTCTGAGTTTCTGAGTTTGATGTCTATCTTTAATTTTGGAAAATTCTCAGTCATTATTTCTTCAAATATTTGTTCTTTATTTTCTCTCTCTTTTCCTTCTGGAATTCCAACTATGTGTATGTTAGACCATTTGATATTTTCCCACTGCTCTTGGATGCTCTGTTGTATTTTGACCCTACACATTTTTCTTTGTGTATTTCTGTTAGAGTAGTTTCTATCGCCCTATCTTCAAATTCCACGATTCTTTCCTTGACTATGTTGACTCTACTAACAAACGTGTTGAAAGCATTCTTCATCTGTTACCATGTTTTTTCAATTCTAGCATTCTCATTTTTTTTTATAGTTTCCATCTTTCTGCTGAACTTTTCACTTTCCAGTCCGATCTTGCATGCTATCTCATTTTCCATTACATCCCTTAATATATTAATCAGCGATTTCAAATTCCTTATCTGTCCTAACATCTCTGTCATAGTTTAGTCTTGTTCTTAATTGCTTTGTCTATTGGGAACACATTGGTGTTTTTTGCTTGTGGTTTTGTTTTGTTTTGTTTTGATTTTTTTTTTTTTTTTTGCCTTTTCATATGCTTCGTGATTTTTTTTATTGAAAATTGGATGACTTGTGTAATTCAGTAAAGACAGAGGTAAACAATTTTTATGCCTAGAATTACACATGCCCTTCCTTCTGCCAGGCCTTTAGTGCAGGGCTTTGAGTAAATCTAGTTAACTGGGTGAGAGGTGAAGTTTGTTGTCACTATTACTAACCTCAGTGTATTACAGTTTTCAGATTCCTCTAGTGATACCTTCTGTTTAGGATCGGGGCTGGACTGTCAGGTGCATTTTATTTTGTTTTCCCTCGATGTCTAGTCCATTCTCAGTTTTAGGTCTTTCCTTTGTGCTGAACCTCAGAGAGGATCTCCTTTCACACTTTTGTTCCTCTCCAAGCAGTATTTTGTATTACTTATTACTTGAGATATGTTGGCATGCCAGTGGGAAGTGGTAGTGGTGGAACGTTCTCTATTCTCGGTTAGCTGAACTACTAGGAAGACACTGTATCCCTAGGTATTGGGGTGTGGCCTCCTTAGTTCTCCTGCAACCTCCTCATCTGTAGTTCTGAGTCCAGAATGTATCCCCTCTGCTCCCTTCTCAGGAGTAGGTGCCTTTTGTTTTGTTTTGTTTTCTTTGTTCTTCCCCCAGCTACAGTGGGTTTTCTCCAGTGCCCAAGGGTGGCAGTTTTGGTTTCTGTTCTCTGCACAGATTAAGGCTATCATTCTGTAGGGGAGATAGGACAGGAGGGTCCAGATAGAGTTCTTTGCCCCTCAGATAGTGGCTGGTATTCCCCTTCCCCAAGTTTGCATGCCAAGGGGCACTTAAACTTTTTCCAGACCTTTTTGTGAGTACCTGGTGGGATTCATGGAGAAAATCATCTGAAGTGGGTGTGGACTCCTCCAGTTTCTGTGGCCCTCAGGAGCTTCTAATTCTCTTGCCACTTCACCCTCGGCTGCCATCCATTTGCCACCAACCTAGCCGAACTGTTCTTACTGTACAGGTGTCTGGTCGTGTCTACCCTAAGGAAGCCAGTTTTCACACTGTCTCGTGCTGCAGTCAGCAGCCTCTCCTTAATGTTGGGCCAGTTGTTTATTTTCCACTACCTCAACTCTTCAGTGTGTTCAAGAAAACTCAAGGTCTTTTTCAATTTGTCCAGCCTTGCATTGTAAGCATGAGAGTGATCTATTTACCAGCTTTCTTTATCCCAGAGTGGAAACTGGAATTCCCCAGAGCTCTTATTTTTGGCTAAATTGTTACAATAAAGAGCAGTTACCAAACGTTTCAGTTTCAAGACCCCCTTCATACTCTTAAAAACTATTGAAAACCCTAAAGATCTTTTGTTTTTTTAGGTTATATCTATTGATATTTACAGTATTAGAAATTACAAGTGACAATTTTAAGTAATTTATTTAAAAATAAGAATAATAAACCCATTACATATTAACACAGCATTTTTTGAAAATTAAGTGTATTTCTAGAACAAAATGTATTTAGTGATAAATATTTTAATGATTGTTTTAGTTTTTCACACCTACCTACTGTCTGGTTTGAGAGACAGTGCAGCTGTTTGCTCATATCTGCGTTCTGCATTCAGTGGGTTGCTATGTCACAGCATATAACCTCTGGAAAATTCCACCATAAACTCAAGAGGGAAAGAGAGCAAAAAGTGGAAATGACATCTTAGTGTTATTATGAAAATATTTTTGAGCTGGCAGACCCATGAATGAGATGGATATAGAACTACTGCAATAAGGAAGAAATGAAACTGTACCCCTGATTTTTAACCCTCATAGTAATGAATACATAGCTAGCCCCCATATAGTTTAGTTTTTTTTATAACGTACCACACTTTGCAGGCCTTAAGAAAGTGGAACATAAAAGGGCAAAAATGGACCTAGTAAGAGGTTGAGCTCATGGGTGAACCCAAGTCTACCTGACTGTAGAGCCTGTGTTCTTCCTTCCATGCCCTTCTGTCTCTGATGGATTGGAAAACAAGCAAGCCAAAGTGCACTTTACAATCAGCATGTATTTCCTACAGCATCCAATATTGGTCTTTCAATAACTGATAACAGCATCTCTTACCTTGCATAGCTATAAATAAAAGTTTAGAAGATTTTTGGATCTTATAAAAGGCAAGTAATGAGCACTGCCTTTGGCATTTAGAGTTTTGTAGGTGTATAGGCAGTTCATAGACTTCTTATTGTTTCAGAGATATTAACCAAACATGCTTAATACTTTTTAAAAGTTCATGTTGTATGTTCTACAGATGTCTTATGGCACAGTTCTTACTTGAATCAGAAAATAGTTGATATCAACGTGTAATTCTTTTATTTTGCGTAAATGAAAGGAGTTCAGAAAGTAAAATTAATAAAATGTGCCTATTTTGATATTCCTTTTTAATGCAGCTTAACTCAAATTAGCAGCCTATTACCATCTGACCTCAGCAGAAACTCATCTATGGAATTTGAAATTACTGTAATTTATTCACACAGGACACAACTGCCAAGACACTTGACAATAAATGACAAAATATACAATATTATAGGATGAAGTGTAAACATATACTTTGTTCTTTCTTAAAGGCCTTTGTAGAATTTCTCAATGTATTAATATGTCACTACACGTTTAGGTCTTAAAGTGCAAAATATATTCTAGCCAGAATGCTTGCCAAGATTCTAGTGCCAGAATTGAAATACTGTAATGTTTTTATTGAACAGCATAAACATAATGAATAGGACTGCAGGTTTGTGTTTTACTGAGAAACCTCAAAGTGATTAAATGAGAGCGAGTGAAGGGAGAATTGACAAGTTCTTTTGTAAAAACTAAAATTAAATCAACTATCAGGCACTCACCGATATAATTCATAATGCAGATATGATATAAATAGCCCCCCTTTATTGAACTCCTACAGTATTTCAGTGTGTTAGGCTCTTTCTTGACATTGTTCCTATTCTTCACAACTACCCTCTGAGGCAGGTGATAATCCTGTTTTACAGATGAAAAAATGAGATTCAGATGGAAGAAACTTTGCCCAGGACACAGTAAATGACAGGGCTTATTTTGAGCCTGTATTAGCTAAAGTGCAAAATCCATGTCCATTCCACCAAACTGATTTTTGCAACAGGAGAAAATGGATGAACAAAATTTACACTAAAAAAATTAATATTTGCTTTTAGAGCTTGAGTTTAATCCTTTGTCAAAAGTCAATTCGATATGCAGTTGTGTTCTAAGGAGCTTTACAAATCTGTAATCTCATTCATTGTATACAAGCTTTCTGATTTAAAAATTTTTCATTCTTGAATGCTTACTTTTTAAGGCAAGTAATAAAATACATTTCAATATTACAAATACTGTAATACTTTTGTAGCTTGTATTTTATGAAACAGTGACATATCATTATAGTTGCTAAATCCATTCTATGACTCAAATTATAAAATGCTAATTAGGAAGGTTGTTCAAAACGTAATACCGTGGTCTTAATTGTGGGTTCCATTTCCATACAATTTGTATCTTATCCATCAAAAACACTGATTAGTAATATATTATACAAGTCTCTGTACTAGATGCTAAGGCTTACAGAATATGAGTACTTGATTTAAAATCTCTTTGAAAATTATTCACTTATTGTAGAGTGTTCCTTGAATATCAGTGGCCATTATGTAAATATATGTCCTTGGCCATAAGTAGGAAAAGGAGTGGAAATATATGTTTCGATTGACCCAATTAAGCACAGTGCTGTTTTATATAATATCACAGCCTGTAGAATGCGCATCAGTTTCCTTACATTAGAAATGAAGGACTGTAGCATTAAAGATAAGCAGCTTGTGCAAATTGGCACAGCTAGTAATTGGCACAGTCAGGATTCAAATAGAAGAATATTAAATTTTATAGCCCATGTTCATTTGACAATATGAAAACGCCATCTACTCTCCTTTTGCTCAGAGAGAATGTAATCTCTACATTACTTATCACCGTTCTTGAAACAGACTAAATTTACGTCATAATAATAGTGCTTATTTAAATACTAAGCATCACATAAATGTAATTCTTTTACTCTAAATCTAAACAATCAGGTAACTTTTATTTATTTTTTCATGAGTAAAACAAAACAAACTATCTCATCTTTATTTTGAAAAGCACTTTCCAGGACATGTCCTATAAATAGTTAAAATTTGCTTTAATCTCTGTCATATATTCATAATAGTTACCATATTATTAAATGATTTCTGTGTTTTATCTTAGCATTGTCTTATATTCTTTAAATCGATTATTTTATTTAGTTATCTCAACAAATCCATGTGGCATTATTTTTATTCATGTTAGAGATGAAGAAACTGGGTTAATAGAGTTGAAAATGTGGCTACCTTCTCATGGTTAGTACGTCAGTCTGTCACTGAACATTCAGAGCCTAAGGATGAGGGATGATAATTCATTCTTATATTGATGATCTTGTGTCATTTCTGCAGTTTAATCATTTCTGAATTGTCAAGATGGGTTGTGAAATGTAGGTTTCCAAAAATTATGTTCTTGAAGTATAGAATATATAAATGAAATGCAGTAATGCTGTAATCATAACTGCTTGATGAATTCAGCTTGATGAATTTTCAGATGATCATATCCATGTCAGTAGCTCCAGATAGGAAACAGAACATCACCATTTCTCCAGAAGCTCTGTTCTCCCTGCTTTGAGCCATTACCTCCCTACAAAAGAAACCTCTGTCCTGATGTCCAGTGCTATATTTTACTTCTGCCTGTGTTTGAGATTTATATAAACATAATTATACGGTGCGTGTCATTTTGTGTTTGGCTTCTGACTTAGATTAGCTTCCCTAGAAACTGATACTGTGAGGGAGTTGGGGAAGGAGGTTTTGGCAGAAGGAGTTTGGTTGAGATACAGTTGCTCCCAAGGCCCCATCCTGTCCCACACGGAATCCTGACCTGCCTGAACCGAGAGGGCAAGGGGGCCAGGCTTTGACCATCCCAGTCTTGAAATGGGGATCGGGGAGGATACCCTTAGCATCTACTGTAGTCCACCTGCTCGGCTGCTGGGATCCACTTATTCCATTTGGTCTTATGGGGAAGAGTTCCTCCAGGATTTGGCTTGGTGTTTTTTCTTGGGAAAACTTGTAAGAGGATGGCTAGTGGAGTGGAATAAAGCCCTCACTGCTGGCCTCTGGACCATTCATTGGATGATGGTTGATGTTTTTGGTAGAGGAACACAGGCATGAGCTTTCAGCAGGCAACAGTCCTGGTAGCTGGAAAAACGAATGTTTTAAATTGAAGAGGAGGATTCTCTGTGCCACACCGTATCATCCAGTACAACTTCTTTTGTTTATTATGATTGTGAGATTCATCCGTGTTGTTGAGTGTAGCAATAGTTTGTACTCATTGTGCAACTATTACTAAACCTTTTTGATTGCTTCTGTTGCTTTGAACATACTTGAGCACATCTTTGATGAATATATATATATATATATATATATGTATATGTATATATATGAGGGTCCTTTAAAATGTTCATGGAAGAATAGAATTAAAAGATAATACAAATCATTCCATGAACTTTTTAAAAGACCCTTGTATATGTAATATGTATTTCCGGGGAACATATATATTAGAGTAAAATTGCAGGATCAGAGGATAGATGTTTGTTTATTATCAGAGGATGATTCCAGTTTTAGCAAATACAATTTTCCAAAATGTTTTAACCAATGTTACTTCCATCAGCAATGTAAAAGGGTTCCATTATATATAGTTCCATATTCTGTTTTAATTTTTGGAAATGTACACTTTATATATGTGTATGTATTCCATACACATGTACATATATTTATGTTTCTGATAATTTTCAATTAGAATGCTACATTTTTAAGAATTATTTAGAATTTACTTACTTTTAAAAACATGGAAGTTAATTTTATTTGGCTGTTTTGACTATATTAGTATTAAAAATCTAGCTGGATTTCTTGAATTTTTCTACCAATTTAATTTTTACTTGATTAAATTTTTAACATTAACTGGAAAATTTTTTTCCTTTCAACAATTTTAATTTTATGTCCCTTGTTCCCTTCTTTTAAAAGAAAAAAATCTGTGGTTATTATATTTTCTAGATTTGTGTATTCTTTGATAGAGGTAGGAAAACCAAAAAATTATAATTTCTCAACATGACATGTTATCTGTGAGATGCCCAAATTCATGGATATCATACAGTAGTTGACTGCCTTCCACGTGTGATGTTTCTAAAGATTTTAAACTACTTGGCAGGAGAGAATTATGGAGACTGAAAAAGATGGAAATAAGTAAAAAAAAATTAACCATAATCTCAGGTATCATCCTCTCTTCAGCATCATTTTTTTCTTCATAACTTAACAAATGATAGATGTTGTCAATAGCCACTTTTTCTTACTTAACACTTACTTTTAGCTATTTTCTTTATCACTAAACAAAACGTGATGTCATCATTTTAATTATTTTATATATTCCATGGGGTAGCTATATCATAATTGAAATAAATAACCTATTGCTGAACATTTGGGTTGTTTTCATTTTTTGGCTCCTATAAATAATGCAAAAACTGTATGTAATACAGCTTTTCATGCTAGTTAAATTTGTCTGTTAAGCTTAAATTCTAGAAGAAATTGCTGGGTTAAGTTAAAGAGTTTTGTTAGATATTGTCAGATTACCTACAGAAATATTCTTATTTCACAGTGTCTCTGCTGTTGGGTATACAATTTTTCTACAATTTAGCTGATACACTTAACAATAAATCACTTCTGCCAGTGTAATATATGAATAATATATGCTATTGCTTTACTTTTTTTCTTGTTTAGTAGTGAGACTGAATATTTTGGGATACTTTTATTGCACATTTTATTATTTCTTTTGTAAATTATCTTTTACCAATTTTTAATTGGTTTGTTCATCTTTTATCAATTTCTATCAATGATAAACCTTTTGCTAACTTGTATGCCAATATGTCCCACATGCCATATCCCATATGCCAATGTCATGTTTATATCTCACCATTGCTTTTCATCTCCTTTAATTTTGACAAATTCTCTCTTGTTTATGGTTTGACCTTATGCTTTTAAAGACCTTTCCAACCCCTGGTTTTTCCACTGATTTGAGTATTCCAGTGTGTTTTTTTATGGCATTTTCTATGTCTGGCTTAGCACCGCAACTTTGCCAGCCCCCCACCCCCTAAACACACACACACCACTATGAAGAATAGGTATCTGATAAATACTGGCCTCTTGATCAAGACTTAGATTAAGGACAACCTTTTCTTTGGAGCCTATGCTGACTCCTCCCTTCCTCCACTTTGTAAAATTGCCTGTCCTGTCTCTCTTCTTTCCCTCCACCACCCCAAAGTAATCTATTGTAATAAGGCCAATACTTAAGGCCCTAACTTGATGGCAGATCAGATCTGTACGATCTTACTGAACTGCAAGTTCTTTGAGAAAACTCATGTATTCACCACCAGACCCTCAGAGGTGATCACGGCACCTGCGGCATGATGTCTGTGGAGTGCCTGTCAGGTACTTTTAGATTCATGAATCAGTGAAGTGATTTGCGTAGACCCAGAGAGCACAGCCAGGCCTAATCCCAATGCTGTGTCCTTTCTACTGTACCTCGTCACCGCTATTCTACTTGTGAGGTAACGAGGACCATAGTGGATATCCTTTGTGCAGATATTCAATCCAGAAAATTCAAATCCACATCCCCCTTTTTCTTATTTTCTTGTTTTCATGCAGCTAGAACTTATTTAATTTACCTGTGTAAAAATGACATCTCTTTCTCCTTTAAGGGAAAAACTTAGGCAGCCAATAGTACTTTTCGGTGGTTAGAACTAAAAGTCCTTCCACCCCCAATTTTCTTGTTTCTTACTGCAAATGTTACTTTTTTTTTCCTTTTAAGTAAATTGTGTTTTGCCCATTATTTTTTCTGGTTGGTAAAATTTGTATTGCTAATGTGGGATAAAACTTAACTGTTATTGTTTTGAGGCTTGAATTGCATGGAGAAAACCACCTTCTTATATGAAGTAAATAGGTTTCATGGTTCAGCAACTAACACAGAACTAGCTTCATGTGTCAGGAGAGTATAATTTCAAAAGTAAATATCCCAGTGATCATAAAATCATCAACTTCTTTTGAGTTGGAAGAAACCATAGAAATTGCTTTTTCTTCAAAGAGCCCACCAAAGTCAACATTGCAGAAATAAGTTTATGCAGCTTTTGACTAAATTGTCTCAGCATTTTCTCATAAGGTCACTAATTTTACACTGTGTATAGCTCTAATTATGATAAGGTTTCTTCCTATTTCAGATCAGTTGGTCCCTTTAGCTCTGTATACGCGCATGCTAGCTCTGTATACGCGCATGCTTGTTAGGCACCTATTAACCGCATCTCTTACCTGGGCTGCTGCTTTAGTCTTCTAACTGGCCTGCAGGTTCCCATCACATTCACTTCGTGCAACAACCACTCCAACAGTGTACACTAATTCTAGTGCGCTTGTGGCCGAAAAAGGTCATCTGCTTACCCATCTGGTGAAAATAAACCTGCCTTTTCCTACCAGTGTGAACTTGAACATTCATTGAGCTTCTGTTAACTTCAGTGTGCTTGGTTATGAAGGATGATAGTACCTATTCCATCTCACAGAGTTGTTTCACGGATTAAATGGGATGCACAAAAGCACTTTTACAACCACACCAGACTTGGTGTTAAGTGGTCTAATGTTCCACTAGCTCTCAACCTGTTCTGTGGAAATATCAGAGGGGATGGCTAATGCTATTTCCAGATAGTCTCCTGTGTAAAGCCCTCTGTGCCTCTACAGTTTCTCTCTTATCAACTCTTTCTTTTTAAGGTAAGCATCTGCAATCTGTTCATTTGCCCCTATTAATTTGTTAGGTACTGATGCTATATTTCTTCTAGTTTATGCTCCTTGAGAGCAGGAACATTTTGGTTCAATTTTTTATTCTCTCCAGTCTCCAGACAGTGCCCTTCCCATAGGGAAACCCCAGGATGCGGTTGTTCTCATTTTGTGAACAATCTGGCACCCTTCCTTTGTGGTCAGGCTGTTCTTTTTTTTTTTTTTTTTTTTGTCTTTTTCGTGACCGGCACTCAGCCAGTGAGTGCACCGGCCATTCCCATATAGGATCCGAACCCGCGGCGGGAGCGTCACTGCGCTTCCAGCACTGCACTCTCCCGAGTGCGCAACGGGCTCGGCCCCAGGCTGTTCTTTAAAGCTAGTTTTCGTTCCCTGTTAGTGACACCACCGATTCTAGTGTTTTAAGCAAATTCACTGGACTCAGTATCTGTCCTGAGATAAAATCTTCTGAACATACAAGATGAGCCAGTTAGGTAAGAAATAATAAAAGGCACTCCTGTTTTAGGTGTGAGTATGTAAAAGATCAAATGTGAGAATTTGGAGATATTATGCCCTGCTCCCACCAGCTATTCTTGTCATTATATTTTTTAATTCTCAGAAGGCAGCAACTTTTCTGAGAAGGCAAAAAAGAGAGAAAAATTGGCACTTTGAAAAGATATTTGTTGTTTTTTGAAGAGTGCAAGACAGTGCTGGACTTAAGGAAATACGGATTTTTTCTCCCTCTCTTTCCCTCAAAATTAATTATGAATGTTTCTGTGTAGTGTCCAGATTGCAGAAACTCTCCAGAGAAAATGATCTAAGATGTGTTATAAATCCATCATATATGTTGTCCTGATATACGTTTTCCACCAGTGGGAAACGGACTAGCACGTTGCCCTGTGATTGAGATCTCCTGGAGGACTAGCTAGGACACTAACACTCCTGCTTTGCCACAGCCCTGATCTAGGTGCTGATATAAATCCAATTTTTGAGTTGCAGTTTATGATTGCACAGAAACTCCCTTTTCTTTTCAACCACTAACTGAGCCAAGTATTGAAACATCACTTATGAATGTGAACATTTTTCCAACTGTGTGTAATTGAATGAACTTAATCTTAAGTAGATCTCTGATATCTTGTTCTTTTTCTACATAGTGAAGGCACCTTTCTCCACCACAGTTATTCTCTGTCTTAGTTACTGCTCTAAGAACTAGTCGGGTATAGTTGTTTCTACTTTCAGCATGATTTCAAGATCATAGGAAGGCATGGGGAGAAGTTTTTTTTGTTTGCTTTTTGTTTTGTTTTTAAATCAGACTTTAGATGCCTTACCTAACTGGCCCCTGTGAACCATGCAGGGATGTTTCACTCCAGCCAAAGTCATCTGTGCCTTTGCTGTTTTTGCCAGTGCCTTTAGTGTTTTTCGTGTATTATTGTGTCCTCTGGTTTCATAGGATTTCATTTCATATTGATATTTTTCCTTTGACGGAATTTGAGAAGAAAGAGATGCATGAAAAAAATACGTAGAATAAGAAAATACAGAGCCCATCCTAGCTCAATAGACTTACCTTAACCTTAAAAGTTATTTCCCAGTAGTGTATGTGAAAGTAAATTAGTGTTCATCTCTATGTAATATCACATGCTATAGTAAACACATATCTACGCTCAGATTGTACACCTTGGGTTTTACCAGTACCATACATTTTTTTTGGTTGTGTAAGCTTTATTCTAACTTTTTCCTACTACTTGCCGTGTTTTCTTACTGTCTCCTAAAGCAGTTGGTGTGTGCTCAGGAACTGCAAACTCAGTTAAATAATTATTAGGAAGGAAAACTGGCTTCACAGGAACAAAATCAAAATGCATTTCAAACTCAGCTAGATCTGAATTTTGAGTTATCTAATACTATTAAATGAGATTTCATTTGTTCCCATTCATTAAGGAATATCATTAAGAGTTGTCTATTCTTTCAAGTAAAATGTAGTGAAATACTCATCATATGCTTGTAAAAACAAGGAACTGTTGGATTAAGAACACTTTCATCCCCGTGATCCCTTTACTAAACCTTTTCCCTTTTTGTCCCTCAAAGTCTTATGACTTTGGTGTCTGGCATAAAGCCTCCCTCCTCCAACACTGGCCATCTGTGATATCTCTACAGGCCCTGATCCTGACAGCATGTTAGCAGAGGAATTTCCACCAGGATTGGGAAACTTAGGATTGATGACCAGATAGTGTGGGAAGGAGCAGCCACGACTGAGCAAGTGGAAAAAATGGGCTGCAGAAGGGAACCAGAGAGAATAAAGAAAAGTGAGACTCAGTTCTCTTTAATATTGCATAACCTATTTATACATACCACACTCTCCCTAGAATTTCAGATTGATCCTGCAAACAGTCCATAGACTCTCAACTAAAGTTTGGCAAGGAAAAAAAAAAAAAAAAAGGAAGGAATGAAGAAACAAAGGAAGGAAGGCTATTTCCATTCCAAGGGATAATCTCAGCCTTGATTTCATAATTTTGTTTTGAAATTTGCATAAAATTGAGAATAAAGTTTTCCATTTTAAAATGTAACAAAACATTGATTTGCATAATTGAAACATTTCTTTTAAAACATAATTTTGAATTTGGCAAGAATATAGTCTTAGTGAAGAAGGGAAAGTTTGTTATCAGAATTTTTGTATTTTAAAGCATCCGTGGTGAAATATTGCTTATACTTAAAAATTATTTTCTTAAGGGGAATTTTCAGCTAAAGACATACCTTATATTTTCTTTTAAATCATGGATAGCATTAAACATCATTACCCAATTATAATATTAATGATAATTGATTTATGAAATGTCTTTAGTTTACTGTATTACCCAGAAGAAAAAGAAAAAGAAATGGTAAGAATACCTTTAATCTGATATTAGCCATAGCTAGAGTTCTACCTTACTGATATATTGAGCCATTACCTTTTGTAATATAATATTATTAAGTGAGGATTCCAAAGTATGCAGTATTATTGGAGATAAGAATATCTATAAATCTGCACAGTCTCCATTAAGGCTGGCTTGCCCTGTGAGCAATCCAGATAATCACTGTGTGAGACAGAGAGATTTTGGAGAGAGGTGTGGTGCAAAAACAAGCCAGACCCCATTTGCTGCTGGCTACAGACTTTTCATTATGGACTACTATGGTCCTTTTGACTTTCTTCATTTTACTTTCCCTAATTTTTCCTTTTAGAAAGCAACTTTTTACAAATTCAGTGCTTTTTAATAAAAAAAAAGAAGAAGAAAAAGCAATACTCTACAATGGAAAAGTCCTAATATCAAAAAAATTGACTTTGAGGTCTGATTCTGATGTTCATGGGCCACATGACCTTAGACATTTTAAGCTCTCTGAATCTTTCTCATCTGTAAAATAGCATTAACCATGCCTGCCCTGCCTGCCTCCCATAGTTTTTTTTTGAAAAGCAAATAAAGCAATAAATATTGTTATTTTGAAAATGATGTGTAGTATGATATATGGGATTACGATTATTTTAGTTTCTAACATTTTTCCCGGTAGAAATATGTTTCTGATTAATCTATTTTGTTCACCAATTTAAGAGTAATTTTCTCATTTTGAGTGGATTTGATAGAACATTATAATAATACAGTTGTGATATCAATTATGACCCCTTATGCATCTTAATGTCCTAAAGGAGTATTAAACTTAATATTATCACAGATAGGTAACACAAACCTATTGACTTCTGTTTAGGTACTTATTGGCCAAAGAGTAGCTGAGCTCAGCTACTGCCACAAAGGACAATACATCTTAGTGTTCCCTAAAAGCTGTGATCAATAGCCCCTGCTATTAGATTGCGTAAGTGCTGAGTTCTTTCTTTCAAGGAGCCCTGTGTCCTTTCTTCTTCCCTTTACTCTGTGTCCCTCGACGTGGTGCTTAAATCACCTACGTGCTTGTTAAAATACAGACTCCGGGGCCCTTGCGGCCTGTGTGATTTTGGAATTATACTTAAAGATATTCAGGTTCTGCAGATGCACAAAATGATTAACTAGTGCTATCTCCTGGTCACGAAAGTCTCAGTGTCTGATGAATCAGTAAGTGTGATTTTTCTAAATTTTATACAAGGAAAACTTGAGGATGAGACTTTATCACACCTACTATAGTGTCTGCAGCTTTTGCTTTGGATCTGTTTTTACTGTCAATTGTGGCTAACTTTTTTGTCCTATCCAGAATAAACGGTATTATTTTTGCCATGAAAGTAATTTTTAAAATGCAAAGATGATGTATAAAGATTTAAGCTGCTTTCACGCCTATCATCCAACTGGAGTTTGAGAATGTTAACTGAAAAATTAGAGAACCCATTTCAACAGGAGATTTTGTGTTATGAGTTGTAGTAGGCATTGCAATGTTTGGCTTCATCACCAGCTGAAATAAATGTCTGAATCTTTGACTATTAACCATTTGAGAATGCTTCTTCTGACATTAGTACCGATGTATAACTTGATTTTCTGCTTTTTACATGATTTATCCAATCTGATACAATTCTGGCTGACACTATTTAGACTTCAAAGTAATTTGGAAGAGTTTGCCATCCTTTGACTACCCGAGAGAAGAGTTAACTAGTGTTAGAGTGTGGAAAAAAGGACCTTCAGCGTCTTCACACAGAGTGAACTTTGGTAGGTAGAGGTAGACTGAGTTAAGGGAAAGGAAATCTTTGTAACTTTGAAGCTAGAATTAATTGGTCTACAGCAGGAGTTCTTAAAGTGTTACCCCCAGCCAGGCAGGATCGGTACACAATGGAGCTTGTTAAAAATGCACATGTCCGGGTCCCACCCCAGATTTACAGAATCAGAAGCTCTGGGAGTGGGCCCAGCAATATGGTTTAAGAAGTCCTCCAGGCAATTCTGATGCAGGTGAAAGTTTGGGACCACTGCCCTAAGCAGTTTGTGAGGAGCCCCCAGATGCAGCCATTTCTTCCATATCCCGAACCTAGAATAGCTTTTGCTAGTCCAAAATGAAACAGCTTACCCCATATATTAGGGGTGTTAAGAACATTGGCTTAGAGATTAGAGATCCTGGATGGGTGTCCTGGCTGCCTTGATGCTAGCTTTTCGACATCGGGAAGTATGCCGCACCAGTGGAAGCCTCCTTCCTCATTTGTAAAAACCGGAAATTATGATTATATTTGCTTCCTAGCAGCTATTATTGCTATTCTTCATCATCCCGCCTGTCCCAGGCTATCTAACTAACCTTTTCTTTCTTTCTTTCTTTCTTTTTTTTTTTTAACAGTATTGTGTCACTCTGGCCTGGTTAACGTGTCATGATACATCAGCTCTTGAATTTATTTTCTCAGCTGCTGATATTGGGTCTGTCCACGGTGACTTAACGTCTCTACCAGCTTACACATAGGCTGAGCCTCAGTTTCAGTTGCTTTGGAAGATTCCTGCCTCTGTTCCCCAGGTGCTGCCTGCAGAGCCCCCCAAAGGGCGTTCTCTGTACGTCTCCTAATCCTATTTCATGCCCTTTAAATTTAGTGACATATACCCATGAAAAGATGAATGGGCTGCAGTAAGAGCCAAGCTGAGTACTTAATTCTGCTGATCTGGATCCACCCCTCTGTGGCCCAGCCCTGCCCAGAAGCAGGCAGCCACAGTCAGCCCATTAGCAGGTGCTGTGGCAGCAGGTTAGAAAACCCAGCCTGTCCTTTTCAGTTCAGAACAACAACAGAGGAAGAATTGTCCTTTATGATACATTTAGGTCAAAACTTGAATGTTTTTACAGAATAATTCAGGTCAGCTTGTCCTTCACTAAAATCGACCTGACCAGCCACCTGTTAACATCCTGTCAACATCTTTGATGTCTCCGCTCGTCCGAGATGGCACAAGGCTGCCTGTGGGTGTGGTGCAGGCTTCTCTGCAGACCCTGGGTTTGTTGTCGTCCTCAGTGCCTTTCCTTTGTCAGGGCTCTGTTAATGATGCTCTCAGGGCCATTCTGAGACTGGACATATCTGGCTCTTACCGAAATCAGGTTGCTACTTATTATGCATAGTAATTAGGTGGTACTTAGGCACGTGTTTATGCACAGAGGTAGAGAAGGCATATCTTGGGAAGTACAGGGCATTTACAGAATAGATTCTTTACCCATAACTTGAGGGATTTTCTTTTTTTTCCCCCCCTTTCTAACAGTTGTCTCTCTCTGCCTCTTTACTTTTCCATCTGCCTCTTAAGAAAGCCTGCCTCTACACCTGTCATTTAAAAGAAAAATATTAAGCATCACATACTTTGGGATTAATTGGGCTGAGTCAGAGTTCTGGCTTTACCTCCAACAGTCTCAACAAAAGATTTCTGAGGGAAAGATGGGGAAAAGGTTTCTTAAGGCATCGTAAAATAGTGAAAAATACATGACGCAGTTAGTATTTTTACATTTTTGTTTCTCTACTCATTGGCTGTCAACCTTGGACAAAGAAGCATTCTGACCTTCAGTTTCATCACGTATAAAATGGGATAACTATACTTATTTTTTTTAGGGTTTTTTTGTGCTAGTTGTCATTAATATAAGGTGAATGCACATAAATAGTCCCTTAAAAACCAGTAGCTATCATTTATTATTTGTTATTTTTCAGAATTCCTGTTGGTAGTAGATTAAACTTATTTGCAATGTAGAAAAATAATTCATTCTGGTGTAAATAGTTTTTTAAAAAAAACAGAAATAAATCCTTTCTTAACAATTTGACATTAAATCAAGTTATCAAAAAGATGTTTTGAAATCGCATTCCCTAAGAGTCTTTAAAATAGGTCACATTTGATCTGGAATGCTCTGGCTTGTCATAGATGACTAAACTCTAAGAATTCTTCCCTGTTTTGATATTTATTGTCTTATCCCTGGCCTAATGGACACACAGAAAATTGATTTAAGTAACACAGATGAAAGCAAAAGGACAGCAGCTTCTTTCCATTTACCAATTTCCAGTGTTTGTGAAGTGGTTCCTGTATTTATCTTTTAGTAGCAGCAATAATGCTTTTAACTTCTATCCCCATAATCATCTCCCATTAGTTTCAAAACATTTTCTGTAATAGCTATTAAGTTAATAGACATTGCAGGTTAGCTAGACTCAGAGTTGGTAAATAATTTGTCCCCGTTAGAGCAGGGCCAGCCAAGTGTAATTTCAGGATAGCATATCCACAGCATATCCCCTAAACATAAATGCAGTTTCCCCCTTTCACTGTATTTGACTTTAACTTCTGAGGTTATTGGGAAAAGTGAACAGTAATATTTCTGATAATGAAAGAAAACTGCTTTATTATAGTCTTTTTTTTTTTTTTTTTTTTTTTGTATTTCTGCAGAAAAGCAGTGGGGATAAATTGGAAATTCTAGAAATTCATACTGGATGTTGACTGTTCAGATGTTTAAAATGCTTAAACATATCCTCTATTTAGAGTTTATGCCTTAGGAAGTCATTAAATCTTAAAAATAAAAGTACAGACTAAATCAGAATAACATATTGATGAAGGATCTATAAAACAGCTTTTTTCACTCATAAACCCTGTTTAATAGCCAGATAAAAATGTCCTGGAAAAAAGTAGATTTAAGAAACCTTTACCTCTAGCTGATTAATTTAAATTGTAAGTACCACTGGCTCCTAAAATATGGTAGGAATGGGTGAAATTTACTAATTTTGGCTCTAATAATTCCAGATTTGGAACAGTTTTATCCCATTAGTTTGTGGCTTGCACTGCTTTTGACAAAGGACTTGCTACCCCTGTATATGCAATTGAGAGCAAGGAATATATTTCAGAAAAAAAATATTTTGGGACTTTAACCTATTCTGGTTAATACAATATACAATATTATACAATATAACGATATGCAAATGCATATTGATAATTTTAAGTGAATGTTATCTGTTCAAAGAATGTGAACACAGAATCTTAGAAGTACTTCCATATAAATAAAGTGTGATTTCTAAGTAAATAGAAGTAATAAATCAGATTTTTAAAATGTTATTACATAGACTTCCCTAATTTAAAGTGGTCTATCTTGGTACTTTCCCTGACTTTAATATTAAACACTCGCAAGTTACCAAAATAAGCCTTCTGAAACCGAACTAAGGAAATGCAGCCTTCTAATGACTTGTAAGTAAGTCATGGTTGTTGAAGGAACTACTAATAATACTGACTAGAACAACTTGTTATGCATGTACACTAGTCATTGTGATAAACACTTTAAATGATTTATTTTATTTACTTCTCACAACTACCCTATGGTGCAGGTACTTTACCATACCCATTTAACAGGTCAAGGCGGGGAGGCTCAGAGAGTAGAAGACACCTGCCCTGATCACAGCTAGTAAGAAACCATAAGATCAGAACTCCAGTGTGTCTGGCTCCGGAGGTCCTGCTGTTACCATTTGGCTCTACCTCCTTAATTGCATGGAAGATTTCCCCCCTTATTTTTGGTTCCTTCCCCATTGTGAAGTATTGTACAAATGATATTCTAATTAACTCAGAGAGCAAATTAGTGCAAATTACGGGATATGGGTTAGGGAAACCATGACAAAACCTAGCCAGGGCCCCTTAATTCCTGAACCACAAGCCCTTCCCTCCAGCCTGGTGGCCACATTCACCTCTCCTTCTGGCTCATGTGGCAGAATTCTGTAGGATGTTTCTTTCTCTCTTGCTTTTCCCTTTGGCCCTCTTTTGGCCACTGAAGCCCAGCATGAGTTCTTACCAGTCAAAATGAACCAGCCAGCTTGCTCTGGAGAGGGGAGAACTGTAGCTCCCTCTCAGAGACGCCCAGCACCAGTGCTACCGCCAGCTCTGCATGGCTTGTTTGGAGGAAACCTGCCTCGTTCTTTCATTCCTGGCAAAGGTTTTTTCCCTTACTGCCTCTTGGACCTCAGAGTAGCAGAAGAACATAGCTACTCAGAATAACGCAATCTCTTTATTTAATTTTAACTCTTGTTCCTCACTGTCATGAAGGACACATATTCCACAGAGTCGCTCCTATCCTGGCCTTGGGGTGGCAATGGGATTCCATGCTGGCTTTCCTGGGGGACTTATTCTTAAAGTGAGGCTCATGGATCTTTCCATGGCATGGTCTTTGTGTCTTTGCGGAACAGACTTTGTGTGTGGGAGTTTTACCTGTTCACTGTCTTCCTTTCTTTACTCTCTTCTTCCTCAGACTTGGAATCAAGTGTTAAGTCTTTATTTGCTCTTACTGACTAATAGAGGCAAAACCATCTAGGAGAGACTCACTCAGCATCTTTCACATATCTACAACCAATTGCTCTAGCTCTCCCCATGCCTAAACCCTGTGGTGTCAGAATCTCTGTCAGTGCATCTGAGTTAAGCCCAGGATGGCACCACCACACATGTCTGTGTTCTGCAGGTTGCATACTGTATTTCCCAGGTAGAATAGACCTTGAGTCTTCCTCAGATAGTCTCTGTCACTTTTCTTATGGTATAGGGTCAGAATGCAAGTGGTCTTGAATTCGTCTTTATCCTTCTTTTAGAAACATGTTAATTTCATGTCATACATTCAGTGTGACTTGGGTGTTTAATTATGAGTGTTTCTATATCCCTTCTTGGTATTCAAGTGAGGCTGTAGAGTTTCCCCTCTTTCACACAGATGAGTTTTATAATCTAATGGGTATGGACTTAAGTAGATTGTGTTAGGAACTCATGTAGTATTAAAAAATCATTATGTTGGAAAAATGCTATTTGACCCTCAAAACATACATTGTATTTATCTACATTTACCAGAAATTTCACCCACATCTGTCTCCATTCCTACTTCATTTTCCCCCACATCTGTCTCCATTCCTGCTTGTTAATTAATGGCAGATGTTTATCAAGTACCTGCTTTTTATGCCTGGCATCAGCTGGTTATCGGTAATCCACTGAGTTCTCACACCAAGATAGACGCTAGAAATAATAATTTTAAGAGTGAGACAAAATCTTGATTTTATTTTAAACCTGGTACTTGATTTCAAATAAGTTTATCTTGGTTTCTTTTGACTTGAGAGAGTAATACTTACCTCCCTAATTTTTTAGACAGTAACAGGAATATAAAAAGAAAAAGAAGATTAAATAAAAGTTAATGTTCATTTGGAAATTTGCCTTCTCCTTTTTGTTTTATATGTTGATAGGGGAAAATGTGAGCTTAGATAAGAAATTTTAAATGCAATGTACTATCACTCTCACAACCTGTGTTTTGTGTTAGAACACTTCAAAGTTGTGCATAAAACTCAAAAAGACTGTTCCTTGTTTTCTTTGACCAAATACTATTCCTTGACTATTCTGTGGAATATTTTTTCATATCGCATAGTTGGGCCTAATGAAGATACTGCCAGCGTGTATCTCACGGTTGCTTGCTCGAGTGGAGCACTCTATTTTCAACAGATAACAACGGAAACCCCTGTAAAGCAATTTATGAAATCCTTCAGGAGAAAAGAAATCTTGAAATGTCACCATTAGCAGCGGAACCTTACCAATTTACCTGATCATCAAAATCTTGAATTGTAAAAATAGATTTGTTCTCACCTACTTGAGATTAATTATCTGACTCATTGGCAGAGGGATTTACATTACAAAGAAGGGGCCTTCTTTTAACAATAAAACTGAAATTTTCTTTTAGGAGCTGTATTTTCATGAATAAATAATTAAGCTGATTCTTTCAAAAGGCAATTGAAGCCTGTGACTGGAGGCTTTCCATTCTGGGGAATTTTTTCCCTCAAATTCTTCTCCAAGGGAATCCTTCCACGTACATGGGTATCTTTCTGGGTGGTTGTTGTAATGTTTAAATGTTGTCATCTAAACAATTGCTTAGATTGAAATAAGTTCTTTTAAAAGCACTAGTGAAATAGTGAATGAAGCCAAAGGGAATTTATTTTTAAATCCTTATCATCTCATACATCTTCAATAGCTCCTTGTTTCCTGCTGATTAGAGAACAGTAGACATTTGGTAATCGATACATTCTAGAACTACACCCCTTTATTAGCAACAGCAAACTCCAAGTCATCTAGTAAATGGATACTTCTTCTGAGGCTCGTGGGCCTCACAGTAGGCCTTACCGTGGCTTTCTTTTTTTTTTTTTTTCTGTTTTTCCTCACATATGCAGAAAGTTTGTTGTCACCTCACTAGATTCAGCCCTATAGCTACTTTTGTGTTTATTTATCCATTGAGTATTTATTGCATACTTTCTATGTATTGGTTGTTCTAGGGAATAGAGACTCAAGAGGAGTAAAGCAGACGTAGTATCTACCCACAGAGTACATGTGCTAGCAAGAGAGACAAAAACAGTCAGACAAAAATGTGATGACAAATTGTGGTGTCAGTAAGTAAACAAACTATGGCTTCAAATAAAGAATACTGGTTGGGGCGGTGGGCGGGGGGCGGATTGCCAGTTTAAATAGATTGGTCAAGGAATGCCTCTTTTAGGAAATAGCATTTAAGCTGGGACCTAAATGTTGAGAAAGAACCAACCATATGAAAAGTTAAAGTAGAGTCCATTCCAAGTGGAGCACAGAATATGTGCAAAAGCTCTCAGGTGGAAAAAAGGTTGGCATGTTCAGAAAGTGGGGGGGGTGGGGGAGGAGGTTGCCGTGGCTGAAGCATAGTGAGAGATGGGCATGAAATAAAATGGAAGAGGAGTCTAGGCAGGCAGAGTTTTCACAGGCCACAGTAAGGAGTTAGGAGTTTATTTTAGGAGCAAAGGGCAAGCAACAAAATTGTTCAAGTATGCAAGCGACGAAATCGGACTTATGTCTTGACAAGATCATTTCTGTTGCTTGAAGGAAAGCAACTATGGGTATCTGACAACCATCTGGGGGACTGCTCTGAATAGTTGATGATGATGAAAGTCTGGTTCAAGTTGGTGGAAAAGGATATATAGAAAAGTAAATCAATTCCTTATGCATTTTGGCAATTGAATAGACATGACTTGCTGAGGGGTGTGGCATGGGGGTGAGGGTAAAGGGAAGGGAGGCAGCAAGGGAGACTTTTATGCTTCTGCTTGCAGCAGTTGCAGGTAGTGCCATGTCCTGAGAGCAGAAGCTGGCATTGGGAGCAGATGGAGGGCAGGACTCAGGCCTTTTATCTGTGTCCTTCTAAGTCTGAAGCATCTTTGAGACACCCAAGTGAAGATACTAAGTAGGCAGTTTGAAATGTGAGACTGGTTCTCAGAGGTAAGACTTGGCCTAGGGATATAAAGATGATTTTAAATCCATGGGCCTAATATCACCTTAGGCTGTACAGTTTTTATAGAGAAACCAGTAGATTATAAAATGTCCTGCCTTATATTAGTCTTTAGACTATTAGCAGGTTGATCAGCCAAAATGAGAGGTCTACCAGTATTCTCTTCTGATTAGTTGTCCTCAGGAAAGCATTTTTTTTTTAAGTGTATTATGATGCAGAGCCAAATTCCTTTTCTTTCAAGAGTATCTGAAACTTAGATACCACCTCGGAATAAATAATACTCTAGTAAATGGTCTATACTGAGGACCTCTAGATCGTTGTTAATCTTTCATGAGAAAATTCTGATATATTTTTACTAGATATTAAGGGGTAAATTAAAGAATAAGTGAAGAGATCATGTAGCTTCCAAGGGAGGGTAGAGAAGCCCCAGCAGCTGTGACCAGGTCCTTCACTAACACGCCGTGACGTCGTGAGGTAGGAGGTCTTCGTCAGTGGGTCTCAAATGCTGCTTCCCACCACTTGCCTCTAAACGTGATTTGGGCTGCCCATCTGGGTTGCTTGTGGCAACTGCTGGTACTGGGTCCCACTTTTGTATGGCACAGGACTCGAGTGGAAACAGGCTCCACCTCCCCCAACCCGCACTTGTGAAAAAATAAATCCACTGATTTAGTTTTTCCTCCTGAACCAATAGTTCAGTTTCTCCGCTTAATGATTTCTAACCCCAAGCATACAAACGAACAACAAAAATTCAGTAACAACAATAAAACCAACTACCTCAATCTCTTTTGCCATACACCTTTTTTTTTTTTTTTTTTTTAATCAAATAAAGAGGGCATGGTGTCAAAGCGCTTTGTAGGTGTGGTGAGATGGAGGCCGACTTCTTCTCCATTTCAGTGAACAACCTCTCTGGCAATGTTCAGAAACTCCTCTGGCCCCCATGAGATGAATGTTCAGCCTGAGAACATCTGTTTCTGGAAATATACCTTAACAAAGGGTCTAGATCTGTCTGATCATGAGGCAACATAAAAGTCAGTATTTCTACTTGAAAGGCTGCTCCTGCTAGAAAGGACCAGTTTATTTAAGTTGCAAGCTGTAATTCTGAAGGGCTGCTGTGAGCTGTGGGGTTGCTTCTTCAATAGCCTTCAAGCTAAGGGGATCTTCATCAATTATTACCATAGAAGTCATTGAAAATAGATGACAGCTATTGGTTGGGGCCAATATTAGTCAGTATTAGAAACAGCAAAGAAATAACCAGTGAGTCAACTCTAGAGGATGGTGAAATGGGTAAATAAGATGTTTAACTGAACAAGGAATTGAGATCCTAGAAATGTAAGAAAGTTTGCTGTGAGTCATACTGACCAAAGGCAAAAAGTAGGAAAGATATCAAATTTTTCTGAATACATTCTCAGCAACTGAACTCTTTTTTTTTTTTCTTTTGAGTGAAGAAGGGGTGGAGAAAGTAACTCAGTTAGGTTTCCTAGTTATAGAAGCCCCTTGTCCAGTACCTGCATTTGAGAAAGTGAACAACACAGCAGGAGAAGTCTTCCTTGGGAATTATGTTTGTCTGTTTTGTGGCACAGAAAATAGAAAAGCTCTTCTGGAAGATTGTGTCTCCCTGGTCTAAAGAAAACTTACATCAAAAGGACAAACTTGACTTGACCAACTGTGTCAATCGTGAGTTAAATTGAGGTAACAGATGATGTTGTTTATGATACACATCCATTCTGGACTACTTATTTCTCTGTACCCAGCTTTTTTTCTGGTAGGTGCCTGCAGGTTACTGGGACAGGCTCAATGGTGAACACTTGCAGTGAAGGTCAGAGAACATGAAGGAATCATGAGAGAGGTCTTGAAGACAAGGAACATACAAACCTGCTCATGGTTACTTTCAGCAGCTTTATTCATAATTCCCTAAACTTGGAAGCAACCACGATCTCTTTCAGTAGGGAATGGATAAGTAAACGGTGGTACATCCAGACAATGGTATATTATTCAACATTAAAAAGAAATGAACTATCAATCCACAAAAAGACACGGAGGAAGCGTAAATTATTTTATATTAAATGAAAGATGCCGATCTGAAACAGCAACATATAGTACTATTCCAACTGTATGACATTCTAAGAAGGGCAAAACAATGGAGACAGTGAAAAGATTTGTGGTTTCCAGGGGTTAAGAAGGAGGGAGAGATGATAGATTTAGCACAGAGGACTCTTAGGGCAGTGGAACTACTCTGTATGATTCTACAATGGTGAGTACATGTCACTATACGTTTGTCCAGTCGCACAGAATAACACAAAGAGTGAACTTTAAGGTCAGCTCTGGACTTGGGATGATAATGATGTGTCAATGCAGGTTCATCCATTGTAACAAATGTAGCACTGTGGTATGGGATATCATTGTTGGGGGAAGCTATGAGTATGTGGGATGGGTTATATGGGAACTCTGAACATTCCCCTCAATTTTGCTGTGAACCTAAAACTGCTCCAAAAAATAAAGCTTATGAATTAAGGAAAAGCAGGGAAGTGGGGATATACCATTTTTTCTAACAATTCACTGGCCAACATAGTATGGGGAAGTATTTCTGTAAAGTAGAGAAGAGAATATTTTAAAGAGCAATACAATCTACCACAACAAAATACTTCTTAAGATCAAAAACTATACTTGATTTATCCCTGTAACCACTGCAGTGACTGACAGTGTCTTATGTTTTGTTGGTGCAGGATTAAATTAAATTAGTTAATCTTGAAATAAAAGTACCTTACAAACATGAAGGAAATGGACTTCTAGCTTTTATAGTGAAGACTATTCACCAGTAGTATTTAAACTATGCATACTTAATTACAGATTATAGTGATTGATGTGCATCTTAGTAAATATTTATTGTGTGCCAACAGCGGACTCATGACATGCAGACTGTGATACAGACATGATGCAGTTGCTCTGAAGTTATGTCAGAGCTCGCTCTTTCCATTCTCACCATGAGATTGCCTGCATTGCTACAGGACCCTGTAGAGAGTTCCCACCAAGAAGGCAGCTCTGACCAGATGTGACCCTGGACCTTGGACTTCCCAGCCTCCAAAACTAAAATAATGAGAGAGATCCAATCAAGATGGCGGAATAGATGGTCCACAGTGTCACTCTCTCCCACAAATCAACCAAATTTACAACTATAAAAATGTAACATCAGCCAAGCCGGGGCCACTGGAGCTCAGGGGAAGAGGAGGAGAGACCTGTGGAGTTCATGAAGGCGGGAGAAACTACGATGAGAGAAAGAAAAAGCTGCTCTGAGCATTTTGGGACCTGGCTACTTTAAGGCTTGAGCTGATAAGTGCATGGAGCAAGAGCCAACAGAAGCCGCAGCTGTGCCCTTCAGATGGAGTTACTTGGAGGAGGCAGTGGAGAAGAGGGCCTTGGCGGCCCCCAGGACAGCAAGACTGCTAATAGGGTTCACGTGGACCCACGCAGGAGCGAGGAGCCAGAACAACTGAAAAAAGGGAGCCACTCAGAGGCCGGTGAGTCATCGCAAGGGACCAGTGCAGGGCCCATCCCATGGGAAGTGTTGGGAGCATGGGCGGTGGGGGAGACGTGCCCACCAGGGGAACACTGGGACACAGCAAGGACAGCCGATCTGCCTCACAATCAGCACAGGACCACTCAGAGGAGACTGGTCAGGAATGCAGAATTGCATGGGGTGCAGTTTGATGAAAAAATTCAGGCCCAGATCAGAGATTCTACAGAACACAGATCCACCAGGTCTCTGGAGAGCTGGAAGTACCTATAAGGTCAACCATTAAACCCTGAGCTGCACAAAAAGCCTTCCCTAGGGAAACAGCAGCAAAGCAGCAATTTAAACAACCACACAGCTCAAGTACTGGTTCCCACAGGAAGTTCCCCCATGTTAGAAGTAAGCAAAGGACAAAAAATTAGTTCGGGCCCAGGCACACCACCAGCACCTTGGGGCCTGTCTGGGAACTGGAGGCTGGGATCTGGGGAATGGACCCCACTCCCACTTCCAGGCAAACTGCTCCAGTGCCTCACGACTAGCCTGGGGACCTGAAGCATGGAGAAGGGGACTGGACCCCCCTCCCACAACCAGGCACACTGAGCCAGTGCCTTGGGGCTCCCCCAGGGACCCGGGGTATGGAGTTGGGGGCCAAACCACCCTCTCACAACCAGGCACAACATGCCAGCACCTCAGAGCCCACCCAGGGACCCAGGGCATGGAGAAGGCGACTGGACCTCTCTCCCACAACCAGGCACAACATGCTAGCACCTTGGAGCCCACCCAGGGACCTGGGGCAAGGAGAAGGGGAGTGGTCCTCTCTCCCACAACCAGGCACACCACACCAGAGCTTCAGGGCCCACCCATGGACCCGAGGCCTGGAGAAGGGGACTGGACCACCCTCCCACAACTAGGCACACCACGCCAGCACCTTGGGGCCTGCCCGGGGACCCGAGGCGAGGAGAAGGGGAATGGACCTCTCTCCCACAACCTGGCACACTGCACCAGTGCCTCAGGGCCTGCTTGGGGACATGAGGTATGGAGAAGGGGACTGGACCTCTCTTCCACAACCAGGCACCCCAAGCCAGTACTTCGGGACCCGCCCAGGGATCCGGGACATGGAGAAGGGAACTGGACCCCTCTCCCACAACCAGGCACGTGGCACCAGTGCCTTGGGGCCTGCCCAGGGACCAGAGGCACAGAGAAGGGGACCAAACACACCCCACAACCAGGCATACCGCCAGTGCCAAGGAACATGCCAAAAACAGCACCCCCACATGGGTGCCAACCAGAGCCACCACAATAACCATGGCTGCTACAAAAGCAGCTAGATGCCACAGCCACCACGCATATGGTCTGCCAATCACTGGAGTGCATTCACACAAGACGAGTCACCAGCAGAGACAAAGAAAAGAAGAGGATGTCTCTTTCCACAAAACCCATTTCAGAGTGACAGAAGCAGCATCTGCTCTATGATAATATTGGGGGACCTGATCACATCTCTTAGCATTGGACAAATCATCTAGGCAACAAGTTAACAGAGTAACCATTATTCTTTCAGAAGGAAAGAAGAAATCTAGGGCAATTAGAGGGGGGAGGGGGAAGCAATGGGGGACGGGGAGAGGTTGGACAAGGGGCATAAAGAATAATTACGATCTGTAGCAACATATATGCTAGTAATACTGATTTAATCAACATATCTCAATGTTCAACCCCAAAAATGTATAATCGATTTTGATTCAATAAATAAAATAAATTTTTTTAAAAAAGAAAGCATGTTGGAGATGTACATTCAGTTTGTGTATACTAGATGGTCTGTACTAGTTTATTTTAATATCTTCTATTTTGACTATAAAAAATAAACATCCCATTGTAGTAATTTTGGATAAATAAAAATCATTTAATTCAGTGAATCATAGAAAACAACTGTAAATCTGTTTTTGCTATCACCATTCATTTGCTTTTTAAAAACTTTAATTTTGCTAAATACATGTAACATAAAATTTGCCATCTTAACATTTTTAAATGTGTATAGTTCAGTAGTGTTAATTACATTCACATTGTTCTACAACCAATCTCCAGAAATTTTTCATCTTGCAAAATTGAAACTCTCTACCCATTAAACACCACCTCCCCATTTCCCCCTCTCCCTGGTCCCTGGCAACCACCATTCTACTTTCTGTTGCTAGGAATTTGACAACTCTAGATCCCTCATTTAGGTAGAATCAGTGTATTCATCTTTTTGTGACTGGCTTATTTCACTTAGCATAATCTCCTCAAGGTGCGTCCACTGTGTCAGAATATCCTTCCTTTTTAAGGCTAAATAATAATCTATTGTTTGTATATACCATATTTTGCTTATCTGTTCATTCTTCGAAGGACACTTGGGTTGCTTCTACCTTTTGGCTATTGTGAATAATGTTGCTATGAATATGAGTATACAAGTATCATTTCAAGACACTGCTTTCAATTCTTTTGGGTATATACCCAGTGGTGCAATTGTTAGATTGTATGATAATTCTATTTTTAATATTTTGAAGAACTGCTGTATTATTTTCCATAGTGGTGGCACCATTTTACATTCCCATCAACAGTACACAAGGGTTCCAATTTCTCCACATCCTCACCAGTACTAGTAATTTTCTTTCCTTTTTTTTTCATAGTGCCAACCTGATGGGAGTAAGGTGATATCTCATTGTGGTTCAGTTGCTTTGTTGCTATATATATCTATATATATCATATAGAGATATATGTGAGGTAATTTTTAAAATTACATTATACTTTACTGGTTAAGATGTCTTTGGCTGCAAGTAACATCCAAAGAGAGAGGAAGTAACTTTCCCTTACTAATGTGATGTCTGAGGTTAGTAAAATCTTGATTAAGAAAAATTCAAGCATCTTATCTGCACTAGTTTCAGTACCATATTACTCCTTATTTTTCTTCACTGATTTCTCTGCCTTTTCTCCCCCTTAAAAATGCTGTTGACCCCACAGTTCTGTTCCTGAGCTGTGTGTTCTCACTAGGCAAGCTCATCCTTTCCCAAGGCCCCACTCACTGTCTCTTCAGTAATGACTCCTAGCTTTGTGTCTCCAGGTTAAGGATTCTCTCTTGGGTTCCAAAACTGCATATCTATCTTCCTCCTACGCATCTCCAAATGGATGTTCCATGGACACATATCCAAAACTGAAGCCATTTTTTTTCCTCAAAACCCACTTCTCAGTCATTAGCTTCATGATTCCCTGACCAGAAGCTTGAAAGTCATTTTAGAATTCTCCTTCTTCATGTTTTACTTTCCCTCGTCCCATCTATTCTACTTCTTAATGGCTCCTTAGCATTGCTATTACCCTAATTCGGAACATAATTTTTTCTCTGGAATATTGCAAAGATCTCTGAGCTTACCTTGATATTTATACCTAGTTCCCAGTCCATCCTCCACACTGGTAGCCCCGATTCTTCCTCCTTAGACACTCAGTCCCCATAGAAAATGGTCCAGTGTCTTCAGCTTGGCACAAGAGACACTTCAATGCCAGGTCCTTTCCTCATTTAACCTTCCACTTCATCTCTTCTTCACTCTCTGCTCCCACGCTATCTGTGCTCACTGCAGTCTAGACAGCTTAGCATTCCCCCAGAACATCTTGAGAGAAGGCATTGAACAGTACCAAAGATAGTTCATTCTTTTTTTCTTTTAATTTTTTTTATTAATTATGTATATTGATGGGGCACAAAGTTGACCATCACCACCTATACCCAAGATGTGATGATCAAATTAATACTATCAGCATGCTTATTACCACAAATTACAATTATTGTCTGTGTCCCCTACCCAACCTCTCCCTGACCTCTCTTCCCCTTCCCCCTCCCCCCTGGCAACAATTGGTATGCTCTCTCCCTCTGGAAGTCCAATGCACCACTGTGGTCTTTCTTTCCTTCCTTCTTTCTCTCTTAGCACTTATGAGTGAGGACATGCAGTATTTTTCCCTCTGTGCTTGCTTATTAACATAATTTTCTCTAAGGTCATCCATGTTGCTATGGATGGCAGAATTCCATTCTTGTTTATGGCTGAGTTGTATTCAATTGTGTATATATGCCACATTTTCCTTATCCAGTCTTCAATTAATGGACATTTAGGTTGGTTCCATATCTTGGCTATTGTAAATAGAGCTGCAATGAACATGGGAGTGCAGGTATCCCTTCAATGTGATGATTTCCATTCCTTTGAGTGTATACCTAGAAGTGGGATTGCTGGATCGTATGATAGATCTATCTGTAGTTGTCTGAGAAACCTCCATACTGTTTTCTATAGTGGCTGTACTAATTTACAGTCCCACCAACAGTGTAGGAGAGTTCCCCTTTCTCCACATCCTCACCAGCATTTGTTATTCTTAGATTTTTTGATAATGGCCAATCAAACTGGTGTGAGATGATATCTCAATATGACTTTATTTTGTATTTTCCTGATGATTATTGATGTTAACCATTTTTTCAATTACCTGTTAGCCATTTGTACATCTTCCTTTGAAAAATGTCTATTCAGCTCCTTTGCTAATTTTTTAAGTGGGTTATTTGTTTTTTTACTGTGTGGTTGTTTGAGTTCCTTGTATATTCTGAGTGTTAATACTTCATTGGGTATATAGTTTACAAATATTTTCTTCCATTCTGTAGGTTGTTGTTTCACTCTGTTGATTGTTTTCTTTGCTGTGCAGAAGCTTTTTAGTTTGATATAATCCCATTTACTTATTTTTTTCTTTTGTTGCTTGTGCTTTTGGGCTTTTATTCATAAAGTCCTTGCCCAGCCCTACTTCCTGAAGTGTTTCTCCTATGTTTTCCATTAGTAGTTTTATCGTTTCAGGTCCTATACTTAAGTCTTTAGTCCATTTTGAGTTGATTTTGGTATATGGTGAGTGGTGCAGATCTAGTTCCATTCTTCTGCATATGGATGTCCAATTTTCCTAGCACCATTTATTTCAATAAACTCCCCTCTTAGAACTGCTTTTCTAGTATCCCATGGGTTTTGGTATGATACATCTCATTTAAAATTTTGTTGTTGTTGTTGACTTGCATATGTTGAACCATCCTTGCATCTCTGGGATGAACCCCACTTGATAATGATGTATAATATTTTTGATGTTGCTGTATTCT
Source organism: Cynocephalus volans (assembly GCF_027409185.1). Classification (NCBI taxonomy): domain Eukaryota; kingdom Metazoa; phylum Chordata; class Mammalia; order Dermoptera; family Cynocephalidae; genus Cynocephalus; species Cynocephalus volans. The sequence continues at coordinate 13,310,113 of NC_084472.1, read as the reverse complement.
GATTGCTAGTACTTTGTTGATGATTTTTGAGTCTATGTTCATCAAAGATACCAGTCTGTAGTTCTTTTTTTGTTGTGTCTTTGTCTCATTTTGATATCAAAATGATGCTGGCCTCATAGAATGAATTTGGGAGAGTGACCTGTGTTTCAATATTTTGGAATCATTTGAAGAGAACTGCTGTCATTTCCTCTTTAAAGGTTTGGTAGAATTCACCAATAAAGCCATCCAGTCCTGGGCCTTTCTTTGTTGGGAGACTGCTGATTACTGCTTAAATCTCATTGCTTAGTATTGGTCTGTTCAGGTTTCCTATGTCTTCTTGGTTCAGTCTTGGTAGTTTCTATGTGTCCAGAAATTTATCCATTTCCTCTAGGTTTTCAAATTTGTTGGTGTATATTTGTTTGTAATAGTCTCTAATGATTTTTTGTATTTCTGTGGTATCAGTTGTAATATCTCCTTTTTCATTTCTGATTTTTGTAATTTAGGTCTTCTCTCTTCTTTTATTTATTTATTTTTTGTTTGTTTGTTAACCTAGCTAATGGTTTGTCTATTTTGTTTATCTTCTCAAAAAACCAACTTTTTGTTTCATTGATCTTTTGTATCATTTTTTGGTCTCTATATCATGCAGTTCTGCTCTGATCTTAATTATTTCTTTCCATCTGCTAACTTTGGGATTGGATTGTTCTTATTTTTCTAGTTCTTTGAGGTGTAGTTTTAGGTTGTTTACTTGAAATCTTTCTATTTTTTTAAGTAAGCATTTATTGCAATAAACTTCCCTTTTAGTATTACTTTTCCTGTACCCACAGGTTTTGATATACCTATTTTTGTTGGTTTCTAGAAATTATTTGATTTCCTGTTTGTGAAGGTTAATTTTAGATGTCAACTTGGTTAGATGAATGAATGCTGAGAAACCTGATAAAGCAATCTTTTCAGGTGTGTCCATAGGGTGTTTCCAGTAGAGATTAGTATGAAAGTCTGAGTGGCCTGGGTGTGAAAGACCCACTCTCAGTGTGGGTGGGAACCATCCAATCCACTGGGGGTCCGGAGAGAACAAAAGACAGAGGAAAGAGGTGGAGCTCTCTCTCTTGATCTGCTGGAGCTGGGATACACTCTTCTCTCCTGTCTGTGGACATCAGAGCTTGAGACCCTTCAGATTTTGGGTTCCAGAACTTACACCAAGGACACCATCAGCTTCCCTGGTCTGAGGCCTTTGGACTTGGACTGAGCCATGCTACCAGCATCCAGTTTATAGATGGCCTATCGTGGGACTTTTCTTCATAGCCACATGAGCTAATTCCCCTAATAAATCCCTCTCATATAATTATAACATATCCTATTGATTTTGTCTCTCTGGAGAACCCTGACTAATATACTGTTTAATGCCTTATTGGACCCATAGGTCATTCAGGAGCCTGTTTAATTTCGATGTATTTGTGTAGTGTCAAGAATTTTGCTTGTTATTTCTAGTTTTAATCTGTTGATGTTTGAAAAGATACTTGAGATGATTTTAAATTTTTTTAAGTTTTTGAGACTTGATTTGTGACATAACATGTAGTCTGTCTTGGAGAATGTTCCATGTACTTATGAGAAGAATGTATTATTCTGTAGTTGTTAGATAAAATGTTCTATAGATATCTGCCAAGTCCAGTTGGTCTAAAGCATAGTTTAAATCCTATGTTTCTCTATTGATTTGTTGCCTGGATGGTCTTTCCAATAATGAGGGAGGGGTGTTCAGGTGCCCTACTATTATCCTGTTTGGATCTATCTCTCTCTTTAGGTCTAATAGTGTTTGCTTTATATATCTGAGTGCTCCAGTGTATATATATGATTATTATATTTTCTTGCTGGATAGATCCCTTTATCATTATAAAGTGGCCTTCTCTGTCTCTTTTATTTTTTATTTTTTGGTTTAAAGTCTATTTTTTCTGATATAAGAGTAGCTACTGCTGCTCAGTTTTGGTTTCCATTTGCATGGTATATATTTTTTCATCCCTTCATTATGTGACTGTTCATCTTTACAAGTGAGGTGAGTCTCTTGAAAACAGCGTATAGCTGGGTCTAGCTTTTTGATCCAATCCATCAGTCTGTGTCTTTTGAGTGGGGAGTTTAATCTATTTACATTTAGCATTGTTATTGAGAGGTATTTTCTTACTCCTGGAATTTTATCATTTTTTGTTTAGATCTTTTAAATAGCTCTTATTCCAATCTTCCCTTTTTATTATTCATCTTCATTATTTGTTGTTTTTTTTAAGTTCTAAAATTTATTTTCTTTTTTTGTTGTTATTTGCATTTGTGTTTTACCAGTGTGTTTTGTTCTTTCTTATGTATTCATGGTAGCGATCTTTCTTGTGTATTCGTGGTAGTGATTATTGTTTTTTGGATTCCAGATGCAGGACTCCCTTGAGAATTCCTTGTATGGCTGTTTGGTGGTGATGAACTCCTGCAGTTTTTGTTTGTTTGGAAAATATACTATTTTCCCCTCATTTCTTAAGGATAGCCTTGACGGGTATAGTATTATTGGCTGGCAGTTTTTTTCTTTTAGCATTTTGAATATGTTATCCCATTTTCTTCTCGCCTGTAGAGTTTCAGTTGAGAAGTCTGCTGTTAGTCTGTTGGGGGCTCTCTTATAAGTAACTTGACACTTTTCTCTTGCTGCTTTTTGAATTCACTCTTTGTCTTTGAGCTTTGCTCTTTCGACTATAATGTATCTCAGAGAGGATCTTTTGGGATTGAATCTTTTTATGTATCTTTGAGCTTCCTGGATCTGAAGGTCTGTGTCTCTCCCTAAACCTGGGAAATTTTCTGTTATTATTTCATTAAATAGATTTTCAATGCCTTTACCTTTCTCCTCACCTTCCGGAACACCCGTGATTTGGATGTTTGTGTGCTTAAGGTTGTCTGCTGGCCCTCTTGGCCTTATTTCTTTAAATTTTATATCTCACTTTAAAAAATTTTTCTGTAACTTATTTTTGTCTGCCTGGGTTATTTCATAAAGACCATCTTTGAATACATAAATTAATTTTTCTGTTCGCTCTAATCTGCTGTTTAATCTCTCTGTTGTGTTTTTTATTTCATTGAATGACTCTTTCAGTTCCATTAGTTCTACTACTTTCTTTTTTAAGGTATTAATCTCATTGTAAATCTTCTCCTTCTTATCCCGGATATTTTTTTCTCATTTCATTTTATTGTCTGAGTCCTTTCTTATCTCCCTGAGTTTCCTTAAGATGGTTACTTGGAATTTGTTTTCAGTCATTTCAAAGATTGCCTGTTCTTTAGGATATGGTCCTAGAGAGTTACTAAATTCCTTTGCCAGTATCATATTTTCTGGGGTTTTTTGTAGTTTTTGTTGTTTTGTATTTCTAGTATCTCTACACTGATTTCTGATCATCTGGTAGATCAGTTGCTTCTTCTATTACTCTGGAGTGTACTTTGAGGAGAAAAATTTCTTCCTCTTTATCCAGGCTCCTTTAGTGACTCTTCTTGTGTCAATGAAGTCAAATATGTGGTGGGCCACCTATGCAGCGGTCTTGGATGTTACTTTGGCAGGAAGCTAACCTTGCAGCAGCAGTAGCTATGGTGGTGGCTATTGTTGACCACTTCCGCGGATGTTGTGCGAGGTCTTCCTGGTGGCGGCGGCATAGGCAGAGCAGGGTGGAATTGTGGCTGCCCAGGTTTTCTGCCTACCTGGTGCCTCCCCAGTGGTGGCAGCATGGGCTTCTGCCTTCTGCATGGGTGGGGAGGGGCAGGGTTGCTGCTGCCCGGGATTTCTGCCTGCCTGGGTGATAGTTCATTCTTGTAAGCAGGAGACATCATAATTAGAAGTCTTCCCTAGAATAAATAGCATAACATTTATTAACTTAATTTAAAATAAAGCACATTTGTTTTCATTTATGAAGTAAATTTCCATTGCAATTACTTTTAAAATCATCATTTGGTCAATGACATGGCCTTGCTTTAATCTTTATTACCTAAATTATTTAAATATGGCTTTGTGTGGTTTATTTTCACTCAAATAACACTTATTTTCCAATTAGACTATTGAATTCTTTTTCACTCCCTGAAGAGTCTAACAAGATGCCTTGTAGGCATGTTTGTAATAGAGGCTCGAGAAATGTCTTTTGACTGATTGCTATCACCTGTCTTTCTGCTTAACTTTACCCTGTCATTTCTTCATTCTACTCTTTTTATCCATTCCCATGGTTTTTATTTCCAGGCCAATGAGGGGCTAGGGAGTAAAAACACAGTGGGTGTTCAATAAATATTGAAGAACAGCATACTCCCCTTTCTATCTAAACCTCATTTCTTTTCAAGAGATCTTGGAAAGGTGGTTTACTCATTTTTATCTCTGAGTATTATAGAGGCAACACTTCTCTTTCACCCTATACACTCTTGCTCTACAGATTTTATACCCTAACTGTTCCTATTATGCAACTTTTATGCTTTGCTTTTTTTTCTTGTTTTGCCTCATTTCCTTTGGTTTAACTGGAATGTCCTCTGTTCTGCTGATATCCCTATGATTAGAATATTCCTGTGTTTAGAAAATTATGTTTTTAATGTTTATTTGTCTTCTCACATGTCTAGATCTTAAAGGGTTGTTCCTCCAGATAGTAATCGTCTCATAGTCTCTAAAATAATTAATGCTTTTTTGCTCTGTTACTTCTTTCTCTCCCTGTGCAGAAGCTTTTTGTTTTGATATAATCCCATTTGTTTATTATTTCTTTTGTTACCTGTGCTTTTGGGGTCATATTCATAAAGTCTTTGCCCAGTCCTACTTCCTGAAGTGTTTCCCCTATGTTTTCAGTTAGGAGTTTCATAGTTTTAGGTCTTATATTTAAAGCTTTAATCCATTTTAGGTTGATTTTGGTATATGGCAAGAGGAGCAGGTCTAGTTTCATTCTTCTACTTATAGATGTCCAGATTTCCCAGCATAATTTGTTAAAGAAGCAGTCTTTTCTCCAATGTATGTTCTTGGTGCTTTTGTTGAAGATCAGTTGGCTGTAGGTATGTGGGTTGATTTCTGGGATCTCTATTCTATTCCATTGGTCCAAGTATCTGTTTTTATGCCAGTACCATGCTGTTTTGGTTACTATAGCTTTGTAGTATAATTTGAAGTCAGATAGTGTAATGGCTCTGGCTTTATTTGTTTTGCTCAGGATTGCTTTGGCTATTTAGTCTTTTGTTGTTCCATATGAATGTTAGGATTGTTTATTCCCTTGCTGTAAAGAATGTCATTGGTATTTTGATGGGGATTTCATGGAATATGTAGATTGCTTTTGATAGTCTGGACATTTTCATAGTGCTAATTCTTCCAATCCAAGAGCATGGAATGCTTTGCGATTTTTTTCTTTTAGGAGTGATTTGTAGTTCTCATGGTAGAGATCTTTTACCTCCTTGCTTAAATTGATTACTAGATATTTTATTTTTTTGGTGGCTATTGTAAATGGGAGAAAATATTTGCAAACTATGCATCCAACAAGGGATTAATATTGAGAATATACAAGGAACTCAAACAACTTAACAGTAAAAAAACAAGTAACCTGATTAAAAAATGGGCAAAGGAGCTGAATAGGCATTTCTCACAGAAAGATATACAAATGGCCAACAGACACATGAAAAAATGCTCAACATCAATCAGCATCAGGGAAATGCAAATCAAAACCACATTGAAATATCATCTCACCTTAGTTAGACTGGTTATTCTAAGAAAGGCAGAGAATAACAAATGCTGGCAAGGATGAAGACAAAGTAGAACCCTTCTAAACTGTTGGCGGGACTGTAAATTAATACAGCCATTATGGAAAACAGTATGAAGTTTCCTCAATCAACTACAGGTAGAACTGCCATACAATCCAGCAATCCCAGCAATGGGAATCTACCCAAAGGAGTGGAAATCATCATGTTGAAGGGATATCTGCATTCATGTTTATCACAGTTCTATTTACAATAGCCAAGAGTTTGACCCAACCTAAATGACCATCAACATACCACTGGATAAGGAAAATGTGGTATATTTATATAATGGAATACTACTCTGCCATAAAAAAGAAAGAAATTCTGCCATTCACAGAATATAGATGAACTTAGAGAAAATTATGTTATGTGAAATAAGCCAGGCACAGAAAGAGCAATATCGTGTTTTCACTCATAAGTGGGAGCTAACAGAATAACTAATAAATAACAAATAAAGGAAGAAAGATACAACAATCACAATAATAAGTTTAAATTTCAAAAAGAGAAAGCCAAACTCAGGCTACAGGAGGTGGGTAAGGGGGAGGGGAAGGGACAGTTAGTGTGAATTTGCAAAGGGCCACAAAAAAAGATTACATTGTGTAATGTTGAATATACTAATTATTCTGATTTGAGCATCACATATTGTATAGATATTCAGTGCAGTATCCCACAGATATGTATAGTCAATTATGTTTCAATAAAAAATAAATAAATTTTTAAAAATTAATTAATTAAAAAAAAATAGTTACTGCCCAGTATTCATTTCCTTACAAGTGCTATACCTGCATGATCTTTGTCATTACTCTAAAGACCTGAAAATACTCCTGCCTGAATGTTCCCATTATCAGCTGGATTAACTCTTTTTTTTTTTTTTTTTGTAAAGAACAAAAGATATATTTATATTTTTTATTTTAATTTATCAGTATATAATGTAGTTGATTTTCATGTCCCTTTACTAATTCCTCCTTTTCATACCTCTTCTCCCTCCTCCCCCCATCAACATCATATCTGTTCACTTGTCTTAACAAGTGCAAGGAATTGTTGTGATTGTTTTGTCTTCTTTCCCCTCCCCATTTGTTTGTATATTTACTTACTTATTTTTATTAGCTCCCACAAATAAGCGAGAACATGCAGTATTTCTCTTTCCATGCCTGGCTTGTTTCACTTAATATAATTTTCTCTAAGTCCATCCATGTTGCTGTGAATGGTAGTATTTCATTTTTTTTAATAGAAGAGTAGTATTCCATTGTGTAGATATACCACATTTTCCTTATCCACTCATCTGATGATGGGCATTTAGGCTGGTTCCAACTCTTGGCTGTTGTAAATTTGCTGCATTAACTCTTAACCAGCTCTTTGACCGTGATCAGGTCTGTTGGCCTGTTCAAGTACAGCTAACTTGAAAATGTTCCATCAGTGTAACTCTTGCTTTTATATATTGCTAATGCAATATTAGTCATGATGAACTGCAGTTATATTTGATAATTTGCCATATTGTTACTCTGAAGGGATGTTCGAGTCCTAACGAGGTCATAGCTGTCATTGTAATCACCTCCCTGCACATCTCTGGTCACAAATTCACTTAATATTTTTTGAGGAAATGACTCTCAGCTTTACGACACTTCATCAGCCCACACCAGTACATTTTCTAAACACTTGAGGTGGTTTTTAAAGTCCTGGTTCTCTTTCCATACATTTCCTTTTTCACCTCTGTGGTTGGAAAGCTTTCATAAGATTTTCTCTGAAGCCCTACAAAAACTATATTCTCTACAAAAATGATATGAACAACAGTACAGCATTGTTGTTAATTTAGGGGTATTTTCCCCCTAACTGTATTCCACAGTGCTCCACAATTAATATGGCATTATTCATAATTCAAGTGATAAAAGAAAAATGTGAAAAATAAGTTTAGTTATCATTTTGTTATATTTATGTACATTTGTACTGTGCATCTTGTTTTAGAAGTCTCTGAATGGTGAGAACCCTGACTGTGTAGATTTATTTTACTGGAACAGCCTGTCAATTATATGATACTCTGTCATTTGTATAAGATCCATATCACTCATTCCCATGGCTCATATTTCATTTATTTATATAATATAGTAAAGTATTACTTGCAGCAATCAGAAATTGGCATTATTCAAATCAGATTTGATCAAAAATAGAGGCTATCTGCTAAGGTATGGACATGAATGTATTTCAATTATGTGACTGAAAAAGATTGAAAAATAAATATTCAATCTAATACTAGTTTGTCCCAGATTTTGGGGGGTTCTGAGGAGAGCATTTTAAAAGCTAATTTACCCTGAACATGTAGGCTGTTGATCAGATATAAATTCCAATAATTGTAGAACTAATTTCGTTGTCTCACCACTACTTTGCATTTTCTTTACTCAAAATCTGCATGCTGCCTGATGTCATCTGACAGTATGTATATGAAAATGAGAGTGATAAAAAGAAAAGGAAAGCTAGTTGTTTAATGGCTTGGTCATGGGAGTAGTTGTCAGTGTCAGTAAGTTTGGGTTCTATTTCTGGCTCTACCCTCTTTTCCTGGCTACAGGGCAGGTTTCCTAAGCTTTCATTACTAGTTATTTTATTGTACTGTACTGTTTTTTAAAGTGGTTATTTCCATGGCAACGAGGCACTGTTCCAGGCATCAGGGAGGCATGGCAGCCGTAGTGGAGTTGGGAATCAGCCAAAAAGATAAACAGAGTGAAGAGAAAAGGAGAGGGTGGGAGCAAAGATGTAGGATGAACCTGGCAAAGCACCAAAGACATTCTAATTTCTAATGTAAGTTAATGGAAATTTTTGGTTTGTTCATGTTTATTAGGTCAGTGAATAAGATAGCTGGATTTTTGTTTGTTTGTTTTCTAAGAGTAAAAAATAATAGACTACTATTCTGAGATGACACTGCTGGTGAAATCACAGGATGTAGGCTCCAGATGCCAATAGGCAGTCTTTCCTGATCTGATCTCCATTCATATGAGTTTATGATTGTCCAAATGATCAAGAGTGGTAGGATAAGTTTAGCTATGTTAGTATGACAAAATGTAAAGAGAATGCTTAATCTGGAGGCAGCCCTGATGTTAAAAAACAAACAAACAAACAAAAAAATCCCCCACCGTTGCTGTTAAGGTTCAGAGAGATGAATAAATAAAGTTCCTTTGATAAACAAAATATGGTGTATGAAAATCAATTGATCTCTGCTGTTACATTTTGTCATCAAAGTGGATTACAGTGGTTCCACTTGAAAACAAAAATAGTTAACAAATCAGTAATAATAATAATAATAATAATCTCAACTTTTTGATTACTAAGATCTAGTCATGCATCTAATCAATTTCAATATATTAACTTAGTAACTTCTCTGATAACAGGGACATCTTTTGAAATCATATTTAGTGTATGCAGTTGCCTTCATAATAAAAACTTAGCTCTTAGAATGTCCTCACTTGACCTCAAGAAACTTGAATAAAGCTGATATTCAGTAGGTTAGACATTTACTTTTCCTTATTCATCAGATAAAATATTGAATCATACATTTGATTCTGTCATTAGTAATCAACTTTGGATGAAGCGCTATTGCTGTTGATCAAAGCTGTTCTGGGGGATGCAAATTGCTTGTTGCTGTAAAAAATAATTTACCATTTTATGGCATTACCATAGTGTTGGAAGCTGTTTTGACTTTTGCACATTTTATTAGCAGAGTGAAAGGGTGTTTCGCACTAATCTTTTCCTTTTCCCTGAGTTCTGGGGTTCCAGAATTATTTTATTTATTAGGTAGGAGCCATTGAAATGGTTGTACTTAACCTTATCCTCAAACTTGTGGATTGGATGTGCAGCTAGTGTAGGTTCAAACAGAGATGGAATAATTTAGCTTTTTCCCTTTAATATCATGATATATGGGTTTTCTTCACTAGGTCACTTAAGGAGGTCGCATGGTCACCTTACATGGGTGCCTCATTCCATTTTGTGTTGCTATAACAGAATACCTGAGACTGGGTGATTTATAAAGAAAAGAGGTTCATTTAGCTCACAGTTATGTGGGCTGGGAAGTTCAAGATTGGACAGCCATAAGATAGCAGCTTCTGATGAGGGAGGGCCTCGTACTGCTTCAAAACATGGCAGAGAAAGAGAAGGCAAACCAGGTGCATGTGAAAGGGCAAAATAGGAGAGGCAATCTTGCTTTGATAACTTACTCTCAAGGAACTTAATCCGTTCCTGTGAGAAATAACCCAGTTTCTTGAGAAAGACATTAATCCATCTTAATGGCCTAATCGCTTCTTAAAGGCTCCACCTCCCAACACAGTTTCATTGGCAATTAAAAGTCAACATGTTAGCTAGAAGAGAGGATTTTGCATGTTCCTAACACAAAGAAATGATAAAAATATGAAGTTATGAATATGCTAAATACCCTGATTTGATTATTACACAATGTATACATGTATCAAAACATCATACTGTACCCATAAATATGAGGATAATTTAAAAAGTACATGGGAAAACAGAATTCAAAGAGAATATGAATCCTTCCATGAACTTTTTAAAGATCCCTTCATATGTACAATTATTATGTGTCAAATAAAAGAATTTTTAAAAAAGATAAGGACTATGGGAGGAGGGGCTGTAACAGTAACCTCTCTAATATGTAAAATGGTTTGCAAAAATGGTCCCAATTACTCTCCTTCCTGTATCCATGTTGCTTCGCACTGTGACTTGGCAGCTTCTGCCATCAAGAGGTGGAGTCTATCTCCTACCCCTTGGATCTGGGCCATCCACCAACAGGAGAAGGCAGAAGTGATAATGTGCCCTTTTAGAGCCCAAGCCTCAAGAGGTCCTGCAGATTCTTCCTCCTGGCTCTTGGGACTTTTGCTACCACTGCCATGTGAACAAGCTCAAGCTGAACTGCTGGAGGATGAGATCCATGGAACGGAGACCTGGCAGCCCAGATGAGGCCTTGTACCACCGACTGACCCTCCAGCTGACCACAGATGTCTGGGTGAGACCAGCTGAGGCCAGTCTAAATTGCCAACCCATAGAACAGAAGCATGAGCCAAATAAATGGTTGTGTTTTAAGCCACTAAAAAAAATTCAATGTAAGTTTTGGTGGGGACAAACCATATTCAAACCATCATAATGGGTAAACAAAAAGCAAGGAAAAAGAAAGTATAATAATCTGTGATAGCTGAGCACTTTGTAGTCTATGTAGAATAGTCCCAAAACAATTCCGCTTGATCTGAGTAACTAAACATTCCTTTCAAGAATTTATGTATATTTTTCTTGTATCAGAGTGGGAATGCTTACTTTTGTACAAATCCATGGGTACCTTGTTCATTGACTATTCAGTTTAGAACCCGGGTCTCTTAAGTCCCAGTCCAGTGTTATTTTTAGTACAAGCTCCTGCCGTTAAGCAGGAGAGAGATATTTTACATCCCAATTTCATTAGGGTGATATTTTCAAAATTTGATTATATGGAAAGGAAAATGAATGCTAATGAAAACCATGAAAATTCCATTAATATCTTTAATATTTTTGAGATCAATTACATAATATTTTACTGGTTAATAAATATGCTTTCATAGTAGTTGAATTTTAAAAGTTAAAACTCCAGAGATAATGACCTTTCAATTAGATGAGTATTAGAACATTATTCTCCAGATAATGTTTTAATGTTTTGTTTGTGCTTTTGTTCTATCTGGGAGATGATGCAATAATATATAGGACATTAGCCTTCGTGAGAAAAAAGAGTGAAGCTAATTAACCTCTGATTTCTTTGCTAAACTCTGTTAGCAGATAGATCAGTCATTTTAAACTCTGTTAGACAAAATGATGTAGTGGAAAGACATGGCCAGGAATCCTCTATGAATTCTAAATTTAGTAACTGAAATACTGGCTTGCCCTATACACATTACTGGCTTTCCAAGATACTTAATTGCCCTGGTTTTGAAGTAATTCGACCTGTTGCCATTACCTACATTGCTGAAGTGTAGTGTAAAATTCATACTTGATTTAAACAACTTCGGGAGATCCATTCAGTAAATCTTTATGAACTCCTTATTATGCCCTAGGTACTATACTGAAGTGAGAATTGTATATATGTAAGATAGCATAAAATGTAAAATATATAGAAAATGTCTCATTTTTTATATAATCTTTTCCAAAAAAAAATGGATTAGCATTCCTATCCTTAAAGGTTGGCAAGTAAATATTTTATTTAACTTCAGGAGCTGAAGACTAAATATACAAAAGAGAAGATTTCTTTTAATCTGTAGAGGAATCGATTCTCCTCCAAATTTATTTCTGCGATTTCATTAGTCATGTATTAAGGAACTTTTCTAAACAGTTTCATACCAAGAAGTAATGCTTTAAAAAAAAAATAGCAAAATGCTGTTTTTACTGGTTCCAGAAGTCTTATTTTTCTCATGGTCAATTAACAGATTTTCCTTGGAGGAAAAATTTTAGAACAGAAATAAGTGTTAATGACGGTAATGCAAAATAAAAATAATATCTAAGAATGACTCACCTTTCCTGACTGCTTAATATTTTGAAAGCGCTGCCAGCCTTCAAATCGTAGAGGTAAGTCCTACAAGTATCTTCATCGTATCTATATATATGAAGAATTTAAAGCTTAGTGAAGACTGCAGAGCCTGTGCTCTCAGTCACTCCACTGCACTAGGTGAGATAAGAACGATTAGAAAGACAGAAATGAGTGCCTGCAAGGTTACAGCAGGAAGGGACCCCCTTGGTATGAGGAAATCGAGAAGGATTTCATATAAATGGTGCTGTTTTAGGTGGACTTTGAAGGATGGCCAGGGTTTGAACACACACACGTCAGTGAGTAAGGAAGGTTAAATGCAAAGGAGTAGGAAATGGGAGAGTCCTGCTGGGTCGGTTCCTGTGTGCTGGAACATAGAATTAATGGAAATGAGAGTTGAGGCAAAACATTAGAAAGGAGGTGAGAACCATGTTGGGAAGACCCAAAACAGGAAATAATAGAAAGGCACCATTAGTGCCGCTCATCCAGATACTTTTACTTTATTCCATGTAAGATTATTTGCGAAGGTTTTGGAAGAAGTATCACCTTGACCGAATATTACTTGTGGACTAACTCTTTCAAAATGTGCTCCCTATAGCTTCTATCAATTGGACATCATTGTGATCTTATTTCATGGTATAAATAAACTGCTGAATATTTATCAGATTGTTCTTTCATTTTTTAAATTTTAATTATTTTTTATGTTTATCTGTCTGTCTATCTTCTATCCATCTGTCTAAGCCTCTCTGAAAACAATTGTAGGCCCACTCCAAAAGATAGAAGAATGGCCGTACAGCCTCAAACTTATAGGACTTAGGGAGCAAAAGCACAATTTTAACATGGGAAATCTTCAGTGAGCTTATATGTCAACCATTCTTTTAGTAGATCACCTGGGAAATACTATATGACGAGCTAGTTGGAAATGAATGATTATTGATTGGAAATAAACTAGTATTATTGATTGTTAGTTAAATCTCCTTAAATGTTAAAATAGGGTGTGCCTCTCATCTCAATATATCTGCTTTAATCAGGTCAGTAGGGAGGGAAGTTGAATGTATGTAGCAGAGTAGAACTGAACTTCACTGCATCATTAAGCAGCCTTCTGGAATATATCTCCCGAGTGGCTGAGAACAATGTGGATCAAATGACAAAGATGTATCTCATTAGTGCTGCATCTGAGTAAAGTAGATGAAATTGAGTAATTAGTATGTTAGCTGACAGTTGAGGTCCTGGGAAACATACTAATGGTATGGCAAAGCCTAAAATGGGGTGGACAAATAGGAAGTCAGAGGTTGATAGTTCATGGCGAATGCAATATCTGCTAGATGTGATCCTCCTTTCAGCAAGATCCCTCAAGTGCTCAGCTTGGTGTGCTTGTTGGGACTGGCAGCATGTCTAGAAAGTGACCAACCTGCATGGAGATCATCTCTAGTAAATGGGAAGAGGGAGTGATTTGTGAGAAGGAAGGGAAAGAGAGAAAGATGCAGACAATGTGTTCATATACATCTTCCTTCCTTCCTCCCATGACTTTACCTTCCATTTTTATTCTATTTGTAGACTTATATTCTCCAATCACGGGTAAATGCTCAGGACTCTCCTCTTGTGCTTGTTGGACTGGCACCTTCTTAAAGGTCATTGTAATTTTGAAGAGGTAGTGATTTTATCATGTTTTGGTAGACACTAGAACAAGAATAATTTTCAAAATATAACTATATTCCTTTTATTTTCCAGTAAGTAATATTTAGGAGATCATCAAGGACTGCATGTTAGTGATGTATTACCCATTATTAAAAATCTTTAGACTACATCTCCTTTTAATAGTCATGATGATAGTTTTACTTAATAATTTTATCTATCTCATTTATTCTGTTCCTAGAAGAGTATTTATGTGTAAGGAATACAACATATCAACAATAGTATTTCACTTACATTATTTTTCTTCCCATGAGATTGGGAAGAATCTCTTCCCTCACGTTCTGAGTTCTGAACGTGAAATTGATGCTCGGTACATGGACAAGGGATCTTCAGAAAGTTCATGGAAAGATTCATATTCTAATTCCATTTTTCATGAACTTTGTGAAGTACCCTCATTTTTTAAATATCTGTGGAGTACATATTTGTTCATTCATTTTTCAAAATTGACTCAAATTTTCTAGCACAAAACATTTCTTTAAGGACCTCTTCTTTCATTTAAATGTTTTTTTCCATATCAGCGCCTTATATTAGAATACATACCTTAATTGCTTACTTCAGTTGAGTGAGATTGAGTTATATTTTCGGAACACGGGCTCGGTAACTTAGTCAATGTATTTTTTGATTGCCTACAGAGTGTTCAACATGTAGAAACTGTTGAAATAGAGCACCTTACATCTGCCCTAAAGAAGGTCCCAGACTAGTGAGTTATATCCTAGCAAAGTCATTGTTTCACAGATCAAAGTGGCTCTCATCTAAGCTTAAATTGTGAGGCACAGACTTTGTGTGGTGTAGTCAGAGAAGGGATGGTTGGTGTGAATTGTAATCATGTCCTTATCCTTTCTTGTGATTCAAGAAAAAAGAAGTTCAGTGAGCCTTGAAAAATGAGTAGATTTAGAGTTGATATGGGAGCAGCCTAAGGGATGTTCTTTATCAGGTATCTAAGACACAGAAACCCGGTCAAATTAGCTTCTCTAAGAAAGTATTTATTAAAAGATTACAGTGGGATCCAACGGAACCAAAGGAGAGGAAGACCTGCTAGGTCTTCTCAAGGGAAAAACTAAAAAGCCCTTGGGGACAAAGCAGCTGTGTCTGTCCCTTCTCCTCTGCTCTTGTCCTTCTCTTTCTCTCCTGTGTTCATTCTCATCACATGGTTCTTGTTTCTGCATCTAAGTCCAGCAATCTGGATCTCTCTGCTAAGTAATTAGTACGCATAGCCCCAGGGGCTTCCATGGCTCTTGATTCAGCACGATTTTGCAGCTCCAAGAACTACTAGTCATTGATTCAGTCTTGGAGCCTGTGACTCCAAGGTCACAAGGTATTTTGATTAACTTCTTAAGAGAGAAGATCTGATTTGTTTAGATCATAGGTAAGGGGTCAACCCTTGGTCCAATCAACTCTGATCACAGAGGACAGGAGATCATACTGTGAACATGGAAAAGCAGGGACTCTCTCTGGAGGGAAGTGGTGGGGTGTGTAGTTGTTAAAGAGCTCTCAGAAAAGAGGGTGTTAGCTGAGGAGGAACACCGGGTTCATTAAATGCAGACGTGGATAGTAAGAATGGATGAGGCTCATTGAATGGTGTTTATAGAATTGTAAAACAACCAAGCAGGCTTGATTTTTGTCTTAAGACATCAAGCTAACTGATCAGTAATGTAGGACTACCAAATTCACCTCAGTTGGGAATTAATTCAATTTCCTGAGCGCAAAAAAAAAAAAAAAAGTTTAGATGTTTAAGTTTAATTATACTGCATGATTTTGTGATTAAAAAGTTATACTTTATTGCCTTGCTCTTGTTAACTTACCTTTTAAACTTTTAGTTGAAAAGTGACGTAGAGTTCATGCTCGTTGTAAAACATTCAAATAACACAAAACTAAATTTGAAACATAAAATGTAAAATGTGAAGGTCTCTGTTCTTACCTCTTTCCTGGCCTCCCCACTCTACTGTCTCCCTTACAGATGCCATAGTTTGTAATCTCTTTCCAGACTTTATTCTAATATGTGTAGTGTAGATGAGGTAATATATTCAAAATACTCATGGGAAGATTTGTATTATCTTTTAATTCTATTTTTCCATGAACTTTTTGAAGTACCCTTTCTGCATATACATAGATGTACACAGAGATATATAGAGTTTATATTATTCCATAATATGGATTAAATTTAGCTATCTTCCTAAGTACATGTTCATTAAGAGTTAAGGAATTATGCTATTATTAATGCAATAATAAGCATTCTTATACATATTCTTGTGCATATATAATTATATGTAATGGATTACAAATTGTAGAATTTTTGGATCAAAAGTATGTACTCTTGAAATTTTGATTAATTCAGCCAAGTTGCCTTCCAAAAAGGCTGTACCAATTTACACTTTCACGAACAGTGTATGAGATTATCTGTTTTCTATTCCCTCACCTGTTCTATGAAGAATGTTTTATTCGTAGCCTTTCAAAGTGAATCATGATTGTGTTTATATTACCTCAGTGGTGTGGATTATATATTTTATAAGAAAGTTATAACTTACATGTCACAATATAAAGATGATGTAAAAGAATCTCCTTATGAGTGATTGAAGATGAAATTAGTTTAAAATCCCTAAGGAGTATAATCGCTTTAATAGAGCTTGTTTATCCTTTAAAAGAAATGTTTATTACCTATCTCATTGAGATCAAAATATACTACGTATTTTCTTAAGCAAGAAAAATATTGCCAACGGCTAAAGGTTTTAGAGCTTTTATAAACACTTGACATTTTGAAGCAATGTGTTCGCATGAGAAAATTAGCTCAGAGTCTAGGAATAATGATCTTAGAAGAATATGCCTGTTCTTTTCTACTTTGAACTTGATTCTCTTCTTGCACAGATTAGAATGATAGTAAATTCTCTTTCCACTTTGCAAAAGGCAGAATGCATCACTGGCCTTTCCTTACCCTGTTCTGCATCCAGGTCTGTAGGGGACATCATCCACAAATGCTGCCATCCTGCCTGAATTGTGTGTGTGTGTGACCGTGGGAATGTGCATGTATGGAGAAAGCAGAATGGGGGCCCAGAATATCCTCTGAACTGCTAGAAATGCAAGGGTTGCATGGCAGAGTCACAGACCTTTGAAGGTTTACTCTTTTGGGAAGTGAAAAGTTCCTCCCTTTCAGTCACTAGATAGAGTTGGAGTTTATGGAGTCTGGAGGCTCAGACAAAGTTATACTCACTCCAGATGACCTAATCTATAAATAATCTAGCTAACCATTTTCAAGGAAATTGTATTTTAACTGTGCTCTGGATGTTCGAGTGTTAATCTTTGTAGTGCCCCAATGCACAGTGCCAAATTTAAACACCTAAAATCCCAGGGCACTGCTTTGTGTAAAAGGAAGTACTTAATGTGTGTGTTAAGTAAAATTTGTTTCAACTCTACCAAGGATTAAAGGGAGAAAATATAGTCAAATGAGGATCATTAAAACAAAAAGAATGATTGATCAAATGCTAGAATCATTTTTTGAATACGCACTGGCTTTCTTATAAGACTGTTCTTTTAAAACTAACAGCCATTTATTTTTCTGACTTAGAAAATTTCCTGTTGACACTAGTTATGTTTTGGCTAAAACTAATATTTTCTAAATCGATGGGTATTCCTTCTTAAGAAATGACAAAGATCACAGTCCTGAGATAGGGACAATAGAGTTCCTGTTGACTGAGATTGTGGTAAAGATCCATCCCTTTGATTTCCACTGAAATTCAAATAACCATTTATAACAGTATGAGGGTATGTGAGATAAAACAGAGGGAATAAAAACTTAGAATTCAGCTATTTCTACCTGGATTCCATCCACTAAAGGAGTTGTGGTTTTACGTCATGGAAAATGTAATCAGATTAAAAGCTCTTGGGATAGTAGAGAACAGGTTATGGAACCAGAGTATGTGCCAACAGTAATTACTGAATATACTGAAAAATAATTTTAGCAAGTTGCATAGGAGAGCGCAATGGCATTAACAGCTGGTTGTTGCCTTGGCCCACGTACAGTATTTGAAATAATGCCATTACATATGCCAAGCATTATTTAACCTTGTGATGGTTTTAGGTAGCTATTTGATACTTTCTATGATCAAATATAATTCAGTGTTTTCAGTTTGTTTTCATACTCTTCTGAAAAGTTTTTCTTATTTTAGGGTCTACAGATTTACCTTTCATATTGATATATCAAACACAGATGTATTATAAATTAAAACTATCCATGTTTGCCAAATTTCTGCATGTCAACATTTATAAATTGTAAGTTTAAACTGATGAAGAGAAAACAGTTGTTTTCATGTAGTTATAAGCAATGGGCTTCATAAAAGTGTGGATTGTTTTAAATAAGGGTTTACTCTGTTTGAGGAAAATGCTTAGCATGATAAATGCAACTCTCCAGTCATAATTTCATCTGAAGGATTTTATTCTATTGCTTCTTATTTAGCTTAGGCCTTTGCACAGATACATCTTGAGATCCCTTTATGTGCCACGTGCTGTGCTTGGCACTGGGGTAAACATTAAAAGTTCTGACCCTGTCATAGTGTGTACAGGCTAGTAGGATGTTTAGGATTTACAGTGAAGAGCACGGAATAACATTGCTCCACTGCTTTTTAATTGTAATGTTGAAATCAAATTGATCTTGGGGGCTCAACTAGATCAAACAGTGCTTAGAAAACCTTTTCCTTTAGAAAGAACACAGCTTTGGCCTCGGCTTGGTTGGTCTCAGTTTTGAAAACCTAAATCTGTTCATCACGAAGGAAACAATGACGTTTTGGAACTATATACTGTGGCAGGGTGCTGAGCCAATAAAGAGTATATGATAGGTTTAGTTGCTTAACATCTGACTGAATTTTAGCAATAAAACTGCTATTCTCATTGAAGCTCAAATTGGGTGAAAGGTATAAAGGAGATTTGAATATTTGGATTAATTTAATCCACTTAATACAAATACTGCTGTGTGACTATAGAATACCATTCAGTAACTTCATTGCTTCCTGGTCAGCATCCATTTATTACTACTTCACCAAAAAAACAGGTTTGGAACTCTTGGATGAAAGCTGTGAAATCAGTGGAAAGTGTTATGGTAAAGTGATAAAACTGTATATAATCAAAGTAAGAGGGAAAAGCTCCAGTTCTGGAGTGACCAAATAGAAATAATTTCTGAAATTTCTCCCAAAATTATGTGGATCAAATAACTTTTTTGTAAATTATGCATAAATTGTTTGTTAGAGAAGCAATAAATACTCTAAATAGAGGAGAAAAAGTGGTATTTTAGTTTTTTAATTTTTTCTGATCAATTTTTCAATTAATAATAGTTAAAAATTGTCCATTTCCTTTTCTTTATTTCCAATTTAGTATTTATATTTAAACTACAAATTTATATATTACCAATAGTTATATCTCATTAGACAGTATTTTTAACTCCGTAATATTATCAGTGTTGAAATCAGTGTATTTTCTCTTCTTCACTTCTTAATCGTTTTTTCTCACAACCGCATTATATTTAACATTTACCTTTTTACTGGTAAACACACTTAAAGCCACCATGGTTTGATTTATTAAATATAAATTGTTTATTGTATTCCCAAGCCTTTTTGATTATTATTATTATTATTATTATTTATTTATTTATTTTTATTTTATTTTATTTTGTCAATATACATTGTGGTCGATTATTGTTCCCCCTTACCAAAACCTCCCTCTCTTCCCCCTTTCCCCCTCCCTCCCAACAATGTCCTTTCTGCTTGCTTATCCTATCAATTTCAAGGAACTGTAATTGATGTATCTTCTTCCCTCCCCCCACCACAGGTTATTTGTGTATTTATTTATTTATTTTTAACTCCCACAAATAAGTGAGAACATGTGATATTTCTCTCTCTGTGCCTGACTTGTATCACTTAATATAATTCTCTCTAGGTCCATCCATGTCCTTGCAAATGGCAGTATTTTGTTCTTTTTTATAGCTGAGTAGTATTCCATTGTGTAGATGTACCACATTTTCCATATCCACTCATCTGATGATGGACATTTGGGCTGGTTCCAACTCTTGGCTATTGTGAAGAGTGCTACGATGAACATTGGGGAACAGGTATACCTTCGACTTGATGATTTCCATTCCTCTGGGTATATTCCCAGCAGTAGAATAGCTGGGTCATATGGCAGATCTATCTGCAATTGTTTGAGGAACCTCCATACCATTTTCCATAGAGGCTGCACCATTTTGCAGTCCCACCAACAATGTATGAGAGTTCCTTTTTCTCTGTGACCTTGCCAGCATTTATCGTTCAGAGTCTTTTGGATTTTAGCCATACTCACTGGGGTGAGATGGTATCTCAGTGTGGTTTTGATTTGCATTTCCTGAATGCTGAGTGATATTGAGCATTTTTTCATATGTCTGTTGGCCATTCATATATCTTCCTTTGAGAAACGCCTATTTAGCTGTTTTGCCCATTTTTAAATTGGGTTACTTGTTTTTAGTTGTAAGGTTGTTTCAGTTCCTTGTATATTCTGGATCTTAATCCTTTGTCAGATGTATATTTTACAAATATTTTCTCCCACTCTGTTGGTTGTCTTTTAACTCTGTTAATTGTTTCTTTGGCTGTGCAGAAGCTTTTTAGTTTGATATAATCCCATTTGTTTATTTTTCCTTTGGTTGCCCGTGCTTTTGGGGTCATGTTCATGAAGTCTGTGCCCAGTCCTACTTCCTGCAGTGTTTCTCCTATGTTTTCTTTAAGAAATTTTATTGTCTCAGGGTGTCTATTTAATTTTTCAATCCATTTTGAGTTGATTTTAGTATATGGTGAGAGGTATGGGTCTAGTTTCATTCTCCTGCATATGGATATCCAGTTATCCCAGCACCATTTGCTGAAGAGACAGTCTCTTCTCCAGTGTATAGGCTTGGTGCCTTTGTCAAAGATCAGATGGCCATTGGTGTGTGGGTTGATGTCTGGATTCTCTGTTCTATTCCATTGATAGTGTGTCTGTTTTTATGCCAGGACCATGTTGTTTTGGTTATTATAGCTTTGTAGTATAGTTTAAAGTCAGGTAGTGTTCTGCCTTCAGCTTTATTTTTTTGCTCAGAATTGCTTTGTCTATGTGATGTCTTTTATTATTCCATAAAAATATCTAGATAGTTTTGTCCATTTCTGATAAAAATATCATTGGAATTTTGATGGGGATTGCATTGAATTTGTATATCACTTTGGGTAGTATGGACATTTTCATAATGTTGATTCTTCCAATCCAAGAGCATGGGATATCTTTCCATCTTCTTGTGTCCTCTTTACTTTCTCTCAGCACTGGTTTGTAGTTCTCATTATAGAGAGTTTTCACATCCTTGGTTAACTCATTTCCTAAGTATTTTATTTTTTTGGTGGCTATTGTAAATGCACAAGCTTTCTTGATTTCTCTTTCTGCATGTTCACTATTGGGGAATAGAAATGCTACGGATTTTTGTGTGTTGATTTTGTGTCCTGCAACTTTGCTGAAATCGTTTATCACCTCCAGGAGTTTTTTTGTAGAGGCTTTAGGCTGTTTGATATATAGGATCATGTCATCTGCAGAGACAGTTTGACTTCATCTTTTCCAAACTGGATGCCCTTTATTTCCTTCTCTTCTCTGATTGCTCTGGCTAGTACTTCCAAAACTATGTTGAATAGGAGTGGTGAGAGTGGTGACAAGGGCATCCTTGTCTAATTCCTGTTCTTAAAGGAAAAGCTTTCAGCTTTTCCCCATTCAGGATGATATTGGCAGTGAGTTTATCATATATGGCTTTAATTATGTTGAGATACTTTCCATCTATACCTAACTTTAGAGAGTCTTTATCATGAATGAGTGTTGAATTTTATCAAATGCTTTTTCAGCATCTGTAGAGATGATCGTATGGTCCTCATGTTTAATTTTTTGATATGGTGTAATCACATTTATTGATTTGCGTAGGTTGAATCAACCTTGAATCCCTGGGATAAATCCCACTTGATCATGGTGTATAATTTTGTGTATGTGTTGCTGTATTCTGTTAGCTAATATTTTGTTGAGGATTTTTGCATCTATATTCATCAAGGATATCGGCCTGTAGTTTTCTTTTTTAGTTGTATCATTACCTGGTTTTGGTATCAGGGTGATGTTTGCTTCATAGAATGAGTTTGGGAGAATTGCCTCTGTTTCAATCTTTGGGAATAGTTTGTAGAGAATTGGTGTCAATTCTTCTTTCAATGTTTGGTAGAATTCTGCTGTGAATCCATCTGGTCCTGGGCTTTTCTTTGTTGGGATCCTTCTGACAACAGCTTCAATCCCTTTTATTGCTATTGGTATGTTCAGATTTTCTACATCTTCTTGGCTCAGTTTTGGTACTTTGTGTGTGTCCAGAAATTTATCCATTTCCTCCCGATTTTCAAATTTTTTGGCATATAGTTGTTTATAGTAGTCTCAAATGATTCCTTGTATTTCACAGGTACCAGTTGTAATATCACCTTTTTCATTTCTAATTTTTGTTATTTGAATCTTCCCTCTTTTTTTAGTTAGGCATGCTAATTGTTTGTAAATTTTATTTATCTTTTCAGAAAACCAACTTTTTGATTCATCGATCTTTTGTATCATTTTTGGGGTTTCAATTTCATTAAGTTCTGCTCTGATCTTAATGATTTCTTTCCATTTGCTAACTTTGGGTTTTGATTGTTCTTGTTTTTCTAGTTCTTTAAGGTGAAGTATTAGATTGTTCACTTGCCATCTTTCCATTCTTCTGAAGTAAGCATTTAATGTGATAAATTTCCCCCTTAGTACTGCTTTTGCAGTATCCCACAGGTTTGGGTGTGATGTATCATTGTTTTCGTAGTTTCAGTACTTTTGTTGATTCCCTGTTTGATTTCTTCTTGGACCCATATGTCATTAAATAGAATGCTATTTAATTTCCATATGTTAGTATAGTTTCCAGAATTTTGTTTGTTATTGATTTCTAATTTTAATCCATTGTGGTCTGAAAAAATACATGGGATAATTCCAATTTTTTTGAATTTGTTGAGATTTGAATTGTGACCTAACATGTGATCTAACCTGGAGAATGATCCATGTGCTGATGAGAAAAATGAATATTCTGAGGTTGTTGGATGGAATGTTCTGTAGATATCTGCCAAGTCCAATTGGTCCAGAGTATTGTTTAGATCTTGTGTTTCTCTGCTGATTCTTTGCTGAGATGATCTGTCCAATATTGATAGTGGGGTGCTCAGGTCCTGGTATTAGTGTCTATTTCCTTCTTTTGGTCTAATAGTGTTTGCTTTATAAATCTGGCTTCTCCGACATTGGCTGCATATATATTTATGATTTTCACGTCTCCTTGATGGATCAATCGTTTTATCATTATGTAGTGGCCCTCATTATCTCTTTTTATGGTTTTTAACTTATAGCCTATTTTAACTTATAACCTATAAGAATAGCTACTCCAGCTCGTTTTTCTTTTTTGTTTACATGGTAAATCTTTTTCCATGCTTTCACTCTTAGTCTATGTGTGTCTTTATAGGCGAGGTGGGTCTCTTAAAGGCAGCATATAGTTGGGTCCTCCTTTTTAATCCAGTCAGCCAGTCTGTGTCTTTTGATTGGGGAATTTAATGCTTTTACATTAAGAGTTGTTACTGAAAAGTGTTGATTTACTCCTAGCATTCTATTGATTTTTTGTTTGGATGTATTTAGTGTCTTTTGTTTCTTTCTGTCTGATTTACTGTTTGTTTTCTTTATTTGTTGGTTCCTGTGTTGTAGATAAACTTTTTTTTTCTCTTTATCATTGGCTTTTTTATTTTACTAGTGGGTTTTGATTTTTCTTGAGTTTTTATGGCAGTGATAGTTATTTTTAAGGTACCAAATCCAGTACTCCCTTGAGAATTTCTTGTAAGGGTGGTCGTGTGATAGTGAACTCCCACAGTTTTTGTTTGTCTGAGAAACATACTATTTGCCCTTTATTTTAGAAGGATAGCTTTGCGGGGTAGAGTATTCTTGGCTGGCATATCTGTCTTTTAGTGTTTTGAATATATCATCCCATTCCTTTCTGGCTTTTAGGGTTTGTGATGAAAAGTCTGATGTTAGTCTGATTGGGGCTCTCTTATAGGTGATTTGACACTTCTCTCTTGCAGCTTTTAAGATTCTCTCTTTGTCTTCGAGTTTTGCCAACTTGACTATAACATGTCTTGGAGAAGACGTTTTTGGGCTGAATATGTTTGGGGATCTTTGAGCTTCCTGAATTTGAAGATCTGTGTCTTTCACTATACCTGGGAAGTTTTCTGCCACTATTTTGTTGAATATGTTTTTAATGCAGTTTCCTTTTTCCTCCACTTCTGGAATACCCATGTCTTGGATATTTGAGCACTTAAGGTTATCTGATATCTCTCTTAGGTTTTCTTCAATGTTTCTAATTCTTTTTTCTTGTTTTTTGTCTGCCTGTGTTATTTCAAACAGCCCATCTTCAAGGTCAGAAGTTCTCTCTTTTGCTTCTGCAAGCCTGCTGGTTAAACTCTCTGTTGTGTTTTTTATTTGGTTGAATGAATTCTTCAGTTCCACAAGCTCTGCTACATTCTTTTTCAGGACACTGATTTCCTTGTACATTTCTTCTTTCAGGTCCTGTATACTTTTCCTAATTTCATCACATTGTCTAGCTGAGTTTTCATGTATCTCATTTAGTTTCCTTAGAATTATCACTCGAAATTCCTTGTCAGACATTTCAAGGGCTTCTTGTTCTATAGGTTCTAGATCTTCAGAGTTATTACCCTTTGGTGGTGTACTTTCTTGATTTTTCATACTTCTAGTATCTTTCCTTTTGATGTTTAGTCATTGTGGCAGGGGATTTTACGGTCCACTGGTTTGACACTATTGTCTGGCTAGGAAGCTGCTGGGTCTGTCCATTTGGTAGAGCTGCCTCAGTGTCTGCTCAGTTGCCCACTAGTGTCTCAGGTGCATGGTTGCCTTGGGTCTTTGGCCTCTCCGGCGAGGCACCTCTCTGGTCAGCATACACTCGGTTGGGCTGGGGATGGAGTCAGTGGCAGTGGCGAGGCCTCCCTGCTGGGTCACACGCTGGCACTGCAGGGCACGTGGTCTCCGTGGATCTTGGGCTTTTCTGGCTGGGCGCTTCTCTGATCGGCTCACACTCAGCTGGGCTGGGGATGGAGTCAGGTGGCAGTGGTGAGGCCTAGCTGCTGGGTCGTGCGCTGGCACTGCACATCATGATCTCTGTAGTTGCAGGGCACGTGATCTCTATGGATCTTGGGCTTCTCCCCCCAAGCTTTAAAGAAGAGAAAATGAGAATCTTTAGACTTTATCCCATTTTCTTTATTCCTTTTCTTTCAACTTTGTGATTGTATTTGCATTCTCTTCTATAATCATAACCCTGCATTTTTTAAGCCTTAGTTTAATAGAATCGATGCCCCACTACCAATCTTTTGCCATAGTTTTTCCACTCATCTTCTGGATAGCTCTAGTAGTTTCAACAATACATACTCATGAGGAAAATAATACTAAATGTATTTGCATATTAAAAAATGTTCATATGTTGCTTTTTTACATCTTAGCAGAGTGTAAAATTCCTAACTCACATTTTCTTTTTCTTTCTTTCTGTTTTTGTTTTGTGTTTTCTTGCGAATTTTCCAAACATTGTTCCATCTTCCCATAGATAGTGTGATCTGTAGTCATTGGCCAGCCTGGTCATGTTTTCTCTTTATCAATAAGTGTTTTTGCCTGACTTCCCAAATGCTTTCCTTATTTTTACAGTCAAGTAACTTTATTAAGTTATGTCTCGGTGTTGACCTTTTCTGTGACTAGTTTTCCTGGGAAACAGTGTGCCATTTAAATCTATGACATTAAGTATTATTTTTATTTTTATTTAATTTTTTTGTTAAATATTTTCAGGTTCTTTTTTCCTTTATTCTCCCTCCTCACCCCACCCAGGACTCCAATTATTGCCTTCTTGGAACAATATCTGCAAAACAGAAATCTTTTCTTACAAACTTGTGCCTTTCCACCTAAATTTATTTGAGAGGATAAATATGTTAAATTAAGTATTTACACTGACTTTTCCACTCTCCAGATCTGTAAGAAATGCAGATCTGGGGAGGACCCTTTCTTTGGCTGAGTGGGGTGATGAGAGACAAATCGAAGAAATAAAGGCTAATAAACTGCTCAGCATAAGAAAGGGGTAAATAGAAAATTCTAGACTGTTTATGTTGGAGAAGTGAAAACAAGAAAAGGAGATAGAAGTGTGAAGAAGGGAGAGGGACTGATTGACACTACGTGTGTGCACATGTGTGCGCATGTGTGCAAGCATATGCATGCGGTGTATGCCTGCATGCATGTGTTGATGCTGGGATAGGTATGGCTGGCCGGGAGGTGGGCCCTGGTGTGAGCCAGGATGACATAAGACAGCTTAGTCATGTGTCGAGCTAGGGCTGGGTCTGGAGCTCACAGACCCCTCAAGCGCATTCACAGACTGGGTCACAAACCCTTCACATGCCAGGCTGGGTCCCCAGGCACCTCACAAACCAGGCTGGGTCACCAGACTCCTCACATGCAGATCTATGATCTAGGTAACCGGCAAAAAGGTCCTCGGAAGCTGTAGGTTGGAGAGCATGGCCACACGGAGCAGACGCCTGAGGCAGTCAAGGCCAGCCAAATAGTGGCACCGTGCATGTGCATTAACTTCACCCACACACAACTTATTTACAAAGAATGTGCCGCACCACCCCCAACCGGACCCAAGGTGAGGGGGCATGATTAATTTATTCTATTTTCCCAACAGTTACATGTCACTCATGCTTGGATTCGCCTTCTCACCCACATCAAAACCCTAGGATGTGGAGGTCTCCCACAGCCTTACCCTCTTACTGTGGTTTTCTCACTTCTGTTGCCTCATGTTTATTAGTCTCCACTTCCTGGGGATTCTGCATCCTTAATATCTCCTGAATCTGGCCTTCCCATGTGTACATTACCACCATTTGTCTTCAGTTCCTGCCTTGGCCAGGCCTTCATTATTTCCCCTTAGGTGATTACTGTGGCTGTTTTATTTCCTCTCCCCCTGTAATCAACCTTTAACACTGTTATTAGGGTGATCTTTCCAAAATCCAAATTCACCTTTCTCCTGATTGAATTTACTCCCTACTGTGTACACTAAATAGGATAAAGGCCAAACTCTTTAGCATGGTGTGGACCTGACTCTAGGTTCTTTCTTGACCAGCTCCCACACACTCCCTATGCTCCAGCTGTACACAATCACATTGGTTATTTTTGCTTATTTCATTTATTTGTTCTTTCTTTGATCTGTACCTTTTCAAATGCTTTTTTCCTGTGGCATCCCCTCCCCCAGCCTCAGTCCCTGTTTCTTGGAGACAGCTCTAGCAGCATGAGGGCTTTGCTTTATGTTGGCACACAAATCTACCTCTCCCTCCACTGCCAGGGTATCCACCCCAGGGGAGATTATGCTCTTCTATTCTGCTTTATCCCCGATGTGCATCTCCTGCACATACTATTTTGAATTCATTAATTCAGCAAGTATTTGTTATATGTTTAATATATGTAATCACTCACTGAACTCCTTATAAGGCCATACCCTGGCCCTACATTGCCAGTGTGTTCCTTAGTGCCTATAATTGGTAAACACATGGTAAATGCTTGTTAAATGAATGAAGTAGTGATTAAGAAATATTTGTATTTATTTGTATGATACGTGTGAAATGTTAGTATTTAGTTTTTCGCCATTTCATATCTGATTGTGTATGTCTGTGGCCTACACATATACCGTATTTCTCTTGAATGATGCCCACTCCCATCTCCTAACATTTTCTGTTTATTACATACTTTGAAATTACATAGCTTTTGGGTATATTGTTGATGCATACAGCTTGGAAGCTGGTAGAAGAGTGTGCTGTAGTGTGATTTAAAGGAAGGGATTATTTTCTGTACCCGAGAATAACAACCTGGTCTTAATATTCCATCTTTAGAGAGATACATTAGTTTAGGATAAGAATTAACACCTGTTACTGTTTCCTCCATGACAGGAAATTAAAACAGGAGCACTTAGATATGAATTAGACCATCAAGGTGTTGGAGCAATATTAAGTAGTGCAGCGAAAGGCCTTGCTATAAAAAGGACCATAAAAGAGGGGTGATGTCTTCAGAAAGCTGACATTGCTGATTTCACCATTTTGACTCACTCTAATCCCAAATACCAAAATGTTTACTCTGTGCATGAAAGGTTCGTATGTTTTTAATCTTCCTGCATTTTCATTCCTAACAGAAATAGATGCACAAAGCCCAATCTTAATAGACAATGATTAAAGACTCAATAATTATGCGTAAAAGTTATAAGGGTGACTGCAAAGCTTAGAGCAGTGATGAAATAGAGCAGAAGAGCAAACAGCATTTTAAGTGAGGTGGGGCTAGAGTCACCCTATTCTCTATAGGTTGAGAGTGTTATCTGTTTAAATCACAAATGCATGTGAGGTGATCTCTCCTCATAAATATTTCATGGATAAGCAAACAAAATGCTCATTTTAAAAGCAAGATGCTTAAATGCAAGGTTTCTCAGTGCCATGCTGTGGCTCTCAGCCCTGCATGTACCACATCTATTGGACTTCTTAACAATGTCTATTGCAATTATCTATTTATTTATCTCCTATTGATTTGTGTTTTGGCTTTGCTAGATTGTAAACTCCTTGAGGATATCGTGAGCCTTATTTACTCTTATGTCCGGATACCTAGCAATGTACCTAAGACAAGTAATTGAAAGAATAAATGAAACAATTCTCTTCTGTACTGGTCATGCCACCTCTGACGTTTCCCAAATCTTTTTGTTTCTGTTGAGCATGTTCATGTGTGTGTGTGCACTTGCATGTGCTGTCTTGCTGTATTGTTATTTTTGGCTAAAGAAGGACACTAGGCTGACTGTTGTGGAATAATGTGTTACTGAAAAAATAGCTGGTTACATTAGATGGAGGGGGAAATTATTTCCTTTATTTCTTTTATTGTTTTACATGGATATCACAAGCATTTCTTAGTTTTGAAAAACAAAACATACACATATACATATGTGTACAGCAGAATTAAGGAATAGGGAAACAGAGTGGGGATAAGGGACAAAAAGCTTTTACTGAGAGGCGACTTTTCATCTGAGGGTCACTAGCAACTCTACCCCCCTGCCTTCTTTCATGAGCTCCAGGCCTCCACATTCAATAGATTAGTGAATGTGTCTGTTTGAATGTTCCACAGGTACTTGGTGTTCATGATGTTCTCATCTCTCTACTTTTCCTTTCCCCCTGGATCCATTTTTTGTCTCCCTTCTCTAGTCCAGCTACAAACTTCAGATCCTTCTTTACTCCTGCTTCTCCTCCTACAACTCTAAACATTCAGTAGGTCCTGCTGATTCTGCCTCCTAAATAGCTTTTCAATGCACCCCCTCCCTATTGTCTTACTCCCTTGAGTCCTTGCCTTTACCTTTCTCACCCAGAAAATAGCCCTGGCTTCCTAGCGAGTTGTCTGGCCTTCAGCCCTGCTGCCTGCTTCCACTCCTGTGGGAATAAGCCTCACAACAAGGCAGGCATGATCGGATCACTCCCGGCTTGGCTGCTCTGCTTTGGCTCCATCACCCAGAGCACTGTGCTCCCTTTTCTCACTAAGGCTTTCTCCTTTCAACCTATAAGCTTTGTACTAGGTGTTATTTGCTCTACGATTTCTTCCCTAATCACAAGCACCAACCGTTCCCCAAACCCCAAGCCCCAAACCCCATGTACACCCTCCTATTTCCTTTCACTCTGGGCAAAATTCCTGTCCTCTTTAGTCCCTAAGAGCCTGGTCCATCTCTATGTCTAATACTTACTGAGGTGTTGAAGTGTGGCATTGGCCTCTGTCCCCACCATCATACCTGGCTGTTCAGTGTGTACTTTAGTGTAGGTACAGGAAGAATAAGACAGGGTCCTTATATTGATATAATTCCAGGGCAAACAGACAATATTACATTATTTGAATTAGAAAAAAAGAAATAAAAGTTGTGGATAATTAAGAAATTGGATAATGATTCTAGTTCTTGATTATAACTGTAATCTGAGATAGGATTGGGGAGTTCTTGTCAGCTAGAGACAAGATAGAAGAACAAACATATATTATTTGCCAGGAATAGGACTTCTCAGTGAAATGCACACACACACACTGGCATGCTCATGAGTGTGTACACACACACATATATATGCATATATATGTTTGTGTTTATATCATACACACATACATGCGAAGGTACTTCAAAAAGTTCAGAGCAGCCCAGGGCAGGGAGTGGTATGGTTATGCCTGCCTTGTTGTAAGACGTATTCTGACAGAAGTGGAATCAAAAGATAATACGGGGCCGAGCCCGTGGCGCACTCTGGAGAGTGCGGAGCTGGGAGTGCGGAGATGCTCACGCCGCGGGTTCAGATCCTATATAGGAATGGCCGGTGCACTCACTGGCTGAGTACCGGTCACAAAAAAGACAAAAAAAAAAAAAGATTATACGAATCTTTCCCTGAGCTTTTGAGCTTTTGAAGTGCCCTCGTATTAAGGAACATAAAGTTAGCAAAAGTTATTTCAACTGAAGAGTACATCTTGGATATAGGGAGAGGCAGTTCTATTTCTGGATCTCCCATCAGGTGATTTTTGACCTTAGAGATCCATCTTCACTTATCTGATCCTATTTCCTTCCTTGAAAAAAGAGCTGCCTATCCAAACAAAAAACACACACACACACACACACACACACACACACACACACACACACACACACACACACGAAGGGTCTTCAAAAAGTTTGTGGAAATGTTCCTATTATCTTTTAATTCTGTTTTTCTGTGAACTCTTCAAAGTAACCTTGTCTTTATGGAGGGGGTGGGGGGAAACTTATTTTAAGGAATTGGCTCACACAGTTGTGGAGGCTGGCAAGTTCAAAATCTGCAAGGTAGGCCAGCAGGCTGGACTCCCAGGAAGAACTGATGTTGCAGCTGGCAGCTGGAGGCATCTGCTGGCAGAATTCCCTCTTCCTTGGGGGAGGTCATTCTTAGGGCGTTCAACTGGTTGGGTGAGCCCCACCCACGTTATGGAGGGTGATCTGATTTACTCAAAGTCTATTGATCTCAGTGTTAATCTGTTCCTAAAGTATCTTAACAAAAACATCAGATGTGTTTAACCAAATATATGGGTAGTGTGGTTTAGCCAGGTTGACACATAAGATTAACTACCACAGTATCTAAACAATTAAAATTAAATATCATTGGCTAAATTGGAAGAGAAATAAATTGTGGCAAGTAGACAGGAAAGATTTCTTAGAAAATTCTTAAAATTTAAGAACAGAAATTTAGCCAAGATGATGCCTTTTTGATTTACCATCATTAAAACTTTGTCTTGGGCGTTGTATTTAAATTGTTTCCCTACTTGGAATTACAAATTTACTCTAAAGTAGTAATAGCATATGCGATTTGTGCTTTGTTTTAAAGGTCATTAAAAATGTGCACATTGCTTATGTGTAAATGCTTATACTTATTTATACATATAGATGGTGATAAAGCAAGATTCATTAAATTCCTTTTCAAAAAATTTTTAACACCAAGGTCAAGAGTTCAGATCCCCGTACTGGTCAGCCGCAAAATAAACAAAACAAAACAAACAAACGTAAATTTTTGAGTAAAATATACAACCAACTAAATTCTAAAATAGTAATGTTTTTTAAAAACCATTTGAGTTTCTTGAATAAGCTAATTTAATATTTCTGAGTCTGCTCTCTATCCCTATATGGATGGTCCTCAACTTTGAAAGGTTCGACTTACTATTCTTTGATTTGATGATGGTGTGAAGGTGACATGCATTCAGTAGGAACCGTCCTTCAAGTACCCATGCAAACAGCTTGTTTTAAACCTTCAGTAGAGCATTCAATAAATATAAGAGATACAACCTGTTATTATGAAATAGGCTTTGTGTTAGATGATTTTGCACAGCTGTAGGCTAATGTAAGTGTTCTGAGCAACTCAAGGTAAACTAGGCTGATTATGATGTTTGGTAGATTAGGTGTAAGAAATGCATTTTTGATGATATTTTCAATTTATGATGGGTTTATTGTAAATTGAGGACCATTTGTATTTATTTTCTTTTGGTGTAATATTTGCTAAAACTGCTAAAGTTTTTAAGAAAAATTTGATTTCTTACTACTTCTGAAAGAAGTAGATACTTTGAATTTAATTAGGAAGCTTTTCTATTTTTTATTATAAAAACAAATCTTACTTGTTAAGATGGACTGAAAGCAACTAGGATAAAATTAGGAAAGTGATAATACTGGATACATTTGTGAATTCTAAAAATAATGAATCGAATCAAATTAAAATTTGACATTGACCAGTTTATTTTTCAAATAATTCAGGAAATGATATGTCCACTAATTCTTCTGAAATTGCACTATACAAATTCTCTAATTCATCTGCTTTGCTACTTGTGAATAACTAAGTATATATGTGTTAGACGTAATTGGTGTTTAAAATTAGTTTCCTTGATGGTCTTGAAGCTAGTCCTTTATAATTTAGGTCAGCAAAGAAAATGCCAGTGTACTAGATTAGCACAGTTTTCACTATTTTTGTTCAGCAGCTACAGGATAAGAAAACCAAGTACATGATTTTTCTCCCTCACTGACAAGAAGTATGACATGGAATTTACCTGTTATAAAAGTAAAGGTCGAAAGAGATTACTTTTCAGTCTGTCTGTATGTAATTATTGTGTTTATTTGATTCATGGCATGAAAGATGAGAAACAGTATTGATTTTTAGGATATAGTCTCTAGAAATGCACATGGAAATTGTTCTTGTATCTTAATGTTGTCTCAAAAAATTATAAGGTAGAAAGAATTCCATTATGTAAAGGTAACCACCAGGTTCTTACCTATAGTGAGGATTTCTAAAAATGGAGGTGGAGGAATGAGCCAAATAAATTTGTTTGAAATTGTGTGTTTCTCAGCTTCCTTTTCTATTATCAACCCACTAAGGATTATTTATTTATTGATTGATTGATTTGATTTATTTATTTTGGGTAGATTTAACCTAGTTTTATTTATTTATGTGTTTATGTATTTATTCATTTATTCATTCATTTATTTATTTATTTAAACTTTTTAAATTAAAACATAGTTGTTTGTACATATCTGCGGAGTACAGAGTTGAATAACATTACCTGTGTTCAACATGTGATGCTCAAATAAGGATAGGATACTTAGTATATTCAACATTATTGAATGTTGTTGTTTTACATGGCCCTTTAGCAATTCCTCCATTAATCCCCCTCCCACTCCCCCTTTCCTACCTCCAGTAACCTCAGTTCTGTTCTCTCCTTTAGAAAGTTCAAGGTATTATTGTGATTGTTGTATCTTTCTTTTTCTTTTTTAATTATTTATTTTTTTAAATCTCCCACCTTATGAGTAAGGACAGGAGATATTTCTCTTTCTGTGCCTGCCTTATTTTACTTAACATAATTTTCTCTAAGTTCATCCATGTCACTGCAAATGGCAGAATTTCATTCTTTGTTATGGCAGAGTAGTATTCTATTGGATATATATACCACATTTTTCTTATTTAGTCGTCCAACAATGGACATTTAAGTTGGTTCCAACTCTTGGTTATTGTAAATAGAGCTGCAATAAACATGGGAATGCAGGTTTCCCTTCGACATTGTGATTTCCATTCCTTTGGGTATATACCCAGAAGTGGTATTGCTGGATCGTACAGCAGCTTTATCTGTAGTTGTTTGAGAAACCTCCATACTGTTTTCCATAAAACCTGCACTAATCTACAGTCCCAACAACAACATAGGAAGGTTCCCACTTCTCCACATCCTCGCCAGCATTTGTTATTCTCTGTCTTTTTGATAATAGCCAGTTTAACTGGAGTGAGATGATGTCTCAATGTGGTTTTAATTTGCATTTCCCCGATGCTGAGTGATGTTGAGGATTTTTTCATGAATTTGTTGGCCATTCGTATATCTTCCTTTGAGAAATGCCTTTTCCTCTCTTTTGCCCATTTTTTAATTGGGTTATTTGTGGTTTTGCTGTTAAGTGGTTTGAGTTCCTTGTATATTCTGGATATTAATCCTTTGTGGATGCATAGCTTGCACACATTTTCTCCCACATATTTTCTGTAGGTTGTCTTTTCACTGTTAGTTGTTCCTTTTGCTGTGCAGAAGCTTTGTAGTTTGATATAATCACATTTGTTTATTTTTCCTTTTCTTGTCTGTGCTTTGGGGTCATATTCATAAAGTCTTTTCTCAGTCCTACTTCTTGAAGTGTTTCCCTAATGTTTTCTTGTAGGATTTTTGTAGTTTCAGGTCTAATATTTAAGTCTTTGAGAAATAATTAAGATCAAGTCAAAACTAAATGAAATAGAAATCCCCCAAAATAAACAAAATAGACAAACCATTTATATTAGTCCGTTTCTATTGCTTATAACAAAAAACCCAAAACTGGGTGATTTGAAAAGAAAATGAAATTTATCGCTTAGTTTCTGAGGCTGGGAAGTCCAGAGTCCAAAGAACACAGCTGGTGGTGGTGGTGACAGTGACCTAGGGGTCTCATACTGCAAGATGGTGGAAGCAGAGAGTAAGATACTCTCCTCTCTTTTCTTTTGAATCCCTTAGAACCACGCCCCTGATCACCATTTTTAATCCATTCACTAGGGTTTGGTCCTTCAATCTAATCATCTCTTCAAGGCTCCACCTTTCAATTACCATAATAGGATT